>NC_133580.1:52991856-53685060 GCF_964106895.1 Numenius arquata
CTCCCTGTCATGGGAAGATTTTGTGACAATCCTTAGTGCTTCTGTCTTCAGAACCCTAATTAACGTGAAGCACTGCTGCAGGCAAAAGTCAACCTGAGACTTATTCAAGGGACTTTGTCCAGCACAGTCAGAGCCAGGTTTAGAAATCAGAAATTTGTAACTCTCCAGGCAGCGTGCTCTCTTCTGATCCCACAGACCTTTTTCTGTGCTATAGGTAGCTCTTCCTACAGGTGTTTTCCAGCAAATTGCTTTAAATTCTCTACTGTGTTCGTTATACAGTCTAAGTTCATTAAAGGGTAAACTCTGACACAGCAGCTCTTTGCTCAGTCAGCACCTGGGGACTGGTTACCTGATCTCGTTTTACCAATGGCACTTAATCTGGTGTTTGGAATGATGTTAAAAGGCTGACTTTGCCAGCCACCTTTTAATCATAGAATCACAGAATGGTTAGAGTTGGAAGGGACCTTAAAGATCATTGAGTTCCACCCCCCCTGCCATGGGCAGGGACACCTCCCACTAGAGCAGGCTGCTCAAAGCCCCATCCAGCCTGGCCTTGAACATTTCCAGGGATGGGGCATCCACAGCTTCCCTGGGCAACCTGTTCCAGTGTCTCACCACCCTCACAGTAAAGAATTTCTTTCTGGTATCTAATCTAAATCTCGCCTCTTCCAATTTAAAACCGTTACCCCTTGTCCTGTCACTACACTTCCTGACAAAGAGTCCCTCACCATCTCTCCTGTAGGCTCCCTTCAGATATTGGGAGGCTGCTACAAGGTCTCCCCAGAGCCTTCTCTTCTCCAGGCTGAACAATCCCAGCTCTCTCAGCCTGTCTTCATAGGAGAGGTGCTCCATCCCTCTGATCATCTTCGTGGCCCTCCGCTGGACCCGTTCCAACAGGTCCATGTCCTTCCTGTGTTGAGGACTCCAAAGCTGGACACAGCTTATTAATTAATAAATTATGTGAAAAAGACTAGACCACAGGGGATTGCCACCTTGGCGTTATTTGTGTTTACTTACACAATGCTAATTTTGGTTTGCTGCAGTCTTGAAGCTGCTGTTATTTTTGCACAGTGTGACTTCATTCAGTGCAATAGGGGATAATGTCAAGTACAGATGTGGAAGAAATACAACACTGTTAAACCTCTAAAGCAATTGTAAAAACGACTTTAACTCAGTAAATCAATAATTTGATAATTACTGTGAGCTAGCTGACCTCTGTTTAAAATACAGGATAGCAGGAAACATGCCCCTAATAGCAATGAATTCAACAGTTTGCCATAGTTTATTTTTACCCTGTACGTGATATGAACACCTCCAAACGGGATGGTAAGCCAAAATGTGGAACGATAGACAAAACTGAGGAAAAAAGTTCAAAAAAGTCCTTTTCCATTTTCTTCAGCTTGATGACTTGTTTGTCCAATAAAAATGTAAATCTTCCCCAAGCTTTCCGAGTTGTACAGCTGGAATGGCAAAGGTAGTCCTGGCCAGGACATCACTTCAAAAAAGATGAGTCTTGTAAAACCTGTGGTGCAAATACAAGTGAGATTGAATTTAGTATGTAAGCCTGGAAGCCACTACTAGATCTCATAAACTTTTACACAATAATAGTGGCATTTCCATATTTTTTTATCCTTGTATCTCTGTTGAAAACTTGTTTTTCTTATTTTACCCTATTGAAATGTTTGTAGTACCTTTACACCGAAAAACTCACCACTATCGGCTTGTTTATTTTTATATCAGTAAAAGCAACAGTATTTTATTTAAATCTATGTCATATTAAAAATATTTATGATTTTCTGAAAAAATCACTGAAATTTTGTATCATTAATGACCGCTTGTGGTGTTAACTTTTGTTCTTTTTGTACTGTGACAGTTGTGAGATGACCCACTTTCCCAGATCTGTAAAAATACACATCTGACAATGTATTTTCCTGAACAATTAATGTCACTACCAATTCTACAAAATTAGGTAGTACAACAGAAGTGTAGAAAGATATTAATATTAAGACAGGTTACCTACAACTCAAATTGTGAGCTGCAAATGACCCCAGAGAGTCATCCTATAAATAAGTAATAACTACATACATCAGCTATTTCTGAAGTTTGGTAGTCATCACTGGGTGGTTGATTCCCTGTAAAACCTAAGGCATGGATACATCCTAGGAAGTGATTGGAGGATACACTGCAGGCCTTACAGATTGTTTCCTGAACAATCAGTGTTGCACTCGTAAGAGGTAGCAAAGAATGTAGAAACAGAGGTGTTTTGAAGAGAAACATTGAAAAAGCAGTGAGGGATGAAGTATTTTTGGTGCAATAAACCGTTAGCTGAATAGGTGGCGCTTTGCTGCTGGGCAGGTCAAGAAACTTGAATTTAACTCAACCTTAAAGGGAAGACACCAAAGATATTGACGGTCTGAGTAACTATTTCAAAGGTTATGGCTAAATCTTATCAGTAGTCTTTTTTGTTGTTGCTTTAGTCTGTATCTGCAACACTATATAATTTCCTAAAACATTACTGATGATCTGCAGAGAACTGTGGTCACATTGGTCCTTCACCATCTACCACATCAGACATCACCCTGACTCTGCACACCCAACACATCATCATGACTAAATGTTGTCAGCACTGCCATAGGCTGCTGTTTGCAGGAGCAACACGTGATAAAGGAGGGTGCTGTTAGCATCCAAGTATAAAAGTTAGGAGGCACAACTCCCTTTTTCGTTTCCTTATGCCTACATTTTTACTACAGACCGCTCTCTTCCAGGACATACCTTGGCAGTGCCACCAGCGTTGAAGGACTTGAGGCACGATGAAGGCTCTGGGTCCTCTTGCACCCACCTCTTGCAAGTAGTTCATGGAAGTATGTTTTTCTGTGATTTGGATAGTCTTTTAGAGTGAGATTTAGATGCCTGAGCATAGGTGTTCAGTACCATTTTAAATGCTCCAGAGTATCTGAAACATGCATATGGGGCTAATAGATAGGACAGAGGACTCACAGGAGACCCATTACTCCCTGGAACTGCATCTGGAGGCAATGTGTGATGCCCTGAGATGTACAAAATACCACTGAACACCAGTATTTCTTCCTTGCAGCCTAGAGTAACTACAATGTGGTTATGAAATATTTCTATTCTCAAATGCCTTCATTTTTCTTTGAATTAGACTGGTAAATAGCAAAATGTAAGGCAATACAGTCAGGTAGATTCCTATTTGTCAGTAGCTTTGTGATCCTTCAGCTATGGGTGCTATGTACTCAGGGGTATTTTGGTAAATGAAAACATAGAATTTTAAGCTAAAGCCTCCATAAGAAAGGATGCAAAATATGTTATCTCTCCCTTTTCATACCCTCAGGACCATTTTAAATGATCTCCCAGAATGTCTGTTTGCAAGGTGAAATGCCAGATTTGAACATATTAAAAGGTATACAAAATATGTCAAACTTTCAAGAAACTAGGCTTGAAAACATTCATTTTCCTTTTTTAACACTGTCTATAAATCCTGCATGATTTTCTTTTATGTAGACACCTGATCAATCAGAGGATCAACTACAGTATAGGAAAAAAACCCCAAAACCGAATTACTAGAGAAACTCAGCTCTTTTGCCCTTACAGTCTATTTTTAAGTATGAAAAATTGCAGCAGCTAGACTTTTCTGGAATCTACTATGTCTCCTGTATTTGATGCTTTCTCTCTGCATAGTAATGTGTCTTTTAAAAAAACCCACTGATATATGTTACAAGGAGTGTATCTCTTTCACTGAGACAGAACATTTTAATTTCCCGACACCTTTTAGTGATTGCTTCAATTTCCAAAGATTTTGATAAAATCATGTGGTTTTAGAGTATCAGGATTGAATACCCTGCTCCGGCAGCAATTTAATGAAATGCTGTAGTTTCACAGCATTTCATTTGACATAACCTAGCTCAGAGGTCTAATAAATGCAGTGTGATAAATGTTGGAGCTACGATTGTAAAAATATACTTGTAATTGGGTTAATATGCCTTAAAATACTACCCATCAGTTATCTTTCCTCTCCCCGTTATATGGCTTGCACTGTAAAGACTAAGCAATGCAGTTTACCCTTTTCCCCTGCTATCTCCTTTTCTTTCCTGCTTTTGTAAGGGTTCCTTTTTTAAAGCATTTGATTATAGCAAGCCATACATATTCTCCAGTGCCACAAATCCTGAAGAATCTTTTTCTAAACTCCTCATACGCTTTTCATAGCCATCTGGAAGAAATATAAAAATATAAGACAAACTCTTCAACATGAAAGACAAATATAAATAAGCATGCAGAATACAACATAAGCTGCAAAGGTAGGTTTTGACAAGTGTTGCTTTCCTGTAGTATATCAGATGTGTTTCAGTAATAAATAATAGAGGTATCACCATTAGGAGATTAGAACCAGCAACACATTTTGACCTTCTAATTATCAGTAGTGTGCATGCACGTGTGGGTTTTTTGTGTGCACACACATACATGTGTTATATCACAACAATGCCATTGGACAGAAATTCTTCTGCTTTAAACTGGTACTTTTACATACTGTGCTTTAGGAGAGTGAGTCAGAACTTTGTTTCAGCTAAATTCTGGTGTTTGGCGTGTTTCCCCAGATTGGAAATGTTCCTGGAAATTTTCCACACACGAATTAGAATTTCAAGGACAACTAATTAATTTACAATGATTACTTCAAGTAACAGGCAAATATACTTACCTCCTGCTGGAGTCTGAAATCCCTTGCTAGACTTTGAAAATAGCTATCTGAAGATATATAGCTGTAGCTGAAATATCGCTGTGTGCAACTGCTGCCTCTGGGGGTGTGTGCATGCACCATTGCTCATTGGCCCCGCAGAACTGATAATACTGTACTTATAATTTTGCTATATATACATTGCACATGTGTGTGTATGCAATATGTTATGCAAATTGTGCACAAGACATGCCTGGTATGGAGGAGTATACTGTCCTTTCCATAGCATCCAGCTTGGACGGAAGAAGACGAAGCAGAGCCAGGTCTGAGACGCTATCTGCTACACTATATAGGGTAGCAGAGCTGAGGGAATGGAGAGGCTTTTGAGGCCATGAGAAGACAGTGGGGAGCCATTTGACAGGCTATCCATGAGCTCTAACAAAGGCAGAAGAAAATAAACCTGCACTCTACATACCCTGGGGGTAGCCAAGCCGTCACTCCCATCTAATGGTCAAAGATCAAAGAGCCATGAAATAGCTGTAAGCAAGTGGCTCAGGCCCTAGGATCAAATAGTACAAGTTCACACATTTCTTTCCACTGCTGTTTTAGGTGAGTCTCAGTGGTCAGTGTTTCCCAAGGCTGAACACCAAGTAGTAAAGATAACTTACTGTAGGGCTTGTAGTTGAAATTCTTTGTGGCCACATGAGAACAGCCACATAAATCCAGCCTTCCCATGATTTACACAGCTTCCCTACACAAGGGGCAGCAGGTGGCTTTTTAAGTCCTCTGTTCTTCTACACACACCAAAATCTACCATCACAGTCATACGAAAATTGGCAAGAACCAGTGCTGGAAGGGTGATCAGCGTGTGCATAATGACAGATTACAACTTCAAATGCAGGATTTGTCATTGAGAATTTCTTCCCCAACTGTCCCCCTTCATGAGTGAGAAAAGACCTTTTCTTCCCTTAAAGAAGATTTTGAAAGATGGATATAGCAATGCTAGTGTTCCCTCCACTAAGAGTTTGCAACTGGACACTTGGACCGATGTAGTTAAACTGGTGCACAGTCCAGAAAGTCCAAAACCAAACAAAGTGGTTCTTCAATTCAAAGAACCACCCCAGAGGTAGCCAGGAACAGTAAGTAATCTATGTGTGAGAGAGCTCATCGGTGGCTGTGGAGTTATGCCTGATGCTTGTCTAATAAGAATCCTAGAAAAGACACACTTGAATGCTTAAAATTAGTCTTCTCATTTACACAGTGTCACATCTATCTTCAGGGAGGGTTTTTTCCTCACTTAACTCCAGCTGTTTGACTGAGACTCTACTCTTTGCCAGGCAGCCAAGCCCCCTCTATAGTCACAGGAAAGATCTGCAACTCCCGAAGGCAATTCACCATGTCCCAACACCGCTCTGAGACAGGCAGGATGAATCATAGAATAATAGTATCATTTAGGTTGGAAAAGACCCTTAAGGTCATTAAGTCCAGCTGTAAACCTAACACTGACAAGTCCACCACTAAACCCCACATCTACCTGTCTTTTAAATACCTCCAGGGATGGTGACTTAACCACTTTCTTGGGCAGCCTGTTCCAATGCTTCAGAAGCCTTTAGGTGAAGAATTTTTTCCTAATATCCGATCTAAACCTCCCCTGGCACAACTTGAGACCATCTCCTCTTGTTCTGTCGCTTGTTACTTGGGTCAAGAGACCAACACCCAGGGTCCAGAGATACAATTTTTAGAAAGCGAAAATTAGGTGAGATCAACCTAACTGTTCTTTGTCAGAGTAGTTGCACTCATATTCTTTACTAAGAAAGTGCTTTTTGCAGAGACATCAACTGGAGGTGGTTTTGGAACCATTATGGAAGCTCCTTGGGCAAAGGAGGTTCCGAGGACATTCCTGCATGAGGTAGTTGTGATAGGGACCTTTTCTGGGGCAGATATGTAGGTTATTCAAAGGCCCTGCATGTTCCCTTATTTCAGCAACAGTGTGTAGCTTGCTTGTGTGAAACACTGGATACCCGTGTGATGGACTAAGCCAGCCCTGGCTGAAATAGGCAGGTTCCAGCCCATCATACCTACAAGCAAGGGGTAAAATAGGAAATGGGTAGGGCATGAAATGAAATGGATAGACTGATGGATCCTCAGAGGTCCCCCTGAGGCTTTGGCAGCAGGTGCAAGGCTGCCCCACTGGGGAAAGCCCCTCTGGCAGCTAGGCTGGAGAAGACCTAGGAAGCCTCTTCCAGCTCTTATTTCCATGCCCTCTTTGAGCTTTATAGCCAGTGTAGTCTTTCCGCTGCTGTCACGTAGCCTGGGAGCACATTTACATTTTCTGAATAGGGCAATTAGCGCTCACTCCTTTCCCCGTGTCACTTGCACCTGTTCTCTGACATTCGTGCCTCATCAGTACTAATGGCCCAGCCATTAGTGGTGATTACTGGTCATTGTTTCTATCCCACTGACCCCCCTGACTGGCAGAAGCACCCCCCTGCCTTCCCTTCCAGCACATGAGCCTGACGTTTAATAGCCCAGTTTAATACCAGAACCTCTGAGTACATAAATAAAACCAGACAGGCTCTACCTATATTTTATATGGCTAGTGAGAGATGAATACATGTTTTTTTGATTATGATTAATGCTGCTGTTTATTATTTTTATTGCAGTAGTGCTAGGGGGTTTAAATATCATATCCTATCTAGGTGCAGTACAAATTCATTGGAAAAAAGATGGTTTCTCTTTCAGGCAGATGATAGCCCAGACCATGGGAGAAGTGAGGATCTGGAGCAGCTTTCTTCTTAGACAAGTAACAAAACCTAAGGACTTTTAAGAGGGAGTTCATAAAGTTTATTATGTTATATATTAGGTACCTACATGGGCTTGGTTATGTTGACTTCAGAGATCACTTTTAGGTCCATGTTGCTTATGTTCTGCTAGGCAGGAACCGCCCTGCTTTCTGTACATCATGCAATAAAACCCTGGTGTCTGCTGCATTACAGAAGAATGTGCTGTGTTTAAGAGAATAAATAGTTGTAATGTTATACCTCTTTCACTTTGTTGTCCTGCTTTAGCCAGACAGTGTGATCTCTGAAGGGTTAAGGTCCAGGCACTTATGAGTAAGAATATCAGGAATTTACCCTCATTTTGCATAGTCACCTATTTTGGCACATAGAAGAATAAAGGCTCATCTGCAGATTTCCTTTCAGCCTCAGCCCAGCTGTGGAGAAAATTTTAGCCAAGTTCGGCTGAAAAAGGCTTTGTTCTTCCTGACTGCATTTGGGCTGCTTTATTCCAACCGTGCATCGGCACCCAGTAAATTTGGTCCTGGCAAATCTCCTCCTCCAGTGCTGTCCACAGCCTGACTGCAAGTGTGGGACCATAAGAGGATTCCAGCCCTTTAAGGCTATTAAAATAACATGCATGAAGTTGGTTAAGCAGCTAATCTTCTCAGTACCTTACTGGAGGGAACCTATCTTTTTGGAAATTTATGCCAGGGTTAATGTAAATTATTTAACAGATGTTGTCGGAGGTGTAGCTTGCTGCCCCACCCACAGCTTCAGAGATAATTAAGCCCTATGATAAGGGCTTTTTAAGAGGTTTCTGTAAACTGTACCACAGGATTTGTGCATGGCCCCCATGTTGACTTGGATTTTACCTTGAATGAATAATGTTATCTGTATTATAGCTGTCACAGATGAAAAAACAACTTCTACAGATGAGTGAATCCATTTGTTGGTTTATGGATCCCAAATCCTCCAGGGCGACAAATCCATCTGTCATCGCTGAATGCTTGTGTTTTATTTGGTGCTGCAAGTCAGGTGACAGGTATTAAAATACACATCAAAGTGGACAGATCTTTGCTGACTTCCCAGCAGAGGAGGCCCATGGGTGTTTTTATTCCAGCACATGCAATGAAATAGCAGAAAGTCAGGAAATCCATTCCTAGGGGATAATACAAATTGAGCTAGTAAGACATCGATACTTGGTCCATAGGCCTTTGACCTATCCATCTGCCTAGGTCACCCTAGCCCACTGTTTGCTTCCTTTTCCTTGCCTCTCTTTTCTTTCTTTCTTTCTAGTTGGATGCATCCCAGGAAAACTGTGATCTCTGGGCTAGTCTCTTCTGTTCCCCTTCACCTCTTCTTTCTTGTTCTCTGTCTTTGTTCCTTCATTCACAATTCCTTGCTTATGGTAGTGCACCTCAGGCTCAGGAGCAGCCAAATAAAAAGTTGCTGACAAAAAACTAGCTAGGGGAACACACTGTTGTATCAATGTGGGAATTTCTTTCTCTGTGGTGTATTTAAGGAAGAAGAGTCCAATTTCTAGGCATCTGTTCAATTTTCTTAGATGAAAACTGCAGTACTCAGTTTGGATAGTTAAGGATGAACTCATTTGCCTCATCGTTTATGACTAGTGCCATCCAAGATGCTCCAGAGTATCCAGAACATGTCATTGAGCAATTAAACTGTGTCCCTTGGCTGAGGAGAAGCATTGTTCTTATCATGAGGCTTTAGGCACCTACCTTAATTAGTTGCCTTTCAAAAATCTTCCAAGGATCTCTCTAGATGCTGAGTCAAAGCAATTTAACTTACTTCTTGCTCTGCATCACTCTGAGAGGAGTCTGTCTTTCTCCACTGACTAAAAAGAAAGCCCAGTTAACTAAGTGAAGCGTCTAAATTTGCTATGAATAACCCCTTATTTGGCCAGCCTACACACACAAGTGATTTAACCTTGGTTGTACTGTCTAGAGTGAAAGCAAACTAATGCACTATCTGACAAAGTTAAAAGCCCAGTGTGGGCATAGTTTGAGGATAAAATCTGTTGGATAAAATCTGCAGGACTGTGTCTGCTTGGGTGTTAGCTCATGTTTGGCCATCCATAGTCAGCACCTGGTGTCCTGTAGAGCAGGAAAGAAAGATGAAAAGAAGATTGTCTTCCTACAGAGAGTAGGTAATCCACAGCCAGTCAGGGAGTGTGTTTGCCCCCAATAAATCCAATTGCCACAAAGCCTTGACTTTTCAGACTTTCTACATGGGTTTTTTTACCAGTTACTGTCCATCAGTGGCTGAATTTGGAGTAGGAGAAAGGCCCAAATGACCCATTCAGAGATTTGCCCTTCTTTGCTGACCTTTCAACTCAAACAAGATACTCCTATCTTAAGAACAAAGGTTCTCTCTCCTTTTGTAGAGTCTGTCTCATCCCAACAATCCCTGCATTTACAGCTTCTTTATTACTGCTGGTTATTGTTTAAATAAAGCATGCATTCTGGTAAATAGCAATTGCTCAAACATAAGCAGCTTTAAAGGCAAGAAGTAGCCCTTCCAGTCTCTAGATGAAGGATGATTTGAAATGAATTGATGTGTTCTGACTGGTGAGTCAAAATAATTCAGTTTTTCCCCCCCTCCAGTGTTAAACCAAGTCAATTTTTTCAAACCATATTTGATATCTTATTGTTTATTTTCGGTCACCAGACAGCAATTTTCAAGAACTGCTCTTGATATACAGCTCAGATATCTTACAGGTCACATGTCATTCAAGAAAGGTCAACGATTCATTTAAAGTTTCATCATTCTTCACATAAACAGGCAAATACCATTTCATTCACAGTGCAGGCTTTTGTGGGTGTGATAGGCCTCTATAGTAACAAAGTATATGTAATCTTATTCCCTGCCTAAGAAAGAGTGAATTGACATTATTATCATTACCTTATCATATATCTCAGATGCACTCCCAGTAAAAGTAGGTACACCTAAATAGAATTTCATTTAGAGTCAATTCTAAAGAGTTTTTTAGATCTCTGTTTCTTGCCCTTATTTTTTCTCAACATTCGTAAAAACTGAAATAGTGTTATACAATTATACCTTCCTGCCTTGTTCAGTCAGGATACCTAGAGGCAAATATTACAATCAAGCTATAGTGACATATACACCATTGGCAGCTGATTTGTTACTGTTTGCTAGAATTAAATCAAGATATCCAGTGTTGTTGATTCCTTTACAAGCAACACCTTCAGTAGAAAACGCACATTTTAAAAACAACTTTCTTATATCTAGCAGTAATCCCTGATTTAATTAAAACCGAAAGACTTTTAAGAAAGTAGATGCAGTTTTCATAGGGTAAGGGATCTATTTTCTATTTTCTTCCTGTGATGTCCTCAGTATAGCATTTCAAGCTAGAAATTTCACTGAGTAGCCTTCACAAAATAAATAATAGTGCCAGCCTCTCAGTCTGGATCCAAATGAATCTGCCTAACCATCATCTTAAACCATTTCACTGGTATTTTAGAAGCCACTTTCTTATCAGGAATGAAAAAGCAGATCTAAAAAGAAAAAAAAATAAGAACTTTTTTCTATAAAATTAGAGATAGTTTTTAAAATGTTGCTGACTACTGATGCCCTTCTGTTCCCATTAAAGATCTCCAGATGCAGAATTGAAATGAGACTTTCAACTGTTTTATCTGGGGCTTTGGGTGAGTTAATCTTCAAATTAGACTTTTGAGTGTGTCTGTATGCCTAGTTCTTGCATGTCAGTGTTTTTGTAGGCACCCACTACATCTTTTGGAGTCTAAATACTTTTCAACATCTATCCCTTCTTGCTCAACATCACCTGTGATCATTTCCACCAAAGCAATCATTTAAAAAGAAGCACCAACAACCTTTTGAAAACTCCATCAAATATTTTCTGTCTCATTAGCTGTTACATTTCTTTACAAATCTGGCTGTTAGTCATTATCAATTTGTGTTGAGACTGTTCATCATCACTTCCTCAGTTTAAGAAGAGGTTTGCAGTCTGTCTTGCACCAACTGAGTATAAACACAAAAGTGTGAAGTTACAGAAGTATTCAGTTAAAGACCTCATCCCTGTACAATTCACATTGGCGGTACAGAAGAGAAGACAAGTTAGTAGTAGCAGCCAAAATTTCCAAAGGTACCTCAGCAAGCAGAGATGTCCAGTGAGATTAAGAAGTCCTTCTCACTGATACACGCTGAAACTTCCAGCCTGTAGTGCAAGAACATGAGTTTATATTTTTATTCCTGACTCCGTTTACATTATGGAACGAGATCTTTTATTGCTTGAATCTCTCCACATGTGAGTTTTTCAAGCAATATTTGCAACTAAATAATACCGTATAATGAAGTTGCTGCTTTAGTGTTGGGTTCTTTTAGCTACTTAAAAGCCAGAAGCTTTTAAGGCTATTGGTACCTTTCGATTTTTGCTGCTATATGTGTGTGTTCATGGAAAGGCACTAGTAGAAACTAATCCTTAGAGCTTGTCCCTGGAAGTATTCTGAGTTAGCTGCCAACACCTGAAGGAGAATAATAGAAGAGTCTTTCCATTGACTCATTGTAATGGGTTGCAGCCCTAGACAGTGGGGCTGTGTCTTCCGTGAGAGCCCTGGGACAAGCCAGAAGGGGCTCAATTCTTGGTTATTGGGGTTCCTCCACTTGTCATTGTACCTATGTGCTCCCTTTTGCGTCTGTGGAGACAAGCCTTTTCTCATATAACCTAACACACTCAAGCTTAGTGAAATTCTTGCAATGGAGGTAGCATTTACCTCTCTGTGTATATTCCACAAATCGTTTCATTCAGGAGTTCAAGATAAAGCTTATTTGGACTTTGGCAATTATCTGGCGCTCAGCCTGTGTGTGAACTTCATTTGTGGAGGAATGAACTTTATTCATATTGGAAAGCGTTGGCAGGATAGGCCCTTCAGTGAGAGGGAGAGAAAGGTGTTTGCATTTTGCAACCTAACAGTGAAAATGGCTCTGCTAACTAGGAGCAGAATGAATTTGATAGAGTGAATGTAACACAGCAAAACTTTTTCGGTTCATGAGTTCTTTAAAATACTTTGGAAAAGGGATCCTCTTTTTTAAATAGTTCTTTTCAATTTTGGAAGCGAAAACTAATTTCTCTTTGACATTCCTATTACTTGGGAAGGAAGAGAGCTTGTTGAGTAGCTTGAGGTAGAAAACCTCCTCCTCCTTGGCCTGTAGCGGCTCTTTGCAGGATTTCTTTGTGCACCACTGGGGGTCTTGTAGGCAAAATTTTCTGACTGAGGGGATACAGGTATATGTGTATATGTGATTTACAATTAATTTTGCAAAATTTTATTGGTGATATTTTTCAGTTTTACAACAGTATTAAGGATATACTACAGACTGCATTAAGGAGGTTATTATCTAGTAGAACATGGAAATCCAGGGAACTTTTGGCAGGCAGAAAACAACCAATATAACTCTCTCCTTCACCAGACAAAAAGAAAACAAAACAAACAAAAAAGTCAAAATCATGTCAGGGACTTTCCCAAAGGAAGTTTTCAGAACACTGGGCTACTGTAAACCCTCTGAGATCATAGTCATTTTCTTGAATGGGGTGACTTCGATTTTTCTGCTCTTGCTTTTGTCTGACCTGTGAGTGATGTTGGGCAGATCCTAAGGGATACCACGTGATAATCATTCCTACAAACATCAGCAAGGACCAAGGGTGTTCACCCGCTCTTGGGGTGGAGTATGGAGACTCAACAGAGCCCTTCCTGCCTGTGCAAAAAAACAAGCATAACATTGGCTTAGCACCACTCTGAAGAAGTTGTCCTCAACATCATGAAGGTGTTGCCTCTGAACACAATTTTGCCTTATATTTAGAATTTATAGTTAGTGATAGAAATCAGAACACAAACTTGAGGCTGTTTAAGTTTTTCCCTAAGTTTGACTAGTGCTAGGTGGTCTCAGTAGCACTCTGCCCTCTTTCTGCTGCCTCAGCAAGACAAGCAGACTCTGAGTAAGGTTAAAATATTCCCTAATAGAGCTATTTCTTACTCTTTCCAAAAATCAACCTAAATAGAAACCAGTAGGCAGGATCCTTAAATTTGCTCCCTTATTATAGAGCTTCCTTTGTATTCTTCAATTCTCCTTTTACTTTTATATCTCCTATAATCCAGAGGGCCTAGGGACTAAACGAGCATCAGGGAAGCCAGAGAGCATTTGTTGCCAACTACAGCTCTTATTTGGGATGAAAAATTGTTTGAAACTGCCTTGCTTTGGGGGAAGGATCTTGTAGAATTTTCTCTATCAAAAAAGTCACTCTGGAAGTAGTTCTTCCTATCCATTGATGGGATGGAGGATGTGGAGTTAGGGAACGTGCTCGTCTCCAGCTGCAACATCAAAGTAACCAAGGGTACGACCTAGGCCAGCAATAACATCACAGTGAACATAAGAGAAAAGTCAAACAGGGCATCAGCATCTGACCCTCAGTGTTCAGAAGGTGGATTTATCACTCCCACAAAATTTTAATAAAGCAATAAATTACAGCCCTTGTAGATTAGCACTTAAAGCCTGGATTTGAAATGACAATACAGGATTGAAGGGCTTTCTGGGCCTTATTATCGATCCATGTGATGGCCAGTCAGTTAAGAATCATTTTCAGGACCCGGTTCATTAAGCTTTGAATTTGCATCTGCACACTGAATATGTGTGTGTATTTCTGTTTGTGTACAAATTGAATGAGAATGCAAATGGCCACATACTGTGTTTAAAAATCAGCTTTAATGGACTTTAAAAAATAAGTCAAGTATTTACTTGAATTTTGCACTAAGTAGCACTTTGCACAGAACATGTGACTGTCAAGCACCATCATTAGAAGGATGCACTTGATTAGTGAAAAATTTCAATTAAATGGGTGTTTCACATGGCAGATGGCAATTAATGAAGCCTACAAACAACACACAAATGGATGTGTATGGGTTAGCAAGCTCTTCCTCATTTTTGGTGGAGCTATTTGGAGCATACTACTAACAGTTTCATTTGTTGTTCTTTGCCAACTTGGCTTCTTTTTGCTGTTCAGACCCAACTGAAAGCAAAGGAAAAAGTGATCTTAAGTACTTTCTTTTGCCATCACCATGAAGTGAGGTGGGAGAACACAAAAGTGGCTCTGTGCAAGTACTGGTCTAACGGAAGATTTCAGTAACTTTACTTTCTCTTATTTTCAGCATGGGGCCCCGAATTAAAAAAATGTGTCAGCAAATATTTCCTTGACTCACTGGTGCTATTCCTCTAAGAAAGGATTTTTTAATTTTTTTATTTTTTTTTAACAATCCACTGGGTAGCAGCACACATAGTTTGAGATTGTTGCTAAAGCAAATTAGACTCACACATTGCCATCTCTCCTATAATTAGCAGATATCTTAAGATTGATGCTGATGTAAATGAGAGCAGAATTTGGCCCATAATGGGTCAAATGGGTACCCTCTCAGCACAGATCAGTAAGGAGGAAGTCTGAATTCCTTTTTGGGTTCCTGTTTTAAGTCAGGTGGAATCTAGAGCTCTGGGCCTCTACCAACATATTTATGGTGTGTGTAACTACAGGAACACAAGCACTAAATGGCACCTATATTTAATTTTCTTGGCTCTGAGATTCTCTGAAAGTTCTTAATATAAGACTCTGTTTTATATTGCTTATAATTTTTTTGAATGTGAATTGATCTGGTTGAAATTTTCCATGCTAGATATTTCTCCTGGCCATATATTTTGGGAACATTTCAGGTAAAATAGTCAAAGTGCTTCTGAGTCTGAAATGATAGGAAAATACACTGTGTTGCATGTAGGAAAATTTTTCTTTTTAGCAGTTTAGTGAGAAGATGTACCTTCATTGTGGTTTAAAGTACAGGGCTGAAAACTAAGAGAAGGCTGCTCTGCCTTCACCATGAAAATCTTCTTAAATATGGGTACATTGTAAGAATTTGTGTGAACCAGAAGAAACTAGATGAGGATAGACAGTGATTCCTCTTTACTAGGCAAAGTCCTTTCTGAAACTGTGGGATATGAGTAGGACTTTCCTAGCAATTTCTTCCAACGCTGCTGGAACAAGATCTGATGGATTTACTCTCCAGTATGGGACATAGGCTCAAGTCATTTAACTTGAGCATGGTGAGGGAAATGAAGAGGGTAGCCTGTAAGAAAAGCTGAAAGCTGTTGAAGGAAAGTGTGTTTGGCTGGGCAAAAACTGGGAGTAGAAGAAGGGAGATTATGGATTGGGTAAGGAGATGAGGGGTGGAAAAAGAAGATTAGCCATGCAAGGAGACTGGAATGAGGATAGTGGAGCACAGCAGCAGGCATGATCTTTCTTACCCAAGTTAGAGGGCTAGCATGTCAGCAGCAAATCCCCTAGAGTCGGGAAAGGAGGCTGTTTCTCAAAAAGGGAAATTCATAGATTCATAGGTTCATAGATTAGTCCAGGCCGGAAGGGACCTCCAAAGGTCATCTAGTCTGACCTCCCCGCAGTCAGCAGGGACACCTCCAACTAGACGAGGTTGCCCAGGACCTCGTTGAGCTTCACCTTGAATATCTCAAGGGAAGGGGCCTCAACCACCTCCCTGGGCAACCTGTTCCAGTGTTCCACCACCCTCATAGTAAAGAACTTCTTCCTAATATCCAATCTAAATCTCCCCTTCTCCAACTTAAAACCATTGCCCCTCATCCTGTCACTGCAGGCCTTTGTAAACAGACCCTCCCCAGCCTGTCTGCCATTGTATCACTGAAGGTATTTTAGGTGCTTATGAGGGGAAAGCTCCCAGCTCCTGCTTGAGCTGGACATAGGTCTCACAGATGCCTCTTCTAAGACATTGCATCTCTCAGTGCTGCAATGTGCTCCTGGACATGTCTGGGCATAGTTCCCCTGTATAAAAGCAAACGAACCTGAACCCTGTGTTTCTGGGTCTACAACACTCTGGCTTTCAGCAAGTATCCATGAAGCTATGGAGCAATCATCACACTTACGGCTTTTGTATAACATAGTGATTCCTTGTGATGTAACTCTTGCTTTGAATAAAAAGCATTGGAAATTGCATTTCATGCCTAAATTGTGTATTAAAAAGCTATTAAGATTGAAAAGCCAAATACCAACAGAGAAGAAAATTCTAGTATTAATCCAGTTCCTCCCTAGGAAGCAATCTCCTTGGATGAACTCTTATTTCTAGGAGCCATTCTGATTATTTATTCCCATGGAAGCTGTAAAGTACATGCTAAGTGGGTCCAGGGCTGCAAGAAGAGAAACGTAGTGGCATGCCAAGCTGGAGGACTTTATCTCTGCCTTGGGATTGCATGTCTACGTGATACTGTTCATGACACCAACCAACCATGCCCCTGACACCCTAGTGAAAGAGTGATAATTTGAGGCAGAGTGAGGAAGCAGCTCCAAAACTGGCTCAATGGAGCCAGCAGGGACTGCTATTCCCGCCACAACAGACTCCTCCCGTGCAAGATAGCAGCTCCTGTTGAGTTCCTAAGTTAGCAGTAAGAACCATCAATTACATGAATAAGTTACGACGGTCAGCTGCTCAGCGGCATCTGTCCCACGCAGCAAAATAATTACACAAAGTATGGCAGCAACCATGTACCCTTCACAGCCCCTGGAGTACCTTCACTAGTGCCAGGACCTGTGTTGTGCACCTGCGAGCAGATTTTGAGGCCAGGTGGGAGCAGAGATAGGGAACATACAGCTGGGAAAGTAGGCAGGAGGGTAACAGAAGCCCTTGAACAAGCAAGTGGAGATGGGAAATAGGCAAGGAAAACAAGGTAGGAAGACATTTCCTTTTTCATTATATTCCAGGTCAAATTATCCATTAAATTCTTCTGCAATAGCCAGAAGAATCACTGGTCTTATATATTCAAATAACCCTAAATACGGGCAAGCAGGGTGATAAATCTTTCCTAAGGATGGGATGAGGATAATGTGTAGTAAACTAATCGCAGGGTCACCCACATAACAACAACAATAAAACACAATATTGACCAGCTGCTCCCTTTGTGCTGAATGAGGCAGGGCTGCTGGGGAAAAATTAGATTATTACTAAAGACTGTGTCATGATGTGCTAGTGACCAGGACATGCTAGCGCTAGCATTTCCCCATATTCAAGTGTAATTTTTCATGTCATCGTATACACATGTAGACACGTGTAAGTAGTCATATGTGGCCACCTGCAGAAGCACACATATTGGAGGGTTAATTCTAATTGTACATATACAGATAAAATGAGACTTTGTTCATGCTACACAGTTCTACCCAGTCAAAGCCAGTTCTATGAATAATTTCAAGGTTTGCCTTTTGGTTTAAACATACAAGATGTTGTTTTACATACAGTAAAATCCTGACATTGATAATCATAAGCAGAAATGTGCATTGCTGTAACACATTTACCTTGGTGCTGTCAAACATGGTACAAATGAACACACATTTGTATTGGAGCAATGCCCACCTCTCTTAGCTGATTTTCTGATGCTTGCCCAGCTCCACTTGCCTGGAGTTTGTTATTTTGGGACTGATGGCTTAAAGATTGTTGTTCCCATCAAGGAAAGGTGCATGAACACATTTTGCTCCCGAGTCATATATTTTCTCCAGACAATTATACAAAACTGAAAGGAGTTCAGCAGAAACAGGGGAGACTAACCCCAAAGGATTAATATATTAAATATATTAAAAACACACTATGTTCCAAATATATAAGGATGCTATTCTTAAGCTAGTATTTTACTTCAAAATGAAAAATTAATTCAGCTAAAGCAACCACTTGTTTTAGTTCTGAGTTGCTTGAGCTCTTCAAATATCCAGAAGCTTACATATATACTTACATATACACTCACAGGGAAAGTTTTCAAACAGTGTATTACACACAAGAGCAAGCAGCAGATTGCTTAAGATTACCCCGACATCCTGGACCAGTCTTGGAGCAGTAATATCTTCATGTTTGCTGTCAAGGCCCGTCACCCCGGCTGACCAGCAGGGACGCCAAGGCAACCCACATTACTCAATCAACTTTAAGTGTTATAAATACTGAGGTCCATAAAAAAGTACAATGTAATGATGACTTAAACAAACCCAATTCATCATCCCAGCTGCACACATATCATTTCCCTCAGGGTGACCAACCAACCAGCAGTGAACGTAACCCAGGCCAGATTCAGATTCCATGTCTCTTCATCAATTTGACTTTTGAGTTTACCCCCCTCCAAAGGAAAAGAAAAAATATCCCCTTAAAAATGAATAAAAATCCTCACAAATCAAATACAGCTCAGCTGCCCAAGTCCTCTTTTTGTTGTTGTTGTACTCATGTCCATGCATTTTGCCTCTAGTGATATAAAGGGAAAACCTTCAATTTAAAGGTCAAATGGGGGCCGTTTGTTTTAACCCAGTGAACCATGGCAATGGTATTCACATATATTATCTTTTGTCCTTCAACAGTTGTTAGACTTGTAGCCAGAGGGGAGGCTTGGCAGATTTGCTTGCACTGATTTTTTTAAGATATAAAAAATACTAAATTTCTGCAGTTAAGTGTGCTTGATTGAATAATATTCTGAAAATCAAATCGATACCAAATCTGAGTTTCAGTTAATGATAAGGCACGTTCACCAGCACTATTAAAGTTTATTGGTTTCATTCATTTGAAGAGAAAAAGTAAAGATTCACTATTCAGTGTGGTCTGTTCCCTCTCCTGCCTCCATCCTCTTCAGTCTTCCCCCCACCTCCCCTCCTGCCCTTGATTTTGCGGTTCCCCCTTTGCTAATTAGAGAAATGTCCTGTAAGAACACAGTTAATTATTGTTCCACCTTTCAATTCCCATGCCCTCACCCCAAATTCTCTCTCCTTTTCAATGAAGCATTGTAATTACAGGGTGGACAACTCAGCAAAACTAGATTAAAGCGAACTAGTACAATATGCTAGTGAAAGCAAGGTTTCAGCTACTTTTCATTTTCACAAAACTGTGGGAACAAGCCACTTTGCTTAGATTGGGATTAGTCATTTTTGGTCCTGAATTGCTGTGCATGCTTTTTCTGCTGTGGAATTCCTGCTTTCCTCCCCAGGGGTGGCTGCATTTTAAATCAGACAGTCATTGCAATAGGTGCGGAAGCACAGTTTGCAAAGTTTAGATCTTTTTCGATCCCATTGGAATTAGATGAAAGGAATATGGTAATCAGGGGGGCTGGAAATCTGTAACTGTTCCTTACTCT
The DNA here is from genome assembly GCF_964106895.1 of Numenius arquata. NCBI lineage: Eukaryota > Metazoa > Chordata > Aves > Charadriiformes > Scolopacidae > Numenius > Numenius arquata. The sequence continues at coordinate 53,011,543 of NC_133580.1, forward strand.
GCATCCACACAGTCTTTAGCACAGGGCTAGATCTTGGCTTTTGGTTCTGCCATCATGCACTCGCTACAAATAATATAAATCTAGAATGATTCTGCAAATTGCTGCACTGTTTATTTTTGTCATAGGGCACAATGCAGAAGATGGGTGAGACATGGTTTGGGGATAAGTTTTCAAGGAACAGAAATTAAAATAGGATTGAGATGCTCTTGCAGAGCCTGCATACTGCACCAACTTGTTTAGTTGTATTTTTCATTTTTCTCTGTTGAACCACATAGAGACCAATCAAAGCACTTGCCAGGAGATTTTTGGCTACCACATTGATTTCAAAAGCTATTACTCTGGTCAACTTTTAACTGCTTAGACAATAAAAATATAGTTCTTTCAGACAAAAATTACATCAATATGTTGGAATGGGGATGGAAGTCTGAGTTGTCCCTAAGCCTGAAGGGAGCACAGAAAAGGTCATCTTCTCTCCCGGGGAAATAAAGAACATAAACTTCCCCAAGCAGGGCAGAGTGTCAAGTCCTGGTGGACCCACAGAGCTACCCAAGGGTGCAGACATGTATTGTTGTCCCTTCACCACCAGGAGGTTTGGTCAGTTTGTAAATACGTCCATCAGTTTGTAATTCTGTCCTACCAGCTCTCTCACCCCTGGCTTTGTACAACAGTGGACTTATTAAGAAAGCAGGAGCTAAGATTATACAACTGGTTTTTGATAGACAGCAAACATAGGTAAGTACAAATGAACTAGGGATGTGACATTGCAAAACACTTGAGGTCAGTGTGATATCTTATCTGCCTCATGGGGATATACGTAGCATCTCACATGCTTCAGCTTGTGGCAAATACTCCTAAGTGGCTGTTTGCACCTTATTGAAACGTTGATATTTACTCCTTTTCAGGTTGAAGGAACTCTATTCCTTTGTTGTTCTGGATAATAATTACCGTGATACCCAAATTATGCTCAGCATTGTTCCCATATCTCCTATGAAAATTTAGCACCAAAATTTGGGTCTGAGTGCCAGGATGAAAAAAAATTTCAGAAGACATGGCAAAGTTCAGAGGGTAGAAGCCAATCTCTGTAACCATTGAATAAGTTTGTGAGGCTTTTTTAATTGGTCTTGGAATAAAAAGTGATCTAAGAAGTATGATGTGCTTTAGACAGGGCTTCTGTCATTCATGTGTGTATTTTTCTTTCATACCATGTATTTTTCAGTTTATCCAGATTTTCTTGTTCTCTGAGTATCAGGTAACAGCGATTCTGTAGGATCTGAGCAGCTGCAGTTGATGTATTCTTGCTTGAGTTGTGCAGACTGCAGTTTGTATCAGTACAACATTTTTGAGTCTTGCAAAACCCAGGGAGCTAATCTGGCAGCCTGCCTGCTATCTCACGTTTCTAGTTCTGCTATACGACCCAGCCTTCTGTGTCATTTGCACAATCCCCTAACTGATATCTTCCTCTGGACTCTGGCCATCCATTCCTCTTGGTTATCAATGTCTGCTTCTGCAAAGAGACTGATACACTGGAAAAATACTTTAAAAAGTCAAATTTCCTGAGGTGCTATCTCTAATGGGGCCATTATTTGTTGTATTGCTATATCCTTTGCTCTTTCTGTTTCACCCTCTTAGAACAGTGAGTTTGCATGGGAAATTATTGTCTTGAAAGCAGATGATCCTTTACATAGGTTATTCCTCTATGATTTTTCATTTGCTTGAGTATTACAAAACTTTTTTTGCAGTACAGCTAGTATGTTTATTCTTTAAGAATGCAGAGCTTCCCCAGACATGTATAGTACATACATTACCATTTTGTCCTTCATCAGTTCTTGGACTCATAGCTGGAGGCAAAGATGTTAGGATTTGCTTGAGCTGAGCAATACAATATTTTTGTTCATCTGTGAAGTTGATTAATAATTTGGAAATTAAATCAATATATTCTTTGACTTTCATTACAGTGGGGTTTGCATGTAAACCTTTTGTACTGGCATTCCCAGCCTGAGTAGTGAAACATGGGAAAACTAAACTAACGTTTTTGTTGTCATCTTCCCTGTGATGTTGCAAAAATGAAATGAAACTCCAAGGATTATCAGTTTGATGATAATTTTTGCTGTTTAACCTCCTTGATTATTCTTGATTGTCAAAGCAGAAAAGCTTTTGAATGCTTCCAGTCTGCAATGCCAAGTATGAAGTAATTTACATAGTAGAAAATTACTAAGCGCCTTTTTATGAGATGGTTTGGATCCTTTAGACAGTCATATGAAAAATATGTCCAAAATAACTTTACCTGGGTGTAAAGTGTCTTAAGAAGTAAAGAAAGTGTCTTAAGAAGTCAGAACCAAAATCATCGAAATAAGTGGGAAGACTGAAAACTTTAAAAGACTTGTGGTAAAGTCCTATGTACTTAATTCTAGTTAAATATGACTGAAAGCTTTGCCTTGAAATTTTTGCTGGTGTGATTTACACAGTGAACTTTCTGAAATGGGAAAAGCTTTATAACATTATAAACATATTGTGCGCTCTTAGAAGGATCCTTCAGACTTTGGATCTGACAATAGTTCCCCAACACCAGTCAAAGCTGGGACAGTCAAAACTGAAAGTTTCTGCTACTGCAAGTATTGGATTTTTTTTCATGTTGGCATTTTGTGTTTTCAGAAACATGTTATATCTGTGTACATTGCAAAAGTGTTATACAAGCTTTGCAATTTACCTTATGTAGTTGACAAACAGTTTACTGTAGTCACTACACAGCATAGTCCCTGAAGGACGTAGGATTAGGATGCAAGATGTACAGCCACTGTCTGACAGGATTGACAACACTCACATCCAACTCTGATCTTATTGGACTTCTGCTTATATGGCATTCAGTAGAATCTAAGGCTGTATTCAGGCTTTAAATGTACCAGATTACTAGAAATCCATTAAAAACAGTAGACAGTCTCTTCCTCTTTCAACCTGAACCCAAAAGAATGTCCCACTTTCTCATCATTTTTCTGAAGTAGGTCATGAAGTTCAGGAATAAAACTTCCAGCTCAACAAACGGAGAGCTATTTGAAGAGAAAAAAATAGAGCTGCCTCTCACACCATGATGATATGACTTTCCGTGTCCCAACCACTCCTGCAAAACTACCTTTAAACACTGGGATATGGCAATTTTCTCACCTTTTGGCCCAAGAACATATCCTGGCTGTATTCCAGCTACACGTTGGAACAAAATCAAGGGGATGAAATGAGGCCACACTGTAGTCCGTCCAGAGTTTATTGAATTGGAAGACCTCTGCACCTGCTGTTTATGTAATGTCATTTTATGTAAAAGTATGTAAATTGCCCCTGTAGTTCAGATGGCGCTTTAAAGAAACTGAGGGAGTCTTAAACAATCAAGAAAACCCATCTCCAGAGGGTCTCTGAACCCAGCCAGGAACAACACCACCATCATGCAGATCAGCGTCTCTCATTCAAATTCTGCAGTCAACTGACAAAGCCTTTTACGAGACAGAATTTAAACTAAGTTTATCAGGCTTGGAGTGAGGTAATTCAGCAACATAAGATGTGCAATTGTACTTGCTTTTGTGAAATCACAAACTACTTAAGGGGATACTAGCCTATTTCTAGGCACTTCAGTGGCCAGAGCTACATAGAGAATGAGCAGCATTTCCAATGTTGCTCCACCACAACATGCTGAGATTTAGCTTAGGCAAGATCTTCTTTAATAGCTTTGTTGCAGAGTATTCCACTAGGTCCCTAAAATTTGTCCCAAATATCTACCCATGTTCAAATATCTCCCTCTTGGCCATGTTGCCCATCCATTGCCAGCTGCCCTTTTCCTTTATCCCATTGCCTCTTTTGCTTTACCAGTGACACCAGTCTTACCCACCTGACATAACCTGCATTAAAAACTGCAGGGTTATCTCCACACTGCCCTTTACTCATCTCTCCAGGAACCTGATGCACTCTTCAAGTCTCTGGCCATGTATGAAATCACTCAGTCAAGTTGATGGGTAAATTAACTTCGTTACTACCAATCGCAACATCCACAGAGTTCTAGGTATTGCCTTAAAGTTTAGGGAGAATAACAAATGGATCCCCCTTTTTTTCTTAGTCTCTGATCCTGCAAAATGACCTCTGACACCCTCCAAGATGTGGGTGCACTCTAACTGCACAAAGCACAAAGATCAACCTTGCTAAGGTCACTGCAATGTTATGTTAGGGTCTGTCTTTTTTTTTTTTTTTTACTTGTCCACAGGAGATTTGAGGCTCACAAGTCTCCTAAAAGTTCTCTCTTTCAAGCCATAGCATTCCAGACAGCTCCCCATTGTAATCCCCACATTTATGTAAGATGGTGGCTCACACTAAGAGAACTGAGACAGTTGAGGATATTCATTTTTAAGGGGAAAGGTGGTATCTTCGCATGTGTTTACGTCGAATCTAGCACTACAGGGCTCTAGCCCTGAATGAGATTTCCAAGATATGTTGTAATACAAACAAACAATAATAATAGAGAACGGGTAAGGCTAAGGGGAGGAGGGGGGAGATATGATTAATTTTTATCAGACTTCCTTCCACTTTCCACAGAGCAGTTCAATGTGAAGTCAAAGTTCATTGACACGTTCTCTGTAGTCGGTGGGATGATTGTTTTATATTAGCCATTGACTTGGCCTGCATTGATCCTTGAGAATGTATCGCACAAATCATTTTGCACTAAACTGCTGAATCGATGAAGAAATCTCCTGGAAAATTTATATTAAAAGTCGCTGTTTGCCTAAATGAGTTCCCTGTGCCCCATATTGAATATTTTGCTGATGAATTGAATGAGTTTAAATTTGAACATTGCAGACCCATTAAAGAATGAATTCTTAAATCAACTTCTGCCATTTATGATTGAAATGAGATTTCCCCTGCAATAGACTAGCTGTTATATAAATCAGCTGTGCATTTTATACTGTACCATAAACAAGATATAATTCTTTTAAATACACAACAGGTGCCTTAAATCTTTTGATGCATCTTGTATTTATCTGATGTTGATTTTAGTATATTTACACCAGGTAACTAACATGGGTTTATAATAGAATATAGTTTCTGAAGGTTAAAGAAGCCATAATCTTTGTTTTTAAATGCAACTGAGTTTTCAGGGATTAAACTCTACATCACTGTTCACAGCTGAGATCCAAATTTAATCTAAAATAAATAATTGTCCCTTGCACTGTAAAAAAGCAAACCATCTTGAGTAAGATTATGAGTAGGGCAAATTTGACTTTTAGTGTGACATAGAGGAACATTTTTCTGCTATCTAGTTTTTAATATTGCAGTGAATAGTTGGATTTCTTTCCTTTCCACCAGGGCTCTCTGCACCTTAGGTGACCTCTGTACTTAATAGCTCAGGTAAATGACTCAAGCTGGTATCAAAATTGGTCCATGCACTGGTCCAGTTTTGAAGCTACTGGACTTGCACTGACAATTTGATGAAGTAACTGGTGTCAGGGAAGTGGTTCTTCACTTTTTTCACAAATAACAGCTTTTGACTTAGATCATGTTCAGCACAAGAGATGGTTGTTTCCTACTCAAGCTCCATGAGAAGGTCACTGCTGGAGTCAGACTTGATCTCCTGATCTCATGGGATGTTCCCTGTGTTTCAGAGATTGGACCAGGTGAAACTCAGAGGAGCAGTTCTTTCCATTCCTAAGGGAACAGATTGAAGGGAACTTAAACTGAGACTATGAGAGTCAAATCAGCAGCTGGAGTAAATCAATGCATTTTATTTGATATCTAGCAATGGTGCCAATGTGGGGTGTACGTATACAGCAACTTTTGAATAAACAAAAATTGCCAAGAAATAACATGGGGAGCTTCAATGAGCTACAAGCAAGGAGTAGCAGCTACAGTGTGGATTAGCAGACAGACAGGTCTGGAGGTTAATTTGAAATTGCCCTTTTCCTATCCTAGATAATGTGGCATTTACAAGTGCTCACAGTATAAAATACGAAAAAAATGCTGGTTCTAGAGGAGGGACCATAATGAATATAGACAATTCAATAAAATCTGGAAGCCAAATGAGAAATGCATGCTTTCACCATCTGTCACTTCAGGACAGTGTATTTCTTCATTGGTGTTACCTAAAACATACCTATAAGGGAGTTCTGGGCTCTGATGCACAGACAGAGGTAGGACCTCCAGTGTAATCCTCCTCCAACGCTTGTCCTCTCCTTCCTCTGTCCACAGTGGAGCACATACTGGATTTGCCCTATGGCATCACCCAGACACCATGTCTCTGATGACAAGCCAAAGTCCAACTTAAAGGTATGTTGTAGGCACTTCTCCTCAGTTTGGATTCAACTTTTTCCTACAAGCATGACACTTTCTTTAGCCAAGCACGGAGAAGGGGTGGGTACAAGGAACTATGACTGTTATTTGAAAAAGAATACCTTCCTTATTTTTGTCCCATTCTTGCCAGTAACAGGGTTCAGAAGTGGCTTCCAAAGTAAAGATACCTTTAAATCACAGGTGTTGCAAAAGGGCTGGAATCGCTCACTTTAACCAGGTTGTAAAATCTCACTATTGAGGCGGTAGTAACTAATGTTTCATCCTGTGGCTTCTAATGTTTTCATGTCTCTGTGGGACTCTCTCATCCAAGGACAAACATCAAGGGTTTTATAACTATCAGTTGATCATTTCTGCTAAAGTAGGGGAGGTGGATTTTCGGCAAGATAACAAAGGTGTTATCTCTATCCAGGGAGGATATAAAGGATATTGGGAAGATAACATCTAATTGAAGATTCAATTTTCCAAGTGTCAAATTGTTTTGATGACTAATTGATTTACATAGACCAAATTCATTCACAGAGCAAATATTTTTATATCTTTCTCCCTGTCTTCTTCTGTGACAGCAAATAGGAATTGCTGTTCATTTTCTTAAAAAAAATAAATTGATAGACTAGGATCAGCATGGAAGATGTTACTGATTTTAGCTCTTTATCTTCTAGACATAGACCACAGTAGGTCACTAATGTCAGTAAAAGTGTGATTTAGGGATCCAAGCCCAAGACTAGGAGCCAGAAACGGTCAGGATCTAATTGCTCTGCGTTGGTACTGAGAGACCAAGAAAAGGAAGAAAACATGGTGGCCTCAGGCAAAGCAAGACCTCTTTGGCTCAGTTTAAAAGAGGGATAATGGTGTTTACTTGCTTCCCTTGGAGGGATATTATGAGAATTAATTAGTTAATGCTAGCAAAATGCTGTGAAGGTCAAAAGTAATATGCAGTGAGAATGCAGGATGAAGTGGTGTTGAAGATTTTTTGGGATACATTTAAAATAACTTTAAAAGTGAGATGTCACAAAAACATTCACTACATCCTTCTGTGGTGAAGCTTTTTTGCACCCACCTCAACAAGTTGTTCTGGTTTTAGTGAGAGCATTTTCAAAGTGGTTTCAGAAAAGTCTTTTAACAGGAATTTACTTTCAAATCTCTCTGCTGGTAACACCAGGCTACTTTTCAAGGGCCTGATCAGGGGCAGAGGCATTTCTTCTGTCTCCATTTCTATTATCTTTGTCTTTTAATTCCTGAGATCTGTTTGATGATATGCGTCTCCAGAAGGACTGTGTTGAGAGCGTCATTGGCACTAGCAGGGGTAAATTTGGATCAGGGTCCTGCTCATCCCCTACTTCCCAAGAGAATTCCCAATCTGCTGGACAACAGGTTTATCCGGGCTGATCAGTGCAACCCGTTTTCTTCTGGGCAGCAGCATAAGTTCAGAGAGAAGGATTTGGAGTGGCCGTCTCTATACATGGTACTAGAAATGTTTTTCTGGGAGGACAGAAAAAGATACTTAAATGCCTTAGAGCGATAAATACGTGTCACTACAGCCCATGGTTCAGACGTCAGGAAAGTCAGATTTCAGGTTCACCTTCTCTTCAATCTTTCCCTTTTGGTAAAAGAAAGACAACTCATCCAGGACATTTGCAGATGTCCACCTTGGCTTATGAGGAGCCTAGCTGTTCTCAGACAGGATACCAGAGCCATATACCTCAAACATAATTGTTGCCAGTCAGTGGCATACCTAATGTCTCCGTGAAGTATACCAGCAGATGGTTTGGGTGGATATCAGTTGAGATTGGCTTGAGGCCACCACACTCAGTTCATTTGTAACCAAAAAGCTACTTCAGATGCAGGTTTCTTAGGAGAAAGCTTAGCAAATCAATGTGCTTGTCCCACTGATGTTTGTAAAATAGTTGCTTGTACATCAGCTTGTGTGTTTCAGTTCAGCCTATGCGTTTTCTTTTTGCTTGCATTTTACATTGTGCTTTTACACTGGAAAAAATGCCAGAGCAGGGCAAGTGTAATAGTATCTCAGTGTGACACTGTCCCCAGTCAAATAAAACACATGTGGTTTTTTGTAAGTTTGAAGAAAATTTTCAGTTATGTTTTCACTTTCTGAGTGTTAATGAAGAAAGAACATGTCCTTTGAGAAGGCATGGCTGACGGATAATTACTTTCACAGGATAAACCTGGTATATTTCCTTTTACCATTTAACATTTCCAATAATTTTACATATACAGAACATTTGTGTCTAATTGGATGAAGGATCTTAATTCTTGTTACAAAAAAATACTGTTAAATTGATATTACTTCATTGATTTTAATAAAGCATTTGAAGATCTGAGAACAAAGGGGCCTATTGGTTCTTTAATTAGTAAAGGATTTATTCAATAAGTTATCGGACAAGTTAATTTACAGGACTTAATTTTGCTATTGAAAGGTTTAGCCTCCTTCCCTCCAAAATTGGGACGATGGACCATTCCAATACTGTGAAGGTGATGACCTTGTGATAACCCGTGTGTTCATCAGTCAAATTACTGTCCCCAGTAATGATAATGCCAAAGCTCTGGAACACTGGGGCAGCTAATCTGTATTCAAATTACACTCAATGAAACAGCAAGCACAATTCGAGTAATAACTCACTAGCACTGAGAGGTGAAGGGAGATGTTCAGACCCCTTCATGCAGATTGGACATTATCATACATTTCTTAGGTGTTGGACAGGTCTGCATGAGAGGGTTGTTAATGAAAATATCAATCAAAAACTCTGCTGACTTAATGGTCAATTTAAATTAATTAATTGGAAAGGAAAAAGTTGAGAAGGACAGCATTGATTGTTTAGCTCAAAGCAGTTGGCAGACTAGGAGAACGAGGTTGCCCAAATAAGACAATGTTTCCTATGTCAGCTGATGCCGCGTGTAAAATCTTGAGTCTGAAAACACAGGGGAAAACAGTAGGATGCTGTAATTTGAACACTTTGATACTTTGAATCACGGTTCACTGGGTTTGGGGATGGGGTGCTGAATGTAATAGTATAATACCAGCCTGGGGAAGGAAATCTACAGGAGAGGTAGAAATGGGTCACTATGCACCAGCTGAGTATTGGACCCTCACTTTGCAGTCATATAAAGGATTCCTTTCATTCATGGATTGTTTTTTTATGCTCATAGCTTGTAATTTCTAGCTCAGGACATGTTTGTTAGTTGTACCTAAAAAGCTGACTGGCTGGAGGTCAGTGAAGGACTCCTATTGATTTAGGGGGGGCAGATTTTCAGCCTTTATCTGCAATGGGGCTCCTCACAAGTAAATCTGTGTTTCAAGAAAACATTTAATGCCTAGACGCATTTATAAGAATTTTTCTTATTAATGTGGAAGGAAAAAGATTCGATGTTTTGTGAAATTGAGGTAGTGTCTTTGGGATGTATAAAATATAAAAACTATATTTTTATTGTCTATTTTGAAAACAAATACTTTAAATGATACTTCCTATAGGTATGTCTATATTTATACCTGTATATATAATTAAGCATGAGCAAAATTTTAGAAGAAAAAAAAGTCCAAGATATTTTAAAATATATTTTGTTCACAGGATAAACAAAGGTTATAGCAATTTGGTGTGGGAACAGGCTAATGCTTGAAAACAAATGAAGAGCTTGTATCAGATGCCTGTGGTTTGTACTCAAAACTCAACATTGGGTTTGAGCTCAATGCTAAGGAAATACACCAAGATTTGGTAAATCCATGCGATTTTAGCTGTCTAAAGCACAATCCAAACTTTCTACTACCTGCATTGGGTTGTGATGTGGGTGCAATCTAAGATCTCAGGATCCAAAATATTTTTTGAGATCCTAGGAAATCCAGAACTGATACTCCAAAGCATTTTTATCCAAACACTCTGTCTTGTCTTCAGCCATCTATCTTGTTTTGGCTTTAATTTGTTTCTGAATTCTATTGTTTCTAAATCACACATTGTCATTTGCATCAGAGCAGAATATAGACATCAGCCCCAAGTATAATGCATCAGGAAATAAATGTGAGATGTAAAATGAACTGCAGATGCAGCAGGTTTACTGTGGAGAGAGTCTGACACGCAGCACTGGGGATGGTTCTGATATTTTTATTATTACAATTTTTTTTTATTATTACAGAAAGGATGGGAACAGTAAATTGGCCTAATGAGACAGAAATGAATGAAAATAAAACAATTAGCCACTAAAGACAATATGGTGATTATACATTTTAATAAATGACAACAAGTGGAGTGGTACACGATACATTATAAAGGAAATAAAGACACCGAACTGACTTTCTATTCCGTCTTTTGTTTTTCCACATATCCTTTCCCCAAAGCAGTATTAAAATGATAATAAGGGACTCAAATAAATACATTCTCAACTAAATGTAACTTGGTCCTCAGCAGACTTCAGGGGCAGGTCTCCAACCAGATTTCATACCTAACTTCTAGAAAATGCTTAGCACGATGGGTGCGAGTGGATCAGGGCTGCACTGCTACTGAATATGCTGCTCAAAAAGCCCAAACAAACCGTGTCCCCCAACATCTCCCCACTGTCACAATGTAAATCTTGTTCATCTTCAGAAACACTGAGGCACATTTTTAGTTCTATGCGGTAGCTAGCACTCACCTTTCCAAAGATATCTTGGAGAATATTTCACCCAGGGCCCAAGAGAAAATGGTAGGTGAAAACCACTCTGACGCTGGAAGGGCAAGCAGCGCACCAAGCAAAGCCCACGGTGGCACGGTGGCATGGCTTTTTCAGCAGAGCAACTCAGCACAGTCCAGACCTGATGATTCTGCAGTTTAAAGATGTGCCCGGTTGAATTCTTTCTTGCTGGACTGTGTTAATATAATGGCTGTACAGCTATAATGTAATCTCAATAAATAGTGTTTGCTGTTTGCAAATGCCCTAGCTTTGCTTTCAGGTCTAATCTCCCACCAAAGCCATTCAGCTTGACTGGTTGTTACACCCTAACATTCAACCTGTACAGCCCCTCCGTCCAGCTGTGGCTATATCCCTATGGGGTTATGTGACAGCTATAGAAGATCTTTATCTAGAAGTATATCAGGGGCCTTTATATGGTTGTAACTACGTCTATCTCTGCATTTACTATTCTGTTATACTGGTGGATTTGGAGAAGTGCATTTATGTAGGGATGAAACCCACGATGAAGAATATCAATGAAGAGTAGGGTAGAAAATATGTGCAAAAATATGGCTACTGGTGCCTTCATCCCAGCTCTGCCTCAGTTTTCTCATTTAGGAGGTAAAGATAATAACCAGACACCCGAAAGTTTTCACTTCTAGTCCCAACATTGATTCTGTCTGTGGTTTTGGATAAGCTACTTAGACTGACTGCATCATTTCACTCTCTTTGGAAGGGAAACAGCAACATCCAATGCACCCACTGTTCATGGATGTCCCGACCACTTCCTGGCAGTAGCTTTCCTGTGTGCAGTACAAGGACTGGACAAATCTGCACTTGCATTGCCAGAGTAGTGCCTTCCTTGGGGAAATGGATTCCCCAAGGAGCCTTAAGGCAGGAGAAATTAGGATTGTCTATGGGATCTAGATAGGAGCCAGATTTCCCCTTTGGTGTGAGGGTAATGCAAAAATGTGTATGAACTATTTTTAGTTGGGCTAGAAAGAGAGAATTAAGCTATCAGAGGATATAATTAGAACACAGCCACCGTTCTATATTTGGGGATTAGATACTACGCCTGTGTAATTAATCAGGCTGAATGAAGTCATCTTGGAGTATAATTACATGGACTGTTTTATTATTCTTCTGGCTCAGGGTAACAGATTCTGTAAGGAGTACTTGTGAAGGGCAAAATGGTGCTATGGTTGGAGTGAGTCAAGAAATAGTCTCTGGCACTACTGGAGACGCTGAGGGTCTCAGCCTGGCAGGGCCCCAGTCTTGTAATTCTAAGATCAGCCATAGCTGGGCCAGTTCTAGCCCATGCCTCAGTGCACTATGCTGGAAGCCTCTCCTCAGGCTCCATAAAATCTTCAGCCCCAGTTTTGCAGAGCCTTACACAATCTTAACATCACCCAGCACAGAAAGCAAAGTGGATGCAAAAGTTATTTTAAAAGGATGGCCTTTGCTATGTAAGTGGATCAGGACCTGGTGATGAGCAGAAAGTATTACTACTGTTTTATTTTCTTATGAATAACAATAAAATATTACACTGACTGCAAGCTTGATGTGAGCGCTAGTAATATTATGGCTCTTGTAGTATTTAGTTTGCTTGTATTTTCTCTTGACTCCAGATGGATTTTAATTTTGCGTATGGTAGCTACACAGTGTGCACGTAAAAGCTTTAATAAATCTGCTTGTTCAAACTGAAATAGGCATTTTGTATTATGAGACTGCCTTGCTCCAAAACAAATCCACATGATTAGAGTAGTGGATTTAACTAATTGCCCTCCAAGCAGCTCCTATGGGAAAACAAAATGTTGTCTATGTTAATAGTGCCTCAAACAGGGATCAGCCAGGATCAGCAAAAGCACGGTATCATGTGCTTTAGTATTGCATTGTTTACCAGCTGGCAGGAAGATAATTTACATAAAATCGTTATCACTTGCTTTAGGGTAAGTACCATCATAAAAGCTGGTATCTGAACTGAATCCAAAATCCCAATATGTTAACTACTGTTGAATTTCTAGAAAAATGCAGTTTGACATTTGGATCCCAGAAATCAAGGGCTTTGTTCTAGGTGAGATCCTGAAGTGCAAGGGATCTGTTTTCCAGACTAAACCCTGATGTAGTTGTTCATGTGAGATATTATACTGATAGATGTTTTTCAGAGACACCTCTTCTCTTCTCTTCTCTTCTCTTCTCTTCTCTTCTCTTCTCTTCTCTTCTCTTCTCTTCTCTTCTCTTCTCTTCTCTTCTCTTCTCTTCTCTTCTCTTCTCTTCTCTTCTCTTCTCTTCTCTTCTCTCTATAGAGGCCAGCAATATCTAATATTATTAGAAGAAATATTAATTATATTATTACAAATGATAATAATACCTACAATATGTTGCTGAATCATGTGAGAACAAATACCTAAAATAGTTCAGATGAGCTGTGCTCTAGAAATACATTTCAGACTGCAAGGGGAGTCCAGTTTTACATACGAGCTGAGGTGCAGATGTCCACATGGCTTCTATTTATAGGTAGGTGGCATGGGTCCAACCTTCAGTGCTCCATTTTTTCACCATATATTGGGAAAAACACTGCCCTGTGTGAGCTTTGATGTGGAGACACCACGATAGGAGAAGGCTGAGTCATTACACATACCTGCTCAGTGCTTCTTTTCAGCAGGGTGAAGGTAGTAGCATTGCTGGAAAAATCACTCCAGGACTGCTGGCTCTGGCAAATGTTGCTTTATCTATTTTAGAACAAGGCCAGGTAGTAAGTTTACTTTGTTTGCATAGTTACCCCTTCTCACTGAATGATGTGAAGAAGTGTCAGGGCACTGAAAGGCTTTTTTTCATTAATGACATAATTATAGGCAAGGAAAACAGATGGAGGCATTGTTAATTAAGAAATTCTCTGGCCCTACAGAACAGTGTGATGAATACATACAGGGTTACACAGACACAATGTAGCTGCAAAATCCTGCAAAGAAACCACCCAAAGATGTCCAGGATGTCTCCAGAGATGATCAACAGAGACTTGCGTAGGTCTGATCCTACCACAGGCGAGCGTATTACTGTTGCCAAAAACCTGTGGTGTTGCCAAAAACCACAGGACCTACACACACAACTGCATGATCCAGCTCCTTAGCTGATAAGACTAAACAAAGGTATGCAAAATTTTTCCTGCTGTGCTTAGTTTGTAGATAATTTCAGGATACAAGTCTCCAGGGCTACTAAACTGCCACGTCTGCTGATCATTCAGGCCTTCCAGATAAGGTTTTTTAAAGGACCTGAATACTTGAATTTCACTGTGATTTGGGAATGTCATTTTGGGACACTCCTTTGAAACTGCCTGCCTGTATTCACACTAAAACTGCAGAGACAAGCCAAACTACAAGCAAAACTTTGTACTTTAGCTTTTCATATCATACATTGGTACTGTAGACGATTGGCCATTTGTGGGTCACTTTGCATATTCTGGAACAGAGCAGGCAAAGCCACTGTGTAGCACACTCTGGCATTATATGCTCCAAGACCACTGAAGCAGATAGCAATTCTCTAGTAAAATTTTTCCAAATTAGCTTTTTTTGTATAAGTTATCACTGTCAGAAGAGGAAGAGCTGACCTTTCTTCTTTTTTCCCTGAGTCAGTCATTACCTACATTTCTTCCCAATACGGCTTGCTGTGCCTTGCCTGTCTTCAATGTTATGTCCTGTGTCATCATTCCTCTGATTATCTATTGCTCTGCAGTATCTACTGGAAGAGTGGTCAGGATGCTGGTGTACCCATATTGTATTGCTTGCTGTCAAACCAGTGGCTTCAGTTAATACGTATCTGGTACCATGCATAAGTGAAGAGCAATGAATGCAAGCTCCAGGCAGCAGAAGTCTAACCAAAAAGTCCCAGCAAGGTACTGGAGAGCACCTAAACACCAAAGGCAAAACCATGACAAACCTTCCTTGGCATCTGGTGTGAGACTCAGCTGACTTAATTTACAATCCGGATAGCTACATCTGAACTAGTCACTCTAGAGTCCCTTCGTAGTCGGTGGATAAACAGATACAACGACAGCTGGCATTTGCACAATCTGAAATGGACTTCCCTCACCATTGGCTAGAAATGTGGGAACCCTGGAGTACCCTGGAGGACCAGCTTAGCCACAGAGTCCCAGCTACAGACACCTCAGATAGTGTAGCTGATTCCCTTCCAAAAGGCACCCCAGTGTCCTATTTGGGAACGCTCTGTAAATAGAGAAATAGTTTACCCAGCTAGTTTTGATCACTGGCAGTTACCACGCAGGTCATTAATATGCTATGTAATTCTGACCTAACTATTCTAATGTGCATTGATTTCATCTTATGTGGGAAAAAGAGCTCATTGCTTATTATTGGTTGTAATATATCTCCATGGAAAAGGTAAAAGCTAGCTGCTGGCCTCACACAAATGATTCTTAGAGGAGTTAGCAGTGCTTACTGGAAACAGAAGACTGCAACTGAACACCTTCCATCAGAGCACTGGGATGCCAGAGACTCCTCTGCTGTGGGGAGAGATGCTCCAGTCCCTTAATCACTTTCCTAGACCTCTGTTGGATTCGTTCTGGTATGTCTATGTCTCTCTTGTACTGAGGAGACCAGAACTGGGCACAGCACTCCAGGCATGGCTTCACCAGTGCTGAATAAATGGGAAGGATCACCTCCCTCGACCTGTTGCCAATACTTTTTCTTTTTCACTGTCCAGTGATAGGTGCAGGTACTGGGAAGGGTTTCTTGGGGTGTCACCACTGGCAGAAACCCTCCCACTGCTTTGCCATGTCTGCTAGACAAAACTGTACTGCAGCTGGAAAACACCTCAGAAGAAGAAAGTAAAGGATGCAAAGAAAACAGTAGAACACCATTTTGTGGCTCATGATTATTGATCCTTTCCACTCAGTTGCAGTCCCACCATTGAGTTTCTTGTGAAAATCTTTTTATTTACTTCGTATCAATTTTTACTTCATATCAGCTGTTGCTGTTGAGAAATTTTACTCTGCCCTTCTCTGTGGAGCTGTCCTGTCTAAACAGACACCCAAGTTTTTAAAGAGGTAATTCATACTCCTATCTGACACCTTATGTGGACTTTGGGAGCTCACTGAATTTCAGTGGAGGTGTGGAGAAAAGTTAGGATTGAGTGTCCTGTGAACTTTTCAGCCACATTCAAAGGCAGTATGTGTGTCTGTGAGCAGGTCATCTCCAGCCACCACCCTCTTTCTCAGCCAGTCTGGGTAAGAGCAGGCAACTTTTACAAGGATGCTTGTTGGATGGAGCGGTCAGTCCATGTGCATGTGTGTGTACAGCCTCAGTGCCTCGGCATCAACATCTTACCGCTCTTCAGAAATGTTAAAAGAGGGTCCATGTAAAAAACCTCTTTGAACCTCCACAGAAAACGACGGGCAAATAAGAAACAGAAATAATGCTGTCAGACTATATAATGTAAAGTAACCAGTGTGGCCTTTTCAGGGGTTAGGATTTCGACCTTGCAGGTCCTTCCATGAGTGTGGCCCACATCGTTTCCCACCCCACGTACACTAGCTAGCATGCCTGCAAGGCTCTTTTCAGACTAATTCCTGCTAATGTCATGCATGGCTAGTTAACCTCCATTTGATCTGTCTTTTAGAGATTTATTCATCAATAAAGGCGTTATTACTCCTTTGATGATAGTTAGTATCATTTATATGAATTGTCTATTGACGGACACATTTAACAAAGGGTGTTTATGTGCTGAACAATCACATAGTTTATTTATCCAATAATCATATAATCGATTTGAAAAAAAATCTAGTTGAAGGACTTCTTTGAGATGTAAAGATTTCACAGTTTCCATCTGTGTCTAAGATGTTTAATTTGTGTTAGTTCTGTATTACATTTCACTAGTATTGTTTCTAGAAGAGGATCTTATAGATCAACCTCTGACAGCTTTCAGGTAAAGACTGAACCTAGCTTGTTTAAGATGATTGCTTAGGTATTTTTAATCACAAATGACAGTATAAAAAATCAGAAATACTGTGCAGAGAGTGTCTTGAGGCACTCTCGGAGAAGGTTACCACTGATCACACTTGCCTTCCAGACAAAGTACTTTTTCAGCACTAAGACTATTGTCTCTACAGTAGTTACAAATATCTACTGATGACTGAATGAGAAGAAGCCTTTTTCTCTTATAGCTTTTCCTGGCTGATGTCATTACATTATCACAAGGAATAACATTGCTCAATTATACTCAGCTAAAAATCCAAATTGAATCAGATCTTTCTTGTCTAGCAAGACCTATAGGGCTCCTGTTGCTCTTGGATTGAAGCACTCCTAGATCTTGTGCAGGAATGGCAACACCAGGTCTCCAGCAGGCACATCCAGTGCTCAGACGCCCCTGAAACCACAACTCATCTGGGAAGCCAAGGTAATAACCTTGGTATTGAATACTGGACCTCTGTTTCTAGTGACCAACATTAATACCCCAGCATCCCCTGTTCGCCTCCTAATACAGGCATTACAAACGTTCAAGGAGTGTTGATCAAGGTTGCACTCTTTGGTGTGGTTGGGAGAGTCCATTGTTTGCCTGGGTTTAAACAGTGGATGTTTTATTTTCTAAGGTCCTGACCCTGGCAGATTCTCTATGTCAGTCTTGTGTCCGCTTCTCAGAAGGAGCAAGACTGCATTGAGTACCTGGTGACCTACAGTTTCCTGCAGGTAGGGGGTGAGGCTGGGCTTTCACCCTGTGAAGAGTTACCAGTTGTGTTTACTTGGAAGCTCGTGACTTGTTCTGGAGGAGCACAGAGACCAATAGACACATACAATTTTCACGGGCTGCACAGTCCAAAGGCAGGGGGCTTTCCAAAGAATGGCTCACAGCATTGGCACCAACGGATGCTCAAGGGGCAAAAGCTTTGTGGACCAATTACTACACTATACAACTTATTCCTTAAGGCGGGGACCAAAGACTGCAGGAATGCAAAAGAAAAATCCCAAGGATCAGGGCTGTTGAATAGTTTCAGAAACCCTGATTTTTCATGCCTTTGTGCCACAGCAAGCAGGAACCGAGTGGTCTGAGTTCATGTTGGGACTTTAAAAAGAGGTGGGGAGGCTCTGCTTCTGTGCTTAAAGCCTAGGTCCACAGAATCACAGTCACAGTTATCACTTCTGGGACATCTAGCTGTGCCTAGAACAGGATTCCCTGTTAAAATACCCTCATGCGCAGGGAGGTCTAAAGAGGATTGGTTTGCTATTATTCGTTACTGGCCAAAAGCTTTTGCGCTCTGGTTTGAAGGAATTTTTGATCTTTTGATTTTACAGGAGACTGGAATTGATAAGCCGGGTGATTTCAAGGGCTGCAGTTTCAATCAGACCCCCCTCCCCATTGCCCACCTGGGAGACTCTGACCACGGGGAAGGACAAGTCCTGGGATTTGAAGGTTTAAGCTGAGGCCACCAAGTCCCATAGCTTGAGCAGTACCAGTTTCATAAAAGCCTGAGCTAAGCTCTGGGAGCAGCAGCTTAGCTGGCCGATGTCTGTGTTAGATGCACTTGCAAGTGGTAGAGAATAAAACCCTGATCCTGTGAAATCTGGTGGCTGGAAGGCAGCCGGCTTTCATCACTGAAGCAGTGTCAATGGGGTGGTGAACTTGCTGCGCCCTGAATTAGAGTCAGCATGTCCTGCTTTCCTGAAAATAAATGCCAGAGAAAACTTTCCTTGGGAGACGCAGGAGATGGGGACTGGCAAAGACAAGACAAAACCATACATTACATGCCGCAGGTCCTTCCCTGTCCTCTTTGCATGGCTGCTCCTCTGAGACCCCTTTCCTAAAGGTGACACTATGAGCGGAGTGTTGATCTCAGACCTCTAAGTCTGTAGTGCTTTTACCCTGAAATCACTGTGGTACATCTGAAATCAGCTTTAGTTCTGTACATTTAACTAGATACTATTTTAAAAATTATTTGTATGTTATTTTTGTTAATTAATTCTCTCTCCTGAGTGAAAACTGAGACAAATCAAGAGTTTCTTTAAACTTTGTACTTTGGAAATAACACTCCCTTATCTTTTCTCAAGGATTCTGGTAAAGTCTTCAAACAACACCAGCGACAGCAGCAGCAGCAACAGAGAGAGATGCAGTCACTGAGACTCAAACCTGTGGCAGTCACGAGCGTGTCGGAGCTGAGACTTGGCAGCTGCAGCTGCTGCTCTTTTCCCTTCCCAGGAAATGTGAAAAAACTTCACACCTTCTTGGCAAGCAGCCTGGCTGGGTGAGCAGGGCAGTTCTGCCACCAGAGACAGCACGAGTGCTTTATTTTTTATGTATATTTATATATACATATATATATGACAGGTCAGAAATCTCATTGCCTACTTCAGAGTGAGATGCTTTAAGAATTAATTCAACACTGATTCAGCACAAGTTGAGTCCTGGAGAAGAGCTGACAGAGGTCACCTGGATTGCTCTGCGGTGAACCCGATGCTGAGGTACTCGGCTCCCCGGTGTCCTCGGGTGCTGGAAGGATGCTGGAGGTGCCTGGCCACGGGGGCAGGGTCCCAGCACTCTGAAGCGATGCTCTTCCTGCCCAGCCCCAGCCCCACCTTACAGACCAAGACCTTTCCGTGGGCTTTGGTGCCATCAAGTGGCAGCAATGCTGAAAGGAGAAAACCACTCAGAAGTCCCTGGTTCTTGGGCGGTCCCTGGGCACACAAGAGGACCATGCAAGCAAGATTAAAATTTTTCCCAAAGTTTGAGAGTACGAGACAGTGCAAGTGCAGCCGATAAAGAGAAACTTTTACGGATGTTCGAACTACGTAGAAAAGTCAGTTTTTTAAAAAGTGGGATAAGCTTGGTTTTGAGAAATGATTAATGCAGCTGGCATCAAGAGTGTGACTGAAAATCACATCAATAGTCTCCAGACTTTCAAGTATTCTGGGACCTGAGCCAAATACCATAGTTGGGTCTTCAGCTTGGGTAAACTACTGAGACACAAAGTCAGTGGAGCCAGACTGATTCTACTAGAAATGAAGCTGGTCCTAAAAATTGTAGCCTAATCTGAAATATGTATGGCTTAGTTTGATGAATTTTTAATCTTATTTTTTATGTTTTTCAACATAGCTTCATCGAATTAACAGAAAAAAAGGATTCATGGAGTTCATGTTGTCCACAGGGAGCACATTGAATTCTCTGTAGTCAGACCAAGAACCTGCTTGACTCAAGATTAGCACGGCCTTAGCTGAAACACATCTCCCAGTGTGTATCTAGCTGAAATTTTAAGGAAATGAGGAACTTTTCTTTATTGGGTTGTTCCCATGTGCAGTTACTTGAACTGTTACAGAAGGGGGACTTCTTCCTAATCCAAGTTTGCCTATCTAATCCCCAAAACAGTGAATCTTGTTACAACTTTCTCCACAGATCTCTGGTTCTTTTGCTCTCTGGTGCTCTCTCTTCTCTTATTCACTGTAACATCTGTTTGATTTCTGTTTGTAGCTGAGGGAGACTAAAAGTGAGAATTTACATCAGTCTCAGGGATTCTCTTTTTGCATCTATACAAGGATGGAAATGCAATGATCTTTTCTTCCTCTCTCCCCATGAAAGTAGCTGTCTAGGAAAACAGCTTGGAATAACATTAATGATTGGTATTTGTGGGAGTTTTTTGTGTGTGCCTTTTTTTTTTTTTGTTTTAAAGAAATACTTTGCCTGCATAACTCCTGTTAAATACAAATATAATAACTTGGATTTTTTTTTAGTAAAGAATGTAGGACTGTTAGAAAGCACACATAATTTGAATCCTTAACACTTGTCATTGAGCCTGAAGTAGAAAACATCTCAGCTGGTTTTGAAACCTCCTGATTTTACCTTAGCCAAACATGCAATGAAAAACCTTACAATGCTTAGGCTAAGTTCTCATAAAAGTCTCCAGCTTGTTAGCATTACCCTGCACTTGCAGGATTTCAAAGCTAACAGACAAACCTTCAGTTTGTGTAAATCACTACTGCATAAAATAAAGGGAATGAAACAAGGTTATTATCCTATTCTTGTAGATGCAAAGGCCTCCAGGTAAGGGAGTCTACAATACATATTATATTGAATGTTTTGGCTTGGATTTATTTGGGGCTAAGCAGCACAACTTGCAGGAGAAACAGTTGATGCATCCTGCCTTCACACAGCATGTTCCTCTGTGTACCCGTAAGTCTCCCAAGCTCATATAGATACGTTAGACACCTTTTTTGCATTCCTGTGATTTATTTTTTTATTGGCTGCGTGGCAGTGGAGAATCAGCTCTAACTTGGAGAGATCTGTGAGCTAAATAATACATAAAGATAATCCTCTGGCATAACAGAGAAAGAAGTCTCACTTATTCCAGACACCTTCTACAGCACAGTAGTGATTGCTGCACATCTGCATCCCAAGCTGATGCCCAGCCTTCCTCCTGGGGCGGCTTTCAGCTTCAGTCCCTGCTCCCATTCTGGCTACAGCATCCTCCTCCCAGACTAACAGGTAGTATTGCCAGGTATAATGTTGCCCTACCGTTGGTTGGCGTCCACTCCTTCCTAGCATGTCTTAGCAGTTTGTGTTTACCAGAGCTGAAGAAAGGCAGCCAAACTGCTGTAACCAGAGTGCAAATAACTAGATTTTGGCTGTGGGTGAAAGGCAAGACCCCTGTCCTGAGTAGGGTTATGTTAACAATGACTTCATGGGAATGCCCAGACATTTTGCAGCTTTTGGATATTTTCTTCCTGACCTCAATGCCCACCTGTCAAGGACTGTGTGTCAGAACAAACACCCCCACACTGGTATTACATTACACTTTTGCCATCATGCTGTAGCTTTGTGGGGTTGCCACCTCCCTGAAATGATGGCATCCCATCTTCTCCCATCTGCCTTCACCTCTCTAGAAATACAGACAGGTCAGCAGAGCCCAAGCTGTAAAAAAGAGACTGGGGTTCTGGGGGCTCACTGTTCTGGCTCTCCATGTGTGCTAACGCTTGTTCCTTGCTTTCACTGTCAGTGCTGCACTATTATGCTGTTGCATGTTACAGCCATACCTTCATGATGCAGAGGGGGCTACATTCAATGACTTTCCAGGGCCAAAACTGCTGCTTTCATACTCTCCCCTGTTGCCTCTAGGCTTTCTGGCTTGTGTCCTAGCATGTTGCCTTTCAAATTCTGTCTCTCCATATTTTTTCTTGTTAAAAGATTATTTTGTCCTAAATATTCCACCACTAAAGTTGTTGAAAGTTAGCAGGAGATTTTTGTCAGAAGACAGCTTTTGTAAAATTGAGCTGGCAAGCTGAGTACCTCAACTATCAGCTGTTTAAATAACCAAAGCTCCTTTCCAAATGTACCGTAAAAAGCAGAAATGCAAAAACCCTCAGCAGCATTTTCAGTGCCTGCAGCCGAGACCATTTCTAAGAGCATCACTGACACTTGGTGGCACGAGGGGGAACTGCACATCCCTGCTCCAGCTGTGCGAGATACCTTTACCCATCCGGGTCTCTTTGCACAGTGACTTGTTTCACCTTCTGAGATGACAAATCAAAGCACAGGAGCCAGCATGCAGTGCTGAACATTGTGACTCTTCTACCTGCTTCCGTTTCTCTCCAGCGTCCTTAATGTGAAGGACACTGTCAAATAATTACCTGAAAGTTATTTATGGAAGAATAAAGAATCTTGAACTACTTTTCTAGAAGAAGATACTTGGTCAGGGTCTTCCTTTCAACTTGTTGGGTCTTTAAACTTTGAGAGATAAAGGAGATGCCTAATTCAGGGAGCATAGCATCCCAGTCTCTGTCTGCCAATGAAGAGATGTGGGCTAGTTTAATGGGCAATTCAGCCCACTGGAGACCTTCAGGCTCTTCTAGAGGTATGCATTTATTTCTGTATATAGTATGCACCAGCAGCAAGTGGACATCTAAATCTGGTCCCTTAATTAGATGTCTCAAGTTAGGTAGGATGACTGCATCGACAGTGGGTTAGAGTTATCTCTGAGCTTATATATAGATGTGTGTAAAAAGAAAAAAAAATTGAATTCCAATCTTCTGTGTGTGCAGAGCACTAAGAACATTTTTTATATATGCACTCAGAATTGCAAACACACCAATGGGCAATGACAATGACAAAAATAAAGCCAAACTGGAGTCCCACAACAAACAAATATCAGGCAAACACTATTGCAAAAGCAACAGCAGCTCAAAGACAAGAGGAAGAAGTCTGCAAACCTGTTGTCACAATGCAGGGGTCACCCTCCAGGTTGCATGGGAAGATCTTCCCAGATGAAGCTAAGCTTCCTTAGCAGGTGTCTGTGTCATGGACCTGCCATCCTTATTATTTTCTGCTCTTTTCACACTGCCACAGGCTTTCAGCAATGATCATTGGCCAATGTCTGCAGGGGAAGTAAAGGATTGCTTGTCTCTGGCTGTCCCCAGGCCTGGGGGCCCTCTGGGGAGATATGTCAGTGTCAAAGTCATTATTGGGCTCAAGGCAAGGGGCAGCAGTGTGAAAGTGCACAAGAGGTCAGAGCAGATGCTTGGTTCTCTCTCAAAATCATTGCATCTCTGTGGATTATTTGAGGGGGACCATGAAAACCCTAATGATGAGGAATATTAAAATTCCCTTAATGCTTTTCAGAGGATTTATGGGCTTTCCATAGTTTGTCCTCTCCACACAGCTGGTGTGGCTCTTCCCCAGGCAGGCCCAAATCAACGAGAAATCATTAGAAATTAAATTGTAGGTCCCCAAGATTGAAAGTAGCTAAAATTCTCCCTGTACTTGCCTAGTATAGGGCCCACAAGAGAGAAACACAGCTGTAACAGGGACTGAAGTGGGCAATAGTCTGGTTATGGTTCTGGACTGCAAGTCAGCTGCGGTCCAAATTTTTCTTAACTTGCACTTCTCTGGCTTTATCCTTAATAATACATTAGATCTTAGTATCTTCTGTATATCTGGGTCTCCATCACTCAGCTGCAAAATGTAATGCAGTATTTATTTTATTTTATTTTACTTTATTGTTTTTATTTTATTTTATTTTATTTTATTTTATTTTATTTTATTTTATTTTTTCTTGCCTACTTTTCCCATTTGTAGCATATCCTCTGCATAATCATGCCTTTCTTTCATTAGGTACAAAAGGCCCTTCAGCTGGAGTCTTTCAACATGACAAAAGATAGTGTCTTTTTACTACCCATACAGCATCTGTCCAGTTCATTGGAGACCTGACTCTCTGCAGTAACGGTTTAACATCATTCAGAAGAGTTGGCTGCACTCATTTCCCTTCTAAAACAAACGCAAAACACCACTTAAGTCTGTTATATTTCTGCCTAGGTGACAATTTCTTGTAGAGTTCACAGTTAGAGAGATCTCAGAAGGCTCAGCTTTGCCTCTGCTTTTTGGCACTGTGAAAGTCTTGTTTTCTGCGTTGCCTTTTTATGCCTTATGAGCAGCAACTTTGTTCTGTAATCTGGATTTGCTACAGAAAACACATATGCTAGGTGACACGTTTTGTACCAAAACGTCAGGGAGGGTCCACTGCTTTTGCTACAGTCACAGAGGAGCAAAAGCCAGATTTTTGCTGTCACGGCTAGCGAGTGAGAAGCCAAAATTGGTGTATTAGCCTTGTGGGGAAGCTTCCGTGCAAATCCCGAGTATTACCAGTGTGTAGGATTCTGGGTGCAAATCCCAGAAAGAAGGAGCTGCAGCCAATACAACTCTGGGCCATGACTGTAGCTGAGAGAAAGAAAAGTGCTCTCTACCACTGAAGCAGGGGGATTTTCAGCTCCTCATGACACAACTGGATGCAAAGGTCTCCTCTGGAAGCTGCCAACAGAATGTGGAGTGAGCTTAATAGCCACATGTCTGTTAAACATAAATTTGAACTTTATGTTTACCCAGCATTGATAAATGTTTCAACCACTCCAGCACTGTCTCTGTACCATGAATCCTCTAGAGCACCACTTTTAACCTCATTCAGGAAAACACTGGTGCTTAATAGTACTGCAAAAATAGTCCATCCTCAGAAATTATTTGATTTGTACAAAGAAGAAAAAAAAATTTTTCCCTCAGCCTGAAGCTCTCTGGACAATGTTTCTTGTCTTTGGAAATAACTTCAAAAACCAGCATATGCTACAGTGCTATAGTGTCTCATACTTTGGGGTTTTTTCCTATCTGGGTGTCCAAAATGGGAAAAAAAAAAAAAGGAAAAGAAAAGAAAGAAACCTAACCCAGGTACATATCAAATTTCTAGGATGAGAAATTACTTTCACTATTGAACTGATAAGGATTTTAAAGGTGTTCTTAGTGGTATAATGAAGATCTCATTTTGAAACTAAGTAGATCTGAGACCAAATCCTGCTCCTTACAATAGATTGCTTGCTATGCATGATCAAATATTTGTAATAGTATTTCTGAAGTACTCAGTAGTGACCTAACATTATTGCCTTTGAAGCCCCGAGGAATTTTTCCATTTACACCAGTGAGAGCAGATCTTAGAAAAAAAAATGAGATTTTTTGAAAAGTGTGTGAAATTGTCCGTTCTTTGTTCATTTCTGGAGGGTCTTTCCTTCCTCCACTGTTTATCTATTTTGTCTTTTTATGTGGACAGTCCTCAGTGTCTTTTCTGTCTCTTTGTATGTTTATATAGTATCAAGTGTGGTGAGCTTTGACACCAGTTCATGCTCAGGAGATACTACAGCAACAAAACCAATAGCAACAATAAAAAATGTCCATGGTCAGGGATATTGCCCATGATTTGAGTCTTCCTATTATCTTCTACATACATTCAGAGCTGCTTTTATCTCAAAATGTCTCCTGACATGAAGAAAAACAAAGCTAGAAGTTAGCCAAGCCCTGCCTGGGAAGCCGCCTGCAGAGAGTCCTGTGGCAACTAGTCCTGAAATGAATGGGATGTCCTGGATTGATGTGGAGTAGATAGACCTGGTCTGTGGACGACTGGGAAAACAGCAGGAAATTCTCCAGTTGTGCAAGGCAAAGAGCAGCTCCACCTCTTTGTGCTTCAGGCTCATGGCTATGCCTGACTGCACATGGAAGGAATTTGCATTGCCAACAGGAGCTCATCAATAGGAGCTGTCTGGGAAAGCGGCTTGTTACTTTTAGACAAGCAAGGGGTGGCAATGAGAACCGAGCGGCACGTGGTCTGGGTTCATAGGGAACTGTAATGGGTTGCTTTGTTTTGACATAACTGTAATGGTCTTTCATGTGCAGCTGTATGTAGATAAGACAATGCCAGGATAATACTGGACATTCAGATGCAAATGAATGGTATATGTAACTGTATATTGCACTATTTTTTCTTACGAAGATTTTTGGAAGATTTTTTCCCTGAGAACTACACTAGCCCCCAGACATATAACCTAACCTGCAGCTAAGCTTCTCCTAAAGAATATTCTTATTTTCAGATTCTCTAACTGTGATAACCAAAGATAAAATGTTAGCAATGAGTCTATTAAATCAGACATTTCCAACTCTCCTTCCCCTTCGTGAAGAGCAAAGACTCTGGCTGATGGGGGAAGGAGGACGTTCTGCATGGTGGAGGTGAGTTTTCATATTCATACAATCTGAATAACTTGTCTGCTTCACTGGGAGGCTTGGAAGAGGGTGTGGTGGGAAGGATGAGGAGTGAGAGTGGTGGACTGATGTCTATAGGGACATAGTAATATTTCAGATTTAGTGCAATGAAGCCATAGGTGCTGTAAGAGGATGAGCAGAAGAGAGCAAGATTAGCATGGGAGATGAAATCAAAGCTATGCCACAATTGCAGGAAAAAACCAAAGGCTTCTCAACGTGTTACCTCAGGCTTTGTATATGTCTAGTGATGGTTTCTTTCCATCACCTCATCTTGCTTCCTGCAACACTTAATGTAAAAGACCACAGGGCTAATGCATCTTAAAGTTACGGTTTTGCGAAGGTGGGAATAGGTAAGAGTACCTCCTTTCTGTTTTCCCATACATCCATAGATGCATGTCCTGATAAACTCAGGAATGAGTCATAATTAAGATTTGGTTCTTAGAGAATGACTGGAAAACACTGAGCAAACTCAGTCTTCACCTGTGGCTGACTAAATCCACAACACTGTAAAGGAGTAACTCAGAGATTGGCTGGTGTTGCTGGAACTATCAGTAGAGTGGATAATGTTTTGAAATTAAGGTTATAAGGCTATGCGTACATGACTCCCCAGCCTGCATTTTATACTTGCCTCCCTGTGGTGCTGAAGGTGCCCAAGATCTTGATCCAAATCCAGTGATAACTGTTCCCTTCATTCCAATGCCACCATTGATCTAGTGAACATTTGAAATATGTAGAAACCTGAATAACATCTAAATTTGACTTTCTGTTTCAGCTGGTTTGTATGACTTTAGGTCTTCTCTCCCATGTCTCAGCAGGGCTTGAAGAAGATGGAGGGATGCTCAAAAAATATTATTAATTCCTTTACTGTTCCCAGTTTTCACTCTTTGCTTTTGTTTGATCTGATCATTTAACTTCAGGTCTTATTCTCCTCACACTAATAGTAGTTCAAAACAGGAACAATTACTCTGACATCATCTACCAGATGTTTTATTCCCTTTACTCCAGTTTTGCTCCATTGGTTTTGAGAGGTTTGGAGTTTGTCCTTTTCACGTCTAACGCCTAAATACCACTGTGATGTCCTTCATATAAACACTACTGATAAACAATCTGGGGCACATTTTTAAATGGAAAATTTTATTCAAAACAAACACCCCCTTGAATCCCCACTTTTCATGTTCCAGTCAATCCCGAGCTGTCACTTTTGGGGAATAAAGCTCTCAGAAACTGGATCATGATTACAGCCCTACTAAGGAAACCATAAGGCCTGTTTTTCATCAAATAATTTACCCAGCTGATCAGACAGGACACAGAAGCCATTTTTGTGTCTTCTCTTACCACCTTTGTTCCCCATGATGAAGAGCAGTTGCTGTTGACACTGCAGCCCAGGTTTCAACCTCCTCTGATGACAGCATTTTGGCGTCCTGCAAATGTGCATGTCAACACACTGTGTTGCCTCCAGTTTGCAATACGGCCCTGCTATGGAGGGAATGGCTCACAGTATGTCATTTGCCCTGGTTTTAGGGCCTGCTCCTTTCTGATAGTGCAGGGGTAGAGAGATTGATGGCTCTTGTTTTGGCCACAGTGTACTCCTTGTCTTGTCTCCTACAGGATGCAGGGACTTGGCAGGTCTCTGAACAGAGAGAGTGTGCTGAGACTCATCTGTCTTATGCCCTGTCACCCTGGAAATTGAATCAGACAGGTGCCTGTGGAGGTTCTTCGTGACAGATCCTGCATACAAGGAGTGTTACTTGTTATGCTTGTTGGTGTCCCAGGGACCAGGCCTCGGTGATGCAACAAGGGATATGTTTTTGGATCTTGCAGGGTCTTTTCTAGGGCAGAAGAAGGTGCAAAGGGTCTTCCTCACTTATACGCCCTGTGCCGTGGTGAGCAGAGTGAGAGTCTTAGTAAAAGTGTGAGCTGTTTTCAGTTTCTCAGGCAGCTTTCCTGATGTAGATGGGCCAACTACGAGATGGAGATACAAAGCCCTACTTTGCATCATGGTTCATCTCCTGAAATGACACCCAGCAGGATAAAAGCAGTAAGTAGCTTGCCTAATGTGAAAACAGACCTTAATCAGGTAGTGACAGCATTTGAGCCTAAAGGAGAGTGAACAAACATTGCATGAGTAGTGTTGTAGGGTCACAATAGTTTCATCAATATATCCTGCACGTTGGCAAAAGGAAGTTAACGTAAGCTGTAAGAAGCAAGATGTTATTCCTGAATGTAACTGTTCAGAGACCTGGGCTTACTACAGCAAAGGGTAATTTTAGCCATAGAGCATAGTGGGAGCAAAGAACAACTTGAGGAAAATACTCAGAGTTCACCTTCTCCATGGCATCCAGGGACAGTCAGGTGGAGCTGCCTGTCTCTGTAGGAATAAATAAAACAGGCTAGAGCCTGCTCTGGCCCTGAGGAGAACTGGCACCACACAGCCCATGTCTGCATGCCTAGACTCCAAAATATGATGTTTTCATCTGTAGACCTCATTGAGAACAGGCTTTTTGGGAGAAGCCTCACCCACATTGTCCCCCAAACTGCACTGAGCCATGTCTGAGACAGCGTCATTTGGGTCAAACAGCAATTAACAGCATAGGTGATTTTAAGGCAATCCTCAGGCCCATGACTTGATCCTGTATAGTTCTGTGGTATGTAGATAGCTGCTGTGACCCTGCTAGTCTGAAAAGTATGTAAAGCTGATCTCAGAGTGCAACATAGTACACCATGTAATGAAAAACACGCCAATCAATTATTTCTCTTGAACAAGAATCAGCACTAACACGGATCCTTCATAGGTCCTCTTTGGAGTAACCTGCAACGTGTCAAAAGTAACCCACAGACAGGCTCTAATTGTGAATAGAGTCCACAACCCCACCAACACTGTGTTGCATGGCTGGCTGCCAAAACCAGGCTAATGTAATTAAAAGAAAATTGCATCTCTTGTGGGTTTTGACTTCCTTGGCCACAGCAGGTGCCTGTACTGGGTGGTAAAATGCAACTGCAGCTGCTACAGCTGTTACTCTGGCAGCAAAGTAAGAGTCCAGTTAAAACCCAGGAAGGGTATACTATGTTCAGCTTGTAAACCCCAGACAGTGGCTTGCCATCATTTCATTCCAGGGCATTTATTGAAATTACCATGTGGTGGTGGGGGGCTTTGCTGGGTTTTGTGTAGGCTTCGGTTTTTTCTTTTCTTTTCTTTCCTTTTTTTTTTTTTTTTTAAAGTAGAAGGGGATTGTTTGACAGCTTCTGTTTTAAACCAATACCTGAGGAAATTATCCAAGCCAAAGATGCTGCCAACCATTCTCCCTATAGAGATGGCTCTTGGTGCAGGGTGAGGTAATTAATGACACATGTGAAGAGCACCCGCTTAGAAAATACTGGTCCCACTGACAACAGTAAAGCATTTGGTGTAATTAGAAACCAGCTTGCTGAGCTAAATGGATCGTCTGAGTCACCTTTAGACAGCCAAGTGCCAAAGCACTGCCTACGGTGTAATTTGCTGGTCAATATTTTTCACAAAAGGTTCCCCCTCCGTGCTGCCTTCGGCGCCTTTGTTCACTGATTATAACTGCTTGTGAGTTGCAGTAACCTGGCAGTTTCTTTGGCATCCAGTGATTTGCTTTGAGAAACTTCTAAATCCATAGCAAAGCTTCTGGTTTTCTTTCAAATTGTCATTCACTGGGGTGATGAGGGGCAGAAATAGAGCTCTGTAACAGAAAGAAGCTTCTAAAGACCTTTAATGTTGTAAGTAACTGAGATTATATAGAAAGAGGGGAAAGGAGGGAGAACTGATCTATCGACAGTGCTGGAATAAAGCCAGTTTCAAAGCATAATTTCCCTTTGAATAAAGAGGCTTTTGCCCTCTAAACCCTGCACTTCTACAGCCATTGAATCAACAGTTGTCATTATAAGGCAGCAGCTTTTTCCTCCAAAATCAGTGAAGAGATAGTTTTTAATACTTAATATTATAATAGTATCTCACCTATGTCATTCTGATGTATTGATTCAGCTTGCCTGTGAGCTACAGCCTGGGAGATGTAAATAAGTGGAATAAAAAGATAGCAGTCAGGTCCTTGGCCATGACAGCTCAGTTTCTGTGCAAAAGCTGACCTGAAATGGAGGAAGAGCAGTCAGAAGAACAGTAACAGTGAATGAGGGCTCTGCTGACCTCCATTCTGCTCTTGCACAGAGCAAGAACTGAAATGTCCTTTCCATCAAAATAAGAAGAAAAGAGAGCAATGCTGTGCGTGAGCAAAGAGAAACCTTCAGCAGTTGTAACAGCTGTGTCTATCAGGAGCTCGCTTCATGGACAAGTCCATATTTGTAATTATATTAAAAAACTGACTGGCTTTGGGTTGAGAAGAAGATAATAAAACTGCTCCATAGGAAAGTAGAAACTCTGATGTTGTTACTGTGGGCATAACACTGACTGCGTTATAGGGGTGATCTTCACTAAAGGAGTAGATTGGTTCCTCTGAAGACCGTACTCTTTCAGGGATTTGTGTCCCACCTGTGTTTTATCAGAACAACTCTGTTTATTGTAGGGGCTGCCACTGAAACCTCACACACTTTCGTGGCCGAGTCCTTCTGCATGCCTCATGCAGGAACAAAACCCCAGTTTTTGCTCTGTTCCCTCCAGAGAGTTTCTGGAGAACCACCTTTGCCATCCCAGTGAGGGTTTTAGAGTTGAGCTTTTGACTCCTTCATTCTTTCTCTTAGACTTGAGACTGGAAAACAAACATAACCCCTTTCTGAATTTTTGAGCCCTTATCAAAACACGACGTCATGAGAAATACTTAAGCAAGTAACTGTCCTACATTGTGCAAAAGCCTCATATATGCCTGGTCAAAACTAGACATACAAAACTAGACTCCGGTGTCATAATCCAACAGTACTTCAGGGCAGGGAAACCATGTGAAAATCTACTTTGACTTTATCCATGTCACAGACATCGTGGGCTCAATCCAGTTGCCTCAACATATATGTCTTGTGCCATCTGAAATCGCCAAGTGCATGCAAGATCACCATTTAAGGTTGACCCAGGAGCTCTGGTAGAAGCGTGCATGTAGAGGGGCACCTGGAGATCAGATGGGATCCTTAGGACTTCTTGAAAAGCTTGAAGTTCCTTATGTTTATGTGACATTTTACTAACCCTAATATTTGGGCTTAAAACCCAGAAGTTAGGAAAAAATTGAAAAAAGAAGCGGGGGAGATTAGTGTACTATCGAAGCCTGAGGTCTCACTTTGGTACTATCCAGTTTGAGCATTGGCTTCCTGGGTTACTATTTACCTGGATTGTTTGGGAAAAACGTTGAATTATTTCAACTTGGAAAATGGCTTGTAAAGAATTATGCTGCTGAGTGGCCATATTTACTGTTGAGACTCACATCTGCAAAGCTAAACCTCTAGATGTGATGTGGCTTTGAGTCCTCTGTAAGTACTCACTTCTTCTTGAAAGTCATTAGGTCATTGCAGGTGGATCTTCAGAATGAAGATGAAAGTGTTGTTTGCTTAATTTTGTTTTTCAGTTGTCCCAGAAACACTGACTTTGTACAAAAGAAAATTCTGTAGCTTTTGCTCTTTTACTCACAAAAGCTAGCATTTAATCTTATGGACTATTTACACACTACTTGCAGTTTATACACATACACTATTTGCTGAGCAAAACCTGTGAAAGGTGTAATTTGACAGCACAGAGACCAAGTGAAAATCTTCAAGCAAAACAGCTGAAGCAACTGAAAAAATCTAGAAATTTATGTTGAACTTTCCTGACTTACAACATACCAGGAAAACCTGAAAGCAATCAAAAACTTCTCAAATGTTTGCTTTTGACATGTTGCAAGTGAAACTTAAATGTCCTCTTAAAATAACCTTTTATATTGAAATCTACCTGCATTTATTTTTTAAAGTTAAAACCACTTTCCAAACAAGATGAAATGCTTAATTTCCTATTATCTTTTTCCTGAGCTGTCATTTTTCCAATGCTTAAGTTCAGTAAAAAGTTGCCCATTCACTCACCTTTGTTATTGTTGTCTAGCCTTCAAAACCCTCAATATGTTCAGGCTTTTCATGGCAAAATCAGACATTTTTTCTAGTCCCTTCTGAATTTTTGTTTTCATGGCCTGAGACAAATAACAGATGAATATAAAAGGTGATCTGATTTTTCCTATTTTTGAAAAAAACCCCACAAACCTCTATTTGTACATGAAGTGAAAAATTCAAAGCTTGTACAGATAATTTACTTGAACAATTTAGAATATTTTTTCCTAAATACTTTGTTTACACATAACCTGTCTTATAACACACTAGAAAACTTCAGCTAACACAAACCACTGTAGCGCAGAGGACATTCATTGAGCTAATTCAGTTTGCCCCCTTTGGAAAATTTCTGGGTCATTCTTAGTTCTTGATCCAAGTAACTTTCTGAATATGTCCCTTAAATATTTCAGAAGTGGGCTATAAAGGTTTGGTTTATGTATTCAGAAACAGCATTGCATAGTTAATTTGCAACTTCTCCAAATAAAACAAGGTTCCCCTTTCAGGTTTTCCCAACTCTACTCAAAGGAAGCATTTTCCTCTTCCTATATGCTAGTATCAGTGGGACTTAACTGATATCAATTGGATTTTCATGCTTCAGGAGCTAAGTTTGGGGCTTTGGTTGGTTGGGGTGTAATGTAATGTTATGTATGTATGTTTTATGTGATGTGATGTTATTTTTGCAATGAAACTTTCTGGATTGTCAATTTTTATCATCTTTATAAATGTCATACGGATCTTTGACATGAATATACCACATATTTAATTGAGAAATGTAAAAATAATTTTCTTCATTAACCATACACAAAGATTTCATTTGGTGACTGAAGGAAATCACTTCAAAATCTCTTTCTACGTAAACTGTTTCTAAAACAGGCAATTGAAATTTCCTTTCTTGGAATTTTTTGCTTTGGAGTAACCATAGCAGTTATTTTTCTGATATGTTCCAGCCAGTTGTTGTAATCACTGTGGTCTTGTTAGGTTATTTCCTTGAGAAAACGGCTGCTCCCTTTTTTCCCTGTAGAATTCTTAGAATGAAAACATCATTTTACTGTCAGCAATGTGATGTGTTTCAGGGGAAGGAACTAATGACAGGTCATGACTCTCCTCAAGAAGGAAAACAAGCCTTCTCCAAAGTATGAAAAGGCAAGTTGATTGCCTGTTCAGTGTCTGGGGATATTTTCTGAAGCCAAAGGATACATGGTGTGATTGTCATATTCTTGCAGTCATGGAAAAGTAGAGCGTCTTAAAAACAGTGACCTTTGGCTCTTCAGCTCCCTCTGAAACAGCCTATAAAAGTGAGCCAAACTGAAGTAAATCAGTGCAAAATTCTCCATGCCTGATCACTCTCTGTAGCACTTTAAAGTTGGCTGTTCTACATTTCATGGATCAAATCTTTCAGATACGACTTTCTATTTTTTTGACCTACTGCTAACCTTACTTTCTAAGCACAACACTTACAGTGGCTCCTCTCCCCTACACACACCCCCACACACAAACAGAGATTAGCTAGGTGTCTGACAAAATGTTACATGATTTGCCATCCGAATCAATGTACACTTTCAAAAATGCTGCAGCACCTGCATGGGAAAATAATTGCACGAGAGCAATGTCGGCCTTGGGCTGATAGATGTTCAGGTATGGCTGAAATTCTTATCAATGTAAAGCAGACCACTACAGTGCAGGACTCATCTCCCTGAGGGTTGAGGCTCCAAGATGAAACATAGCCAAGTCCTTATCCCGTAAATGCCTGTAAATGAGTGACAGAAGTTGTGGGAGAAGATGGTGTGCCTCCTCCATCCCCATCTATTCGCTTGCCCATGGCCGAGTGTGCACCAAGCAAGCTAATGCTACCGCCATTCCCACATCATCTCACCTCAGCTGCAGTAAGCTTGCTGTCCATAGCTCCTTTTTAGGGCCTCCAACTTAGCAGGAGGGAGCTTGATGGGTTCTGGTGGAGCAAACATGGGAATTGCTCTCATAAAAGGCATTCTGCAGACCCATCCTTGATAAATAGATTTTGATCCAGAATCCAGGAGGTGATTATGGCTCTTACAAAAGAGCTGCTACATTTCATGAGTGTTTCTGTTGTTCTTGGTCCATTTTCAGAAGAGAGTGCCTTGTTCAGATTAGAATGGCATTTATGTTTAGTTGTTTGATGTTATAACTTGATGAGAACATCAACTGTTTCCTGCTCGCTGGAGGAAATAATGTGTGTCCTGGACTGTTACCACAAAAGGAGAGGAAAACACATAGCCCAGATGCCCCCATTCTCCAGCCTCACTGGGAGCATAAGAGGTAAAATCTGTGCGTAATTGGTCAACTAAGGTGGGTGGAGACAGCTCTCTGCCAGCGTGAGGTGGTGTTGCCTTCCACCATGCCACCTGGTACCCCATGGCAGGTATGCAATCAACTTGGTGTCTTCTGAATGGCTGCTGGCCAAGATACCAAGAAGGATGGAGAAAGTCCTTGCATTCTTTGGGTTCTCACCTGCATTCCCCAAGGGACCTACAGCCGCCTACACATGTTATTGCAGCCCTTGTGCCAGGGCAGGTCTGCAGGGACTTTCATGGTGAGAAGCTCGCAACTTGCAGGGAACTGCATTCCTTCCTAAAAAAACCCTGCAGAACTGAATCCAGAGCTAAAAGCATCATACTTGTTGGCATGGTACTGAGCGTAGCAATTCCTTTCTCACAGAACAGTGCAATGAGATGGGAACACCTCTGACAGCTGTTCATAAACTTGTCATGCTGCTCAGTTTTCCCAGTTTTTTCACTGTGTGATAAAAAGACAATGTGGTGTTTCTTTCTGCCCAAGTTAACTTTTTCTTTTCGTTTTTTTTTTTTCTCTTCTAATTCTAGAAGTCCTGATCCCTATTACCTAATGTCACGTAGCAGGAAATACCTCACGGCAATTTATTCATTGGCTGCTCTTGTTTAATATGTATTTGGGCTTGGCTATTCCATTTTCAGCTGTTGCTAATTTTTTTACTGGAGGAGTGACCTACATTTTTGTGAGGAATAAATCAGAATCAGAGTTTGTCAATGTGGTAGAAAAAATTTTAAAAACCCACAATTAAAGCTCTGTGAGACCAAGGAAGAATTGCCCTGTGTCATCACAAATTGGTAAACTGTAGCTCCCTAGCTAATGTTTGATAGCCCCATTATCTTAATATCCAGCAGCAAATGAAATGTGTATGTTTTCCCAGACTATGCAATTTTCTTACACTCTCTGTCTTCATGCCTAGCTGAGGATCAGTTATTAGTTGATCCTAATCTGCTAATTATGACAGATTATGTGGTGCTTGAGTATTACGTAATAGAAAATAAAAACATTTCTCCTTGCTAGCTTTGATCTGAACTCAAGTTTCTAGAGGGCATGAATTAGAGTGGAGCTGGTCACCTGTTCCCCTAGTTATTCTTTTCGTAATTTAGCTATATATAAGGCATAATTCTATACCCATGGCTTCTTGGCAATAACAGAGTAACCTTGAGAGAAAGCAAACAACCTTCTGTCTAAAAAGCTTTTTTTGCTAAAGACTTCATTTCTTCTGAATAAGTCCTTTGAAGTCCCTTCTGGTGAGGGAAATCCTGTACATTTGCTTTATGACTTTTGCAAGACTAATTTCTTCAGACTGGCCAGACTGATTGACAAGAAGCCTTGTCCAAAGCTAAGCATTGCCTGTCTCACAGTTAGAATGGAGAAATACATTCAACAGCCAAACTTGCTTTGTTGCAAGTGATGTTATGAACATGAAACTCAGATTACTCTTGCTGAAGTACTGGCACAGTAAACAACTTTTTCTGTTGAGGCTAACCAGTTTTGAGTGACCTAAGGAAATCTGAGGGTTTGTGTCGTCCTAGATAACACTGAACAGTTTCTTCTGAGGTGGAACTTGAGGGTCAAATCCATCTTTAATTTAACTGCAAACTCTTACCCCGCATTCAAACAATTCATTATTTAGCTCTACCAAACAGCAGGCATTCAGACATACACAGCAAAATGTCATGACATGAGTGTCCCAGATGCCTTTTGGATATGCCCCATGCTCTTTCTGTCCATCAAGCTGAAGGTTTGCTTGGATAATTTACTCAGGACAGAGATAACCAACGGATTTCAGCTCAGTTTATTGCAATGTTTCTCAGCCCCAGTGAATATCCATAACCTTGGTGCACTTTGTTTGAACACATGTTGCTCTCCAAAGAATTTTTAATAAGGTGCATAATAAAGTTTAATAAGCTATAGCAAGCAGACATGTTTAAACACATGTTAGCAGTATGTCTAAATGAAGTGTTTATATTTCTGTGTGTCCGGTACTGCTATTCCAAAAAAATTTCTATAAAGAAAAAATGCGGTAAAAATTTACCAAATACACGCCTGATACTGTTCTTCTTTCTAGAGGAATTACTTTGAAAATATGTTTCTTATTATGACATCAGGTTTATATTGTGTGTTACAGTTCTCTGTGCTTGTTCAACAAACATTTAACTCTCAGGCACTTCCACAGAAGTTGTGTGGATTTCTTTCCTGGTTTTGACAGGATATCTGGTAATACGAAGTCCTCGCCACAGTAGTCAACATAAAGAAAAACATCACCTTCAAAAATGTAGACATGCTTCCAAATCCCTGTTGAGAATCATGGCTTTTTTCAAAGAATTAAGTATTTTCTGAGTCAAAGCTAATTGCGAAATTCAAAGATAAGAGTCTAGATGTCCCAAAATTCTAATGGTTTTGCTCCTGCTCTTTTTTCCATTCCATTTATTTTATATGACTGTCTTTTTGGAACACACTGTTTTTTCAGTGTCTTTTTATACAAGTACTTGGTGGAATGCAAAATAACAATAAGTGATCCTTTTTCACAATGCACTACTAGTTCCCATAGAAAAAACCTGACCCGAACTTATGTTTAGAAGCTAATAGTTTAGTTTAGATAACAGCATGGATCTTCATCTTCCAGCATTTATTCCAAACAGAGAATTTCTTCTTGCCGTTCCTTATATGCCTGCTATTTCTGGGCCAGGCCAATCTTGAGGACTGATGTGACTGCTACATACACTGTCTGTTGCCATGTTTGCAGTAGAATAAAGGGCCCCACTCTTTTTCATTTCCTCTTTTCTTCAGTAGTCTGGTACCCAAGTCTCCTCTTGTATCCAGCATACACCAGTCAAAATCAATAGACAGAGGACTAATATTGGCAGAAGCCAGAGCTTTAGCTTTGACACCTTATGTGTATTTCTGCCTTCACGCTTCTCTGAGCTGCTGATGTGCCTGTGCCTGGTTCACCCCATCTGGCGAGGACCTGCAGCTCCTTTGTTTGGACCCTGCAGCAGCACCAGTCTTAAGGACTCAGGTAGGTTTACCTCCACTGGCAGTCTTGCATGGATATCAAAGGAGACATCCCTGTCATGTTGACCTTGTGGTGGCTGTTGTATGAGTGATGTTCAATGCTCTAGAGAAGATCAGTCCATGACTGACCCCATCCAGCTAACAAATAGAGGAATTGTCCAGCTTTGTGTGCAGACTGGTGTATCACCCAAAAGCCTTGGCCAAGCTAAGGGAAATCAAAGCAATGTCTTACCTCTGTAGCGTGAGCCTGTCTAGCCCAGTGAAAAGCTTATATTTAATGCCAGATAATAGGTAACAGTCTATCCTGTTAAAGTTTTGATACCACATTCAGAGACTTAATGTCTGAACGATCTTAATTTAAAGCCACTTCAAATTGTTGGCAGAAAACTTTGCACTATTTATATTAAACATATTTTTGTTTTCCAATTTGCAGCGTGTTTTTTTCCTCATGAAGCTTAAAAGCCCAACTAAGTAGACACACTGAAAAATAAATGTTGCTAAAATGATTAAGCAGCACACAGATGGCTTGTATGTTCTCGTGTTAAAGACAGCTTTATAAATGAAGCATGTGTGATAACCATTTATGTTTCATTAAAAAAAAATTCTGGGTATTTTTATAAGCAAACATGCTTTCACAGAAAAACATCAACCAACTTGATTAAGAGATTTAACAGCCAAAAAAGCTGTCTAGCCCAAATGCTCAGTAGCAGCTGTAACCTTGTGAAAATTGACCTATAACATAGCCACGGGGTTCTTGATTCCAAGAAGAATCTTCTCTTTAAGAAAATTGATTTGCTTTACAAACCTTGACCCCTCACTATTTTTCATCCTCCATCAACCCCTGGGGCCCACTGACCTCACTGCAAGAAGTCACACGTATGAGACACCCCCCTTCAAATGAGACGAAAGCTTTCCAAGTAGGGCTTGTTGGGCCAAGGTTCATAGCAACAAATCTTTCCTTGTTCTGCTGCAAGATTAAGTCAAGATGACTGACATAATTGGCCAAACAGTTTTCTAACTGGCTTTTTACTTTTGAGATGACCTCTGTTTCTCCCATTCGTCTGCTGATTACAGATCAATAATACTGTCAAGGGAAGATAAAATAATTTTGTCACTTAGAAATATTATAATGGGATAAAACCCCTGGCTTGTCATATCACTAAATTTGAAAAGATAATTGAGCTGTCAATTTCAATATAAAATTAATGCCAAGCAGTGTTTATAAAAGCCAAGAGGCGAGTAGAGATGAGCTCAGCTGGCAGGTAGAGAGGGGCTGAATTTTGGTGTCTGAGAGCCCAGTAGATGGGATAATTCTCTAAACTTACTTTGAACTAAACTGAGCTTCTTGTGTCTGCAAGA
The DNA here is from genome assembly GCF_964106895.1 of Numenius arquata. Classification (NCBI taxonomy): domain Eukaryota; kingdom Metazoa; phylum Chordata; class Aves; order Charadriiformes; family Scolopacidae; genus Numenius; species Numenius arquata. Next base: position 53,050,816 of record NC_133580.1, read on the forward strand.
CTACACTAGGTGCTTTTATTTTATGAATGTTTTTTCATGCAATCCTTGAATCAGCCACAAGTGGGAGATGATCTTTATTGGGAACATCATTTCAGCCTGCCAACTTCTGCACCTATTAGGTGTGGAGACAGGAAAAATAAATTTATTACTGACTCCTTTTTACCTCTTTCTAGTGAATATTCCTTTCAAAGGCCACTTGCTTGTTTGGACGTCATCAAGACAAGGACCAACTTTTATTCCTTGCTGCCCCTTGTGATGTTTGTATAATCCAAAGCTTGCTTCCATTCCGGTAGCAGCAATTACTATTAGTGGACTAAAGTGATTGACTACATCACTGAGGGAAAATGTTTGCACTGGGTTTCAGTTACTATTTGCTATATGTGCTCTGCTGAATGTATTTACCAGACTTTTGCATTTATTAACTGAGTTCTGTGATGTGCTTGGCCCTTGTTTCTGCTTTTGAATTGCTCTCAGTTCTCACTGGCAGATCCTGAGTGTTACACTGGTAAAAATGAGAAGCAATGAACTCAACTGAGGACATCCAACTACACTGAGATCACACAGGGAGTGCTCAGCTCTTTTTGGATTCAAATGTCCCATCTCAACTGGGAAGACAGACAGTTAGCATCAACCACAACCAATATTACCCAAACGCAGGAGCTGCGGAGTGAGAACCACGCTGGTATATTTGAAGATTTTTGTGGCTGGCTCCTAAAGTTTCATAGAAAATAGGAGTTCAGGGTTGGCCACAGAGGTAGCAACATGGACCAGGAATGAGAAGCCAAAGCGTTCGTCTGTGTGCAGCTTAGGGAGAAGAAGAACAAATTTACATCATGGGGCAGCCAACATTTATAAAGCCAGCAACCAAGCCATGGCTCATATGAATGAGTTATAGCCCATCTGAAGAACAACATCATTGTGTAGCGGCATGAATGAAAAGGCTTATTCTTTGTGGAAAGAGAAAGATCGTACATTGGGGTCTACAACCATAAAAGAGAAGATGAAGTCTGTAACATTTATTTAGGGCTGATGACAGAGATATGAGTAAATCCTATCAATTTCCATGGTACAAGATGACTGCAACCCAGAAGTATTCCTGATCAATTCTTAATCAAAAGCAAGTTCTCAGGAGTCTTTACATTTGTGAAAATAATCAAATTGGACATTTTCACTATAAATGTATCTTCTTTACTTTCATGTTCATCTTTTGATTCAGGGGCAGATTTTAATCAGTGGTTTTACAGCTCTTTGGGACATAGAGGCTTTTCTATCAGCTCATGGATTTTGTTACACAAAGTTTTCTTTGTATATTGGAAGGCTGGAGAATTGGCTCCATGTGAGCCTGTAGAGTTTATAAAACCTGTGAGCGCTAAACTCTGTTGGTTTCCCCTGCAAAAATAAATGTGAGTCTGGAAACCTATGATTCTGAATTGAAACAGAACCCACAGATATATAAAACCATCTTGAAACAGGACTGCCCCATCCAGTGTTCATATAACTTAGTGCTAAATACCAAGCATTCAGAAGTCTTAAATCACCTTCCAAAACCTTGAAATTATCCTTAAATCTGTTGTGCTAAATAAGTAAATAACTAAATTTTGGGTTTCTTTGATTAGTTCCTGTTTCTGGGCCATTTGTGACCACACTTTCAAATTCTTCTCTACGATGAAGACATCTAGAAACATTCTTTGTTTCAAATAATAGCTGAGTATCTTATAATCAGGTGACTCGAGGAGCTGAGGCTTTCAAAACCCACAACATACCAAGCCTTGTCACTCATTCAGATTTGCTTACAACAGGTACACAGTGCGCAGGACAGAGGAAAAGCAGATCCTGACCCTCTCAGTCATGTAAACAACTGTCTCTTCCTCTCCAAAAGTAACAGCTAGTTGAAATAGGAGAATACCTGATGTACTGAGCAGCTTTTGGCCCTGAAACAATTATTGTAACATGTGAAACTGCATCAGCTTCCCAGTATCTCTGAAAGGAAACCAGAGTTTAAATCTTTCTGAGTACAGCCATAGCTGAGAGGAGTGATTAAGACACTTCACTGGACTGAAAAGACTTTGTTTTTCCACTGTTTCTGCTCAGTGAAGGACACCTTCTGTCTACCTGTACATCAAAACCAGGGACTGTGTGTAGATGGGCACTTTATTCCCCCTTACTTGGCTGTAGAGATAAGAAATGCAGCTCTCCAGCTCTGCTTGTGTAAAATGTGTGTGTGAGTGTGCATGAGTGTTAGTGTGTGTGTGCAGTTGCTTTGCACCAGGTCCCTAAACCTCTGTGCAACTCCACACTTGAACGCTTGCCTGTGCATTTATAATATTATTCTTTTTCTATTTTTGTAAACAGGTCTACATACTTTGTCCCTCAAAGACGAAAGAGAAAGAAAAAGAGAAAGAGAGAAAGAGAGAAAGAGAGAAAGAAAGAAAGAAAGAAAGAAAGAAAGAAAGAAAGAGAAAGAAAGAAAGAAAGAAAGAAAGAAGGAAGGAAGGAAGGAAGGAAGGAAGGAAGGAAGGAAGGAAGGAAGGAAGGAAGGGAGGGAGGGAGGAAGGGAAACCACTCAAGCCAAAGGAGCAATCTGGCTCAGGGTGCTCATGTTGTTTTGTTGGTTTTTTTAAAGGATGAATTTGAGTTGAGGGAGGGCTGGTGAAGCTGGTCACGGTGGTGGCACATGGGAGCTGGGTCGGAGCTCATGCTGAGGGGGCCGTGGCCCTGGGGGCTCACAGGGCCCAGGCAGTTTCTGTAGCTCACACAGCAGGGCCTCCCAGAAACCCCTGATTGTCAAAGGTTTACCAAAATAAGAATGCTTAATTTTTTAAATAAATAAACATATACACTTATACCTAGTGTCCCCCCTCCCCAGGTTGTGTATTTTCAGTCATCTTCAGACCCGTCTAATTTCAACAGATTTCACACTCAACACAAGTGGAAGTTTAGCCTCAGCGTAGGTTTCAAAACTGTTTCAAACTCAGTTTCAAACTCTGGGTCTCCATCTCATGGTTTCCCTTATGTCACAGCTGCCTTACCTTAGAAAAAAAGTCTTTTACTAAGCAACCCACAGAGAAAATAAATTAAGTCTAAATTAAGTCACCCCTTTTTTTTTTCCTTCAAGCCCACTCACATCTTAAAGCTGCACAGTGAAGTAATTAAAAGTTATAGGAGTTGCAGCTTCTTAAATGAAGTTTTATCATATTAAATACAGCAGGGATAAGCATTAATAAGGTATTAGCTTGGTTTGGAAAAGCCATGGGAACCAGCAACCCCTAAATAATTAGTTTGGTTCTAATACTGATGTATTTTATAGCTGCAGACAAATGATTTACCTTCTACACCTTAATTGCCTCATCTGCATTATGCATATTGCATATTCAGTATTGCAATGATGGACCGGCACTTTCTTGCCTGCTGGAAGGCAACAGGTTGCAGTGCCTTGGGAAAAGGGAAATAATGAGAAAGGTCTGGGAAATAGTGAGAAAGATTACTCTTCTAGTGTCAGTTGCCTTTCTTGTGTGGGAAGTTCTTCTGTCATCCCTTCTTCTCAATGTTATCTATTTTCCTTATATGATCATAAGCTGGTTGCACTGAGGCTGAATTCATTTAACGTAACTTTAACCAACTAAGAATGAACTGTCCATTTTACGCAGGTCTCCCAGGCTTTCTTTAGTCAAATGAAAGAGATGGACTAGTGCAGAAGCTCTGCCTGTTTTGAACACCTCCAGGTGAACTGCCTTCTGGAGACATCTATATCTTTCCATTGGTTATAGGGGAGGTAGAACAAACACTTGGTTTTTAGATGGCCAAAGATGAGTTCCCAATCTGGGAATCTATTTGGGAGTTTTCCTGAAGTCTTCAAGCACTGAGCAGAATATGCTACTTTGCTAAAGATGCTAGCCTATGATCAGGGGTCCCTGACTTCTTTGTTGTGACAAGATAGCATTAACTTCTCCTCCCAAAAGGTCATTGAGAATTCCTACAGATTTGAGGCAGCGCAGAGAATGTACTTAGGTTTCTGCACAGGAGCAAGTTTCTTTCACCGTGAATTTCAAGTTAAGAATCGTTCGCATGCCCTCACACACACACACAGAGGAACCATCTTAAAAATGGTCATCGAATATATAAATAGCAATCACATTTGCCTTCCTAGTGGTTAAAATAAAGGAGGATTCAGGGGACAGGGAAAGGCTAGAGAAGCTGGTAGAGACCCACAACCATGTATCTCCGAGTCAGCAAACAGCACACACAGCAAGGCTGAGAGACAGTTAAAACTCCCACCATCTGACAGCTGCTTGGCAGCTTTTGAGAACTGAGTCATCAGGCCTTGACCCAGTTTCTAGCAGACAGGTGCCCAACCACAAAAACCACCATCACAGGTGTCACTGTTGTCGGTAGGTTCAGCACAGGGACCTCTAACTGATTTGGTAGCAACCAAAAGTTGATGGGGCTGATTTCTACTAAGCACTCTTCTTGGGCAGCTTTACCTATGATTTGCTGTGGCCAAGTCTGGTGATTTACATGTTTTTCCTGGCATTAAACCTGTCTAGTTGCACCTTCATTTGATAAAAGTTATTCACTGAATCTTTGGTGTGAAAGTTCTAGAAGGAAAATGCAGAGCTAGAGAAAGAGACTGTAAGTCTCAGAATATAGCCTCTCTATGGACTATAAAAAGAAGGTTACTTACAGCTCCAGGACCAAATGTTAGCCAGTGTGGTGTTACTGCCCTGAAATAAATAGTGTTTATGGTAAGATCTATGTCTTTGCCTGGATATTGGGAATCAATGACATTTACTCATGTCCCATCTGAAAACTTTAGTTAATGAAAAGCTGTTTATCATCACATATTTCTCTTCTTATAGATGATCCAGATTCAATTGCTGTTCAAGTCAGCACAGTCCCACTGAAGCTAGAGGCCCTAGTGAGGCCACAAGTGTGACCCCAGAGTTTTAATACACGGTAGGACTCTGGCACCACCATTTGAGCTGCCCAGGACTTCACACATGATTTGTATATAAACCACCTTTTCAAAGACAGGCTTTCTAATAAAACAGCCACTGTTGATACAAATAATCCCACATCTCTGATTTGCATAACCTCTAGGAAGCTGGATAGCAGAGGAAATAAGCAATAATAGCAGTGTAAATGGCCTTAAGTGAAAGCATATCAATTACAATGTACCAGTTCAGTCTATGAAGCTCAGTTTATGCTGGTGGAAAAAATAAGGGGAGACATTATGTCTTCATAAAAGCTTGACCTCAAGTGCTTTGGAAGACAGAAGAGACTACATTCATGGCAAAACAGACTTTCTCTGCACAGTTATTCTTTAAGGGACTTTGCTAGGGTTCACATACACACACCCTTTGCATTTGCTTATGAAATGGGAGAGGAAAGGAGCACCTAACAAATGAATGTGTGTAGCTCAGCAGCCCCAGCTGGCCCAGTTCCTAATATATTTTGCTTGATAAACAGCTAATCCCTAAGTATAGTGTGGCTTGCATTCCTCCAAACTTATCATTAATCATGGAAAAACCCAAGTTGTCCTTGCACTGTGTGAGTGCCCATGAACAGCTCCTTTGATAAGAGTGTTTTTACGTGCCTGGAGGGATTTAGCTTTTTGGATCTCTGTCCTATAAGTAATAGGCAGACCTTCCTTTGCATGTGAGCCTGCTTTCATTGCTGGTTTCAAGCCACAGAGAATTAGCAGGGATGTTTGAAATGAGAAGTTGCACTGTGCTTGTGTTCCTCCATTGTATTTATGTTTCATGGCACTTGTAGCATGGCATTGTATTATAAATATGCATCGTTGGCAGCCAGAGAGGAGACAGGGGGACAAAAAAGGGAAGAAATTTCTAAGTGGAAGAAGAACAAAATTAAATGCTAGCTTTTAAGTGGCAAAACATCAAAACATTTAGTCACACAGTTATGTTTCTTGTTAATACAAAAGATGAGTAGTGCAAAGCAATAAATTGTTTACTGGTTTACCTTATAGCTGTCTTACCTTGCTGCCCAAGCAATCAGATGGATAGACAACTGTAGGTCTTCTCCCCAAGTACATAACAGGTGGATTGTATTTATTATTTTTTTATTATTATTTTTTATTGTATTTATTATTTTTTTATTATTTTTTTTTTCATAATAGGCGTATTTAACAGCACACATCTCCATTGTGTATCAGACACTTTTCATAGTCTGGACTGTGAGCCAGGCTGGCTTATTTCAGCTACCTGGTCTAGCTTTGCGCACAGGAAAGACAAAACCCTGACTATATGATGGAAGCCAAATATCTTTCAGCTGTTATTGTGTCTCATGCCTTTTATGAAAGTTAGCCCTCATTTGAAACGGGCAAACCTTCACACCCTCAACTATGGTCTTTATTTAAAAAAAAAAAAAGAGATGAAACTAATTTATGTTTTGAATTGTTCTAACCTCAACTTTCAATCTATGATGCCTATCCACTATTGAAATAAAACAGCTGTCAACCAAGAGATATTTTTATTTTATGTGTCTACAGTCTTTAACTTTCTTAATGTTAAACATTGCAGTTCAGAGGATCACTTAAAACATACAACTGCAGCAGGCATTTGTAAATCTGAAGAAAGAATTCTAAGAATTTTAGTAGAAGATAATCAAGATTAAAAGGGTCTTAAATATGGGCAGATGTTGTTTTAAAGGTAACTATCAGTGTGAGAAAATAGGCATGCTGATTGCCCAACCTTTACCTGCATTGGTGAACTTTTATGTAAGGATGTTTCGCAAGGTGGCATCTCATAAGAAGAGGGCTCACAGCATGTCCCTAGTGAACAGCTGCCCCTCTCCATGCCCTTGCACATGGACACAAACACGTACCCTTGCATGGGCTATTCTGTTTACGAGCCACAGAGATGAGAGAAAACAGCCGCAGCTCCCCAGCTCCATTCCCACAGCAATCTAGGAGCAGGACAAGAGCCATATCAAGTGAAGGACTGCCGTGACTTTCTCTCTCCTTGGAGAGCGTGTGAAACAAATATGATACTGGAATTCTCTGAGGTCCAAGAGCCAGAGCAGTTCCTGAGCAGTATGAATACAAGCTGGCTCCTTCACATGGTCATTCTTCAATGGCACCAGAGATCTTGGCTGCAAATAGACTGTTTAAATAAGAAATCAGGTCTGATGTTTTTCATCTTTTAGAATAAAAGCAGATGTGAAAAAAACAGTAGAAGGCAAGGGAAGAGACAGTAAACAGGGCAAATTTACAGAGTAAAGGCAACATTTTATATTTCTCCATTGTTAATTTTCATACATATAAACACTTCAAGATTTGTTTCTTACTGAATTTTTGCAGGGAAATGAACACTGTCTTGATGTTTACTGCATTCATATATACCACCTGCTTAGCTTTACTTCCTTCTAAATTATTTTTAATATATTTTAATTTAATTTAATTTACTTTGACAGAAGGATATGTAGTGTATTTGGTCAGGTGCTGAACTTCAGGAGTACTTTTTACTTAGGTAATTGGTATAAACAGAAATGTTTGAGAATATGCATTAACTGTAGTGTTTGCTAGTTTGCAGAGCATAAACCTCTACCCATGACAAGGGTAAGGGAATGCAGAACTGTGCACTCCTTCCTTTGCTGCACCACACAGTAACTTAATTACCCCTTTGTAATAGCTGTTTAACTACTAGAGCTGTGTCCTTTGCCACAAGAGCCACATGACTGGCATAAGAGAATTCCATCATTTGGAAAAAAAAATTCTCAGGCCAGATGAAAGGACACTTTGTGCACAACAACAAGCAGATGTGGGCTAATCCCCACTCTCAGTTTCTTCATTTTTGGGCAGTATTCTCCAGCTTTTTGGAATGGAGCTGACCAGAGTATATATTAGTTCCTGGGTATCTTGGAAGAAAATAAAGGCAATTTCAGAAGTATCCATTTCCTCTGGATTAATTCCTGGAGCCTGGTAGACTCCTGTCAGCCAGTTCCAGGCTGGAATTGCCATTTAGTTTTCTCTTTAATTTTAGGAAGTTCTGGGATTTTGCAGTTGGAGAAAACCAGGCCTTTGATTTGATGTCCAACAGGACAGCTAAGCAAGTAGGCGAACTTGTTTGGTACCAGTTGGGATACTTAACAGTCTACTGAAGATGCTTCAGGTTTTGTTTGTGCTACTGAAATGATTAAGAAATGAAAGCAAATTCCCACTGCTCAGAAACCCCAAACTCTTGTCTGTGACAGACCAAGAATGACAAATCAGAGCAGGGAAAAGGAACTGACAAATACACCTTCAGTGTCAGCCCCAAATTTGCTGCCAGTGAGCAACTATCAAAAAGTCATTAAAAAATACCAATACTATTTTACCTCAGGATTCCTCAGGAGAGAGAGACTGCAGCATTTCCAGCAGCAGAAATGTCCTTGGGGGAGGATAAAGGCCCCAAGTCATTAGAGTCTATTGACATACCCTTCTTCCCAAAGATACCTACAAAAGTTTGGATGTGGATTTACTGGTGTAAAAGTACTTTTCTCAGTGCTTTATCAAAGTGGCTTTTTTTCCATATATTTCCACATGTATAGGTTAAATTATATATATTTATTTCATATGTGTGTAGTCACATGTTTATGCATACATGTACATTACATTAGTTTATAAGCATTGTACCCACGTGCATGTGAACATCTTCAGTATGGCTTTGTTCCTAAATATTATCTGTTAAAAAGATGGCAACAGAGATGGGCCATATATAAACAGAATTAAATAAATTAAAGTGAATTAATTAGAAGACTAAAAACAAACAAGACAAATTCTCACCAGAGTGTAAATCCAGACTGTAGTTATATTGGTGTGAGTGCTAAATTAGTCCCCATTTTTCTGAACAGAAGCAGAAGGAGAGCTAATCAAATTAATTTAATTTCAGCATCAGGAAAAAAAAATACATGTTTATATTAACAGAATTTCTAGAAGTTTGTCATCATTTCACTTTAAAAGGAACTAAGTAAGTATATTAGAAGCAGTCTCATAGCATATCACTTAATGGATACCCATATTCCAGATGCTCCTGAAAATTCTGAAGCTTAGTGTCTATGCTCAATGTTCAAGACTACCTACTGAGCACACAGTATATATTAAACTGTGGGACTCATTGCCACAGGGTGTAGCAGGAACCAAATGATCTCCAAAAAAGGATTATAGAGCCATACAGAGAAGCGATCTTAAACTCAATGGACTGGATAGTCCCCATTTGAGGTGCCCTAAACTCTCACTGACAAAAAATTGCTATCTTAAAGGGGTGTTAGTGGACATTCAGAGTTACAGTACTTTTAGATATGTAGTCCTTTTTTTGTGTATTCCCGATAGCTTTTGTATTTGCACCTTTTTTGTCTCAATTCTAAATCAAATAGTTCTTTGTAGCATATTTTACCTTTGGCCCCTTATAGCTGTTGGATACTGGAATATCCCATATTTACATCGTATGTCCTACTTGTGTCTAAACTTATGACCAATATTTCATAAATAAATAGCTGCAATTGGAAGGGAAAAAAAGGTGTCTAAATTTAGGCTTCTAAACCTGAATGTTGGCACCCAAATAACTGGCCAGCTTTCCAAAAGCCAAGCCCCTGGAAATTTCCAGTAATCACAGTTGCCATACCAACGGCTGTCAGCACTCTTGCAAAAGCAGGTCATGTATTTAGGTGCCAAAATGTAGCAAGAGGGGTCTAATTTCAAGCCTTTTTTTTTTTTTTTTTTTTTTTTTTTAGATGATCTGGGCAAGAACACTAATGATAATTGAGAACAGTTTCACCTCTGCTGCCAGTCTCCAGCTTCTCCAGCTTGAGTCACAAGACTGCTGTGGTCTTGCAAAAGGGAAGATATTTGGGAAGGTGAAGCACAAGGTGTTAGCAGTTACTGCCTGCTTCCATCCTGGGCTGCAGGCTTTGAGCTAACACAGAGACACCCCACAAACTGATCTGGGGGCAAACAGCTGAAGAAATGCAGGGCTTAATGTAGGCTACTTTCCCCAGGAGAGAAGCAGGGTATGGCTCAAATCCCTGGACAGGGGGGATGTTTGGCTTGCTGTGTTGTGGCACTGAGTATGGTGGAGCTGCCGTACAAGCGGGCACATGGCCTGGTGCTTACCCCCACCTTCGTCCAGTGGTGGCCGCTTCCCTCTTGTTGGGACCCTGCACTGCCCTGCTGCCAACTTATAGGCCCCCTTGCTGGGCATCAGCTGAGGCACTTATGAAGGTGAGGACAAGTGTGTCCCCACATGGCCCCACCATCTCCTGGGGGCTTTGAGCTCAGCCCCTGAGCTGCCTCTGCCTCCAAATACCTGGCTGACCTCAGGCAAGTCACTTAACCTCTCTGTCTTGAGGCAGAATAAAGATAACACTACTTCTCCCTGCATTTTGCCTGTCTTCTTCAGCTCAGGTTTAAGCTCTTAAGGGCAAGGTTTGTCTCCTCTTCTCAGCATGTCCAATGCCTATCAAAACAGAGCCTTGATCTCAGCTGGGGCCTTGAGGCATGACTGCAGTACTGTTATTATCGTTAATAATAATAATCACGAATGCAATCAGATCAAAGACACTGACTGTATGAGTCATTTTCAGGGTAAAGTTAGTCATTCCAAAGAGCAATAGGTATATGTAAACTTTAGCCACTGCCAAGGTTTCTCCTTTTTCCCAGCATTTAAAAATTCACCCTTGGGAGTATGGGTGAGCAATACGATCTGAAAGGTCTCAGCCCTGCCAGTGTTTCCATGTGGATCGGCACTTGTGCTCACATGCCGACAGTTGCAAGGTTAATGGTGTAACTTTGCTCTGTATAATTCAGCTACATAAATACCCGGTGTGGGTTTTCTGGATCATAGGTGAAACTCCTTTCTGTATCGAGCCTTCTCTGAAAGGAATTCAATATCTGTCATTGCCCTCAGTTACAACAGGGCATGTATGAAAACTCAAGAATAGCACTGCATGCCAAAAATATATTTTTCTTGTTAATTGCTGAGGTTTTTAGTTGTTTGGTGGGGTTTTTTTCTGATTTTTCATCAGTTGAATGTATCACAACAAAGTTATCTTGAAAAGGAAAAAAGAAATTAAAAGAAAGAATTACTTATTAAAAGCATGAAAATGAGACTTTTCACCTGAAACAAAAGGCCTGCAGCCAAACAATAGGATCACACAGGTAGAAAATAAGACACAAGAGGGAGCTCACATAATAAATAATAGTGATAAATAAATAGCACTTTGAAAACAGTTAAAACCTATGGAGAAAAATAAATTAATAAATGCTGCAATTCCTATTTGCTCTTGCTGTTCTCATTATCTCTACAGTTATTGTCACAGACTATGGGAACATGCTCACAGACAAGCATCTCAGTGCACCAGACCTTGCCCACGGAACGCAATAGTAGACCCTGATCACAAGAGCTTCTAGTCTGAGGATAGAGTCATAAAAGAGGGAGACCAAGCCAGGAGGCTACAGGGAGACACTGTTCTGGCAGAGAGAAAGCGACCCGAGTATAGGCTTGTTCAGTCAAAAACATCTCAATTCCTAAAGTTCTTGTGAAAATAAGGCAATATCTTCAGTAACCACAGTGGCCTTGATCTGTTAGCAGAGATCCTCCCTCCCAGCAGTTGAACACATTTCCAGAGGGCTGGACCCTGGATCTTCCATGTTTTTGAGGCTGCAATTGCATGTCCTGGTACACATACGGCTCAACCCCTCTTCAATAAACTGAAGGGCTGCCCTTTAAAGCAAGATCTCCATATTATAACAACTCTGGGCATGCATCATTATTACCATCTGAAAGCACATTAGGTAGTCATCAATGGGATACTAGTTTGAGGGGGGACTCACACACAGATCTAGATGGATATCACCCTCTGATCTCCATCACCTCTGAACAAGCAAGTGTACCAGACATAGTTGTCATTTGGGGTTGGGAAGGCCCTAGTCCATATGCTGGTGTTGGTGGCCCTCACAGACATCTCAGACAGCTCCCTCTAGAAGTGTCAGGGACAGAGTAGAGTGTATTAGCAGAGATCCATAATTAATATAATTGCAATGGATGTACCTTCTTTCATACTTCAGGACCTGTCTGGTCTTCAGCATCAGTACAATAGCCACCAGCCTTAGAAAGCTAAAGGGGAGAGCCAGTTTTTATGCTGTGACATCTGAGTCCATGATATGAATGTATTCACCCACATCAGCAGTGGCTCCATTTCTTTCCTCTGCTCCTATAGTGCAAATGGGCTTTTCCAATCAATAGTGCCACTCATGGGGAATTCAGCAATGCATTCAGTTCCTGACAGATGTTTGTCAAATGGCCCATTGAGTAGCTTAAGACCAACTGGTGCTACTTATGAGATTGTATTAGCCATATGACCATGGGCCATTGTTGACTTTCCAGTGTGGTATCCCTCAAAGACCATCCACATGTTTGCATCAGGAGCTCCATAGGCCAGAGAGAACCTAAGGTGAATGTTCAGGATCTGACAATGGAGTGTCACCTTTAAAGTATACCTTGCTGGAAGGGACATGGTCATCATAAGCATCCTACAGCAACATAGACTTGTCATGTAAACATTCTAAGACTCCAACATACAATGCTCAGTCTGTAAAGCCACCTTAATGTTGGATACCCTAGATGTCAACACTGGGAATTACTCTTTCCACTCCTTTGAGCAAAGTTGATGAATTCTTCAGCAGACAGTCTATTTTGCAGCCAGATTCCACAGCTGTGAATTGCAGAAGGCCAGGCCCTGGATCCTGGGCTGGCAGAGACCCTTTTCACACTGTGCTTCATGCATTTGATCTCTGGAGAGGAAGGAGTACATACCCGGCATGGCACCCTGGCCAGCTGGCTTGAGAGAAGCAATGCTGGCTTTGACTATGCAAGCAGGTGCTTGCTTCCCCTCCCCATCAGATGGGGAGAATGAAAGAACAGCTGTAAATAGAATAAGGTTTAAAAAATTGGAGAAATAGAGGTTTTTAAAAAAACAAACACCAAGCTTGCCTGCCTCACATTGGAAACCTGTCATGTTTTTAATCTAAATTAAAGTTGTGCTAGTATTCTGTAGTAAAACAATTGCCTACTACCAGAGCCACACATTTTTGAGAAGTGAGAATGAGCCATATGTCTTCCATAAAAACATACTGATACAGTTCAGCCTGTTCTTTATGCTTTCTGGTAAATCATATTTTTTTACAGCCATGGTTAAAATGAGCAATATTTTTGTTTGCCAAAAAGTATTTACAGTACTGTATTATCCTTCATTTCTACCAGTTTTCATTTGTTATCATTGACACATGGTAAAATAGTTTTAATTATCTCCGGGCTCAAGTACAAGGAGTTTTTATAATTCAGTTGGGTCTATTTAATTTCCAGTATCTAAGCTACCATAATGAAAATGTTACTCAAGGTTTCTTCTTCAACTCCCCCCCTTTAGATCATAATAAAGACAGCTCACTTGAGCAAATAGTTCCTTTGAAATGTTAATCCTCCTCAGATGTGTTTTTTGTTAGATCAGCTGCACTGTTAAAATACTTTCTATTTTCCTATTAGTTTGAATGCAGAATAACACTTATTAGCCATATGGACACAAAGTAGCTCGTTGATGAAGACAACTGAATTAAAGCCTCATGTCAAACAATGAATTAACTGTGATATAGGGTGTAATAACCACAGTTACATAAAACTGGGTCGTTTATCCCCCTCTTATCCAACACAATCACTCCTTAAAAGAAGAAAAAAATATATTCAAGACAGTGCCCCCAGAGCAACCTAAAATCCATACAAAAGCAAAGAAAAGAGGGTGAATGTAAAAGCCTCCAGCAAAGGGGCTTTATTGAAACATTATTTTTTGAATGTATTGTTTTATATTAGTCTTTATTTGTCACTTAAGGAATGAAATCCCAACGAGCTAAACTTTTCCTTCAGAAACGCATGTGGAATTGTATCTTCACTGCAGAGCTGGCTCTGTGATTGCTCCCTGGCTGGGCTCAGGTGTGATCAGCCACAGCGTGAGATCACAGGCTTGGTGCTGTTCCTCCCTCCTTCCCTGCCCAAGTACCGAGCCCGACGGACTGCTGCGCTTCAATAAAGCGAGCTGCTCTGTGATTGCTTTTTAATGAATTGTGGGGGAATGTGTATGGTTTCCCTGGGGTGTGGAAAGAATTTTAGGTGGGTCATCAGCATTCAAATATTAAATTACTTGTGCAGGTTGTGTAAGGTTAGCAGCCAAGGAAGTGGAGCTGGGACTCTAACCCAAACCTCCATGTAAATCAGTTAACACAGAAGAAAAAGCTCTGCTAGATTCAGGTGAGAAGAATGTGTCTGGGAGGCCATTAAGAATAACACCAGGTAGGAAACTCGGCTCACGTGCAGTGAAGGCATACTAAAGTTTCAGTAGACTTCAGTGAATATAGTTTTGGTTTGAAACTCTGCCTGTAATTTCAAAACAGGAGACATCTGAATCCTTGGAGAATTTTGAATTCTAGGCTATACTTCAATTAGATCTCAGCTTTTCTGAAAGTATGTCCCTCTTTACTGCCCCTTGATTTAAATACCTTGTGCAAGTCTGAACATGGACATTCAACAATTAAGCAGTAAGAGCTGGAGCACGTGAAGCGTCAGTTTACACGTACAGCTTCCAGAGGGACAGGAAGTTGGTGTTATTTGCTTAACTGGGAACAATAGCTCAGCGGCAGCAGGTTGCCATTCAGTGGCATTTCCATTGCTGGCATGGATGGGCGGATCTGTCTGCTCACACCCTCAGCTGCTGCACCCCTACCTGCTCCCTCCGCTGCCTCCGGCACTTAGTGATGCCTCTAACAGCAAACAGATTTCCAGATTCCAGCAATTGACAGAGAGCAAATTTGCAAATGTGCACTGGGCTAACATGATTAGGCCTGCAAACATGCAAATCCTTTGAATGAATTTTGGTTTTATGCAACTGACGTAAATAAAAAGGATCCTGTTTATGTGCTGCCGAAACAGCAGCACGTTGTACAAACTGGACTGCCAGAGATGATTTCATTCACCTCTTTAGTGAAACATACAGAGAACCACAGTGCAGATCCCCCCAGGATATAATTTTCATGATAATCAAAACACAGACATGGTATACAATAGTTTACAACCAGAAATGAAGGCAGATACCTAATTCTGGAGAAGGAGGGAAGTTTTCTTGTGTCCAGAACAGGAGAACATGTCCAGATGCTCACCAGGTCCCCATTGCTACTGTGTTTGTTGTCACAGAATTTTTGGGAGCCATAAATGACCCTTTTCAGGTAGACCAAATAGGCAGTATTTCCAACAGCACCAAGGCTGTGACTGACTTGTGCACTCTGGCACAAGCGGGCATGCGTTGCTCTTGATCTTGTGTTTTGGCTGGAATCAAAGCCTGCAAAGTGTATATCTTTGCTATTTGTTTGACTGATGCATTCTCCCAGAGCATTTTCCTGCAGCATGCCAGCTTGTCTCTGAGTTATGAGGACACAGTCCTGAGCAGAGTGGCCCTTAGACAAACTTTTCCCTGAGAGGACCCCACAAGTTCCCTTGCTTTGCAGCTTGTTGCAGTGGAAAACAACCAGAGCTTCATTCAAAAAAAAACCTCACACAGAGATCAATCAGGTTACTCTGGTTAATCCCGACTCTCTCACTTGGCAGCGGATTATAACATCCCTCATAAGGTAATTTCTAATTCCTCCCGGAGAAAGTAAGGTGGATTCCAGCCACACTTTTGGCATTCACAGCTGCAGGCAGGGAACAATGCTTGAGTTTTCTACTGAAAGGCCAAAATGTTGTGTTAAGGGTATGCTAGGTTATCATCAATAATGTGGGCTTGTGATCATTTTATCTGAGGAAAGAGAGTGAGGAAGAGGTGGTCTTTGAGTGGATGGAGACTATCAGCACCTCCCTTTGGGACAAAGCCCACACAGGCCCTGTGTGTGAAGCCTTTGATTAGAAGACACAGTATTCAAAGAAATCCTTGGGTCAGGGAACACAGAGTGTGCCCTCAATGCTGATAATATAGCTAAATACCACCTGTTTCCCAGAAACAGTTAACATAATCTGAGCCAAATTTTCATGGGAGAAAAAAGTCTAACTATAATTTGAAAAACACTATTTCATTAAAATTGGGAGAGATTTAAGCCACCAAGACTAAATAATATTTAGAATTTTTAGCTAAAAACATGACAACAGGCCAGCTGACTTCTTTTAAAAATATTTCTTCTTCCCTGTGTGACTGCTGTGAAGCTCAGGAAGAAGCTATGGGTTAATGATAGTTGGTTGCACTGATATATACAGACAAGCATAGCTAAGGTTGGAAGGTACCTCTGGAGATGTGGTTGGACTCGATGTGGTTGAACTCGATGATCTCAAAGGTCCCTTCCAACCACTAAGATTCTGTGTGATTCTGTGTGAGATTGCCTTGTCCTAGCCCTCTGTTCAGAGTAGAGTCAGCTAGAGCAGGTTACTCCAGCCTATTTCAAAGTGGTCCTTCAACTCTTTTTGCAAATCCAAGCTCTCTGGGTGTTTATTTTTCCTTTAGTGGATCCCATAGATCCCACAAACAACTGCTGATTCCTACCGGTGAGGGGTATGGTATACGCAGCAGCCTTTTTCATCCTGTTTCACAATTCATGTTCTTTCCCTTCTAGCACTGCACAGAGAATAGTCTCTAATATTCTCCAGACAGCAAGGTCACTTGTTGACAAGCAAACTGTAAATCAGGTGAAAGAAAGAAAACTAAAAATACTCACTGTCTGATGAGCAGAAAGTTACCCATCACAAACACTTTTCCTACAATAAAGCCAGGAAATTCACAGGCAAAATAGCCAGGATACACTCTCAGCTGTTTATAACAGTCCATTAAGTAATTTTAGAAGGCAGTTTGGTCCAGGACAAGCCTTTTGGCACCTGATGCCCTGTATACTTTAGAAACTGGTGCACAATGTCATCATTTGTGCTGTCCCAAAGCTGCCATCAGTGTCACTAGACACCAGGAGCCCAGGCAGTGAACCAGGGGTTTGCAGCCCAACCACTGCACTGTGTCACAGATCTTTGGTGAAATCTCAGCCAAATACTTCACTTAGTCTCCAAAATGTCTGAAGTGGTGGATGCCTATCAGTGCAGGTATGTTCGGTGCCTAGCTCAGCAAGTGCCTTTTTTTTTTCCTGGAATTACCACAATATAGATAAAGTCATAAGATTGAGTCATACTGTGAGGGAAACTGAGCTGTCACAACTTTAGCTAACCTGTTTGTATTTAAATTACTTTGTTTGTCATGGCCAAAAATTGTACAATTGTTGTACAATTAATGTAGCCTACATTTTAATCTAGAATTGTTGGGTTTTTTTCTTTTAGGGTCTCCAGAGCAAAATAAAATTTGTCAATATCTCAAAATGATCATTAGAATTTAGCACATTTTCTCTCTGAGATGATTCTAGCCATTTCCAAAGACAAACCTTCAGTTCTGAGCTGTTTTAACTGTAGTGCTCTTTTGTTAGTTCCAATGGGATATTTTAACATTTCCTTAATTTATATTTTAATGTACTTTCTAGGCATACTGGTCATTCTTTCAAAGGAGCATAAAGTAGTTATTGTTAATACATACATGCTGGGTAACAGCAAATGTTTCTGGGGTACTGGGCTTTCTGTAATGACATTAAATGAAGAAAAAAAAGGAGATGAAGTAATACTGATCTCTATGACAGCCTCTGTCTGCAGGACAAGGATTTAATTCAGAATTAAGCCACATTAGTGTTAAAGAAGCCATTACTCACTTGCAAATTTCTCCCCCCCCCCAAACCCATTTCATTGCTCAGTGCAGTAAGCTGGTACATTTATCCACAAACATTTGATGACTGATGCTTTATTTTGCCTTTGAATGTTTCTTTAATGAAATCTGGGTGTTTAAAAATATCCAGTAACATAGTTAACCATTTTGCTTTCACATTAACAGAGCAGTTATTCTGCTGCCATTTGTCATTGACTTAGCTTTGATATGTGACCCCTTTTAAACATAAAAACAAAAATCAAATATCAACACAGATAGAAATAATTTATAGAATTTTACTGAATATAAATAGATGTGTCTCTTTGTGTAGCTTTTTTGTCCTTTCTTAGCAGGCGTAGATTTACTTATGTTTTGCATTATCTATGGAAAACTTCCCTTGAGCTTTATCAAACTGTCTTGTTCTGAGAATGCATAAAACATCTTTCTTCCAAGTTTAGGATATTCTTTGTTGTCTTTTAAAATTTATGCTGTAGATTTGCTGAGGGACATTTAGTCCAGCAATACTGAGAGTCCAGCAAAACTATTTCTGGGCTAAATGGTACTTCTGGTCTCTAAGGAGCTTCTACAGCCGCCAAAAATGCCTGGGACATGTGCAAAACCCCTTTTCCCAGGCTGGGCTGCATTTGAGACCAGTAATGTGGGTATGTGCTGATAAAAGAGAAGATTCATATTATACCATCTGAAAATTGCCTGACACTAGCTGAATCTCTCCTGTGTGTGGCTGAGCTGCGTGTTACTATAAGGTGAAGCCACCAGAACAAGAACATGCATTTAGGCACCAAATAACCTCAGCAGGCTTTCTGAGTTGAAAAGGGGGAAATTTGGCGTGCTAAGCTCCTTCCTTTTGCCCGCCCCCAGAGTGGGGTCACACCTGTCTATCGGGGCAAAATCTGAAAAGAAGAAAGCTGGAAGAGAAGAAAGGTGCAAGAGAAGAAAGCTGCAGGGCTTTTCCCAGAGAAGCCAACCAGGCTGACGGAGGGTGGCTGCTGCCCTCAGCTCACCTCCCCAAGCTCTTGCAAGAGTGCATTTTGCTATTACCATCCTTGTTCTGCTATTTCATACGTAGGCCCTGATTATTTAAACAACTGAAAGCAGAAGACTTCGTTTCCTTGACTGTGTTTTCTCCTGAGTAAAAATAAGCCGAAGATGTTTCTAAGAAAAAGGTTAATGTTATCTTTTTAAATGTGTTTCCAACTGATTGCTATCTTGCTTTAGAGCTGGGGCTTCTGACACCCCTGCTCTCCCTCCTCCCGGCATTAACCAATAGTTTAAATCTCGCCAAAAAGACAAAAAGTTGCAGCCCTGTCCCAGCCTTGCAGCAGGTATGCGGCCCCTAAAGAAAGTCAGAGACTGAGGTCTTTTGAGATCTTTGTGCATTTAACACTTGAAAATGGGCTCCAAGCACTTTTGAAGTGACCAGAAGATCTGGTCATCTATATGGGTGTGTGAGAAATGCCGTAGAATGGGTAAGATAAGTCACACACAGGATCCTAGTTTTCTCAGAACAAACCCGTGTGGAACTGCCACTTTTACCCTTACTTTTCTATTTCTTAAAGCTCATTCCCTTCCTTACTGCTTGTTCCTTTCATTGGCCCTAAGAAGATGTTTCGTCACGTCCTTTCCATACAACCCATTGACTTCTTTGATTTGTGCTGCTCACTTCTGAGAAATTCTTTCTGCTTCTTAAGGGTTATTTGCCCTTTTGCAGCAAGGCACTGTGCTCTCTCTGTTGACATGAGACCTGCAGAGAATTATCACTTGGACATGCACGTTGGTGCCAAGTGGAGATAATGCCGTCTTTTCAGACTGAAGCCTGCATGTAGGAGTGTTCCCAGTATGATTTTCACAGTCATAAGTGCAGTTAATCTTGAACTTGGCATACCCTTCCTTTCTCTGTAATGTTTTTAATGACTCTTTCCGGGTGGGAGAATCCTCAGGGTTTTGCAGTGTTGCATTCACCTACTGATTCATTCTTGCCAGGTTGGTTTTGTTAACCAAGGTCCAGCTTAATAGGCAACTCTACCATTTATATTACTGTGTAGGAAGTTATCTTTATTTTCCAGCTAAACAACACTGAGAGATGGAGGAAGCATTTTTTTCTGAGCAAGCAGGAGGTGCCGTGTAGCACAATGGTCAGTAAATATGTAGCGGCAACTTACAGGGTTTATTTTTAATTCGGTACCTGTGTTAGAGGACGGCATGAAGTGGGTAAATCAACCAGGCTGTTGCAAAGCAAGCTTGAAATGAAAAGGCAGTCAAGGAGGAAGTGGTAAATAACACACAGGAGTGATTGCTTCTGGGCACAGTGAGGACCTTGGGTTTAAAGAGTAATTACCTGGTCACACCTAATGCCTAGCTTGTGTGTGATGTGCAAACTACATGTGCAAAGCCTGCAGACATCAGCAAAGAGACTGCTCTTGCCTTTGCCAGTAATTATTTCCTTGTTAAGAGCCAGTTTGTGCCTGGTTTCATGAAGGAGCTGGAAAGTGTGCTTAGTCCACTTACAAGCTTTAATTGCTTTGCAGTAGCACAAAGCCCACCTGCTTGAAATGATTTGGGGAGAGCAAGGGAAAAGTAGCTGGAGAAGTGACATTTCTGCTTTGTCACAAAGTCAGCATGCAGGACTTAGCCCCATGTATAATTTGTGCCAACCTGGGGGCTGGCTACAGCAGGCATATAAAATGCCCCTTACATGGAGAAGTGGTGAGCATGCTTTGTGACCCCAACAGCCCTATAGGAGGTGAGTCAAGTGCTACATTTGTAAACTTGCTCGCTGCTACCCCCACTAAGAAAAAAAAATGGTCAAAAGTTCAGTGAGATCCAAACAAACTGTATCTGTCCATTGTGTTTATGGTTAGAAGCCTGTAGCTCATCTCCCTTGGACATTTCTGGGTAAATTTAGGGTGAGTTCTACTCAGTCTGTCTGTTACAGATAGATAGGACAGAGCATCTTCTGTAGCAGACATAGACATGTCTGCCCTGTTAGGACAAGAGCAAAAGGAGGTCTGAAACTAGAAGCAGTAATTGCATGCTTGCTTTTTTACTTGGATCCCTGCTAAACCTGAACATAGTTGGGAGATTAATGCGCTTTGAGTAACAGCATGGCTTGAGAGAGAGGCATTCAGAAGGGAGCCAGGAGAGCGGCACTCTGGTTACTCCTTTCTGTGGATTTTCTGTGTGTTGTTAAGCAAATTGATAGTCTAAAATTCTCAAACGCAGTTTCCATTGGGAAGTTTTCTGACTAATTTTGTGAGTTTCCTGGACAAAGCAATGATTTCTGTTGGGCAATAGATACCAAAAGCAAACCTCAAAGCACCCATAATACAGACTGCCCAGCTGTGACTCCTTCTTTGCCCCGCACCCTCATTGTCTGTAGACGATAAGATAGATGTGTGGTCTAGAAGTGGGTGCTGCTGGGTCAGCTAATGAGTATCACTCTCCAGAACTCAATAAGTTCTTTTCTTTGCTTATTTTGCTCTCCTTGATCTGATGATCCCTGATCCCTGTGCGTAATGCTTATCTTGTTATTCCTACATTATAATTCTGGTCCTGCAATGTGACACTTCTCAAGGTGAGCAAGTTAGGTTGGGTCACTTGTGCATTCAGGATGAATTGCTTCTCCAGCACTACTTCATCTTTTATATGGATGATAATTCTGAATGCTTGACTGGACATGGGACCAGAAAGAGTCTTTCAACTATGTGAGCCCCCAGTGCAACCCAAATGGCCATCTTCTCTCTCTTCTGCATGGAAAGGGACAGACTGGATGCACATGTCTCCTGGCCACTGGTTGGACCATCTTCTGGGATGAAAGGCACATCATGACCACAGCTGATCTCCTGTCTCCAGTAGTTCTCCTGGGGTGTTATATTTCCCAACTGTTAAATTAGGGACAAGAAAGGCAAAATGAGATTGTCATTGCTCACCAATCTACTTCAAGGGGCAGCTTTCTGCCAGGACACAAGTAGTGGAGATGAAAGACTTCTTCAGTTCTTTCTCAAAGGAAAAAAGAAAAAAATAAATTACATTTAGGAAGGCAGTGGCATTTGAGGGTGAAGGAGACACATGAAACAACATGAGTTGTTATGAAGTAAACAAGATATTGTGTGTACAGGGTGCTCTGTGTATCACACCCAGATCCTCGGGGTTCACCATTGGTCCTGGAGCTCTCAAAACTGTAATGCCGATTGCCCTAAGCATCAGTTTGAGCCATGTATCAACTACCAGGCAGTCAGTCTTGGACATACAGAGAGTAAACGGTAATTTAACATCATTCACATGCATGAATGTCACACAAATCACACTCAAATGGGCTCCAACTAAACTGGACACTGGGACTTGCATTTGTATTAGGTCTCTCCACTCTGGAATTTGAATTGGTCTTCATCTGCTTGTAATATCAGGTACCTGGCAAGTGGACTGCAAATGACCTGCCCTCCAATTACTCTGCATCAGCATAATCCTTTCCATATAGAGGTTGACTTATGCCAACCAAGCAAAAGACAAAGTATACGTATTTTCTTAATAAATTCTCTAACTTTTCTTGAGCCTGAGCTAAACCTTCTTATCTAATATCAAGTAATTTAAGCATTTTTAACATTCTAAAGACAAGCTAATCCTTTTATAGGGAAAAAGTCAGAAAATGGGCTTAGAATGACATTTTAACAATGTCTGTGGTATGTTAAGCCAATGAAAAATTCTAACAGCAGTTTCAAGCATTTTTGGCTAAAATATTACTGTGAACTTGAAGCATAAGAAAATATAAGTATCATATCAAATTCCTAGCTGTTTGTCAATAATGTAAAATATTACATATTCTACCAACACAAGCTACTTTTTTTCCCCAGTAGCTTCAGTTCTCACATATGGTTTTAGTGACATGACACATCTAATGAGAGTCTTAATTTGACCTGGTCTTAGACTTATTCCTATTTGTCTCTTAGCACCTCCCTACTTTTCCCAGGTAAGTTTTGCTGCCAAGTAACCATTTATGTCTGGTTTCAGGGCCTTTATTTCCATAGTTGTTCTGTTTTTGTCAGTGTAGCAATTTCAATGCATGTCAAAGATGATGAACAGATAGCCCTAAACTCCCCTGTTTGCCCATAGAGAAGAACGAATATTAGAAGTTGAAATATTTTTTCTTCCAACACATTCTGCAGTAGTTAGAAACTGATCTTTGGGTTTTATTTTCGTTAAGGCTTTATTGTCTCTATTGGAGGTGGCAACAGAACATCAGGAAAGTTTCCTTATTTTCTATTACTGTTTTGGCTCAGTGTCTAAAGGAGCATGGAGTTTAACAAATAAAGCATGTACCTCTTCAAAGGCTGTCAAACTGATCTTCAGAGCCACCACACAAGCCACCATATATCATGTAGTTTCTGAACAAAGCAGTCCCGACCATTAGTAAACCCATTGAATGATCCAATGTTTATGCATATCTGTTATTTCAACATCCACTGGAGTGCATCTATTGCCTAAGCCTGGGAACCACTGCTGTGTTATCAGAAAGCCGATCCTGTTCTTGAAAGCCCTCAAGCACCCATTTGCTCATTACCCACACCCTGAGCGCCTCTCCCAGAAACACTCCCAGGAACCCCAGAGCTCACTACACTTGGGTCTTGGTTTGTTTGCTTTTTCCAAGCCCAGTTTGCTTTCTAGTCTTCCAACGAAGGGAGTGCCCTCATGGAGGAATGCAGATGTATGTTTAGCTCCATTCAGCCTAAACACAATCTGAGACACCTTGAGCTATTTGAGACGGCCACGTGCCTAGAACAGGACTGGTAGGAGACCTGTGTCCTCCTGGGACACCCCAGGGCATCTCATATGGCTCCAAGGGACTGCCTAGAGGAGCTGAATGGAGCCCTCCGGAGTGCACCTTGCAAGTGAAAACAGCGTGAGCTGGCTGGGACCTCTGGGTGGAAATGGAAAATGGGGTTAATTCAGCTATAGAAATGAGCAGACGGTAGTCAACAGGCCTCAAGCACATTCCATGATGCTATTTGGGAACTGATCTGATGTTGTCCCCAAAAGCACTCCCTCTGACTCCATGACATGGCAACCTGCAAGTGTGGCCTCACCAAAGCTAAAGGACTTGCTCTGGCACATGGTGGAAGCCTAATAAGCATGATCTGGGTCTTCACACCCTATTAAGAGTTCAGCACATCATCCTCATGCCCAAAGATAGGAGGGTGGAAAGAAATGTTAAATTTGGAGCTACGTGTTACAGTCACAAAGCAAAAGTCCCAACATCTATTCCCAGCTAATGCAGACTCTTTCTGCAAGAGCCACAGCAAAAGTAACTGCATTTATTCCAGTTTCCATCTGTCGAAAGTATAGCTCACACTTTCCAATCCTGTGAGAAAGCTGCGCAGAAAAAATCCTTTCATGATGGAGTGGGTTCAGATACTGTGAGGAAAAGGCTAAATAACTTGGAAAAAAAATAGCTTACTTATTCTCAGATCCATGCCTTTTCCATCACCCTGGACTCCCATTCCCGAGTTACACGACGGACATATGACTTCTGGTTTGTGGCATCATATTTTTCTTATTTTTAAGCAAGCAGATAGGATATTCCTGGTTCACAGTTGCAGAAGGGGCAAATACATGTCTTTTAACACCTTCTACATCACCCACAGGAAAAAGACAAGAAAACAACATACAGCAACCCTTCTGCCCAGCGCTGAAACAGCCTGCGGCAATGTGCAGAACAGAAAAATATCTTTACTTAGGTTTCTATTATAAACTGCCTTTGGTTTATAAATGATCCCTTCTTTACCATGAAACATACTGGGGAAGTTTAAAACTTAAATTCACCTCTCAATCACTAAAGTTTCAAAGGAAATACAGAAAACTGCAGAGTTATCTACTGTGACCTTTGGTGATTAGCAATGAAAAGTGTTTGATCTTCACCTGACAGTAGTAGAACAGAAGCCACCTCCAGTCTGAGCCACTTAAAAAAGGAAGAACTGCAGAGCTTTCATTCCCCTATGGTTCTCTTCAAGATTAGCAGCAGTGAACAGCAATTTCTGTTTGTTTTTACAATAATATCCTGTTTTGTAATCCACAGGAAAAGGAGTATGAAAGTAGCAACCTTGGCAGGGAGTGGGGGCCAAGGGACTGTTTTCTGAAATCTCAAAGCTCAGAAACACAAAGGCTTGGAGGAATTTCCAAGTGCAGCGAATGCCAAATGGTAAAGAAAATGTCATGACAATGAGAGAGAGAAATGATTTATTCACCTCCTTAATAAATTCTTCTTCCAGGGTCATTTTTTTTCTTCTTCAGTGATCAATAAACAGGCAGTTACTTCTAAATGCTTTTAAGTAAGAACCTACTGCATGTATAGGGGTTGTTAATGTTGGGTTTTTTCCAAAGATGAAAGAACAGAACAGAATAATATTAAAAAATGGGAGAGTGTAATTTAACACCAAACAAGTGAAGAGTTGAAAAATCCACAGAGCACAGATAGCCAAGCAAATAATGGTATTATTAAAGGGACTAATGTATAACATTTCTGTTCAGTGCTTACGTGGCAAACAGACTAGGTTGTATTTTTCTCCATGGAAGATAATAACTGGTGAACCCATCCTTGCAGTTCCGGTTCAAAGACTGGAAAGAAAAGCATGTTAGGACTAGAGAGGACATTAAAAAGAAACCCATGTCTATCAGAGCACTGTTTCAAAGGGCTGTAAACTAGAATAAATATTGACACAGTAAGGGAAAAATATACAACAATAGCAATTGTTCAAAATGGGCACAAGTTGGAAGCTAATAGATCCACACTGACCTAAATAAAGCTGGATAGGCACCGAGGCCCAAAATTTAAAGTTTCCTTTTGAAATTTAACTTCCACTGATTTCAGTAAGAATTACACACAGAAATACCTTCATCATTCTAGGTCTGATTCAGTAACTGCTGTTGTTTTCAACCCATTTGCCAGCGACAACTCCTTCCAGCTATGGCAAGGAGAAGCAGAACATTATGAAGGAGATGAATCTTGGGACAGGAGGTGTCACAGAGTTTCTCTGCCTCTGCCACAAGGCTGTTCTAGGTCTGTTTTCAAGTCTTCATCCTGCATTTGTTTTCTTTTGAGTTCATTACTCCTAATTATATCTTCTCATACTATTAGGAATAGTGTCTAACAGTTCTTCCTCTTCTGTCTGATCATATTTTCTATTTCATTCTATTTTCATCTTCCTATCCTATCCTATCCTATCCTATCCTATCCTATCCTATCCTATCCATTTTCTTCTAATACTTGTCTCTGACCATTAAATCCCCGCATCAGTTAGGTGGTATGGACCAAACTGTCAAAGTCCGTCACTGCTTGCAGTCTGTGGTAATGCACCATTTCTACCAGTTAAAAGTATGGTGTTTTATGCTGGCTCAAATTTTCAGCAAAGACTTTAATTTTGATTGCAAGTTCCCAACTCAAAATCTGGCTGGTCTTCCCCAGATTATGTCTCTAGGTTTTTTCATTTTCATTTTAATCAGTCCAATATCCTACTTAATTATTCATTGGAAATTATTTCAGCCACATTTCTTTGGAATTAAGTTTTCTCACAGAAAATCCAATGCAAAAGAAAGAGTGGTTAATTTCTTTATTCTTTTTTCATTTGTGTAAACTCCAGTTGAAATCAATAAGCTTGAATATCTTCTCACACCAGTATTTCATTGATGAATTTTTAATGGACTTAATTGGAGATATTCCTGATTTACATAGCCATATTCAACAAAAGGATTTGGTGAATTTGCCTTGGAAGCAACCCAGCAAAACCCAAAAAATTTGGCTAGTTGCTGTTAACAGCAGGAGATAAGAATTTATTAAGTTTAAAAAAATATGCTGATTTTAATCCACTACAATATTAGCAATCTGGGTTTAAAATACAGTTAAACTGGTGGACTTGCAAACCAACACTCATTTTTAAAATAATAATACAATGGAAGAATTTATTTGAACATGATATTAGTCTTCTAATACCTTCTAGCAGTTTACTGTGCTGAAACAATGTTGTCATATTAAAAGGTTCAAGACTCTATGGCAGTGTTTGCTTTCTGCAGATAGTATGTATCCTTGTGGTTTCTGATCAATATCTATTGGCCACGGTGCTCCGAGTATTGGTCAATGTCCTCCTTGAGCAGCAAGGTCATTTTCATTGTGCTGATTTAATTAGAGAGAGGAGAAGAACGAGTTTCAAATCACTTTGATACTTTTACAGCAAAGCCAAAATACAAATGTGGATTTGCTAAAAGGGAAGGTTTAAGAATGATGGCATCACAAAAATGCTTTTTACAGCTCAGAGAGGCAGCTCCAGCTATCTTAACATGACTGTATTCTTGTAACAAGTTCAAAGTGAAGCTTCCAGTGGCAAAAAAACTTTTGTCTTCTTTTTCCAGAGTTTTTTGCTGATTAAGTTCTTTAAGTGAATTGCTTCAAGTACCTCTGAAGTCTCATTTTCAGAGATGATTGGGAGACTTAAGTGTCTGTTAAGGCCTTATCTACACACTAACATTGTGCAAATAGGTAAACCAGTGTACACCCAATTTTGCATGCAGTTACAATGCTGCCAGCTCAGTTTTACTTTAGGAAGGAAAACTAGCTGCAGCCGGCATTTTTAGACTAACATAAATTCACTTGCTCTGTAGGATTTGCTGACTAGATAACAAGATTAATGTTTTCCAGAATTGATATCACTATAACAAAACTTTGTGTAGAGTAGACATCTACCCCACCAAAAATGGTTTCTGAAAATGTAGCTTAGAAGCAGGGTTTATGTGCCTAAACGTATACATTGCCAGATGGGATTCTCAAAGGTGCTTTAGCACATATCCAGTAGTGACCTACAAAATGTCTTTCAATATGGAGGGTGAACTCCAAAATTAAATTTGCAATATGAAAGAAAGCACCTGGAAAGGAATAGCATTCACAAAAGAGGGGATTTGAACAACTCCCTCTCTCACAGTGGATAAAGTTTAAAGCTCAGTTTTTTTTCCCCTGAAACATGTCTATCATGCTCTCAGCTAGCCACAATGCATATGACAGAGTAGAGGTGAGAAAAACACCCAGTCGGCAGCAGTGGTGACATTTGAACAAAGCTACATTGTATTGGGTTAGGAAGGGTGGCTTCTTATCTTTCACATACTACATTCCTGGTTCAAACAATGAGGTACACACATTGAAATTAAGGTTCCTGATAGTGCTCCTCTCTGCCTTCCTGAACTGGTTTATCCCCTTAACTCTTCTACCTCCTTACAGGGATAGAAAAGCTTAGGTCTATGAAGGCCAGGCACTGGAAACATAGCTACAAGTAGTCTTTGATGAAGGAAACTTATCTTTTCTTAGCACACAACAACATGCTAAGGGGTTCAAAAAGTTCAAATGATGAGAGACATAGAAACACTTTAAGTATTTACTGAAGAGCACATGGAGAAGCTAAGGTACAAAAGGGATCCATGGCATACAATGGGAAATCCTACAGCTTAGAGCTCTAATATAGCCCTGACCACAAACATGACATCTGGGGAAAACAATCTCTGTGGTCGTGTTGCACCAGGACGGTATTCTCTAGGGCAGAACTGGACCTGTAGTGGTGTTTTCCCCAGCACACCACCCAGCCCCAGCATGGGCCATCAGTCTGGCTATAAAACACAGATATTCAGCAGCGAACATGGCTGACAGCATCCTGCCATGGTTGTTTGGAACAGGATGGTGGTTGTATGGTTTTGAGACCTGAGCAACAGTCATTACAAGTGTTCAGGTCCATAGCACTTTGCAAGTCCTGCCATCCTCTGTCCTGGGAGTAGATGTTAGAAGTGTGAGGAAAACTACCTCAAGTGAACAGTTATAAGGAAAATACTACAAGCTGCAAAACTTCAGCCAAGACTAGAGTCAATACTAGACTTACTGTACCAGCCGAGGAACTAGTGCTAATCACTTTATTAAACATTGGGGGTTGTGACAATTTTTTCATTGGGGTCACAGTTGTTCAACTTTTCTTGAAAATTCATCATTATTTGAATACAAAATTGTGGATAATTAATTGAATACAAAAAATAATAGTGTATGTATTTTCTGTTAGGTTCTCTCATTTGGAAATGCGGGGCTAGATATTCACAAGAATTCACAAGGAGAGGTCTATGTGGACAAGAAAGAGGCCCAGAGATCACGTGTTTCATGGTGGGATATAGCCTAAAAAAAATCCTTCCAACTTTAAATATTATTGTTTTCCTAAATTAACTCTGGGAGATTTTAATCTAGATCTTGGGTCTCTGCCAGGGAACACACACCGCTCTCCACATCCCTGAGAACATTGTGGAGTTCTGTACAGTCAGCGGGCATAATAATGAAATAGCAACCAGTTAACTCTATCACTTCTTCATAAAGTTGCCTTCTCTAATGCTGTTCTTCCTTTAACCTATCATGGTTTCCCAATTAGCACCCTGTGCAGGAGGACACAAATCCTATGTTGTCTCTTCAGCAGTTTTTAGGGAGGTTACAGGACTATTTAGTGAAACTAAAAGAAGGAATTAATACACCAGATTGCTTCCTACAGTTCAAAGGGATAACTCTTCAATAACTCTTCACTGATTAACACGTCAGGCTGGATCAGGGAAGGGTAGTTAGAATAGCTTGAGATGGTGCCTGAGATGGAGTCTCAGTGAAGAAAGAGGCAGGGATTTATGGTGACTGGAAAGCTCTGAGGGCACATTCTTTGGGCCTGAATTCATGGGGGCCATCGTGAAAGCAGGCTGGTCAAACACAAAGCAAGTGGAGTGCAAACAGGTTACTCCTCAGGGTATACTCTTGCACTGCATAAAATGCATCCTTGTGCTAGATTTTTGTCCTACCTAATTAAAGCAAATGGGGATGTTGCCTGTAGATCACTGTTTTCAGTCCTTGTCGGGGAAAATTCTCCTGATGAACCCCATGGGATATAACCTGAATAGAGGAGGGAAGGTGGAGCATGGAGTTTTGCCAGTGTACTGCGAAGCTCCGTCTGGGTTATTTTCCAATGAATCATCACAGCCATCTGGGGGAAGGGGGAGGAATTCCCTCACTTCTTAATCAACCTATCTGCTTTTTAGAAGGGAAATATTTTTCCGTAAGATGCACTGCGCATATCTGGCACTTGGCCTCTTGTTACTGCCAGCTGTCACTCTGATAATGTGTTATAAATGATGGCACACCAAGCAGACAGGGCTGCAAGCCCATGTGATTGTATTGCATTATCAAAGTGACAACCAGAAAGAACAAGAGCTCTGGCTGCTGAATTGGTCCATAGGTAGATTTTGTGTTGTTGATATTACTATTTATATACAAAAATAGGGCTTAAACTTTTTTAATATTTTCCCAGCAGGAGTCAGAACATTGTTAGGACTTCAGTATGCAGATACCTGGGGTAAGGCACAACATAAAACTCCTGTTTTCATAGACTAAAGCAGGCAAAGCAATGAATATTAATGAAACAAATTCAAGTATATATTTCTAATTTCACATCTGGAAGTACAGGAATCTTAAGTGGCGTAAACTGGTATCATTCTCTCAATAAATCCATGCCTGCATTATCAGGTCCCATGGAGATACTTCCTGTGACCTACATGTGTGACAAAAAACCATGACTGTCAGGCAGTGTATGGAGATTTAGCAGGAGCAATACAGATATATCCATAGGTATCCATGGGTGGAGCAAACTGATAAAATCTGCTGCAGAATCTGAGTTGGGGCCCTTGTACCAGTACAGTTGTGGGTAAGTCTTTTTGCCAATATCCAGGAGATACCATCACCTTCCAGTGCCACAGCCAGGGCTGTGACTCTGCTCTTCCACAATAACTTTGGTGACCCAGGAACAAGTTCTTTGTATGTATGGATGATGGGAAGGCTTCTCAAGCATAAAGTGACTCAGCATAAGCAGAAGACTCAACTCAATGCTAGTCTGGAAGCCTCATCTGGGGCTTCTCTCTCCCAGAAAGTCAAAGCAAAACTCTAGCTGAAGGTAAAAGGAGTTTGTCGTAATTGTGTGCTCTCTAGTTCTTGGTTTCATCTGCATTTGGAAAAGTAATAAAATGCTAAACGAAAGGCTGTTCTCAGGATTTGCATGTTTGGTCTATGACGATCTTCCACAGCGTAAAGGGTTTTCCAGCCTTCTGTACAAAGTCTAAATGTTGTTACCCTGAATCTTGGCACCTTTTGCTCTTTCTGAGTTTCACAAGATAAAGGAGTCACAGTTTCTTCTGGGAGATATCTACAAGCACCAAAAATATGTGGCTTGTGCACAGTATACAGTAACTCCTTCCACAGCAAGCATTACTGGGTAAAATTCAAAAGCCTCAAACTCAGATGTCTTTGTTGTATTGGTCTGTAACTTCTATGATACGTAGAGGGTTTGTCCTACTCACGGGGGGTGGAGGAGGGGGACAGATAACAAGCATAGAAGGAAACAGTGCATAATCCCACCCAGAAATGGACCAATGGAGGGTTCAAGACTGTTACAGGAACAACCAGATTCCACTACAGAGAGCTTCTAAAGGGTCCAATGGGAAAAAAAAAAAAAAAAAAAAAAAAAAAAAGAAGAGAAAAATTAGCCACACACTTGCCACAGATTAGTGCTGTGATTCTATTCAACATTCAACACAACCTTTCAACAGAAATTTCGACAAGCTGAAATGACAAATTTTCATGAATTAACAGTGCTCATGTCATTTGAGGTAATCACTCTAAAGACAGCTGGAAACAATGCTTCAAAACAAATTAATGCTAAGGGTATTAAATTATGTAAATATGTCAAGAGATATATACATATCATTTGATGTAATTATACCAAAAGGGACATTTCTACTGAGCAAAAGCTAAGTAAATGGTTAAGTATCTGTAAGAAGACCCCTCAGAAGTGAAGTTATTCAATGAATAAATACTCCCTGCTCCACACCTCTACATGAAAGTGTGGCTATCAGGCAGTACACTTATATTGTACTAGTTACTAGATTCATACCAGGTAAATTACTCTGCTCTTATGGACTTGCATAGGAATGCAGTTTGGTCACAGAATTCAAATAGGTTTAGAAATCTTACGGGTCAGAAGGGGAGGTGATTATTATCTTGCATTATGTGGGAACCATAAAAAGTTATTTAGTTATTTTCAGAGTGAGAGGACTGATGCTTTCCTATG
Organism: Numenius arquata; assembly: GCF_964106895.1. Lineage (NCBI taxonomy): Eukaryota > Metazoa > Chordata > Aves > Charadriiformes > Scolopacidae > Numenius > Numenius arquata. The sequence goes on from NC_133580.1 coordinate 53,082,753, forward strand.
TAATGTGTGTGAACTCTGCTTAGACCACAGTCGAGGAGGGGATGGATGGATGGATGGATGGATGGATGGATGGAAGGATGGATGGATGGAAGGTTGGTGCTGATTAATGGTAACAGCCATAAAAAAAAGGCAGTAACTGGCCATGGGTAGCATTGACAGAAGTGTAGCCAGAAGATGCCAGCAATCTTTATGTCTAGCTGTTACTGACATTCTTTAGAAATCTTGCACTTGTTTTAGAGAATCACAATCGCTGACTTCACTGGGCATGAAAAACTTCATTGGTTCCAGTGGAATTTCTCATGGAGTGACATGTAAATAACCTCATGGCTCAGTGGAAATAAGGGCAGTATTTTTGACATGGAGTCAGCAGACACCATTTAATTTTTGGCTGGAGTGGGTGGATTAAACCAGGATGTGTATGTCGAGTCTGGGTTTGAAGGAGACCTCTCAATTCTGTATTCTCAGACTTCAGGTCTAAAACTCATTCACTACAAGGTCTCAGTAGATATCTCAGCTACTCCAGAAAGATGTTACTGGCTCAGCATCTAACATTTAAGGTCCCCTAAGCTGAACCTTCCCACCTGCTCACATCACAGCAATACCTATATGGATAGATATAAAAAATATGAGCTATGCATATAAATTCCAAATAAGAAAATTGTCTAACTTTCTCCTGATTCCTACACTTCTAGCTTTCTGGTGAGCAAAACTCATTTCAATGCTGACACTCTAAATTTCAGCATTTGTAACTAATTACCTGGCAATTGCTTTTCATAGAAACATTTAACATAGGTGTCTTCTTGCCCTGTCCCCTACCCTCCTCTTTAAGACCAGAAGTCACTGCCCCTATTTTCTCCACCACTGGGGCTGCCTCTCCTGCACAGCACTTCATGGCAGTGCCCAGGCCCATCTTTGGCAGTGATGCCATCATTCCCATGTCTAGTAATTAATGAAACCCCACATTCCAGAGGTTAATTGGCTACTACAGGTCTCTCAGCTACAGAAAGACTGACACAGGTTAACAGTGTCGTTTGTTAGGAACCTCTTTTCATTTACCATCGCCCTCCCCACCCAAACGCTCTCTCTTTTGAGGGAGCCATTTGGTATCCACTCAAAAGTATTAGACGTAGTTTCTAATGTTGAAGTTAGAAACACTCTGCTGGAAAGAGGGAAATCAGAAGAACAAGGCTTAAGGGAAGCGGGCAAAGGATCATTTTCTAGCAGGTTTTTTCATGATCTTGAAGAAGTCTTTGATCGTGACTGAGAGCTTTGGTTGGTACTGTAGTACAAGTGATAACAATATGCATTAGCTGACTTACGCTGTAACCATGCATGTGTTTTCTTGCTGAAAAGAGGGGGAAATTAACTTTTTAGTAAGTATCCCTGGAAGCTTTTGTCAAGACAATTTTTCTCTAGCCAACCTATTCCTCAAGGCAAAGTGACAAATATGTATATATGTATGCCTATAAATACAGCATAATTAAACCAAGCTTCTTTCCCCCCTGCCCCAGTACCTAAGATACGTATCAGGGCCCACGAATAAAAAGACTAACCTTTGTCCAGAGTGATTCTGCAACCAAAAAATCCAATTTAGGATTTGGTTTTAGTTCCGTAGTATATTGATATTTCTACTATTCCCAGTTCTGGATGAGAGGTGGGGTTTTTTTGTTTGTTTGTTTGGGTTTTTTTAACATAATATTCAGAAAGTCCAGACTCAGCACTTGAACTTAAAAATTCAAAATTCTATCAGCACAGACTTGGCATCCAACAATGTCTTCTACTATGGTACCAGTTATAAGTGTTCTTAATTCACCCAACAAAGCAGTCTTCTTTCATTCCATCAGGCATTTCCTTGCTGGATCATTTCACTATAATACAGACATCCTTTCCCATCTGGTTGTCAGAGCTGACAAAATGGCTCTGAGGGCTGTGATCAGAGGACACAGAGAGATGTGCAAAGTGCTCTATTATGCTTTGATGACACATTTAGTTACAAAGTGTACGTCATTTACAAGTCACCTTGTTCTGACCATTATTGCACAGACACTGCTCAACTCCTGATGCAGTTGTGAATCAGCATTACAGAACAAGGTAAGTATTTGTAAATCCCACTTGTTTTTACAAAATGCTAATTACTGTCTTTGGGAATGGGTGGATGAAAAAAAGCTCCATAGAAGGGTGCTTAAAATGGGGATCTGAATGAGGATACAAATTCCATTTGATGTATAACCATCATCAACAACAAAACCTATGGCTGAGGAAATAAAGACATATCAGTAAAAATAAATGTTCCTTGCTCTAGTTCTCCACATAGCATAGTCCATGCTATATCCAACAGATATCTGAAAGCACCATATACTTCAGCTTCTTCAGACTTGTGCTCTGATGCACAGCCTGAAATACTGCCTCCTATTCTTTTGTATCATTAGGTCAGCTTATCTGACTGTCAAACACGCCATCGTTATGGAAGTTATTCTGCCTTAGCCTGAGTGATCAGATCAGTCCCTAGTGTTCCCAATCTCCAGCTTGTGGGCATACCTTCTCATGGTTTAGCAGATTTGAGTTCCCACCTTCCTTCTATTTCCCTTACAGCTATATTCGCTATCAAATTATTGTCACAGTAAATCCACTCTGAATTTTGGGATGAGATATAAGTACCAAATAAAGTGAGAGTGCATAAAGCTATTACTCAAGAAATTGTCTTTGTAATACAAGAGGCACCACTCCCAGTGGCTAGCATGGAATTAGAAGTAGACTTAAACCAGTAACACTCAAGACAGAGGATATTTCTTGGGAATTATTGACTAGCTGGGAGGAGCTTGTATGGCCAGAGGCAAAGTCAAAGCCATTAACCTCTGCTTGTCACTTAGGAAACATCCTCTGCTGAAGCTGTTACCACAATGTCATAATCTAAAAGATGGAAATAAATATATAAGTATAGAGTGTCGTTTATTTTTCATGGGCAGCGCATTGTCAATTAGTATGTTCACAGCAGTTTTAGAGGATTAACGCCCAGTATAGCCAACCCAGAGGCAAAATTATCTCTTAGAATTTAATTTTTTTTGTAATAATTTCTCTGTGAGGAAGCATAATGATGCCACAGAGAGAGGCCAGCATATATTGAGGAATAGTTTGCAGAAACACTAAAAAGTTTCAGATTTCTTGGACAGCAAGAGTATCAAGTCTATGTGATGACATCAATAAGTCTTCTCACCAGCTGCAAGGATGACATGCTCTTCCTCTTTCACACCCTTCACTCATGTGGCTGCCCTTGGATGGCCGGTGGGACTTGACAGTCCTGATTTGCTGCCCATGGGGACTTGCTCTGGCACCTTGGGTTATGTCTTCTGCAGCTTCTCCTGATCTACCATCAGTGCAGCAAGTGAATTTTGTCTGGAGACATCCCAGACAAGGCAAACTCTGAAAGTCACCAAAGTCCTGCCTAACCAGGGGCTTGTGAACTCTGTGTCCCAACAAGACCACCATGCCAGATGGGAATGGAACGGAAACATGACAAGAGGATCTGCCACACACAGCATCTTGGACTTGCCAAGCTATAGCAAAGCCTTGGGCCTTTTTTGCTCCCTTGATACTTTTTTATTCTCTCAGCTAAATATTTCAAACCTTACCAATCTTAAAAATTTCCCAACCTGAAGTTAAGTATTTATGCAGAAATGAATTATTTTCACAGGTCTGGAGTACCTACAGCTTCAGTTTATCTAATCAAGCACTGGGAGGGCTCAGCACTTTGAAAGATCATCTGGCTTATGCCTTCTCATCTACAGACTTAATACACACGGTCCTTTTAATAAACAAATACATAAATTTGAGATAAATTGTTAGCTCCTTAATTTAGGCTGTTTTCCATTTTTCCATCTAGAGGCCTAGTTTTGGGCTTCTAGGTTTGAAAATATTAGCCTTAGCTATAACCTACATCTCCAGTGGGTCAATTTTTGACACAAAGGTGGTTTTTTTTCTCCAGAAAGTACAGAGTTGCCATGAGGAAATCATTTTGACCAAAAAAAAAAAAAAAAAGTCTTTGTATGTCTGAAAAGAATTTCAATGGAAATTTTTCTGCCAAGCTAATAATTTGTAAGAAGTAATAAAGAATGAAAGACATGTTTCACCACCACTATGTGGATACAGTCAAGCTATTTAAATTTACTTCATTTTCTAGTTTATGTCATAGTCATACTCTTTGATGTATAAAACTCTTATTAATTTGATAAACAAAGGAACAGTGCTTTGATTTTTATTGGGTACATTGATTTTTCTCCATAACCTCCAGATTACTGACCACAAACCTCACCTGATTTTTTTTTCCCTATTATCTGGTAAAAGTTAATTGTTGTAATTATTCTTCTGTCAGTTTTCTGCCCACGGTGAGGGACTGAGAACAGCAAGTAAGAAGGGAAATGTTGAAGCCTGTTAGGTCCAACTGAACTTCGGATATCTATAATACCGCAGGCGATGGCTGTGGATCCTGTGGGTCATGCAAGGTATGCTGCTGCACGAAACACAAGTTAAGGCTTGATGCAGAAAATGTTGGCTAACATTTTACAGGCTCTGTGAGGCAGGGTGTCAGGCTAGGTGGCTGTAACAGCTTTTCCTGGCCTCAAAGGCTGTGACCATAAATGCATAAAGCAGGAGAATGGTGTCTGTCACCATGCACTTGGCACAGTGCTGGCGGGTGATGGAGGAGGCATGATGAATTTAGGCCACTTTTGCACTCCCTCACTTGTGGAGCCGCCAGTCCCCCAGCCACCGTGAATGATTCATTAGCTGCAGCACCCGGGCTTTCTCCTCCACCATGGTGGCTGCTCTGCCAGGGGCGACAGGGGCTGGAGCTGCTGCAGCTGCTCCACTCCCCGCACTGACTCACCCGTGCCGGGGATCCCTCGAGTGCCTGAGTCACCCGCTCCTCAGCTCCTTCACATGGGAACAGAGGGGCAGCAGGGAGACTCCAGCCCAGGGCAGGGTCTGCCCTGGGGTTTCCTCTTCTTCAGACATGCACTTGGGCAGAACACAGCCCTTGGTTTCCGGGAGGCCTTTGGGGAACCCCGCGGTGCCTTGCAGCCAGTAAGGGATGGTCTGCCACGGAGCAATAGCCACTGTGACAGAAGCAAGTTGTGATACCCACGCAATAGTGAATGGATTGAGATCCTGGTGTGCAGTTTGCCCCTGGCATGGTCAGCAGAATTGCCTGGTTTGGCATTTGGTTAGAGGGGGTCACCAGAAAGTGGCCCCAGTGGGAAAGGATGGCTGCTGGGGCTACTTTCTGGGGAACAAATGGATGGTGGGGCACCACCTCTCAGCTCCTTGGCTATAACCAGGTTTCGGATGCTCCCCACTGATTTGGTTTGCATTTTACCATAAATGCTGCAGCTGCTGGGCCTAAAGCAGCTGTTTGAGAAAGAAGGAAACTGAACCCAGATCATGCAGATTTGCAATAGTGTCTCTGCATTCTTGCCTTTTCTAAAGCATTGTTGAACACCTTCAATTCCTTCTGGAAATCACTGGTGGTTCAGAGGAATGTAAGAATCTCCTGTGTTTTGGCTGAATAGTCTGGGCTCCAAGGGACAAACTCAGGTTAGAAACAACTGGAATAGAAAACATCTTGAGTCACTAAATTCAGTATCACAGTAATATAATCTGATTTGGGTTAAAATCTAAGGAATAGAAATATTAAAGTTTCCCTCAGGACATAGACTACTGATAGCAAGATGATGAGCACTCAGCAAAAATGAAACAGAAGAGAAACACTAGATAAGAACAGCAATGAGCTTTATGAATAGCAGTAAACCTCATCTAGACCCATAATGTGTGATTCAGACATGTTCACTGAATTCATATGCCTCGTCTGGGAAATTTTACTCTTTTCTCTGGCTCAGGCCTCTGACTGAAGCAAAGTTAAACTGTATATTTGCTTTGAAGGAAATCGTGGTTCTTGCATAAAAGTCAGAGTAGGGTGTTGTGAACTGTCATGCAATGAGGAGAGACTACATTTGCACATGTTGCTTTTGCCAAGAGATTATAAGTTCATAGTAACAGCCAGTGCCTTTACAGTTTTCCTGGAGCTTAGTGAGGCAAGGCTACAGCTGCATTAAAAATTAAATGGAAAGAGCAGTCATAACTTGTAGGCAAACACAATGAATGAGCAATAATGGGCTAGCCAAGTCTTAGAGGACATAAATCTTTCCGTTTGAGGCAGCCGAAGGACTTTGTAACCGTATGATTAGAGCTTGTGTTTTGGTTGGACTGGAATGCAGTTAAGGATGTTGTGGGTTCATGTCCACTTGCTGCAGGTGGTGAAAACCAGAATGAGCAGGATCCTATGCAGCTCAGGAGCTGTTCTGATAATCACGGACAAAACAACTACCAGAGTTCCTACACCATGAGACAAGAAATGAAGGGAGACACAGTTTACTGTTGCCGTTGGGGGCTAAAGTGGAATGGCAGTGAAAGTACTTTCTTATGCACCAGCCTTTATTTGTCCTTTTTACTGTATTTTTGATACAACATTCCTCAACTCGCATTCTCTCTCTCTCTCTCACACACACACAATTGGTTTGTCACGGACATTGCAATAACTTCAGCAGCAGCTGAAGCTGTCCCACCAGAGCCAGCTCAGGTCCAGCCCAGCTGTGATCCACATGGGAGGTCAAAGGCTGAGGAAAGCAGAACTGGTTTAAATTCAGTTTGCTCACTATGGCTTCAGTTCAATGGCCTCAGGACAACTCTGAACAACAGTAGCAGTCATGTTAATAAGATCATTGCTAAGACCTGAGGTGGTGCATGAGAAAGTAGTGAAGGTTGCTCAGGAGAATTGTACCAGTCCTTCTTACCTTTCTCCTTTAATGGCAAGGTATTTGGCATATGACTTATTACAATGGCCAAAGATGAATGACAGAGAGTTTTCTTATCTTTCCAAGAAATATACTCAATTAGTTTCATTTTTATAATCCTTAAAGATCTGGAAAACTCTCCACATAAACATGGACAGATTGAGGCTATTTATTCACCAGTGTTCCTGAGACTAAATTTTCTATTAAATAAATTATTGTCTATTATCAATAGTGACTTCTAATTAGCTGAAAAAAGGCTGTAAATGTTCAGAAAGTATATAAACTTAAAAAAAAATATTCTAATCAATAACGACTGGCTGATATACAACAGGTCATAGCTGTCTTCATACACAAAAGTACTAGCACACGTTTTTTCTAGACCATTTATTGGTGTTTCCAGAAATTAGTATAACTAATCATTGGGAAAATACTCTCTCTGCATACATATGTCACCCGTTAAGACCACAGTCAGAAGATCTGGTAGGGAGTCAGTAGGAAGCCTGTCATAGCCAAGGTGATAAGAAGAGAGGTGAGCTCATTTCAGCAAGAAGATTATTTCTCACTTACTTTCCCTTATTTCTCCTGGGCATCAATTAATTTGGGGTGCCAGAACTGTATGTGTCCTGACTCATTTGAGACTGCAGGTATTTTTTTGCCCAAAGCTTGTCTGCAGCCGATGTGGTAAGATCTGCAGCGCTAAAGGTTTCATAGCCTGTAGCCCAAAAGAAGCTGGCATCACCCCTGACTGCCTGTATCTTCCTGTCTTGAAGGAGAAGATGCCTATTTACACGTGGATCAACTGGATGGGACCTTCAGCATGAGTCCAGAATGAGGCTCAAATTCATATGTGTTAAACAGTTTAGACACAATTCTAGTGTTCTTTGAGACAAATTGAAATTTTTGGAGATGAGATAATCAACTGCTTTATCCCAGTCTAAAGCAGGAAAATATTTTCTCATCAGATTCCACCGTTAAAACTGCACGTTTTTTACTCTTCACCGCAATAGGAGAGGCAATTCTAAAATACTCTCTCTCCAGAAGTGTGGAGAGATGGGAATTTTATTTCCTCAAAAGCAAGATGTCATAAGGTGAAGAGCTCTTTATTCAATCATACCATCTTGATTTGTCTGCCCAGTCTGTCACTCTCAAATCTCAACACCTCTTCCCACAAGCACCTCTGTCAAGACTTTGATGTCCAGTATTTCCATGTGTGCTGGAAAAAACATAAGGTGACATCATAAACGTCCTAAACTCTCCTAATGGTGAAAATCCATCCTATTATATTTTACAGTTGCACAAGAGACGAGAGCTGTGTATCGTTACTGGAGTTGTTTATTCACTGTATAGCACTCAGACAAGGGTTGAAACCAGACACTTTATCTTCCGAGCATGAATGGCTTGACCTCTGCCACTGGCCTTTTTAATTCAGTTATTTTTAGGGCTGTCTTTTCCTCTCTGGCTAGGAGTTAATGCAGACTCTTCCATGAGCTCTGAATCTTTTCGAGAATACGTTCTGACCTCAGGTTAGGAAGTGCCTACCTTCCCTGAGCCATGGGCTCAGGTCTCAGCATGGCTGACTCACGTTTTTTGTCATTGATCTGACCTCCATGAAGTCTGAGAGGGCTGAGGGCTCAGTAGTAAGGTAGGGACCCAGACTTACCCCGTGGACTGTCCTTGAGCATGCAATGCTCCATGCCTCTTGCTGCAGCACCCCTTGGTGCAGAGTGTCTGTTCATCCACCCTGGTCAGCATGGTGTGGGATTGTAAGCTTACCTTTCCCCATCCCACCTTTCCATCAACTTGCTCCTGGAGGTGATAAGGGAGCGTGGGTACTTCCTGGGTGTGGGGAGATTCATTGGGCTTGGTCTTTTCATGCAGGTGCTAGAGGGGAGATTCTTGTCTTCTTTGGAGCACAGAGTAGCTGCAGGCACAAACCAACCACTTGTGTGGGGAAGAGTGGGGGATGATCTTTCACACAGGCCCTTTAGATGGGATGTCCTCTTGCTGTGCAAACATGTTAGAAATCAATTGTATGGAGGGGTTTTCCCTGTGCCCTATCAGGAACATTTTTCCCCTCTACCTTCCAGCTTTGCATGCCTCCTGCTGCTCTGCCTTTTATCCTCCAGCCTTCAGGTAGCTGGATTCCAGTCATGCACTCCGAGATGAGAGGCTCTGTAAGATACTGAGACTGATACCAAAACTCACTGGTTTCAGGGAGTCAGTCCAGATACAGGCTGCTGTATGTGATGGCAGCATTAACTAATGGTGCTGAATAAGTAGGGTAGCAAACATTAAGTTCTTGCAGCCTCCTTGGGCAAAAGAATTCTGCAAAAGAAAAACATGCAGTTATTATCCTCTTTGGCATCCTCTTGTTTCCTTTTTTATAAGGTACTTGTCAAAAACTATTTCTGATGGGCTGCTATAACATGCCAAATTTTTTCATATCTGATGCTTTAAGTTTAACTATATTTATCTTGTTTATGAAAGCTGACAAGTGATACAGCCATAATAATGCCAGCAGAAATTGCACAGCAATTTTACTCGGGTTCTTTTCAAGTCAGCGGAACTGTTAAATGAGATTAGTGCAGTAGAAGGGTTTATTGTGGCCATGAGAAACCAGATAGACACATATCACAGAGAACCAGTGATAGACTAAGAGGATCACATACAGAGACATTATGCCAAGGGGGGATTGGCAGGATAACATAAGTGCATCTTTTAGCTCTGTGGAGCTGTGTCTTACTGTATTTCTGATATGGTCCTCCACTCATCCTAACAGCTGTCTTTTCCTTTCCTTCTCCAGCCCTTCATATATCTTTCAGTGCCTTATTCGGACACTGGTCACGCTTGTAGCTTGATGAGTTTTGTTAGGAGTAGTGGGGAACTGGAAACAATGGTCCCTATTATTCCCTGTGCAACCCTTATGGTAGCCCTAGAAAATCTGTGTGTTGGTAGCTATTGCTTTCTTTTGTTAGCTCTGTTTTCTCGCGTTAAAGAAGATGCTTATTAGGACTGTTACTCACTGCTGAAGTAGTTATCTTCATAGATAAAGAAATTAGCTCTTTCCCTTATGCATGTGAAGTATTGTTGTTATGTATGTTATATGTATGACATGTTTTATATATATACCTATACAAGTTGTTATATATGCAAGTCCATATTGGTCACTGTCAGGGACTGAACCAGAAGCTTCTGGAGCAAAGAGCATCTTATGTACACTTGCAAGCTTAGCAGCAGAAGACTGCTGCATAAGCTCCCATTCTCTCTGGAGCAGACGTAAGTAACAGCAGCTCACATAAGGACTCATTGAGATGTTGCTCTGAGGTTCCAGCTGGGATACAGTCCTTTTCTCCCCGACTGAGTAGAAGCCCAGCTCATGCTCAGCTCATTTCCTAAAACCTAATTCCTACATGCTGTGAAAGGCTATTTACATTTCAGCTCTGGTGACATGCAAAGGGCAAAGCCAGAAGCGTGTCCAGCTACCAGGTGGAGCAGTCAGCTAATTTAGCTCCAGCAGCGATGTAGACTGATAGACACAATGAAGATGTAATGAAGGGAGGAGCAGCTGGGCAGTGGACAAGCCTGTGAGCCTTCCAGTTCCCTGGAACATGGTTTGAATTTGTTCCAGCCATTCAAAATGATCTTTCACTTCTTGGCAGAAGCTCACAAAGTTTCTTAGCTAAGCAAAGAGAGCACAAGTCTTCATTGTGCATGCACGGATACAGACACTGGTCATTTGATTATTGTTGTTGAGAACATAAATGAGTGCAATGTTGCAAATGCCACTGGAGGAAGTGAGAGGCTCCCTCATGAGGAGGCCTTGGATGCTATTTGTATCCAGAAGCATCCTGAGATGAAATCATAATTCTCTGGCTGAGTGACCATCCCCATGCTCTGATGTGTTGTCTTTTAACTGCACTCAGGAGGTTACTGATGAAAGCAAAGCATTTCCTTACCTCCCTACCAATGTATTTTCCTTCTGTATCATCAAGGCTTCCTTATGGATGCATGTGCTTTGAAATGATGCTTACAGACCTTCCTTTGCAGACCTTAGGAAAGGTCTGTACCCACACTTAATAAGTCGCTTTCCATACCCCAAATAGCTAACAAGCTAAACAGGAGAAGGATTATTCCCCAGACTTTACAGATGGTGAACAGAGGCACAGATAAACTACACAACTTGCTTGTGGTTATTCTGGAAATATGTAACAGAGCCAGGCCTTGAACCGAAATTTCTGGTGTCCCTGTGCCAGACTGCAACCACAGTCTGGCCTTTCTCTCTGAAGGTACATATTTAGAGTTTTAAGGTCAGAGGAATGATCACCTTATCTAGTCTGACCTCCTCTGTGTCAAATCCAAGAATTTATTGGATCAAAGCATATTTTACAGGATAGAATACAGTCTTGATTTGAAGACACTAGGACATAGGCAATAATTTTACATCTTCCCTCTGTACTCTGTTCCAATGTTTAATCATCTTTGCTGCTAACTTACTTTTCATATGAGTGAGTCTGGCTTTAGTTTGGTTCCTGTGATGCTTCTTTTCTGCTAGATTAGAGGGCCCTTCACTATCTGTGTTTTCTTCCTCTCCTCTTCACAGACAATTTTTTTCATGTGTCTGGAAAAGCAGTCAGGTTGACAAGCTACCTGCTGAATCCTGAAGATGTTTTTCTTTCACCTTATGCCTGTCTTTGGTATTTGCCCCCACTTTTTCAAAAAGGAAGCTGTGAGGGGGAGAATGAAGGAAGTCAGCAAGTAATATCTTTTATTCTTCTTCCAGTTGCAGTGAGGAACATGTAACCAAAGCAAGAGAATGGACAGCACTGATGTCAAATTCAGCTCTCATTCCTGTTTCAAGTGATAGAATTTGAAACTTGCTTCTGTTAGGTATTGCTACTTGGAGATACCTTACATTAAATGGGAATACCAGCAGAATATCTGCTCTGCTACAGGATAGTGATTATGTGGGACTCCAGTCCTGGTTTGATAAACCAGGGTTGCAATGAGCCTTCTCAGTCTGGGACACCGAATATGTTGTGATCTATTTCTGGTAAGAAGAAAGTCTCAGGACTGCAAGTCTTGCCCTTTTCCCATTTACTGAAGCCTAGACTTGACAATATACCACTGATATATTGTGACCACATGACCAGTGTTTTCTTGTGGGCCTGGTGGCCACCAGATGGGTGAAATTGGAATGATATGAAACATAGAGTTGGGAAAATGCTTGGGAAGACCCATGAAGGTGAAAAAATGTAGGAACTGAATCATAAGTTGTATTTATACATACAACATACAACATGTTTATAGCAACCATACGTAAGCAGCCAGGGCATTAAAAGGACCCATCTTCCCACATGGATGTTATTTAGGTTGAGGAGATAGTCTGTGGTTTGTGTCTATAGAGTCTAAGGCCTCTTTCTCTGTCAAGAAAATAGTTCACATCTATAGCTTTCAAGAAAATCCTCTGATTTACCTGTGGCCCAGAGCCCATTTGTCTGTGTGTGAGTATATAGTATATTCGCACTAGCACATGCGAAGTGTGAAAGTAGAACACAATAATGAGAAATTAGTCAATACTGATTAGCCACTGTTAAAAACAAAGATGTGATGTGATCAAACCTTCAGAGAAAAACCCAGAAACATCAAAAGATGTAAAATCTTAAGAGAAAGAGCAGAAAAGCGGAAGAAGCAGAAGCTTGTCAAGATCAGGGTTTAACCTGTCCCAAAGAGCAAAAGGGCAAGTGACTGACAGGTACCTTTCCAGCACAGACTCACTGGGAGGAATGCAGTGCAACAGTACATGGTAAACGTTATGAAGGCTTAGCCTGCTAGTGAGTTAGTCCCAGTCCATTACTTTGTGTTTTGGCAATAAATTGTGATTTTGTGCTTGTAAGATGTGTAGTGTTACTAAGTCCAGCGAAAGGCATCCAAAGAAAAGTGACACAAAGATTTGAGGGTTATTTAACAGCCCTGGTGAAGTGAAATAGGGTAAATGCCCCAATTTCATTCAGCCAAACCTTAAGAGCCTTTTTTTGTAATGCTCATGTTTTCCACTTTGTTTAAAGAGCAGAAATACCTGTTACCATTACTCTTTGCTAACAGCGCATTTCCAGCTTGCACATCTCACACAACTGTTCCCAGCCTCCACCAGTTCAGGGACCCCATGGATCAACTCTGGTTTGTTGAGTGTGTGATTCAGCCCAACACATCTCAGCTCGGACAAAACCGAAGGACAGCATAGCAGCTTTCCACCTGCAATGGAAGGACACAAAGTCTACAGAGAGAATGGGATGGAGAGAAATGTAGGAGGCAAAGTTTCCTTGTTTTCACTCATTTCCTTGATTTTGCTTCTCAGTTGTTTGTGGTAGAGCCTGTTATTTTCACCGTCAACAACCATTATAGTTCAAGGTGATATGAATGGTGAGTCTACAACCTTGTGTGCTGCACGAGAACAAGATAAAGCTTTCTTTGCAGCTACTCAGGACTTCAGTATGTTTTATTTTCATCCTGCTGCACTTTCTGATCTCTTTGCTGTCCACAGGTTGTGGCAAGGGGTGCATGTTCATGGCAGTTTTGCGTCTGGGACAAAATTCAGACTACAGGACAGGTTTCTCAGAATATACCTAATCTGTGTTACGGCTGCAAGTGCAAAAAGTGAATCCCAGGGAAAGTAGGCTGAAAAGTAAAACTTCAGCCCCTTGTTTCCTCAGGGAAACAGCACAACTACTGGCTGCAGCAGCGTGGCATTTGTGATTTCAAGTTGAAAGTGTCAGTACTTGACTTGGTACTTTAGGAAACATGATGTAATAAAATTCCCAAATCAGCTAGTGTAGGAACTGATAAACCTATAGTCCATTGCATAAGAGCTTATCTGTTGGATATGACTACCACAAAACTTGTCACCACTCAGTCTTTGCTATTTTTAAATGCTTATAGGCTTAAGTTGCATCTTCCTTTTTTCCATACTGTGTATTTATATAGAAAGGACATTTAGAATTCCGGCTTCCCAAAGGATACACAATTATTTAAAGTAACAAACCAGAAAATCCTCTATAGAGCATGTGTTGCTGGAAAACCATTCCATGCATTGAGACATTATTAATGGGAGATCTTTTTGCCCTTTTGGGTAAAAGTAGAAGGTAAAAGGGCAGATAGATCAAGGACCCTTGAAAATTTAATAGAGAAACAATGAAAGCATCCACAGCTCCAAAATGTTCCCAAAGCCCTTAGTATACTATTGTGTTATCTACTAATGCTATAACCAACATGATTTTTATTGGCTGAAAATAGGAAAATTATGTTAGGAAAGTCACTATACTGACTTCAGGAAACACAAAACAAAACTTAAAGGATACAGGAAACAATTCCCCTAAAATGCATTTCTAATTCAATTTCTGGTTCTGTCATTATCTTGTTATCAGACAGATGAAACCCGCCATCTGCAAAAACCTGTTTGTCCTTCAAGGGAGAAGCAGTTCTCTCCTGATCTGTGTTTTTCAGACCTCAGGTGGAAAATACAGCAGATGCTTGCTGCCCTGAATAGGAAAACCAGAGCTGGAACTAAAGAGGTGTTTCCAGTGTGCATAGAGGCAAAGGCGCTGGGGACTTAGGCTTAGACTAAAAATACATTGTATGCTTAACTTCAAGCAAAATTTTGACTTCAGTAAGACTCCTAACATGCTTCAGAATGGACATAGAGATAAGTACCTCCCTGCAGGTGCAGGAGTTACAGTTATACAAACCCAGAATTTCAGTTTGAAGCGCTGAGGTAAAAAATACATGAGGAGTAAGTAAAGTCCTTCAGTGAAAGTTATGACTAGATTTTGCCTTCTCAGTACAATTGGCTTTGGGTGAATCTTCTAAAAAGTCCCTCTTGTTTTAGGTATCTCACTACTGTGGGTTTATTTTCTTTGTGTGAAATCCAGCAGGCAAAAGCAGAGTGGCTCCATACGATTTAGGGGTAAGAGAAGGTTGCAACATGCTCTGGAGCAGCAGATGTAGCCACTGCTGGAGACAGGAGTTTAAGGTCCAATAATCTACATTTCTGTAACAACCTGTGATCTCATATGTGTTTCAGTGTGTCTTTCAAGAGTCCAGAAGTCTTCAAAAATAGGTTTCACTGCTCCCTTTAAGGAGAAATAAGACAAACACTTATGGCCATGACCTCACAAATTATAAATAGATTGAAATGGAAGCAGTGAGCCAAGCTCAGAGCTGACGTCTAAGATGCAGTTCAGACTTTTGCTAATACTTATAGAGGGCCCGTCCTTTGGGATTTACTTTGTGTGACACCAATTCCTTCATCCATAAGGAAATAGCAGGCAGGGAAGGGAACACTTCACTGCAACTTATACAGGAGAAAACAGAAAGATGTGTGAGTACCGCCCCAGCACAGGGGTGAATTAGATGAATATACACTTAAAATTTACTTATTTGTGGAATTTATGTTAACATCAGCTTTTTTGGATAGGGAGAAAATCTAAACAAACATAATGCCACCTTCTGTCATGGATTCACTTTCCATTAAGATAGTGCTGCCTTACTGGGTAAAAGGAGATAAAAATTAACCCTGTATTAATCAAAAACATATCAGAATGTGACCCGATATCTGCACAGGTGAAACCAACAGTAATAGCTTGTGCAACAACAGATCCTAATTTAGGCTGCTTCTCTTATTAATTGCAGCAGTTTTGCTGGGGAGCACAAAATTGCATCACAAAATCCTCTGGGTAACAAATCCTTGCATCTCCATCTGAAGCAGGAAAGAAGAGAAGGTAACAGGAGGACACAGCGAAGCCAAAGGAGGTCACTGGATGAGTCATTCGCACTCAGGTATTCGCAGCTACCATTTCCTGGTTCCCATCACTAGACAACACTTGTCTTAGCACATTATTCCCAGGTTTATAAGATTTTATTTTAAAAGCCAGAGTGCAGACTTTGGATGATCACAGACTACCAATCACGTTCTCTGAGACAAAGATTCACACAAGCTGGTGAACTCCCGCCTAACATCCTCCCCCCGCACTGCTTTTCCTTGCTATCAATATGAGTCTGAAATGACATGATGTTAAATGAGATCAGAATAACTACAGCCATGGGAGGTCAATAAATTCGTATGGTATATAATCAAATATGTGCCTTGAACAGGTAGATTCTCGCTTTATGAGATCGTGGGAGTTAACTTTCATTTAGCAGAAATAAGTATTCAGCCAACTGAGGCCCTTCTCTTTTACATACAGATAGGTTCCTCTGTTCATCTGCATTCTATAAAGGCTTGTTATTCTTCTGTGTTTATCAGATCTGCGATATCGAGGAGAACAGAAAACGTGTGTTATATCCGCCAGCTGGATTCCATCTGTCTTTTCTCTGCGGAGATGGAGTTTCAAAGGCTACATCCTATCTACTGTCACACCCTCTCCCGACATGAGAAGCTAAGTGTAAAGTTTGGCCAAAGTGATGGAAAAACAGTATCTCTTTTGTACATCGCAACGATTTCCCTACCTACACAAAAGTGGCATTCTTCTTGTTCTGGCATGCATGATGTATTGTTGCACTGTATCACAACTTTCCTGTTAAATAAAAGGAGTCTGGCCAAAATGATTTCAGAGAAAGTACTTTTTTCTTTCTTTTTTTTTTTTTTTTCACTTGGACCCTGTGCACATATGTATGTGTGTTGGTTTGTGTACTGGAGCAGGGAACTTGTGATTGACAAGTACAAGTACTGTTTGATTACAGTAGAGGATATGGCCTCATAGCATTTCTGGGAGGGAAAAAAACCACCTACCTGAATAAAAGCCCAATTTTGCTGCTCTTGAAGTGATTGAGGCTTTGCCATTCACTTCACCACAAGCCCTAAGGGACTGAGGAATTTAAGTTTCTCAGGATAACACCCAGGATGGAGCAACATTCTTGCAAATCAGCAAGACTCTATTATGTTTTCTTGTCCTAACGTCTAGATCTCTCTGTTCTTTGGGTCCGGCAGCTGCAACGTTTCTGGTAAACCACATCAGAGAGGAGCATGAGACACCCCAGTTTTAGCCAAGGAGCTGGGAGGTGTTGCCCCGTCCATTCATTTCCCAGCAAGCAGCACAGAGCAGCCGTCCTTTCCCACCAGAGCCACTCAACTCCTGAAGCCACAGAGTACTGAGATATGTGAAAGGCTGGGTGCCCAAGAGGAAAGTCCTTCCTCAGCCTCCTCTTTCTCCCTGGTGTAAGGCAGATATACGTGCCCAGCAGCTCATGGAGCAGGGAGGGAGCAGGAAGGGCCAGGACAGACATTTGGCTCCAGACCTCCCCAGCAACTCATCTTGCACCACCCTGGAGGATTTTCCATATAACTTTGCAAACCTTTTGTTAATTGACCCGCCCATTATCCCAGCATTGTGTTTATTCTTTTACATATTTCATAGATGAAGGTACTTGTTGCTCAGATCAGAGCCATAGGAGGAGTACTCTGATTTTGGCCAGCACATCCATCTCATTTTAGTGGAAGCATAATTTCTTAGTGTTATTTTCAGGAGCACATACATTCTTTGATGGTTAACCAGGCAATATCAGGTACATGTCCAGACATATCATCATACAGACAGCTAGTGGACCACATACAAGCACAAATGCCTTTAATATATGTAAATTAGTTATGCATCTATGGGTATTGCTAACTCTGTCCATAGCCATAAGAAGTAGCATCAACCCAGAAAGTGTAATGAATTAAGACTGCCAGCGATTTGCACTGACCTTTCCCCTGAACAGTCTGTGATACTATGGGTTCCTATAGAAAAACTAGGTCTGGTTACTAGTGCGAGTACACACACAGAGATATATTGTTTATTTTGAAACCTCAAATAAGTCAAAATGAGCTTTGCTGGGTACTAGTTATGAATTCCTATGCACATATGATTTTTTTTGATTCACAGTTACTCTTCTAAGAGTACATAGGCATGGCTTTCACAGCCTGCCCTCCATAGTTAGGGTGGGACTGAACTCATTTCAGTCATGTACAAATTAACACCTGAGATAGGTGTTTGGCCTCCCCACAGGGCCAGAGGAGAACTATAGCAGTATCTTCACTCCATTCTGTTACCCATCTCGAAGGTATCCATCTCTGTAGATTACTTGGTTAGATGAGATGTCTTTTAGATAATGGGTGTTGAGCTAATTAACTCGCCGAGGCTAAGCTAACACCTGTAACTAACTGCCCAGTGATTTAACTGAAGAGTTGGTTAAGCTTTCTCAAAATTCTTCACTGATCTCTTCCCTCTAACCTCACCATAGCCCAGTGATCTAATATACAACGTATCTCTTGGTGTTAGCCAGACAGCCTGGAGAAGTCTTGCAGTACTAAGAGAAGCCAACTGACTGGTTGCTGAGCTCAACTGGCTCACAGTCAGTCCCTTGTATATAGGTAAATCATTTTGTGCTGTGACCCTTATATAGTCCTACAAGCAAAGTAAGGTTGCCTTGGGGGCCTGTCATGGTCAAAAAGAGCTCTTCAGAGGTGCTGGGAAGCTAGCAAACTTAGGAGAAGTCCCATAAAAGCATAAGATGTTGATTCATGTGTTTATGGTGGAGGATCAAATGACATCTTCTGAGAAGGGGTTATGTGCTAGAAGTACAGGAGGTCAACGTAGAGAGTTTGGGAAGGATTCCCACGGGACCTAGTCTCAGAGGCATAAAAATGCAAACAATCCTTGAAATAAAATATGAGTCAAACAAGGATGGAAATCAAGCTGAGGAGCCCAGATAGCTCATGAGTAGTTTAAGCACCTGCCAGGCCCAGAGGCAACTCCTAAGTTGCCAGCACCGTTGCCTGCAGATTTTGCAATGGATCCTACATTTCAGGATAGTTAGAACCCTACCTTGGATTTGGATCCTATGAGAATTGCTGCTAAAGGAGAATAGCTTACAGCAGCCTGAGGCATAGAAATGGCATCCAGTCTCTATCAAAATTGGTTCTTAAGCAGATAAGTTCTGGCTTGCCAGCCCTGGAGCATGGTGTACAATCTTCTATGAACAGGTAGAGTGTAAGCATTGGCAAGGCAAGCTCCTCTACAATTCCCCCATCTTGCCTTAGGGCAGCACTTCTCAGCATGACGAGTTTAGTCTTCCTGCCCATTCCAGCTTTGGGGCCTCTGTTCTCTCTGTTCAACAAAGGTTCTGGTTCTGGTTATCATGTACGTGAGTTATTCCAACACACTCCCCAAAAAAAAGTTCCTCACCTGACAATGGCCTTGTGATGCCAGCCAAGACACATCACAAGGATGTTTCCTGCCTTGGAGACTTGACAAGCTAAATAGACAACACAAAGAGTAGGTAGAAGGAAGGATTATTATTAAGTGGTGAACTGTTGTACCAAGAGACTAGCAGACTACCTCCCAACCACGCAGCAAGTCTGCAGGACATCTGGGAGCAACGTCCACCATTTTGCATCCCTCTCTTGTTCCTTAAACACAAACATCTCTCCCTTTTGTTTTTGCTAACATGAGTGATGTTTCAGTAGCAATCATCTTTCAGTCATTACAGACCTGGACTGAATCTCTCACAGTGAACTGGAAGGACTGACTGAAGGCTGCAGGTCTCAGAAAGTGGGAATTGCTGAAATTTACCCCATACAAGGCAGTGCTGTATAGAGCTACCTGAACCAACACAGGATGGAGGCACAGGCTGACCTAGCTGAACTCCTGAGTGTGTTCTCAGAGTGCTACACTGTGGCAGTGTATATGTATTCTGTATATGGCAGAAAACATCTAAAAATTAAACTCAACTTTATGGCACTTAAATCTGTCAGGGCATCTAGGCTTCCCTATATGCTAAGACCTTAAATGGATATACTCCTCCTCCCCCCCACCCGCCCCCAAATACCTTCAAAACATTAACCCTAAAAGACTGACCATGGCCACACAAGGAATTTTCAGCAGGACCAGGAGTGGAGGCCTGTTCTTACAAGGCTTGTGAGAAGCTCTCATCGCAGGATTAACCAACCTGTCCTGATCCTTTTGTATTTCAGATCAAGACAACACCTGCCCCGTTCTCAAACCCTGACACAGCAACTTTCTTAATGCAGCCTGGAGCTTAGCTGAATCCTTAGCTGCATCTCTAATATAAATGACTTAAATCTCTAGTCTTAGCCACTTAAAATAATATGAAGTTAATGGACTAAAGACCCAGGGAAAGACAATGTGTTATGTATTCCATTATTTTCTTCAAACCACTTTTGTAAACAGTCATAAAATATACAATAAACAATTACCTTTAGATCCAGAGCCAAATGCTGCACCTCGTAACTCAAACACACCCACCTAATACAAATAGGCTCTCACAAATTCATGATGTTCTTGTTTGACATGCAAGGCCCTTCACTCTGTTCATGTGGCATTCACCAGCCCCTGGGGTAACATATGGGTCCTCCTCAACACCTTACTTCAGTTTTGAATAAATTTTGCTTCCAAATATATTAAGAAAAGGTCATGTCCATTTTATGCACCTTGGTCACCTGCTTCTGGCACTCTAGGCCATGGTGAGCAGCAGTTACTGTAATGAGTAGCACTATTCAACACATCCCAGGAGAGGGTTTCCCAGAAATATACTATCTAACCTTGGTGTTAGAACAAGCCCCTCCAGCTAAAAATACAAAGAACTAACATTTTGAGTGATATTTGGCCCTATTTAGAATAAATGCATACAAAGAATTGACAACAGCCATCTTTCTTGTGTTTTTTGAACATGTGTAGTAGTTAACATTTACAGAGAGTTTTTTTGTTTTCCATTTCTCTTTTCCTTACCACTTTCATTTAATAATAGAGATCCACTGTAGATTCATGTGAATTCACGTACATAAAGGCACCGGCTACAATGGTCTATTCACATTGGCCATTTTTCTGGTATTCTCATGCAGTAACTTGCTGACCTCTATGTAAATGGCCCCCAGAGAGAAAGAATGTTGAGCCAGGTCCCAGAGTTAGGTTACACTCTGTGTGCAAAGACAATCAGGGCAACTGCAAAGAAATCAGCCATGAAGGAAAAAGATCAGCATGGTAAAAGGAAGGTGTGACCAGCACACGCAAACACTTGCCTGCTCATTTAACCTTAGGAGGTCGAGCCATCCTGCCTCTCCCTAGGAGAGACAAGAACCACTTTGCCATTTCCCTGGGAGGACCCAGGATCCTCCAACCCTTTGTTATTGTACTCCCCCACAAGCAGCCTTTTCTCCCTCCTCCTTGAAAGTGACCCTTCTCTTCAAAAAATCCAGTTTTAAACCATGAAATGGATGACCTTGACATCAGCACATGGACGTAGTCAGAAAACAAATCTTCCAGAGAGCCTTAGTAGTGTGGTTGTTATCAGTTAGCATCTCTGTCTTAGCATTTTCATTGCTGATCCTAACCAGGAACAACAAGCCCACCTCTCTCTTGCTGTGCCAACGCTTGCCTAGGAGTCTTTCCAGGGTGTTGAACCATTAGTGTCCTCTTCTTCTAAACAGCAACAATGGAAAGGAGTATTAAGAGTTTGGACTGGAGTTTAATTCAGGATAAAGATGCAAATGCTGGAGCAGCAGGGCAGGCAGCCAAGGCCTCTTTCATAATTGGGTGGGTACAGCAATGTATGTGGGAAGAATGGCATGCCTCAGACGTAATGCTGCGCAGAGCACATCCAGCACAATGTTGGCTTAGCTCTCGCTGACACCATCCTATTGCTGCTATTGTTTGAGGCTCACAGGTCAGACGAGGCTCAGGCAAAGGTCTTGTACCCTCCAACCCCAAAGAGTGGGTGAACTCCGCATGTGGATATGCTCAGCTTGGTTGGCTGCATGTTGAGGTTGTTGGTTGGTTGCGCTTTGAGGTGAACGTCCAAGCAGGTGGCTGCAATTGTTCCTGGCCACTTGCTTCCTTCCTGCCCATGAATGTCCTCCATGACAAAACCTTTCCATGCCCTGCAAGCCAGGAGGGGAGAGGAAGTGTTTGGAGAGATGCAGAGATGTTTGTGAGTCAACCCTCCACAATATGGGTTGTGACTTCACTTCCCATTCAACAGTGAATTACACACTTCGAAAGTGTCACATAGGGGTAGTGTGGTTTGAACAGCAGCAACAACAAAATTAGGGGAAAAGACCCTGCCTGTATAAGATTGGTGGAAAACCAGAGGGCTGTGGTATTTGCATGAGGAATTGATTTTATACAGAGCACAAGGCATGATGATCCTTGCTAGATTAGGACTTATATTAATTTTTCTGTCATTTTCTTGCTCCTTTATAGGAAGAACTTGTACACATTGCAAGTTAATCCTCTGAGTAAGCCCTCATCAGAAAAAGTGACACCTAGTTTTTGCACAGCTCTCTCAGAGACAGCTTTAAAGGCATGATTTCAGAAGGTCCAATTCTCCTTTGAAATTACATTAAGTTAGAGGGGTCAAGCAGGCATAAAGCTAACATAAGGAGGAAAAAGTTCTTGAACAACCGGAAGGGACCATTATGATTGTTTAGTATGACTTTCTTCATGAGCTATAGAAATTTACCCGGTAATTTGTGAGGCCAGGGAACACTTTTATAATAAATACCAGACCATTCCTAAGCCTGACAGCACTGGGTGCCAAATGAGCAGTAGACACACCTCTTCCATAAACCTTTGCCCATAGAACCCATAGAGCCCATAGAACAAGAATAATGCTATCTCGTAACAAAATGTGCTGCGTCTCACCACTGGACAGCCCTGTTTGTGGCAGAAATGGAAAGTTGGAAAGCAGCTTTGAATATAACCTTTACATCTAAAGGTTGCTCCAGCCCAAAGAAGCCAGATGCATGTTGCAGGGCTACCCACAGAGCAGCCATGAGTGCACACTGAGTGCATGCATCAGAGAAAATGCTGTTTTCACCTAGCCAAAGCAGCTTTTCTGTGAAGACTAAGACTCTGTGGCTTAGGCTGGGATTCAGTTCATTCATCCTTAGCCATCTAGCCTGAGCTGGTTATCCAGTCAGTCTGTAGTCCATAGGGAAAGGCAGGTAGCTGCTTAGATGTTCTCTTAGGATAGGATGATTTGCCATCTGGAGGTGTCTGTCTTTACTGGCTATAGCAGAACTGCACATGACTAGATTAGCTCGAAGGGCAAATGTTTAGATGGATTAAGGGCAGGGAGAGAATTTCCAACCTGAGGCTGCACCAGTATCACTTAATGCCAGGACCAATCAGGGCTCTGCATGACTTTTGATGAGGTTTCAAGCAAACTAGAGGCTGAGGTAAGACTCCACCCAAAAATGGAGCCCTTAGGGCCACAGGTTTTCCTCACAACCTTGGGAAAGTCACTTTAATGCTATTTTTAGGAAGACATCAGATAGGCTTACAATTAGATAGGCTCAGCTTCAGCCACACTGCAGGACAGAGTTACCGTCAGTGAGATGAAGAGTCCTGCTACTCCCCTGAGACACAGCAGCACATGTTTCTCAAGGGTGTAGTGATTTCCCTTGTTCTCTATGGGACCTGTCCCTCTCATTTTCTATGGGAGTAACATTGTTTTTTCACTGGAGGAACAGGAGGGAAAACAGATTGTGGGAACCCTGGGTTCAATTCCCAGCTCTGCTTGAGGTGGTTCAGATCCTGCATCCTTGGAGAGTCAGAGGCAGGGCTGCTTTTCAGACCCACTATGCCTTCCATGGACCTTGTGTTAATGCGTAACAAGGGATCAAAAAATACACGTGACTAGAGAGATCCTTTAGCACTGGGGATAATGTATTTTTCTGGGGGAGAAGAAAAAGAACCTGTGTCCAAGGGGCCACCTACATATTTTGCATCACTGAATTTCACTGAATTTTTTTTTTAGAGTTGGAAGGGACCATATAGATCATCTAGTCCAACTCCCCTGCTGAAGCAGGATTGCTTAGAGAATGCTACTCCAAGGCCAGAGAACTGGGGCAAGAGGAAACTTCACAATGTACCAACCAGATCCCCTTTGAGCTAAACTTCACTATCATCTTGACCAATAGCAGACAACGAAAGCTGGATTTCTGGCAGACCCATCCATCACAAAAACCAGTTTCATTCCCCAAACTCAAGTTGCTGAGAAGGTCCTGCTGGCTCTTGCTAGGGAAGCCTCCACAGGCTACATTGGAGGGGTCTAGGTCAGACAACTCCATAAGCTTACAGTGTGGCTCATCACCTTTATGCATGATTTTACTGGCTTCTTTCCTACACAAACAGTATTTCAATGAGTATTTGGCCTTTGTGGTATTTATTTAGAAAGAAAGATTTCCTCTGTCTTTAAACTATTTAAACCTGATTTCCCATTCAGACCACTAATCTGAGATAAAGAAGTATATGGACTTTCATGCAATGCCAAAGAACTGAGCACAAATCAAGGTATCTCTGGATTGCAGAGTGGGACAGTGTGGGGATGGGCAAATCCGCTTGGGCCCTTGAGTTTACACAGTCTAGGGGAGTTTAACTCCGCACAGTCTGCCTACTAAACTGTACCATGCAGTACCGGTATTTCGTCTTTAATGAGGGTGTCCTGCTATTTCAGTTCTGATTTCTTTCTGTATTTCTTTCTGCTTGGTTTCTATAAGTAAAACAATGTCTCTTTGCTTGCACTGTTTGAAATACATGGAAAAAATATTCAGTGGGAAACGGAGCTAAAATTGCAGAATTAACCTCATATGTGCTGTAACTCTGTACACTGCGGGAAGAGCAGCCTGAATCAAACAGTAACAGTAATGCCTGGGTTAGGGCATGAGAAAGATATTGAAGCTGGCTCAGCTGAAAGATGCTATTGATTATTTCCTTTATTATTATTATTATTCCCACCAAAAAAAATTGAAGTTTTGTGTATGCTTTATGTGTGGCAAAAGAAGTTAACCTCCTTCGTTGCAGTCTAAGTGGATTTGACACTTGAGGGGGCAGTCATCTGTCACTTTTTTAACTCTCAGTCTCCGCTGATTATAAATTAAAGATTAATGCTTCTTCCCTCCCCCCTCTTTTCCTTGAATGTCCCATGCATTCCTCTTTCACCAACTCTGTTTTTTGTCATTTGGTGGCTTTCTGTGTTGTTAATAATGTTCCAGTCCATATAAATTTAAACAGGTTTAATAATACTGGAGGGTGTCTGTGACTGCTTTTGAATGCTTTTTTTCCCCTCTAAAACGCCCCATCTCTGTGATTACCTTCTGCCTGGTCACTGTGCACAAGCCAAGAGCTCAGCAGTGTGGGAGTGTGACAGTCTTGAGACATTTCCACAGCACCCAGGGGCAGTAAATTAATGCTGACATGACCCACCAAACACATGGCAGCTCCATTGTCAGAGCTCGTCTAACAGGAGAGATTGAATTTCACACTGTGCTTGATATTAAATCTCTCCCAAGCACAAGCTGACTTGGCTGGGTAGAAAAGATATTCAAGGATCAGCCGTGAGGGCCTCGTCAAGGGAAGGTGCTAAATACTCGCTGCCCTCATTTGAAGCATTACCTTGAAGTCTCAGCCTGATCTCAGTGCAGAGCAGATAGAATCATAGAATCATTTAGGTTGGAAAAGACCCTTAAGAACATCCTCCAAGCATTAACTGAGCACTGCCAAGTGCACCACTAAACCATATCCCTAAGCACCACATCTACATGTTTTTTAAATACCTCCAGGAACAGTGACTCAACCACTCCCGTGGGCAGCCTGTTCCAATGCTTCACAATCCCTTCAGTGAAGAAATTTTTCCTAATATCCAGACTAAACCTCCCCTGGCACAACTTGAGGCCACGTTCTCTTGTCCTATTGCTTGTTACTTGGGAGAAGAGATCAACACCCACCTCACTGCAACCTCCTTTCAGGTAGTTGTAAAGATCAGTAAGTTCTCCCCTCAGCCTCCTTTTCTCCAGACTGAACAACTGCAGTTGCCTCAGCTGCTCCTCATAAGACTTGTGTTCTAGACCCCTCACCAGCTTTGTTGCTCTTCTTTGGACACATTCCAGCACCTCAATGTCTATCTTGTCATGAGGGGCCCAAAACTGAACACAGCATCACCAGTGCAGGGGGATGATCATTTCCCTAGTCCTGCTGGCCACACTATTTCTGTTACAAGTCAGGATGCTGTTGGCCTTCTTGGCCACCTGGGCACACTGCTGGCTCATATTCAGCCAGCTGTCGACCAACACCCCCAGGTCTTTTTCTGCCGGGAATGTTTCCAGCCACTCTTCCCCAAGCTTGGAGCGCTGCATGGGGTTATTGTGACCCAGGTGCAGGACCTAGCACTTGGTCTTGTTGAACTTCATACCATTGGCCTCAGCCCATTGATCCAGCCTGTCCAGATCCCTGTGTAGAGCCTTCCTACCTTCAAGCAGATCAACACTCCCGCCCAACTTGGTGTCGTCTGCAGACTTACTGAGGGTGCACTCAATCCCCTCATCGAGATCATTGATAAAGGTATTAAACGGAACTGGTCCCGAAACTGAGCCCTGAACAACACAATTTGTGACCGGCTGCCAACTGGATTTTACTCCATTCTCAACAACTCTTTGGGCCCAGCCACCCAGCCAGTTTTTCACCCAGTGAAGAGTACACCCATCCAAGCCCTGAGGAGCCAGTATCTCCATAAGAATGCTGTGGGAAATTGTGTCAAAGACTTTACTAAAGTCTAGGTAGACAACATCCACAGCCTTTCCCTTATCGACCAAGCAGGACAGTTGTCACAGAAGAAGACCAAGTTAATCAAGCAGGACCTGCCTTTCCCCATGCTGACTGGGCCTGATCACCTGGATGTCCTGCGGGCGCTGTGTGATGGCACTCAAGATGATCTGCTCTATAGCCTTCCCTGGCACTGAGGTCAGACTGACAGACCTGTAGTTCCCTGGATCCTCCTTCTGACTATTCTTGTAGATGGGTATCATATTTGCTATCTTCCAGTCAACTGGGACCTCCCTGGTTAGCCAGGACTGCTGGTAAGTGTTGGAAAGCGGCTTGGTGAGCACCTCCGCCAGCTTCCTTAGTACCCTTGGATGTATCCCATCCGGCCCCACAAACTTGTCTGCATCCAAGTGGTGTAGCAGGTCGTTAACCATTTCTCCTTGGATTATAGGCACTTCATTCTGCTCCCCATCCCTGTCTTCCAGCTCAGGGGGCTGGGTACCCGGAAAACATCTAGTCTTACTATTAAACACTGAGGCAAAGAAGGCATTAAACACCTCAACCTTTTCCTCATTCTTTGTCACTGTGTTTTCCCCCACATCCAACAAGAGATAGAGGTTCTCCTTAGCTGTCCTTTTGTTGCTAATGTATTTATAGAAACATTTTTATTGTCTTTTATGGCAGTAGTCAGATTAAGTTCTAGTTGGGCTTTGGCCCTTCTAATTGTCTCCCTGCATAACCTCACAACATCCTTGTAGTCCTCCTGAGTTGCCTGCCCCTTCTTCCAAAGATCATAAACCGTCCTTTTATTCATGAGTTCCAGCCAAACCCATCCAGATATTACAGTTATGTCTGACTTGTCCCTTACAACTGTCTCACTCCAAAACCAGCAGCTCCACCATGTTCCTTATCTCGCTCCTACCTCCTCTCACTGCAGCCTGCATGCATGCTGTCTCTCCCCTCAGGATATTCCAGCACCACCACCCTATCTCTGATCTCCTCTGTCCCCTCACCTTCTGCAATATCCCAGTATTGTTTTACTTGTTGCCGAGCAAGGAGAGGCACATGCTGCTTTGCTGGCCAACCCAGGATGACTGGTCAGCCAGAAGATGGATTCTGTTTGAAAGCAGTGAGAGGTCACCTTTGACTTGAGCCAGACATCTAAAATAAATAAATAAATATCTGAACTCTTCACTGATTGCACTCTTTGTGATAGGGAGACTGTCTTCTTATAAACTTGTAAAATGCAGTGCTCAAAACGCTACATACAAATAATCTGAATCTGAAACTGAAGTGGAAAACTAGATTGAAATATTCCAAACAGGAACCAGATAGATAGAAGATGAATATATGTACATTAATTAACCATTATGCTTTCCTTTACAGCCCTCATGAAGGCTACTCTGTAACCTCTCACATCTCTTCCAAGTTCTGTGAATTCCAGAGCTTGATTAGTGGGTTGCCCTAATTACATTTGATTCGTAGTGGCTTGACTAGCAGTTTATGTTGGACATTGCTATTGATTACATCTAGGGATGTGGACAACCAGGATACCTACAATGTATCTGGTGGGTAGATGTAGAGTTCTAGCTCCATTGCACTTGGTGTGCTCTGGAAAGCCAGACACCAAATCAACATTTCATAGACATCTGTTTGTACCTGAAGATGGAGAATGTGCCCTTAGATTCCTTCACAGTCTTTGCTGCTGACTAGTTGATGGAATTTTGGAAAACTTGTTAGCCCAAAATATTCAGGGAGTTCAATCTGAAATAGCCCCCCAAAAAGGGGTCTTTGAATCAGTTTGCATAACTTTTCTTTTCTCACAGGGCCCTACATTTCTCCCAGTTATCTGATACTGGGCTAAGAATTTTCCCTTGTGCAACCACTAAAGTACGTTACTCTCCCTAGCAAGGCCACCAGTCTTGATCTGAAGACAATATGAGACGGAGAAATGGCTGTTTCTCTTGCTGGTTTTTGTTTCAGAGGTTAATAATCATCACTGTTAAAACTCATGCTTCATTGTCAGCTTGAAACTGCCTGGCTTCAGCGCTTAGACCCTCATTATAACGTTCTCCACAAGCTGGAAGAACAATTTAAAAGCTGGTACTTTCTCCATGTGGAGACTCTCCAAGTAGATGTTGTAACCAATTCAACTACTTCACTTTCTTTGATCTGGCTGAACACATAGAACTTTATAAGTCCCAAACGTTTTGCCTATGAAGGCATTTTCTTTAATCCTCAAATCATTGTAATG
This sequence comes from Numenius arquata, assembly GCF_964106895.1. NCBI lineage: Eukaryota > Metazoa > Chordata > Aves > Charadriiformes > Scolopacidae > Numenius > Numenius arquata. The sequence continues at coordinate 53,111,444 of NC_133580.1, forward strand.
GTATTTCTGTCAATTATAGGACCCGAACTGAGTATGGCTTTTCATTGTTTAGGTCAAATCCATAATAAACTCAAAAGCATTTCTTGGTTCATACCAACCCCTTAGCTAAACCATGACAGCAGAACTCAGGCTGATTGGGTTTTCCACAATGGCCTGTGGATAATTCTGAGTTACTTTTGCTCTCTGCATTCAGCTGCATTACAGTATAATTTATCAAGACATTTCTGATTTGGGTTGACCATCCAACTCGCATTCCTGGATGCACTACCAAATTCAGAGTTTTCCCAAAATCTTATCAGCAATAGTTTTAGAGTGTTTTTTTTCATTTCACTGATAAAAATGCTGACAAATAGTCACATGGTTCCTATTGCTATGTCTCCCTTCACCACTGTTCAATAATCCCCCACTGACAACAGCTTTTAGGGAACTGTCAGTGTAAGAAGGTCCTTATACTCTATAAAGCACCGGCAACTGTGTGCCCATAACTTTCAGTGATCCCAGTGGTTACTGGGATCCCCAGCCTGGTCATCAGGACAATGTCAAAGAAAAATATTAAGAATTCTTTTGGATATTAAAAACACATTGCTCAACTCTGCAACCTGACTGTAAAGTCTGATTGGCTAATCATGAACAAAAACTAAGGCTTTCAGGGTTTTAGCATACTTTTCCTAGTAATTTTTCATATATTTTTAAAATCCTTGCAAAATGTTACAGTGAATGCTTTAAGAGTGGGACCAGTACCATTCCACCAATAAATATATTCTGTATAGTCCTTCCTTTCTGTAAAGATTACATTAAATGGGTTACAACAAAGTAAGCAAAGGTGTGCCATGCCATTGTGCTCTTCTGGACAGTCCATGGTTGGTGTTTCACTCCCTGAGTGGGGATTCTCCCCTGGGAAAGGCTGACAGCATCAGCAACAATGCTGTCACCTTCTTACGGAGTCCCAGAAAAGCCTTACTGAGGAAATGTTCCGGAAATGTTCTGCTTCACTGCAGCTTTTAGCTGTCTGGGACCCACTTTTCCTTGGGTACCCAAAGCAGCCTTTGGCCTGTGTCTATTTACCCCAGACAACCTGGCAAGGCACTGAGGAAATGAGGTTGCAGATGTTCCAGTCCTCCACAATCTGAGACCTTCTGTCTGCTCAGGGAGCAACTCAGACTCATAGAAGGATAAATTTAGCTGTATATACGGCTTATGTGACTAAAATAACTGCACATATGTATAATGAGAGAGAGAGAAAGATATGTGTATATATACACATGTATACACATAGTCTGGTTGATTTCTGTCCTTGAGGCATTTTGTCTACTGATTAATTACCAAATAAAGGCTGTGCTATTTAGTGATTCATTTTTTCACATTTGCAAGCTGTAATCTAGTCTGAATCTCCCCAAGGGTCCTACATGAGCACTGGATTACTCACTTTTGCTCAGGCAGCAGATACTCTTCTATCACCCTATGCACAAGGGAACAGAAATGTCATGCTGAACTGAAGGGAGAAGCGAGGTTTTCAACTGCTTCCACACTGGGAAGCCCAGCATGAGTATAAGATAGTTGCATTTGCTTCCAGTTGGCAGAAGAAACTACTTGCCATATCTTCAGTTGACAGAAATCTGTGCAAGTTCATTGACTTCTAATCAGTTGACTTCAACCTAACTATGCTGATCCAGGTGGAGATCTCAGAATGAGAAGTAAAAAAAAAAAGTGATCACACATCTTCATGCCACCCCATACCAAAATTTTGCCAGTAACTACGCCTCAGCAAAATGGACCATAGCTCCCAGTGGCACTCAGAAAAGGACAGCAGCAGAAGTGACCTAGCAGACCCCTTTCTCGTGAAATAGAGGCCACTGAGACCCCTTTTTCTTCTTTTTGCATTTAACAGTTTCTCTGTGGCTGTTTGATAGACTACAGACTCCTCCACTTTCAAGTATGGCTTTGTCTATAGTATGATATGCAACTCTGACCGAAGATGGATGACTGTAATGAGATAATTACTCACTTTCCAACTACATGCCAGCCCAGAGGTAGCCTAAACAATCTATCAGTGCTGAAGATCAGGCAGTTGAAGGCTTCTTTCAGGTTCAGAGATCACTGCTCTTTGTAAAATCAGTGCTGATTTCAGACAACTAATAACAGACAGTAATACTATCATTATTCATACCAGTCATAACAGTGAGAAAGTGTTTGCTAGTAAATGTATTAGGAAGTATTTGGTTATATGACCTGACTTATTTCATTACCTTTCCTGAAAAATATTTGGGATACTATGGCAAAGCTAGACCAAAAAGGTCTAAACCCAAGTACATAATAAGGAGGGCATGTAACATCTGAGACTGCCTTTGCTTCTCATCTATAAGTTACATCATCACAAATGAGAAAAAACCCCATGTAACTGAGAGGGAGAATTAAAAAGAAAGCAAGAAGAGAAAGAGGAGAAGAAAAAGGAACTCGAGCTAAGAAGCCTGGGGTGAGAAATCCAACACTGCAAGAACAAAAAGTGTTTGAATCTGTGTTTTTGTTCAAGGCAAAGGTGACGTGCCAGGTCTAGACTGGGACTAAATTCAGATACAAGTTATAAGCAGTGACAATATTCAGGGATGCTAGAATCAGCTTTCTGCTGAGATTTCATTCACAGAAGTGTGTTTCAAAGTAAGCACCCAGACAGCATACTGATGGAAATTGGTAGACCCAATGCAGTTTTTTCATTCACAGAAATGAATAGCAATGTGGGTAAGTACCCACACAGCATGTTGAAGAAAATTAGTAGACCCAATGAAGTTCATGTGAAGAGTGTGACTAAAAAGAAATATTACTGGCAGTACATGGTGTCACCTGGAGCTTTTCATTCCTAACTGGACTCATTCAGACCAGCAGCTCCCGCTGGCTGGGCCCAATGCAGGTGTTTTTCCATTTCTGTCTGCCATTTTTCCCCCATGAGGACAAGGGCCAGACCTCCACCAGCTTCCCTGGGCTCAAGGTCAAATGTGGGGGGCACGTGGGGATGCAGGGGGAGACTTTTATGCAGCTAAGCAACTTTCTGGCCTCCAGCTCTTGAAAAAGTTTCCACTGTCTGCCAAGCCCTTCAAGCTACCCAAACACTTCGGAAATTACAGCATCTCATTTTGGTGCCAATTGGGAAATTTACTTCACTGCATTAACTGTCAGAAAACAAAACACATTGTTTTGGGGCGGGGAATAATATTTTTGTCTCATTATTGTCAAAGTGCAGTAATGGACTTAGACACTGAGCAAAGGTGTGTGGTGTTTCACTTAGGACTCCCCACGAGGGCCTTATACCCATAGGCACCACAGACACACTTCTACATTTTTGTCAGGCTGAACACCTACACCAGCTATAGGGCTCTGGCTTGTATCTCCCACCCAAGGCTCGCATTTCTCCCAGATTAGTGTTCTCCCATCAGTGTTATTAATGCGGTCACATCAGGTGAGCCAGTTGCTACAGTTCTGCTTTGTGGCCTGGAGGGCCCTTAACCATCCACAAATTAAAGCCCTCTAGGTAATAAAATAGTTGGGCCCTAAGGCAGTTCTTGGAAATGTGCTGTGAATGAGCAAATAGAAAAGAAATTAATATTATGTTGATCCTCCTGGCTCTAAGATCACCTTTTGTTTGGTTGATTAAGAACTAGTATGCATTAATGGGAAGTTAAATCAGCTTTTACAAGGCCTGTCACATGATCCCCTTTAATATATCCAGTTGATACTTCCACAACGTGTTTCTTTGCGAACAGGGGCTGCCCCAGTAAGTGTCCTAGGAAGGGGATGAACTGATTTAGATACACTTAAGACACACTTTCCTCACCACCCAGGTTACAGAAATATGGGTTTAGGATTCCATTAGGGAGGAAACTAACTTAAAATCATAGGTGTCACATGCTGGCCTGACAGGCAGAACAGAAGAGCAGCACGGGTATTTAGGCATTAATGAAACCTCCCCTCCCAGGACAGGAGCTGGCTGCATGAAGAAGATCACAATATGCATAGTTTAATAGGTGAGGGAGGAAGAAGATAAGAGTCAGCTCTCTAGCCTGGGTTCATATGGCCTTGGTTTAGGTGTAGCAAATACATCTATGTCAGTCTGCCTGTCCCCATAAAAAGCAGTAGCCTGAGCAAAGCAAAGCCTCCTTCTCCCTCTAGATATTAGTTAAGCTCACCGAGATCTGTGTCATAGATTCGTCTCTACCTCCATTTGCTTTAAAAAGAGCCTATGGCAAATTCATTCCTAACTCACACATATTAGCAAGGTGCCTATGTTTATATGGGCATATATATGGGATGAAGCTATATTTGGATTTTAGCCATGAAACAGCTCGGGACAGACCCTCTTATGTGGTCAGCCACACTCATATAGTATGTAACTGTTGTTCTTGTTCTGAATAAACACCCAACAACAGCAAAAGTCCTCATCACACCAAGTTGCTGCTTTCAAAGGGAATTGCAAAATCTTTTTCCTAACAGGAGTCTCTAAACACACAGCCTTAACCTTACTGTTGCTGAAATCAATTACAGAACTTAAAAGTTACTTTCTTTAAGGCTACTTGAGGCCCATAAACTGCCATGCATAGCATAGAGCTCCTCGGACACTGGCTCAGTTTAATAATTCCTCTTCCTTAGTTCATGCTCCACCCCCAAAAAAGGGCTGCTAAGCTCAGAGAAGTCTTTAACAAGCTGACACCTCTGAATGCACATTCCTGCTTACCTTGCCAAGCTGCTGCTCCCTATCCTTTGGTCCCATTAAGATAATTTAAGAAATGTAAAGGAAACATCAGAGAGACTCCAGGCCTTGGGGAAATCTGTAGGTGTGAATGTACCTACCCAGCTTCCCCTGAGACCCCCCAATACACCATTGCCCATGGCCCAGGACCCCATTTCAGCTCAGCCTGGGGCCATCAGTACCAGCCCCACTTATGCAGTAGGTAGCCCTGTCTCCAGCCCTGTCTCTTTTCGCTCCTGACTGGACTCTTGGGTGGTCCTTGGACTTTGTCCCCCTTGGGACCCTCTCCCCATATGGAGAAGATACCTATTTCATTCCAAGTATGGGCAGGCACTGGCAAATTAAGATGTTTAGTGTTTTCTGGGTTTATACCAGCCTACCTAAAATATGAAACATTTTTTCTAAATTACGTTTTGAGTTGTTTCTGTTCTCTGACCACTGTTACTGAACAACAGAGCAGTAAGGAATCTCTGTTCAGAAACCTCCTTGAAGAGAGGTAATTCAGTGGCTGCAGGGAAGACAGCCAGGGACTGAGCTCAATCCTTTCCTGAGGGTTAGGAATAGGATTGATTTTATGATTGATCCCTTTCATGGGATTGAACCAACTGCATGCTGTTGGCTTTTATTCTGTTTGTTCATTTGCACGTGTAGGAAGCAATGTTTCTGGGTCATATACGTGAATAAAATATAGAGTGTAACCCTCTCTGGGAACGGTGATCACTCAGTCTGGCCCTGGCCTACACTCCCTTACAGCTGCGTTATTCGCAGGGACAGGAAACAACATCCAAGTTAAGGCAGCAATTGGATTCCAGGAGGTGGCAGGGACAGAGGGCTAAAATAAAATACCCAGTTCATGCTCCATGTCTCTCTTCAATGAAAATACCAGGAATATGTCTATGAACTACTAACTGCACCCTGTAACCTCAAGAGATACCAAGACCTGCCATCATACCATGACCACATTGAAATATTTCCTGCAATTTCTTAGCATCAGCAGTAAAGTATCTATCTACCTTACACCACCTTTGGTGATTAAATGTGCCTTATAAATGTCAAAACACTTTCCAGCATAAATCTTCAAAGGTCTGCATGAAACTGTTTAAAACTGGTTTCTATCTCTTTTTGCCTTCTGCACTAAGACAGGGAAATGGCAATAGATGTTATTGAACTTCAGGCATTTATTTCCATTAAAGGTAGAGAACAGTACTGAACTATGAGGTCCTACCATGACATACCAAAGGCTATTTTCTAATCAGTTCATGCATATCTCTCTGGTAGCAATAACTAGCCAGGTAAAAATGTCCTTTTGCCTCTCTCTGCTTGGAAAACTCATCTTACTTTTAAAGTCAATTAGAAGTTGTATCTGGAAATCCTTGGATGAGTTAATCTTAGGGTAGTGTTTTCCAGCATAGAAATAAGCTGGCTAGGAAAATATTCTACTCTCCATAGGGCCATTCACTCCTATGTACAAAATATAACTCATTCTTTTATGGGAACAATTGCCTCTTGAAATGTGAATCATTTATGGGTGGTGCCTATGGCTTCAAGCTTGAAAACAATTACAAATGTGAGAAGGTTCTGGACTGAAATGGGGCTAGTGTATAACTAAAATGAAGCCCATCAAATGATGGTCACCGTGCCAAGCATACACATTTACTGAAATCCAGCCCCACTAGCACCACCTCATCCTAAGTGCCCCATCACAGTTTGCATCCTCACAGAAGAGGTGTGAGTTGTTCAGTCACCGAGCACCAAGTAATTTGTGGTGAGTTATCATATAGACTAAACTACCATGCTATCTGTAAGACCTGATTTCTCCTCTTTCTCATTATTTGATGACCTCACACATCATACTGCCCATCCACTTAAAAAAGGCTGGCCTAAATTGTAGGGTCCTTTTAAAGATTTCCAAAGGTAAGTAATTTGGGTTATTGGAAGTCTTTTGCAGAGTAAGTTGCAAGCAACTTCTCCAACTCAGACAACCCTTTTCCAGACCAAAGACAAGCATTTGGGACTGTTGGTTCATGTGTTGTGGACCTCCAGTGCTGAGGCTAGGCATGCTGTGGAAATGCACACAGGGTGGAAACAAATCCCACAGGCTGCGTTGTGTCAAGAGTGAACTACAAACCAGTTCACTTCCCATAAAATGTAGACATAACACAGAATGAGAGGGGAAAATCTGCACTGGGGAAGACTTCAACTGCCTTTGGCCATAGTCGTGAACAGCATGTGCTAAAGGGGAGTGACACAAGCAGCTCTAAGATTGGGGGTTGGAACTCAATGATCTTTAAGGTCCCTTCCAACCTGAACCATTCTATGATTCTATGATAAGAAGGTCTGGAAGCAAGTGGTATCCAGGTGCAGCCAAACATAGAGCGAATTAGTTTGTACTTTGCTGCTCTGTGCATATGCAGAAATGGCTATGGAGCCAATACAATAGAACACAAGTACACATCAATAAACTTGAGATGCCCAAGCAGGTGTAACTGAGGTCAGGGAGCTCACTTCCAACATCTCTTCCAGGAATTCCCCTTGGAAAAGTTCAATCCACATTTAAAGACTTCAGTGTCAGTATTTACAATAGCAACCAGCACCAAAGACAAGCATCTCCTTAAGCCCACAAGTACGTGTTTCAGTGGGTTCATTTTGTAGACATGCCTATACCAAGACCACGTGCCTGCAGGAAGCTGTCACCTTCCTTCAGTCACAGAACATTTGGTGGGCCCGTGCAGAAACCTGCTTTCTATAATCAGAAGCCATAAGAAGAGTGAGCTCCACTTTATCACTCTCTGCCTAAATATATAAATAATCCGAAATCTGAAGTGTGTGTTGGACAGCACCCTCGGGCTATCATTTTACACCCAGCTGTTATTCTCAGAGGATTCTCAGTAAATCCAGGAATAGACCCAGCCAGGAGTCAGGAACAGGCTCAGAGGAGAATGTCACCATATGGCAGCTCCTGACTGTTGCATAAATATATTGATTAGCTGAACCAGCTTCAGGATGTCTCTATTAAGGATAGTAAAGTCAAGAAGTGATGTAAAATTGTCAGAAAGACGAAAGAGTACCTGATCTGGCCGTTCTTTTCCAAGTAGGTATCTTCTTGTCCAAAGTATGACATCAATTGCTTGAGAAAATTGCTTAATTCTGTTTAAACCTGAAGCTTAAAGACAATTCCTAAATAAAAATTGAACAGAATAATCATGTTATTGCTATGACAACCCAGAATAGTGCATTAGCAACCCAAATGACAATATTCTTCCTCCTATTATATTGACATTGGCAAGAAAAGAAATGGCGTTGGAGTTTTTAATATATGTTTTCAGAAAGGAAAGATATCATCGCATGTTAAACCCCTCCATGAAGGTAGAAATCCTCGAAGAGCATTTTCTTTACCTGTTTAAACAGCTAGTGAGTGGGTTTTGAACCACGTACTTTAAAGCTGAGAGGAACGTGTTGTAAAACAGATTCTCCTATTCACTTGCTGTGTGACCTACACCAGACGACTTTAACCTCATGGTTCTCATCATCAGTTCAAGAGCAGCTCAAGGGAAAGAAAAGCTGCAGACTTTAGCTTGGTATGGCAGCCAGGGGATCTCCTTGTGTCCTCTTTGTTGGCAGGTGACACACCTGGAGCATTGGGTCACATCAGAGATGGCTGTGGTGGGCCAGCTGACAGGGACAGGGCACTGGAGCTAGAGCATGAGGCTTCCATGACAACGTCCTCCAGCTCGGTACCTTGTAGAGACCCCATCATACTCTGACAGCACAGCCCAGTTTGTGCCCGTCAGGGTGTGCAAAATAGGTGCCAACCACCAAAAGCTAAGTACTCACTGAGAGAGATTTGACCAGACTGGGATGATAGGCAAGAAGGCAAGATAGTTTACGATTTAAAAAATAAGACAAATGTCAGGTACTAGGCTGCTCATTCCTCCACCCTCCATTAACAGAATTGTTTTTCTCAAAGGGAAGAAATGCCCTTTTTCTTACTGCTACGGCTACCCCATTTATTTGTATGAGCCCTGAAAACACTATGCAAAACTGTATTCATCCCCCACCAGTCTGGAGGTTTCTAGAGGCAAAAGCAAGGCACTCAGCAAGTCTGAAGCCATGTGTCAAAATCCATCCTTGGCACAAGCCAAGCTCTACAGCAAAGCCTTAGCGTGGTGCCCATGAGTTTAGTTACATAGCTTCACAACAACAGCAAGAGGATACATTTTTCTCTATTTTCAGTGTGCCTGGATGGTTTATCATGATGTTTCAGACCCTGAGGTAGGATTTGGTCTAGGTTGTTTTTTGGGATTGGCCTGAGCTGGCCATCCCTCTCCATGAATGCAGAATGAATATCCCAGCATGGCACCAGGGAGCTCTATGTTGTGGCCAATACCACGCTCCAGATGGGAGGACAAACTCAGGTTTTCAATTGCTTGTGGCTGTAGTTGCTGTTTCGCGCTTCTGGAAAGACTGAAGTTGCTCACCATGAGACCAAGCCAAATTCATAGCTGGGTGACAACTGAAGAAGTATAAAACAGCAAACAAACTATCCTGAAAAGTTTTCTGTACTGCATTTAGGTTCAAAATGTTCGCAAAGAAAGTTCTGTTAGTTTAGAGAGTTGTTGGCCGAAATGGATGCATTTTCCAGGGAAGTCAGCCAGTTTTTAAAGGAGGCCAAATCTGTTTCCACATGGAAATTGGCTCATTTTTGCAGTATAGATGAGTTCTGCATAAAAATATATTAAACTCCTTCTCCCACCCACAACTGTATGCACTTTCATGCATCTTGATGGGAGAACTGCTATTCCATCAGCAACAGGGAAATGCAATTTGAACAAGTGCAATATTATGTAATTAAAATGACAGTCATGGCAGTATGGATGAGACAGGGAAAAGAGAGAAAAAGTCTGGAAAACAAAAATTATCCAGTTCAGTCAGCTCTTGGAAATGTTTTTTCAATCTAAGCTCTTCTAGAAGCTGCACATGAGTACAGGTAGCTGTAGCTTCAACTTTCTTATTTTTTTAAAAAAATAAACAAAGCCTTAGCAATAGAAAATAAAGTTATAAAAAAATCTACAACCCTTAACATAACATAACTATTAACAAATGCATGGTATATTACCATTTATTAACAAAAGGCCAATTATACAGCTTGTTCAACTGTAATAGCCCTCATCCTGAGTGCATTTGGCTAGCAAGTTTGTTCCAAGGAGCACATCCTCCTCAAAGAGTATCATGGAAAAAAGAGAAATGTTTTTTAATACATACTGTACCGAAGAACTGAGATGTGTCGAAAAACACATAGCATGTACCAATGCCTCTCTCTGAAGTGTCTGCCATTTGGAATATTGTCATTTAAATACTTTGCCTGTTTAGTCTATTTTGAATGGCTCCATTATAGAACTGGTGGGAAAATATCCAGAGAAACTGGAAAAAATATGTTTTGGAAAGTATTTCAGATTCAGGATTGCCAGAATACCCCATTTTAACCTTTTCAATGGAAGAAAAAATCAGTGCATGTTGATACATGCTTATGTATTCTACAGTATGTATCTATAGAATATCAAACAAAATAATAGTAGCTTGACATAAATAAAATGCTTGGGAATGATCAAAGTAGACAATTTCAACTGGTTTGTATTAAATGCTAAAGGAGGGATTCAAGTAAAAAAAGTCAAAATTTTGGCAATTTACATGGGATGGAAATCCAGTTCTTGCTCTCCTGTAATCTTACAGATCCCATATCAATGGCATCTTTTGTAAAGAAGGCCCTAGTGCTGCCCAGCATTGATTGACAGATCTGAAACCTTATGCCAGATGAGCTTGACACTATGGGGACGTGTAACTATGGCACTTGTGACCAGGCTGGGTACAGGGAAGAAAGCTGTGCACGCATGTAGGAATCACAGTTCAGTTGCCAACTCATCTCTTATTGAGAAAGGTCATTGCTTCATTCAGGTATTCGCTAAATATAGGAAACACTCAGGAAGCTGAACCCTTTGATCTTGAAATACTTGTAGGCTTGGTGCTATGAAAGGATGAGGGAAATATTTAAAAAGGATCGAGGGAAACAGATGCTTGGCTTCTTCCATCCGTTACCACTAAATCAGTCACCGGCCCAAAGTAGTATTTAGCACAGGTGATTTTCCACAGAGCTAATCCTGCTTTCATTCAGGGCATTCTTCTTCCGATAAAAATCCATCTGCTTGCCTAGCAGACACCAGCATAAATTGTAGCTCATCCAAATGGGTCTTTCAAGGGGGTCTCCTCAGCAAGGCTGAGAGAACCACATGCTGCTTAGTGAGAATTCACAGAGCTGCTCGCAGCTTGAGCCGTCTGAGTCACCAGCTGATGAGAAACTTGACTTTTTCCTGCTCTTTTTAAAGGGAACTTTAAAAAACAAATAAACCCTACAAGCAAGCAAGAAAACTTTCCCATTTCATAGGCACCCCCCTCCCAGCCATGGTTAAATACACCACAAAATCCATTTTCTCATTGATCTTTTTCTTTTATTTCCTGCTTGCCTACATTTGTTTTTCCACATACGATAGTGTCATTTTCTCCTCCCGCACACAGGCTGTGAGCGCTAAGTTCATCGTCTCCAACATACACAGCAAAGGGCTACCAACTGTTTTGTGCCCCAGCAGCTGCATCCACATCCCCTTTGCAAACAAGAAGTCACACTGAGATGATTTTTGCTAAAGGAGGATGATAGCAATAGTTTTGGTTCATGAAGTTTCAGGGTAAGGACACAACTGGAAACCAAGTCAACGAGGTCCTGCCCTTGCAAGCCAGCAGGGTTACTCCAGCCCTAATGTAAAGTCAAAACTCACTGAAACATCCCTTTGTCAGCCCAGGCTGAGTCCCTAGTTCACAGCTTTCAGCAGTCCCCTACATCACAGTTTCCCATCAGCTTCTTGTCTCTCCTACCTAGTAATGCTCATCGTGTTTTAGACCCCGATGCTTACAGACCAGTCAATAAACACAGATAATTGCTTAAAACTCTTAACTTCGTGCAACTGTCCAGACAATGATCTACTTATGTATTTACATTATTCTTATTAACATTATGTCTCATCAGCTCCCATGCATTAATGGATTTTATCCTCTGCAAGTGCCTACCACAATAGAACAAAAACTAATGGCAACATTTGTTCCTATTTTTCTTATAAGTGAGTGCCAGGTTCTTCTGATCATCAAAATAGTTTTTTTATCATTAAAATGCTACAAAAAACATACTATCAACAAAAGCAAGTTTGTACTGGAAAGTTTACAAGTTCAACAAAAGTAATACTGCTGCTTAACAAAACTGTGATTGCAAAAGAACACAAAACATTTATACTGCCATGAGTGTAATTTAAGGATATTAGGAATTTAGCCTTTGCCAAACCTTTTACAGACAAAATGGTGTTTCACCCTGGCTATGATATTGACCTTTAAGTTGCAAAATCTAGTAAGGTATTAGCAGTAAAATTGTATTATGAATGCTAAAGTTGCGTTATAGTAACGCAACTTTACAAATAGATAAATAATTTCATAGAGACAGCCTTCTGTAACTTTTTTGAGTTGTTTAGCACAGAAGTTCATTGTAAGACATAACTTGTTTAGCACAGCATATAGAGTAACTTTGCTTACACCATGTAATTCAGTTGCCTGTTAAGTTTTATGAACAACAGGTAACATGTCACTATATTACAGTAAAAAAAACAATGATAAAATCATTGGTCTTTCATCTCATAATTTTGAGTTAACCCAGACTTTGTGTAGCAAGGTAGAGCAATTCTTGTAGTTTAGGAACCAGTACAGAGCACAGACTTCTGCAAAGTAAGTTCATCAAAGCTTAGTCAGGATAAAAAACATGGGAGGATGTTTTGCTTGTCTCCAATTCTGAGAGAATTCTGCGCAAATACTTAGTAGAGCCTTAAGTGTCCCCAGAGATGAGAACACATACTCAGTTCAGGCTACCACAGCTTTTCACATCTCCAATTAAAAAAAGTTCAGAGAGATCAATAAAATACCTGTCTTCGGATATAATGACTAAATAAAAGTCAATATTGTGATACATAACTTGAATCCACACACCTTCTCAGCTTCAGGTTTCCATCGGGAAACTCTGTTATGATCACCAGCAAAATCAACTGACATTTTCTCCTTTACCCGTAATATGCTTATTACCCACAAAGGGTAATACGTGCTGTTCTGTTCATGGCCTTATGGATTGAAATTGGAGGTGAAAGTTGTTTTGGGCTAAAGGAGTATATGGCTGATGTATTGCTTCCATTTATTATTTGATCTCATTCTATTGTGTTTTTCCTTATGGCACACTCAATAGGTCTGTAATCATGGGGAACAAGATAGAAAGGGTAGGGCAAGTATTGTATTTCCTGCCTTGGCTGGTGTATAATTTTTATTAGAGCTTATTTTGAATCACGACTTTAAGATAAGGATCCAGCATGAACGATTAGAGATATGGCATTCTGGGTTTAAACCTCCAGTCATTTTTTGTTTGTGTGTAAGCAATATAAAGAGTTAATACACTGTCCACTTTTTTTATAGCTGAAATAGTTGAGCTTTTGTTTAAAAAAAAAAAGGGAAATGATACAGTGGTGCTTAAAAAAAGTTGTTTTTCCAGCTCCTTTGGTACAACAATTGTTTGATATAAACTTGCATGACACTATGAGCTTCCTCTCTGCTAATAGCCCAAACGTTCTTTTTCCAGCAGGAGGAAAATGCCTGTGTCCAGGGTGAGATCACACTGGCTGCCCCAGATTGAGGAGCCCCACTGTGGTGCCAAGGCAGGGCTCGGCAAGCACACCAAGCTCATGCAGAGTTTGGCACGTACAGAGGATGGAGGGATATGTGTATATGGAAATATGTGCATGCGGGGCAGGGGGGTCCTTTTTTAAAGGAAAAGCCATGTACAGTGTGGCCTGTAAGGGAAAAGAAGACGTGAGATAGAAAATGAATTGCAGCTGTTTGCTTATAAAGAACAGGGTGTATTTTGCTGGCCTTCAAGCCCTGAGTGCTCAAATAAAGATGGAGGAGTTTGCACCAAAGCAGCTGAGATGTGGGTAGAGGTTTCATCCAGCTGAGGGCATGGAGAAGGGGCGATATCCAGCTTGACAGCATGGCAGATGGCCAGGGACAGAGTCAGCAAGAGACTTAGGGACCGGTATCCCTGCTCCACTCCCAAGAAACACCATTCCCCTTGCAGGAATCGACACCCCAAGATATGGACATCCCACCTCTGGCCTGGGGCTGGGCAAGTCAGAGGGCATCAGACTCTGGTAGCATGTTCCCAGAGACCAGAGGGCCAGAGCTGTGCTTTGATCAAGGTGTCTCTGATGACTTTTGGGAATTAAGCCTGAGGAAGTGAAAGAAAAATTTCTGTAGAGCCACATGGCTCTTGAAATAATAGAAACCACTTGAGAAGCTGCAGGTTAGGACAGGTCTGGAGATTTCAGAAGGTTTCAGCAAAATCTTCAACTGCTTCTTAAGGTAGCTTGTTGAAGTGGAGATCTTGCCAGGCTGTTACTCATAAAAAGAGGTGAAAGATCCCAGAAAAAGGTCTTGCCTAGAAAAGCAGGTTGCATAAACTCAGGTCATCCAACATCTTCACAGCTTCAGCTGCCTGATGGAGGGGGAGTCCATGACTAACTCCCAGCTATACCCTTTACACACATAACACCATGTATGTGCAAGAAAAATGCATAATGAACCCAGCCCCAAATAGACCCTGGGACTCTTCAAGCTCTTTGTTCCGCGAGTGCAAGCGCAGATGGAAATGTGTGTCCCTTATGATGGGCCTTCACAGGCAGGCTCCTCCTCTGTCTGCTGTCAAGGGGACACCAGCAAGGACCTTGCCTGAAAGGTCCCTTTCCCCACCTCAGAGATCTCCTGGCAACTCTTCAGCAGGTCCCTGTGCAAGACCAAGGTCTACAGCTCTGAGCTCCTTCTGGGATTGGTCCCTCCAGCTGGGGTCTGCAGAGACCCTCTTTGGCACAGCCAACGTTCCCTGCCTCCCCACGTGGAGCAAGAGCAGGCACACAAGAAGTTATCACGCTCAGCAAATGCCCTGCAACACCCTGACTTACCTTCAGTTAACCACTCCCTGGATTCTCACTGTGGGCGTTATCCAAAACCGCAGACATTTGATATCTGTGTGCTTCGTCTCAGTCCTTTTGCTTCAGTAGCCCTCAGCGGGCCTGTCACAGTGATGGCATAGACATTGCAACAGTAAAATGGAGGAAAGTGCTGAAGCTCTTCCACGCCAGATGTGCAGCGGTTAATTTGGGATGGCAAGAAGCCCACAGTGGCTAGTTCCTGTGTCCTGTCCAACAAGCGATGACATTCTCTGATTGCAAACATGATCCTACGCACCTCAAAGACAATTTTAGTCACAGGCTAAATTGTATAAATCTGCTTTCATAGAAGATAAAATCTTCCCTTGTATTTTTTCCACCGCTCAATTAACTATTGTTTCGCTCAGCATGTTTTAATCATAAGTCAGTTCATTAATAGATGTGCTCTTTGGAGTCATGGGGGACTCTGCGATATGATGGCATTAATCTTTTTGAATAACATCATTAATATCATTTGCCCCTTAAAGGCACCCACTATGTCCCCTCAGGCAATAAAACTTTGTTTCATGGTAGTGAATGAGCTCATCCAGCTAAAATGACTACAATGCATGTCTGCATAATATTGCTGTTAGTTGCATCCTATTTATTTATACTACTAATCAGCCACTATTAGAACTTGTTTGTGAGCATATTTGTCCTTTTGCTGTAAAAGCCACCAGCTCAGCTGGCTGCTCTCCACCCAGGTCTCAGGAGAGCTGTCCTACAGAAGGGTCATGAAAGAAGAAGGAGACCCAAAAATCCCTAAACTGGGAGCTTTTTGACAATTCTCTTCAAAGTAACCTAGAAGTTGTTTTACAACTGGGGCCTGATCCCGATAAAAGAACTTCCACTGAATTCAGCAGGCTCAGTGATGTTGCTGAACCCCGCCAGCATTCCTACCAGGCTTACTAAAACAAAATTCCCAGTTTCTGGGTGAAGAGCTCTCCAGAGCTGGGAAAGGTGAAATTGAAGCATCTCCACATAGTGAGAGGATGGGGCATGTTTATTAAAGATTCCCAGCACTGGTCATATTTGAATATATGAGTATATCTTTATATTCTCCCTACAGCCACTTACATCTTCCCGTCCTGCAGTCAATTCAAACTTCCAAATAATTTGGGTTTATTTCTTATTTATCCTACTTCCTCACCAGTAAAACAGAGGTACAGCTCTTCTCTTCTTTATAAAGCAGGCTGAGAACTACAGATAAAAAATCTTATACAGAGGTGAGATATCTTAATTTTTTCATGTGTGTACTGAGTAGCTGCTGTGTGCTCTGAGCAGAGCAGCGAAGTTTGTGGGTTTGCTTTGTTTATTCTGTCCATATTTGGATGGGAAGAGGCATAGGCAGGAGATGAAAGTAGTTCATATAATAAAACTGGGTTTGGATGAAACTCAGCAGTATATTACTGTTTCATTTTAGCACTCCTGAAATAGTAAGGCCTTGTCAAATTCAGTCCCAGAGGAGAAGACCAGGCAGATTTCAGTTTCAACATGTGCCACATAGTTGCACTTTGCCATATTTGCTCACATTATGGCATGTACGTGTGGAGGAAGAGGGGAAGAATTTCCCCGTTTCTAAGCTGTAAAATGTCTTTCAACACCTCTGTTCTTTACTCCAATAGCAATACATCATTACTGGTCACAGAGTGAGGCAATTACATGACTACAGCCACTCTATCTGCAGACATGGTGATCCAAAATGTGGATCCTGCTCACATTTAAGTAGGAGGGATGAATGTTTTCTTCTTAAATTCCCACTTATATCTCAAAAAAAACCCAAAAACCCCCAAAACCACACTTTTTGCTACCTCTTTCACTTCCAGCTATGCACAATTCCTGAATATATGACCACAGCCTTATCCTACATGGCTTTTGACCAGGGGTTTGACTGATGCTCCCACAGGCAAGATGCGCTTTGAGGTTGCAAGTTGCATGAAGAGAAGAAAAAGAGGAGCGTTTCACTAACAAGAAACTTTGCTGACCCTTGAGAACAAGGAGGAGTGGTCCAGATGTTATCCACTACCTAAGGAAAGTGCTATTTGCAGCTTTGGGTGCCAGACCTATCTGATGAGAAGGGTACGGAAGAGGAAGTGGATACTGCACTCGGAGATGGCAATGTTGAAAGTTAACCTGGAGTCTGAGATCAGGGGAAGAGGCATTATCAGAAACATCCTTTTGCCCATTCCTGTCTCAGTCCGGTATGAGCAGAGGACACAACAATCCTATCACACACAGATGCTTCTTCTCCTGGAGGTCAGAATCTGGATTTTAATAGTAAGCGGGCTCCTAGGAGCAGAGCATCCTCACAGCCCCTGCAATCTGAGAACCACTAAAGTCTCCAGGTGATTCTGCTGCCAAGTATAACTATGTGGGACAAAGAAATGCAGCCATCTCAGTGAGACCAGCCCAGCATACAAAGTCAGGGTGTCCTACTAACCAAACATGAGCTCATGGTGACCTGGATGTTCCTCCCAGCTGAGCCACAATGTCCTTTCTGACATCAGGAAAACCTCTGTGCCACAAATGGTCCCTCTATAAAGAGGGAATAACATTGCCTTTCTCCCACGCCTGGACTGTCCGGGCTAGTTAACCATTTGGACAAGGATTTCATCTGGCTGCAGCTTTGCAGATAAGAGGGCACAGTGGGAGCCCTGATCCCAGCCAGGGCCCCCAGGCACAACAATAATACGGATGATTAGCAGTGGTGAGCGGTTAGGGCAGGCAGCAGCCCTGCCTCTTGTCTAGCTCACACCATGCACATCAGGGCTCCTAAATATCTCCCCTAGTGATATTTACAGAGCAGCCAGAGACATGGATGCTGCTGACCCAACAAAAGGAAGATCAGGCAGGTTTTCATCATGCCTCCTTGCTTACACATGGGCATGCAAGTTTAGGAATATTAAAGAAATAATTCCTTTTCTGCATCTTAGGCACAGGCCAGAGCAAACTCTCTGCTGACTGTAGAACTGTTGCAGAGAAAGTTGCCTCTCAAGCAACATCTCTGGTTTAAACCCACTTTCAGTGCCTTCACCCAAATCTTCCTGCCAAAGTTCAGATCTCTCTGCATATCCCAGTCCTCTGCCTGCTCTTGTGTCCTGCTCCCTATCCCTCCATCTTCCTTCCCACAGCCGTGGGAACAGACTTCATCACTTGAGAAAAATGCTCTGCTCATACCCCCCGCTGTTGCTTGAAGCAGACAAAAAAAATTAAAGTCTTTTGAGCAGAGAATCCTTGTCAGGACAAGAAATAATACTGACCTCAGTAAGGATGGCATGTACTGCCAGAGAGGTGGTTCAGGCTCTGTGCGCTGCAACGGGCTGTCTGCACGACTACAATACAGCATGGAGTATATGGAATATAATTTCCCTCTCCATTTACATTTCATACAATGGCTTTGGACCACACATTATTTAAAAAAATGAAGTCTGGGCACTCGGCTTTCACTAACGGGTTGTTACTCCTCTAACACTGTCTCTTCAGTGCACAATAATAGAGTGATTTGTGTCTCTCCCAAAGACTCTTCTAGCCTTCTTCCCTATGCCGCCTGAAATTTCCTACTTTTTAAAAATAATAACACCTCTGTATAACAGTGGGAGGACTGGACTCACATGGGTGGTCTCTCCTAATGAAGATAGAGTATCTGGGAACAATATTTTAATGTGTTTTTCTTCTAATTGAATTTTTCCAGCATTTGGGATAATTATTTCTACCAATTAGCCCAGTGGTATTGTTAGCTGGAGGCAACCGGTCCTTCTTCAGGCCTCTGACAGAGGTTTACAGTATGAACAATGATGCATAGTCCAGCTTATGAGAAAAAAATTGCCCCTCTGCTCCCAAAACTATGGGAAAGGACTTCATTGTGGGACAAATATTTCCCATGGAAATTGTCCTGAGAAGCCTCATAAGGGTCCACATTTCAGATAAAAAAAAGCGGGGGATGGAGATTTTAAAATAAAGCTCAGGAAAGAGGGGGTTATGCCTGAAGGGGAGAGAGTGGCACAGGAGAGGGGAAGCAGCAGTCAGACTTGATGAGACACGGGACAGCTTTGGTCCTCGTGCCCTGCAATGTCTTGGAGGAGATGCTGAGCCCCACCACTCTGTGAACAAGTCTATCCCTAACAATGAAAGAAGAGGTCAAGATTTAATGACAGTAAATTCATTCAGAGTAAATTTTCTTTACAAACATAAGAGCTAGACACTTGTTTTTCCTAATAAATGAGAGCTGAAAGGTGATGCAGATGCATTATGTGTCGGAGCAGTGGCCTGAGCACAAGCCTGTAGTGGCTTTGCCTTACATCAGCCTTGAGCAGGAAACATTTTAGAAGCCTGCAGAAGGAAGCTGTTAATGTTGAGGAGAGAGGCCTGGCAAGAATTCAGTGCAAAGGCCCTGCAGCAAAAATACATAATTCTTATAAAAGTAAAGACTAGTGAGGAGTACTGTATGAGATGGTAGAAAATAGGCACAACACTGGGGAATTTTAAGTCAAGTCTTGCAGGACCAAAAATCTCTGCCTGGGCAAAATTCAGTTAATGAAAGCAGAGGAACTTTTCAAGTCAAAGATGAATGAGGCCTTCACATAGCCCAAAATGCAAATGATGTGGTGGTGATGGCCATATAAATATGAATTCTTACCTACATTTAAAAAAAAAAAAATCTCCCCAAGTTTTTAATGAAAGTATGGGGAGACATGTTCCCCCTATAGAAATTTCTTGGTGAAATCCTTTTCATTATAAAATGTTCATTCCTGGAAAAGGAAGCTGTTTATGGAAGCAGGAGAACATCAGGAAAGACACCTCTGCATTCAGGACACAGCTTGCATCCGTGGTGGCAGAAACACAATTCACCCCAGGACACCTACAACTTTCTGAAGCCTCTTGTTTTAAGGTACATTTTCTCGTTGCCACTTCATGTCAACATTAAAAGACCACTGCTGTATCTGTACAAGGCAGAGTTGCTCTTTCTCTGGCACTGTTCCATCATGGGATGGAGCCACAATGGTGCTCATAGGCCAATCGTGGCGCTGCCAGAGCTGCTTGATGGGTACCAAGGTTTTGCCGGTTTAGGATCTGCCCCTAAACATGCAACTACAATCAAATAAAACTTACAGCAACTTCTATTACTAGTGTAGGAAAAGTGTGGGAGAAAACTGAGTGAAGCTTGTTGCGCAATCAAGCCACAGGGGAGATTTGGGAAACAAACACTTAATGCTCCTACAGTAAGAAAGTAAGTATGGTAGAGTGGAATGGGATTTTAAAGAGAAATGCTGTAAAGATAATTCATTTTATGAGATTTTAGATGTGTGTTTGTCCCTGTGTTCCTCCCTTTCCTTCCCTGACCAGTAAATTCTCCCTATATTGGGATGGTCTCTGAAATACTGTTAGCAATTTCAGTGCTTTAGTGAAGAAGCAGAGAATCTATTACTAAGATAAAAGTCCCAAACAACCATTTTAGCATGTGCTAGATGCCTTTGCAGTGAGTCCTTTACATAACAAATATCTCCATGCAGAGCCAGAAGGACTGAAACTTCAATAGAGTCCCTCAAATGATGACTGAGGAGGTACAGCACAGCGATTTAGACTGATCTCCCTGAGGACTGCAGAGCCAATTCATGAAAATATCAGAAATACAAGTAATTCACTCCTATTGCCTTCACCATGACACCTATTTCTTTATTAAACTTTTTATAAAACGTATAAATAAATATCTTTACTGAATATACCTCTCTTTGACACTGCTTTTCCATGGAAGAAATGGCCCCAGTTTTTCCAAGGATTGGAAGTCCTATGGGCAGAAATCAGATAATCCATCTGCCTAGACCATTTCCAATGGCTGGCTGGCTGGCTGAGCTCTTCTGCCAAATCTGCAGTGAGAGTCTGCAATACCCTTTGTTAATCTTAATTTAATCTGAAATGTGAGAAAATAAGGGTAAGCATCTTTAAGGCAGAACTGGATACAAAGGAGGTTTCCTAACTTGAAAAAATATTGTTTGATCTTTCTTTCACATTGTCACTTATTCTGTACATTTCAGACCAGCATTATCTAGTGTTGGATCTCAGTTTTAACCATCTCAGACCAGTCTGTACTGGCTTTTACAAAAGATGAGCAAGCTCTGTTACGGCTCCAGGTAGGAAAGGGTTTTTACTGAGATCACACCATTATAAATTGCCTGGTGTCTGTTCTAGCAGAGTTTCAGTAACCTTAAGAGATGGGGGAAAAAAAAAAAAAAAGATAAAATCTCAACTACAAAATCTTGAAGCAATTCCTTAAAAAGAGAGGTCTGTCTCAGATTATGAGAAAGTCCCACTGTGATTTTCCACAAACACCTACAGAGAGGCTTAAAATAGTGAATCAGGCAGTAGTCAACAGGGGCACCCTGGATCAGGCCTAATGTACGTCCATGCAAGACAATTTTTAACATGTAAGCAGCATCAGATGCTTTAGAGAAAATTCATGCAGCTGTGGGATAATCTGCCTGCCAGGACAATTTCTTCCTAAATCTTCATACTTAAACACTTAAACCCTGAAGAATGAGGTCTGATAATATTTCCAAATCTCTAGTTTTGTTAACTTTAGAATTATAGTTCTCTCTACACTTGCTATCAGTATAAAATGTCCAATTCCTACTTGAACCATGCTAAATCCTTAGTTTCAAAGAGGCTTGGTTTCAATAGTCTATCATCTAGACTTTGTCAGTAATTTTGAAGGATCCGCCATGGAAAAAAAGGAAAATTTTGAAGTAATTTTGAAGGATCCGCCATGCAAAAGCAGGTTTTCATTGGTAAATATGTTAACCCAAACTTATTTAATATCACTTTTGCAACAGATATTGGCTACATTTGCACACAGGAACTCCAGGAAATGGTTGAGGTGGATGCAAAGAGTCATGAATGTAGGTACTTGGAAATACTTTATAAAGCGCTGTAGCTTTCCTGCAGGCAGTGGATCTCTGCCTGTTGCACAAGATGAAGATCTGGCCTACTCATTAAATGTTTCAGATCCTCAGGAAAAGAGGTAGGCATGTGTTCAGAGTTGGGGTCCCTGACCTAAAAACCCAAGGAGAGAGTATCAGAATGGAGCAGCACATCTGAAACCCCCTCAGATAACTATAGGTCATAGCACAGTGACGCACTGACAATCACATTTAATTCTTTCAAAGAAGAAATTGCTCATATTTCTGGAGGGTATGCTGGAAAAGGGATCTTAATTTTGCACGTCTTTTTAGAAGGCAAAGAAGGGCACTGCTAATGAAGTATGGGAGCCCTGCTTCTGCTAAGTATGTGAAATCAATCCTGAACATCTGGGTAAAGCAGGAGCTGGTCTAAGGTAGTTAAAACTTAGTATTAGGACATTATATCTTTAGAATAAAATACATACAATTGTTCATTTCTCATTCTACACAGACATTTCTGGGCAAAAATGTGGAATAAGACGAAAAGAGAACACCTCAAGTCAGAGCAAAGACACACCTAGTCCTACCCTCACCAGTAGGGAAAGGAAATACGGCACATGTAGGTCAAGTATTTCCATGATGTACCCTCCCAAAGTGCAGTCATCCAGGGATTTACCAAGCTGGAAGAACATTGCATTTAATAACTGTTCATGGACTAATCCTCCTTGAAAATGACTTTTTGAACTCGTTTATAATTTTGGCCTCCACACCATCCCTAGCAATGAATTTCACTGAGTGAAAAATTAGTGCTGTGGTATAATTTATTTTTAAACCAATAGTTTGACTGGGCACCCTTGACTTTTTGGGTTGTATTCACCTTCTGCACACTGCTCAGGATTTTATGTGACTGCACCACACTGTTTTCAGCCACCTCACTTCTAAGCTGAAGGGTCTCAGCCTATGCATGAAAGTTGCTCAGTTCTTCTCTGTCCTTTTTGACTTTCTTTGTGCCAGTTCTCCTACATCTTTCTGAACATAAGGATGACTAGGATTTCACTTCATGTCCGAAATAGGAGAAGGATGCAGCACTATGTACATGTTCTCTTTTTTCCCAGAAAAGTGCATTTTAAAACAATATAATACAAGATTTGCCAAGATCTCTTTAAAGCTTCATTGATTTTATTGTTTCTTCTCATGAGCTCTCCATACTAAACCAGTTTTTCAGGCCTGTATGCTTAGATCCCATAGACTTGGCTCTTTTTCCAATACACTTCAAAGCAAAACCCTCGCATACTTTAGCAGGCCCTTTTGCTTTTGCACTTGAGTTGTATAATTGTTAATCCAAAACATCCTGCCTCAACGATGCCAAGCACTTCAAAATTAAAATACACCAAAGCCTGAAAAAGTTATACAAGTCACCCCAAAAACAGTTGTCCTGCCATTTTCTGCCTCACACAACTTAGTATTGCAGTGAATATTTGGTGTGTCTCTTGATAATCCCTTGCTCTGGTAGGCGTGCATACTCTCTTCTTGGGCTCTGTAGCAGGCACCAGAGCTGACTGCAACGTGAGCTCCCAGGAAATCAGCTTTCTGGGGTCACTGCTAGAGCAGAATTAGCCAGGGAAGATGCTGCACAGAGGCACAGATTTCACAGCATTTCTTCACTCACCACAACCAAATATACTGACTCTGAGTTAATTCATTCATAACCAACCTCCTTTCTCCTTGTGCTGTTTCTTAGGGTTTCGGGGTGTGAAGTCTCACGGTGTGTGTGCGACCTATAACCTTGCTGCCTTGTGCCGATACAGCTACCCTTCCTCCCTGCCTGCATCCCACTGGGAGTCACACAGGTTGCTCTCGGCAGACCACTGTTTTGCAGTTGTGTTGGGAGGCACTGAGGAAGGACCCAACCAGCTCCTCAGGAGATGTTCCCAAACAGGGAACACAAAAATGTCCTTCACCAGAAACCTTACAGCTGGTGTAATTTGGTGAGGATGATTCACACAACCAAAGGTTTGAAGTGTCGACTGTTTTCACATGACAAAAAGGATGGACTACATTTGTCCTGTTCCTTTTATGTGCGCAGTCCCCGGGACTGTGAGGTGAATCCTGGGGGACATTTAGAAGAACCTCACTATTCAGAATAATAATTAAGAATTAATGAATGAATATTTATCAACATGTAGAGTTGCCATGTTCAACACAGCTGGCAACTGGTAACCTTCAATTCATGCAGGATCAGACCTGTTTAATCCATTAATCCTCACTACTTGTTGAAGCAGCCAAGTTTATTGTCCTTATTTTGCAGAAGGGAAGAGCTCAGGCAGCAAAGTAGGGTGACTGGTCTTTAACCACAGAGAGGATTTCTCCTTTAGCTCTTCTTAGTAGTGCCAAAGATCCCACTTCTTCTAAAATAATGGGCTTAATTGGAAATCAGCTGAAAGATGGGATGCCTTTGGATCAGTCTGGGTTCAGGAAAGGGAGATTTAGACCATAGGCTTCCCTGGAATGCCTCTCACTGCACCTCTCACATGACCATCAGTTCTCACACTCACACCCTTGTTTCATGTCTTTCAGTCAGCTCTCCAAATAATTTCTGGATTAAAAGCGCAGGCTCATGCCCATCCAGTGCTAAACACCTCCTGTTCCTGCTGCAGGAGGAATGAAGCATGCTCAGGTCAATAAACTCTATAACAACTTACCATTATCCAAAATTAGGCTAGGAGTGGTGAGAACCAGCATTTCCTGAAGTTAAGCTGCATGTGCGTGCTACAGAACACCTTTCTTTATAACATTCAGGGCTGTAGGAACTTTCTCTTTTAAAGAAAATTTATATTTTCAGAAAATAATAGATCAATACAAAGTATTAAACATGCTTCATGGTAACAAGAAACCAATGGAAGTTTATAACCCATCAATCCACTTAACTCTGCCAAAGCAATAAACCACCACGGGGGTTATAAATTGTTGAGCTGAGTTTGCAGTTTTAAAATGTCATCCAAAATCAATTGCTCCCCCAATTAGACCATTAGTTGTCAACGACTTAGTTAAATAATAAGCCAGCGGTTCACATCTGCTTGGGAACAGAGTCAGGCTTGAGCTGTTTCCCTGACTACTTGAGCTGAATTCACGTCTGTTATCATTAACATGAGTGAGGGTAGGAAAGCAAAAAACTATGCGGGAAATTAAATCAAGTTCTCCTCCCACTGCCTGAAGCACATAAATCTTCTAAGTTAATGGTGCCACAGAATAGGTCTGATTGACTTCAGTGGGGGTCAGGGATGTACACAGAATGTGGGGTCAAGCCCCACATACCACTGACCTTTCTGTGGAGGTGTGTGTTATTGCAGTCATCAGCAAATCTGCTGCTCAGTGCCCATCTAATGTCATTAGTATCTATCTACACACAACACTGACGACCCCTGAAGAGCCCTTGCTTTGCCTTATCTCAATGTGAGCAGCAGCATCTCTATGTGTGCTGTTAAGAGGTCCCAAAAGGTTGTGAAACTCAGCTCTTGCCCTTGGCCTTTTGGGGTTGGTGGTCACCAGGCATCAGTGTGGACATGGTTCCCACCTGAGTTCAGTTCCATCCTTTCTCTCCATGGGACAGAGTCAGAGGTGCTGCACGGAAGGGGGGAGATAACACTTGTGAAACATAGCCCAGCAGAAGAGGAAGAGAGTATCTGGGGTACACCAGCTCTGGGACAGTGGGCCACCACCAAGCATGGCTCACACCAGAGAGTGTCTAGTGTCCTGGCTATCTTCCTGATGTGCTAATCCCAGTGCTACATCATTTTGGTACATCTTGGCACATACTTGGTATCCCAGTGTAACTGTGGTGGAGTATTGCCCGTTGCCAGTGAGGATGGACACTGCAACAGCCTGATGTCAACCAACTTCATCTTGTTTCTTCCAATGGGACCAACAGGAGTCAGGGTCTTAGCAGAGGGAAAATTTAAAAATTAAAACTAATAAATAAACACAGCCAGCAAGCCTGACAAAACTTGTTCCTCTTCTCACACCAATTTTATGCTGTTGACTCTCCAGGGATGTCAATGACATATTTCCAGGGTTTACAACATCAGCAACTGTATCACGCATTTTGCAGTCACTGTCTCTCGCATTTGCCAGCATCGTTGCTCAAGACAGAAGACATGGGCCTGCTCCCTTTGTGATTTGCACTCCTGTAGCTGAGCACGGAGCAGCAGATTATCAGGTTGCTATTTTCAGATACACAAAGCACCCAGCTACAAAGCAGCAGTAAGCTGGGCAGCAAGAAATTAGTCTGGGAACAGAAACATAAGAATCAAGAAAACTTATTTAAAGCCATTCTCGACTACATTCTTCCTAAGCTAGTTTATTTTGGCTCCTGGTAGTATTCCAACCAGTGTCCAAGCAGACAACTCTGACATTCTGGAGCTAACCTTTTGGTAGACACATTCAAGAGCATCTTGAAGGCAGCCACTGTGTTAAGAAAGGCCATAGGAAAAGATGAATTTGACGGCTAAAACACAGTGTCATGTGAGCAGTTTTATGTATTTTTGAGCGCCTTTATGTATTTTTCAAGGCAGGATGAACTAAGTCAGTGCCACAGCACAGCTACCTTCACCCAGAGATTTCAAAGTAGGGACAGGCAGATCTCCCAACAGCCTTTTTCCTTGCTGTCATCACCATGTTACACGTGTGAAAAACAAGTGGGCACAAAACCATCACATTAGCATTATTCAAAGCCCAGCCCTACCCTTGCACCGCTCTTTCCTCTGAAGCACATCCTGTCCTCCTGCGTGCAGTTATTTATATTTCTTCACGCTGTCCTTTCTGGCAGGCTGTTCTACTTAACACCCCCCAAGAGGAGAATTCTCAGCAGGACCTCTCTGTGGCAACACTGGTTTTAACCTACCATTATAATGACCATAATTTAGTGCCATTGTATTTCTACCACACACACACAATGTTAAACATTAACCTTGGGCCCACTATTGACTGCTAAAGGCATCTGCTGCAATCATATGGGAAATACTGGGCATTATTTGGCTCTTCAGGAGATGAAGGCATACAGAGGTCCATGCTGTGTTGTTTTGGGGAAGAGCAGAAAATGTCTCTCAGAACCACTTTTAAAATCAGCCTTTAAATTGGGCTTTCACAACTTATGCTTCCCAAGGTTGGTTCGGTGAAGCACTAAATCTTTTCCACAGCCCTAGGATTCAGAAGGCACAGAGATTTCCTTGATGATCAACCTTGTTAGTTCCAAGGACCTATTCTTTTGGACCTCTCATTGTAAGGCAAGAAGAAAGAAAAAATGAGTTCTTGGAAGTAAAGACCCTCCTTCTGTTCAGGTTTGAATAAAGAAAGGGTCACTGCCCCTGAAGGCTTGCCTCCCTCTTTTCCTTTTCTTAGACCATATAAATAGAAGAGTAACACTAGCCCATCAGCTGAATACACCGGGTTCTGATCAGTGCACCAAAGCTTTTGCAACACATGAAACTCATATACACTGTCACGTGCACAGGGTGTCACGTGCACGTTAATCCTAGGCAGGATTGAATGTGCAGATTCTTGTCTTTCTGTGGCGTGCATCTCCTGTTGCATAATGCCCAAACATCACTCTGCCCTTGGAATGAAAATCTGAGAATGTTTTGAACTTTTTTTAACCTGCAAATAGAAGGCTGGTAGTAGGATTAGTAGATACTGATGGAAGAAGTACTAGGAAGTGGGAATCCTAAAAACCATCTTCTTTTGTCTTCAAAAGCCCTGACAGGTCTCCCTCTCCCTTGTTTCTTCTCATCCAAACTTAACAGCAAAATCCTTCCCACCAAGTCATCCATGACTTTCAGCCTTTTACTTTTTCAGTGTTTTGAAACACCTACCATGCATAAAAGCAAGATATATCTAATTGAACCCTCCTCCTCTACTCCCTCATACAGCTCACAGTAGCAGACTGGAAGGTCCCTCATGCGAGCGCATCCTGCATCCCTCATGTGGGGACACCCATCCCTATTAATTGCACATCTGAAAATCCAGTGATGGTCCTGTTTGCAGACACATTAACAGACCCAAACAGTTTATAGTCAAAGGAGACAAAAATCTCTTTGTTCCTCAGTATAATATGGGATGCTAATTATCCCTCTTTTTCTACGAAGAGCAGTAAGGTGGTTGCATTTACCCAAAGCCATGTCAGAAGCTGCAACAGCCATTGGGTAAGCTCAGGTGCCCTTGGTTACTGTCCAGACCTACTCCAGACCAGCATTTCTCAGGGATGCCATTGCACCAAAAGCCTTACTACACCCAGACCTGTACACATTGAGATGTCCAGCTGTGTTGCCTGTCTCTCTGAGCTACCCACTCTCTTACAGACAAATGCAAGATCATCTGGACAACATTTGCTTCTCAGCAAATCCAACTGGCTGTTTCTTATCACCACATTGATCTCTAGATATGTACAGTTTGATTATTTTTTATTCCAATGCCTTTCCTGGTACTTGTTGGTGCTGACTGCTTTATATAATTTCAGGTCCACCTTTCTCTCTTCTTTGAGTACGGAGATTATATCTGCACCCCCCAAGCTGCCTGCTTTCCTTTACATCCTCCGGTGAATATATTCAGTTTAATCATGTTCTCACTTGTCTGTTCTTTTCCTCTTCTGTCTTGTGTCTTTCCATCTTTGTATCACAATGAAGCACTTTTTTTGTTGGAGAAAACTGAAGCAAAAAAGCACTAAATATGTTGGCCTTCTCTAGGTCATCTGTACCTCTCCTGTTCCTCATTAGGTAATGGGCTTCTGCCTGCTCCTGTCTTTCTTTTACTTTACTGTATTTATAGTACCTTTCTCCTTGTTTCCTAACACTACTCAGTGGTTGTAATTCATTTAGCACAGCAACCTTTCTGCCCTACATGCTTATTTTATTCCTTGATCTCATCCTCAGTAATGTGACCTCATTCTCCTTTTTTAAATGATTCTTCTGGGACTCTCCTATCCTTACCATACTCTCTGGCTATCCGCAGTGGGTAGAGATGAGTGATGTAGCCTGGCTCAAGCACTTACTGCCCACAAGGGGAGCTGCAGCTCCTCACCTCTGGCCATGCCAAGGCGACCTGCCACGATGTGGGATCTTGCTCAAACAGAAAGTCTTATCAATCACTCCCAATCCTTCCAGCACCCACAGACTGGGGGTATGCCCCATATCTGGACCATACCAAGGGTATGCCAGATGAAATCCCCTTATCTGCATCCTATATCGCTGACATGCTCTGACAGCAATGGGTGGGAAATTGTGGGCTTCCTCTTTACCATGTCACATTTCCACCAGCAAAGGACAAAGGAGCATCCAGAGAGAGGGGAACAGGGCACTACAGAAATGTCTTTGCCCCCCATTAGTGAGGGAAAGTCACAGCAATCTGCCCCTAGTTTTCAAGTCTGCTGGAGGTCTTAGTGTCAGCTTGAGATTTATTTGGTCTTCTGCAGCAGGGATGAGCATTTCCCTGTGCAGATCCACTGCGGCAAGGTTAAAAGGATTCAAGTCTGCCTTGCTCTGCTTCTCCTCCCTTCTGCCCACAGGAGCCGACACTTCCCAAAGCCACCTTTGTAAAGCCTGCAGTGAATTAACGCAACACTGGCAAAATTAAAGCCATAAAAAATGTTTATATCTTTACAACATGTATCTCCTTTGGCAAAAATATCTGACATAAAAAGCAAAAACAATCACTGCCCAACAGTAAGGAGAACTCAAACAGAAGTATTGGGAGGTTTAGATGTGTTTTGTCTGTCCTGCTAGTCCCTGTGTGTGCTGCAGAAGGGGGATGTCTGAGCAAGAGAGGTTCACCCATGTTTGACTTCCCAAAGACATGAGGGGGTTGCAACCTTACCTGTTCCCTCCATGATGCTCAGCACTGCAGCTCCCACGCTGAAGTCCCTGCAGTGCTCTGCCATAGCCAGCAGCAGGCTGAAATGCCTCCCGAGTGATGGTGGGCTCCAGCCCTGCTTTATGTAACCTCACCAGAAGTGGCCCTAGGAACCACTGGTAAGAGAACAATTTAAAAAAAAAAAAAAGTGGACAAAAAGCTTTTTTGTCCAGGTAAGACACCAAGGAGAGCTGATCACAACACTCCAGGTACAACACCAAAGACTTCCTCTGTCCAGTTTGGGCTTGGTGAAAACAAGACTGATTGTGCTAAGTTTTGACTTGGTCTCACCAAGCAGCTTTCATCCTTGGAACAAGATGTCAAATAATTTGCAAAATGCTTGCAATTGTGTTGATACATGATGGCTCCACTGGTCAAGCATGTTTTTTGGGAAGTACCTTAACCCCAGCATGTACCTCCTCAAAATCCTTCCTCTCTAAGATTGGCACTCAGAACCTAAGGGAAGGGAAAGCTGCTGTGATTTCTGAACCAGCAGCCCAAGGTGTTTTATTTCAGTACACCTGGAGGCAAACAGCTCCAGAGAGTGTCACTTCCTTCATTAGAGACCACAGTTAATGCAGGGCTGAGAACAGAAATCAGCAATCCTCTTGGGCCTATCTTCCAAACTTCCTAGATTAAAACATGATTTTAAAATATTTTAAATATGCATTTTTAACATCTATAACACTCAGTTACTCACATATATGTCTGACTACTGTAGTGTGCCAAAGCATCAGTCATAATATCACAGAAGTTCTCTCCTGCTGACATATCCCTAAATGATCTCAACCTTTCTTTATCCAGGCTTGTTTGGTTTTTTTAATCCTTAATTCTTTAAATTCAGGTAAACTCCAAGGAGTTTCCTTAAGTCAGCCTAGAGCCTGGGTAGGAGAACAGGAGGGTTGGTTTATTTTTTTGGCCTGCAGCTGATCCAGGCCCTTGTCGCTGCCTATCTCACCCTGTGCGACCTTGGCTGAACCAGCCTGGCCCCACCAGCTACCCTATCGGGTTGTGTGAATGCAATCTAAATTCAGCAAGCAGCCCTAATTAATGCTCCTTATGTTTATTTGACTCACCGAAGATACGTGTCAACCTAAGTAGTAAATCTCATCGTTGCATAGGAACTACAAGGATCAGTTCATTTCCAAATGTGTCCTGGATAGAGCCCAAGATATCTAATACTGTGGGGAAAACACATATTGAGTGTCAAATTAAAGCAACAGCAGCTCTGCAACAAATGGCAACTTCCTCCTGGAAGAGTCAAAGATGGCTGTAACTGCTGATGCTTTTAAATGTACTTTCAGAGTATTAATAGAGCTGATTTAAAATGGTTCCTCCCACTCCATTTCCTGCTTTAACTCATACCCAACTGCTAAACATACTGTGGCTGTTCCTGCTAATACGTTCTCTGACAAATCACAGCCCTGCATAGGTTTCCTTTCAGTATTTCCAATTTACTCTTTAATGGGAGACAAATGTGTCTTATTTGCTGACTGCTTAATGAGTCTTAAAGAATTTCCAGGCATGCAATGGGATGGTGCTTATTAGAGCTGCTTGCAAATTGTTTTATAATTCTGTGCCCATAGGATACTCACTGGCACCTAGATGCTGCACTGGCTGGTGCAATACCAACATGTAAATCGGTATATTAGGTAAAAAAATAGAAACTGAGGTGGGAGTATTCCCTTTTACACTTGACAAGAGTCAGAATCCAACATAAACTGTCAAGATGTACACGTAAACAGTTACTTTACTTGTGTAGTTGTAGGATAGCTATTGCTGTCTGGCTTCCCATCGTAAGACTCCTTAAGAAATACGTCAAGGATCTGATCCTGGCATCTTCATGTCTGCTTAATTTACGCACCTAGGGTTTACTATTGATTAAAGGGAGTCTTTGTTTTGATGGCCATGCAAAGGAAAGATGCGTCTCTGTGGATTTGTACATATATTTTTGAGTTTGTTTTTTTTTTTTTTTTTTTTTTAGGGTGACAACTCCATCAGGAAATACTTCCAGATGGAGTCTTCCTGACATAAATATTTATACTATCACCTGCCTTTCCACTTGTTCTCAGTCACTGGGCCAGAGGTGGGAAGCATGGATTAAGGGCTGGGGACAAGGGGAAACGCAGCTGGGAAAGAAGCTGAGAAAGGAGCGTGGGGCAAGGGTGTCTGGGGCATGAGAATGGCTGGAGAAGATGAGGAAGGGCAAGGGACAGAGTCATGGGCAGAGGCAGGGGAATTAGTAAATATATAGCATAGAAAATATATTTTTGGCTAGGATGTGAGCAGCTTTTAACTGGCAAACCTATTGGTGTCCATTGCTCTTCCTTCACAAAGGGGTTTGAGGGGTGCTGGGTTTCATGTGAGCTGGGGGTATGTGGCTATAGACACTGCAAAGCAGCTTCACCAACAAAGAGCCAGATGCAGTGAGTTTGTTCAGAGTCAGATGGAGTTTGGGGAAATAAACCACCCCAAAATAGGTGGTCATTGGAATAGAAACAAAAAGAGAAATTGTACATTGACCCTGAACTCATCTGACCGAAAAAAGGAATAAATCCCTCATTTTTCCAGCATAAAAACTTGTGCAGTTTTCTAGAGACTAAGAGGCCTTAGATCTTACTGCTTTGTCTTTCTTACTGCTAGTAGGGCATTCAGCCTTAAGAAAACCATTAAGAATATGTTTTCCCAGGGTATCCCAGGCTTTTTACTATTCAATAGCAGGGGAAAAAATGAATTAATATTATTCTGTTGGTTTCACAAACTGAGAGAAAGGACATAAGGATTTTCCTCTCTTAGAAAAGTTTTACCTTGCAAGTCTCAACTGTACCAAAATTAGCTACATTTACTGCAGAATAACCCCTTTAGCATTCAGCATGTATTTGAAATATACAGGTGCACCAGATGAACACCAGCAGTATGAAATTAGTGCACCAAGGGGAAAAGGCAAGGATGGGATCCAATCCTCTGGGGCTGGCTGCCGGCGAGCCTGCAGCGTGTGTGTGCTCTCCGCTTTACTCCCAGTGCCCTTGATTTCTCAGGCTGTTTTGAAAGACAAAAAGAAAGTTGGTAATCATACACCGACAGATGGTTCCTTGGTTAGTTACACTTTATTTAGAGGGAAGCAACTGCGATTCATCAGCTTTTTCTTTTTTTTTTTTTTTTTAATAGCTCCAAGCTCCGTCACAGTGAACTTCCAACTCAAAATCTATTTCTAAGAAGTGTTGTGTGGCAAATGCCTATTAATAACAAACCTTGGGCTGACTAGAAATTTCCTTTTTCAACATTTGTATTCCATTCCTTAAGATGTTTTCACCCAATTTCATTTTACTTTTCTGATAGAGCTGTCTAGAAAGTTTTCCAGGGAATGCCATGCTAAATATATCGCTTTCATGCCTATAGTTAGATATTTATTTCTTGTTGTTGGCCTGCCTTTCTTTACCTTAACTGCAAATTGATAGTTAATGATCTGTTTGGTTTTATTTTGATGCTAAACATTTTTGATTTATTATTTTGGGGCAAATATTATGCTTGTAGCGCTTTCTTATGCCTATTAGAATTAAGCTGTATCTGTGAACAGGCCTTTTGAATAGTATTTTGCAGTACTCTATATGCACTTAAAGTTAAGAATGTCCCTAAATAACTTTGCTAGATGGAAGCCTGAAACTAAAATTTAGATTGATTGGCTTAAAGTTGAAGATTGGCTCTCTACAATACATAGACAAAGCTTGTATTACAGTCCAGCTCATGCCTAGGGGTTCATTTTCTTTTTGACCCTTTTGTGTTGCTGTAGGAATTTATTGCACATTCTAGATTCAAGTAAACAGTAATTTCTCCAAGATTCTCTAATTAAGGAAAAATCCTGTAAAAAATCATGTTTCCTACCTGTGCAGATATCAGTACAGGCCTGCACCAGCGTGAGTGCAAACAAACTAGTCCATGAAGCAGTGGCCAAATTTTCTTTTACAGACACAGGGGAGACTTTCACTTCTTTTTTTTTTCCATCAGCACAAAGTCTACATATCAGAACTACTCACTTGTTCAGATATTAAAGTGGGTTGAAGAAAAATTATTACTATCTTGACCTTTTAAAAACACATTTTAAAATAAAATATTTTAGATTTGAAAAACAGAAGGAGATCATCTCTAAATTTAGTTAAAATTAAGAACTTAACGTAGCTGTGCTTATTTACTTTTAAAGAATTCCTCTGAATTTTGTGGGAAAAATTTTTGGGAAAATCTCAGGCCATTCAAGTAGTCAATTTAATATCTTTAATTCTAAAATAATCTGATCCAAGCCACTCCATTTTTTTTATATTTGGGGCTGAGGTTTTGGGGTAGTCTATTACAAATTTGTAAAATTTGGATCTACCTCAAAACTAGTCTATGGCTGGAGGAATCAGAGCTGAATTCAATACCATTTCCAGGTCACTCAGCACTATGCAAGTTCTAATTTTTTTTAAATTCCTCACTTTTTCTCAGGATATTAGCACTACCAAATATCTGTCTCAGGACTCATTCTATAGCAGGGATAAATGGGAGGAAGAGTCCCTTTCTCACAGGTGTTTTATGGATATACCACATTACTGGCCACCTACCCAAAAAATGTGTATGTTGATTTCCCCTGAGGAATGCCATGCTGCTAGTAGACAGGATCACTGATGTGAACAGCTCACATGCAAACCATTGTCTTCCTTGTCTTCCCTTTATTGTAGACTCATGTCATCATAGAACGGTTTGGGTTGGAAGGGACCTTTAAAGGCCATCTAGTGCAAAAATCTCTCTTCTATTGATATAACTCAGCAGACAACATGGCATTTCTTCTGTTGTTTTACCCTCAGTTCACCTGCCTGGACTTCAGCTTGCCCAAGTGCTGCTGAAAGGTATTCGGATGACGCTATGTTTTCACATGGAGAAAGAAGACGCCACAAGGAGATGCAATGGGAGGTCCCTTAGACAAATCCGTCCAAAGGCCTGGACCAACAGTTTCAAGGATTTATTTTGTGTACGTCCTCCTTGCAGGAGAGCTCGAGGTAGACTCTCTGGTCCAGCCAGGACTGTTGACCTTCTCCATCTCCTTGTTGTGAGAAACAGGCACATCCTCAGTGGGCAGCCCAGCCAACTTGTCCTGCAGGCACCCCCTCCCTCCCTCCCCTGAACTCAGTGGATCCTCCTGCTGCCCTCCTCTTCCCCTCTTTGGCACTGATCTGAAATCCCCAAGGGTCATACAGTGGGCAATGAGATTAAGACCAGGATTTGTAAAGATGATGCCTTTTTAGACAGCTTAATAGACCAGATGCTCAGCTGAGGATCAGGCCATCTGTCTACTCAAGCCCTACCTGTACTGAACAGGTTATTGCTAGCAGAACTGTTAAGAAAGAGAGGGAGACAATCCGGGACTGCAAACCCAAAACCCAGCTATGCAGGGATGCAGAAGGACCTCCTAACACTAAGCATGTGGAAGAGAAAATTGGGAGATGATGTTCATGGCTGATAAAGGCACTAGTAAGAGGGAGACGATCCCAACTGCATGCACAGAGAAGGACTTCCTTGCACCTTCAGCGGATGTAAAGGAGCCCATAGTCAGCAAAAAACGTAATTATATTAACTTTAAAACCCTTTGCACTGCCAGGATAGCGTGAACTGAGCCTCCCCTATAAATGAGTCTGACCCAGTCTCTAAAGCCAGCTGCTCCTTTAGTGCAGTGATCTGTCTCCATACTCACTGATAAGCAGTCTATGCCCCGTGACTTACAATAAAAGGGAATGATGGTCCCTGAACAAACCCAGAGAAGAGGTATTGATTTGCAAATAGTTTAAAAGAATATTCAAGGGTCATGAGCTGACCCTTTTTCAGCTCTGACATTTTATATCAGGGAGGATCCTATTGAGATGGGAATTCATATCCTAGACATTGTTTTGTCTTGTTTCATAAATAAGTTGAATAGCTTAATTGATTGACACCCACTGCACTTTCCCAGCTTCCTCAGGCTCAAAAGTACACTGCTGTTTTCTGCCATAAATAATATGAACTTTCAATCAGCCGCCAGGCACAAAAAGGAACTGAAAATTCCTCATACAATAGCTGCAATCTGGCATACGAGGCACCACAGGTCTGAAAAGGAGAGCGGCATTTGATATCACCAGGTATCCATTTTCTTCCTGCGGCATCAATAGCATTTTCCTACCCAAATGACCTAGACGCTAAACAAGAAATACCCAGGGTCCCCTGCAGGGAGAAAAACCAGTTTGTCCCAGCCTTTATGTGTGTCCAGAGCTTAGGAAACTGGCTGTCAACCCTATGAACACAAGATGGAGAAAGACACACTGGACCACCTAAGCCAGGCCCTTGGAGGTGCCAGTATAGCATCCCTTATCCCTCCTGGACTCTGATCCAACTAAGTGATATTGTTTGCCCCCAGACTACTCATTTGTCCCCAGATCTCACTCCTCTGATTGTTAAAAACCTCCCCCTAGTTTTCAGTCCATGCTTATTTCTAATTATTTGAGTTCAATCTGTTCTCATGGCAGGTTTATTCTTTTACCTAAATAGCTGTTTTCCTTCCTGGATATTTAGCCCCCTGATGGATTTAGTGTTCATTTCTCCTCCTCAGCCTTAATTTCACTAAAGGAACTAAATAAGCCACACACTTTGAATCTCTTATTTTTAAGACAATTTAATGGCTTTGTCAGCAATTCTAGTGACTTTTGGTGAGCTCTTGGGTAAGCTTATAGCCGGTATGTTCAAAAAAGGGGTCCAAAAATGAGTTTGAAAGTGTTGAGAACTTCCTCTTGAGAAAGAAAGGTGTGGATGTAAATGTGCAAGCTGGAAAATATTAGCTCTAACCTTCCTGTGCTTTAATTTCCTAATCTGTAAAACAGAAAGGACAATACAGACCTCAAAGGGGAGTAATTAAGGTTTCTAAAGTGCTCAGAGATCTTCAAGTGAAAGGTTCAATTCTAAACGTGAAGCTCTTGTCTGTTGTTCTTTACTTGTTACTTCTTAAGGACTGCAGACCCTGGAGAGATGGCACTGAGCCAGACTAAAGCCAAGCAAAGACTTCCCCGTTGATTACACTGGGAAAGTTTAATGCAAAAAGTTTCATGAAGGGTGACAGGCACCAGTTGCTAAGACAGAGCAATAAAAACTGGGAGAGAAAGAATACTGACTGAAACTCTTGTGAGGCCAATTGCTAAGATCAGTATTTTTTCTTTAGAAGCAGCAGCAAACAGTTAAATCTGTTTTTCTTGCTTTGTTTCAGAAGTAATCTCTCCAAGGATGACCACCATACCATCCTCATCTGTAATTAATAAATGTTTGGAAGGACACTTTCCCACTCGACATATGAAATTATAGATGATCCCTTAATTCCCCAGACATTTGCAAGCCTTGTCTTGTCAGAATTGAATTTACTACAGCTGATTACCCTGAGAATGCACTGACCTTCTTAGCTCCTGCTGTGGTCTTTATTTTTTCCATGGCAGATAATATGGGGACCAGAAACTGGGGACTTGGTAGTAGGGATTATGTGATACTAATGAGACAAAGCTTATTGTTGATGTTAACTGTTATTACCACTAAAAAAAGTGCACAACTCCAGACAGATGGACTTCACTTTGTTATACCAGGAGGGAGCGAATGCATTTTGACAGTAGCAGCATCTATTTAAAATCTGGATCACATCTGGTGCCTCTCTGAAGCAGACCATATCTGATCAATCAGAATTATGGCTCTTCAGTCTCCAGACGAGTTAGAAGAAATTCATTATCTGTTTTGAAGCCTGCTTCTCTTTCATCTATTAAAAAATGAAATAAGATCCATTGTCACTGGATCCATTTAGCTACTAAAAGGAAAAAATAACCAAAACAGGACAGTAATTAAACTAACTAGCAGGCTCCACATCTGAAGACATGATTAATTCTTTGAAATACTGCACATGTAGGTACTTGGCTCACACTAGGCTTCAGTCAACAGTTTCTTAGCTGATGAAATAGATAGCCTAGAACTTATCTCCATTTTTGGTTATTTCATAAACTCTTGGAAACACGCACATGAATTTCTTCAAACTCTGTCAGAGGTCAATATTTGTCTTTCAGGCACATTTTGCCCCTATGCTGGGTATGCTGCTTGGCAGATTTGAGGACAGCAATGTCTCTATGGGGCCAACTACCCCCCTACCTCTGCCCTCCTGTGTATCGCCTTCTGGGCAGGCACTTTTGAATGTTTAAAATGGACACTAAATTCTTCCATGTGAGGTCTGCTGGACCCAAAAAGATGGTGAGAGCCTGAGTTTACAAATAGCTAAAAGCAAAATGCAAAAGGATGTGTCCTGTTCTGGATCGCTTGAATTTCTTAATACAATTTTTCTCGTTATAGAGACAGCTTTTTCTTGCCTGTCCTGATGATAACAGAGGTCACATCAACTATGACCTAGCCTCTGAAGTTCTTGTCATTGCTTCCCTCTTTACCATGTGTTTTCTTTGAGGTCTGCAATAGCACAGTTCAGAAAGTAGCCTTCTGAAAGCAGTGGATGTTTATTGCCCTCATTCACAACTTTCAAAAGAAAACTTAAAGTAAAAGACAAGGAATTTTATAAGTGGTTTAACTACAGGTGGTGAGAGAAAAAAATTGTAATTTGGGGATGCAGAAACAAGGGGTTTACATTCTGTGAAGAACAATTTAAAACACTAGTCAACATTTGTGGAATATTTCTCAAAATTCATTGTCAAATTGCTATTTTTGATTGATTTGTTTTAATGAAACCATATTAAAATGGTGGGAGCAGTGACCATAACCTTCCAGAGGAGGATCAGGTGTGCAAAGCAGACCAAGGCTGGCATTAATTTCTTCTGTAGCACTGATGACTCAGGAGCGAATGATTTTGACTGCTTATGGATCGTGTCCAAATGAGTAAAGTACAGAATGAGGTTATAACAGCTGCCTGCCCCAAAGTGCTAAACCACCCTCAAAATTAGGTGGGGCAGCTCCAAAGCCATTTATCTACCATGGGTGCCGAAATGTCATGGGAAACTTCAGTCTGGATGATATATATCAATATCCCCTGCTAGCAGTACTATCTTCTCTGGAATTTCTACAAATCATGGATGACAATTTTCAAACCAACAAGTAAAACTTAAAGGTAACTAAGGTGGAAGTGATTATGTTTGATTCCTGTCTAAGCTAGTTAAAAACAGATGTTATTTCAAGACAGCCAGTTTCTCAAAGCTGAATCAAGTACAAGTCAGCTGTAAAGAAGGACTGAAGACTAAATGTGATGCCTGTAATGAATAGTTTAAACATATTTAGCTAGGTGTAAAAAGAACCAAAAAACAGCAAAAATGAACTAAAACTGTAATTAAGATAACATGGTTCAAAAAACAATCTAGGATAGAAACAGATGCAAAATGAGCAATAATAAAGATGAATGGATGGATGTTTCAAAGATAGATGTTGTAAACACTGAAAATACATCCTGGAGCTATATAAAATTAATAAGAAAACAAAGGCACACAAGGAAATACACACGACCGAAGAAAAAGGCAGTAAGAAACAGATGTTTGAGTCCATTGGAACCAAAAGTAACCCTACCAATACTATAAGCCCATGAATAGTAAGAGCACTAGAATAGCCAGTAATAATGCAGAAAGTCAGAAGTGTTTAACAAATATATCCATTCCTTGCCCAGGAGAAAACCAGGCGTTGCGTTCATATCATAAGGAAAGGATGAGTATTTTCCACTCTAGGCATAATCAATGCTGATGTAAAACAGTCACTACTAAAGTAACTTTTTAATATCAGTACAGCAAGGCACCTTGCACCAGGATTACTAAAAAAGCAGCTTAGGAAGCTCCTCTGGATGCTGATTTTAATAACTCAGGTCCAGAAGTGGCAGAAACTTGAGAAGAAGCAAATATTATGGCAGTGTTTGGACATGGTAAAGGAAATGATCAAATAAGTATACGTCTGTCAGCCTGACACTTACTGAGGGTAGTAATAACAGAAAATTTGATACAAGATTTAACTGCTAAAGAATTCAAGCAGGTACTCTAAATAATGACATTTTGCAAGAATGTATGGAAAATAGAGCTTCTAAAAGTTGCTAATATAATTGCTGCAGAAGACAGACACAGATAGACCATTGCTCTGACTTGTTCTCATCTCCAGAAAAGATGCAAAATATTCACTTTATCCACCAGGTAGGAAATACATGGGGTTAGGAAAACATGACACAAAATTCAAACTTATGTTCTTTGAAAAAAAACATTAGTTATCAAACTTAGAAGGATGGAGGAGGCTCTAATTAGGGCTGGTACAATTTGATATAATTTTTCATTGAAAATTACCAGCTGTAATCTGTAAATTTTTGGTTAGTTGTGGTGATGCGGTAATAGTTTTTTGTTAGTATCATATTTTAGCGATGGTATAAAGCTTTAGAAGCAGCGCAATCCAGAACAGCTGCAGAAACCCGTAGCTGATATGAGACACTCTTCTCACCTCTATTTTTACACGTTTCAGTAATTAACCTCCAATATAAAGAAATAAAGTATTTGTGAAAGAAATAGAAGAGAAACAGCCAACCTCATCTAATTTCTACCCAAGCCAGAAACAGGCATGAAGCATGGTCTTTGTAAATAACTGAAACACTTTTTTTTTTTTTTTTTAAATCTGTCATTTCTTAGCTGAAATAGGGCACACTGAATTACTTGAGGTGAAGAGACAAATTCCCTTTTTGTCCTGAACTTTCTGAAATCATCCCAGCACAAGCTCACCACTTCCAGATGGAGCATTCAACGACAGGCTAGCAAATTCAAGAAATGACTGGGGTTCACATTGCTGGTTGCTCTGTGCAGTTATTTCTGCATTTTCCAACAGCCCTATGGAGACAAAACTTGCTTTCAATCACCAAACCATCACACCTGCTTTAAAATTGTCCGTGATTTGAAGGTTGGGATTGAAATCCCAGATTAGGACACAGGAGTGAGGTGTCCAGATTCCTGCTGTGGTCAGTGGAAACATAGTCAACACAGTCAGTGAAAACTGGGGAGTTATTTGCCTGAAGAAGATACCCACTTTGATCAGCAGGTTAAAACCCACACAAACCCCTTTAATTTTTCAGAGAAAAACCTCCAATTTCCAATACCTGCAGCAGGAAAAGAGATCTCTCTTTTCCAAAGAAAATTTTCAATTATACATTTCCCTCTGTAAAAATTTCTCCTCCGGACCATACAGAAGGCATTGCTTACTGCTTTAAAGCAAATGGTCTTTCAAAGACCTCATTGTTCCTCAACTTTATGGAAACTTCTCTGCTTCACGGCTTTGTCCTCTTAGGGCATGATGTTTGAAGGGTGCAGCTACCCCCAGATTTTTGCAAACATCGTGCCTGTTTTCAAGAATAAGTACAAACCAAAGCTTTGCATTGATTTCTCTCTGTTTTTTGTTCTCTTTAAGAATTTATTCTTCCTCATTTTCAGATGTGTCTGTTGACTCTTTCAAAGGAAGGAAAATGACGGCATTCTCCCAAACGCTGTGTGTGTCCTTCCAGCTCCAGCTGGGAAATAACACTGTATCCGAGCCAGGCTTGCAGGGGACACAAATTCCATGTACCAAGACTGTCCTCCCCAGTCAGACAAACCAGAGCCATATCTGTCTTGCAGCAGAGAGCTAAGAAATGACCAGCAATTTTGCTCAGGTCACCCTAAGCCTTAACCTTCTGTGTGAACTCTCCTGCTTGCAGGAACAGGGTGGGAGGTGCAGGGTATGAGAACGCCTAAGGTATGAAGACACATTTGCATCACATCTCTGACAATCAAGATATGCGGCCAAGCGACTGTTTATAGGTACTTGGTTATTGCTTCGTGATTTCAGTATTCCAGAATATATGTTAAAAAAATAAAGACCCAAACTGAGACAATACCCTGCAGCACCACCTCTGATGATAGAAACATATTTTCCACACCTGCCAACTTCACACCCAAACCAACGTCTGTTTAATAAGCATTAGGGGGAGAAAAAAATACTGACTCTGGAGTTTCATCAGCAATTAGAGAAAATCTGTTAGTGTGTCAACAATAAGCCATTTCTGCTTGATGACTGTCACACCCATCCGGATGAGATGTATTTCTCAGCTGTTCTCATTTGGGACAAGGGCACAATACAGGTGTAAACCAATTTTGGAAAGCAATCAGGTAGCCTGGCTTATGGATTGTATTAAAAAGAATCTCACAATGGAACATAGACACAAGATTATCTTGTTCTTACATATGGTATAAGCACATTTTCATCCCAGTCTGAGTTTGGATTTTCAAGATAATAACATTTAGTTACACGAGGAGATTTTTCAGTGCATTGACAGCCGTTTTGCTTTGCAAGCCATGCCAATTACTAGCACCTTACAATCTTCTGGTCTTCACCCCCAACATTTTTCTTCAAAACTTTTTATTTCAGATTCTTTAGGTATTTGTCAGAGCCCTACCTGATCTTCCCATTTGAATGTCATTCACTCACCTTCTGCACATGCCAAGCGTTACCTTTCTTGTTGACTCACTTAGCAATACAGCCTTGCAAGATCCCAAGACACTTGACGCCACAATGTTTGATAATGTAAATACTCCCTGGAAGGAAAAAGAAAGTGCTCTTTTTTTATTTTTCACTGAAATATTACGTTCTTTTTCCCCCCCAAAAAATATTAAAACCAAAATTGTAACAGTCTTTATGGCTTTTATAAAAAGGAAACAAAACCCAAATATATTAAAGAAAGAGCTGGACCAGGAGTGCAACAAAGAATTTATAGTCCTAATTCCTTAAACCAAGTAAAAATTCAGGATCTTGGCAGGATTCAAGGTTCCTCCAGCTGAATTTCAGTAACCTGAGAACTTTAATAAACCTGGCTGAAACCCTTAAATGAGCCTACAAAAGAGGAGCCCCTTCCTTGGGGTCCTCACTGGAGCGCCGTCTGCCATCAGTCGAGGACATGTCCTGCTTGGTCCCAGCACCGCTGGGAGATACTCCACATTTCAAAAACAGCCAAGTCCATTTGCGTCACACGCACCGCCTGCCCGGAACCGTCCCTTTTCTGTGCCTGTGCCCATTTGGCAAGCCCCCCGTCCCTTCCCCCAGCCCGTGCTCCTGTCACCCCAGTCTGCACACACACAGATTGCAGCCTGAGCACCATTTTGGCACTTTAAACACACAACACCTGTTTTGAAGGTTAACAGATAGTGACAAGTATAATCACAGCCTCTGCTGAAGTTTTAGCCTGCCAGCTAGCCAATTATGCTATTATTTTCGATAGTTTTTTCTCC
This sequence comes from Numenius arquata, assembly GCF_964106895.1. Taxonomy (NCBI): domain Eukaryota; kingdom Metazoa; phylum Chordata; class Aves; order Charadriiformes; family Scolopacidae; genus Numenius; species Numenius arquata. Next base: position 53,154,387 of record NC_133580.1, read on the forward strand.
CCCACACATATACCCCATCACTTTGCAAAGCAGCTCCACAGGCAGCTGCAACACACTCTGTTTTGGAAAGATGGGTGCCTTTTCTTTTTCCCCTTCCTGGTAGCCAACAGCTCTCAGTGCCATTCCCCGCTGTGCCAAGGCACCGCACCGTGATGCTGCTCCTCGACAGACGCATGGCACAAGGATGCTTCATCAGCTTTGTCCACCTTCATCGGGGTCACCACACAAGGCAAGTTTACCTCTGGAGCTCCATCCTCCCATTTTGCATTCATGGGATCTGAGGTCCACGGCCAAGAGGAGTCACGAGCTGCCCCGGTCATGGTTGCAGGCTGCAGAACTGTGACTGGAGCTGGGGTCACTGCCGGGGCAGGAGGGGGAGGCTCATATATCCTTGTCTAAAGGTTCCCACGACCAGAAAGTTCCTTCTAATCTCAGTGCAGGGGGCTTTCTTTTGTCAATGAGCGTGCCTTGACAGAGGTCTTCTCCCTGGACAGCCTGGGCTAGTCTCTTGTGTAGGGATAAGGATAGGGAAAAGGATCTTAAAATGTGAATGTAGCAACACTCCCAGCTCCCTGCAACCTCTATGATACACAGTTTACTGGTGTTCAGTTCTATAGCCTCAGTGGGGACATAGTTCCTGGTCATTGCATTGTGCAGAAAAACACTGGCCTAAACCTTTATATTTTCAGCATTAGGTTTCCAAAAAATTCTGTCCAGGAGCTTCTCTTGATTTTTCAGTGCACCATATTGATTTTGTCCTAGCATAGAAAGGAGAGACTAAGCTTTCTCCTTCCATCCCTGGAAGAGGCTCCAAAGATACCTGCAGCACTAAGGACATTCAAAGTCCATCTCTATTACAAACTCTGCTGACCTAAGCTAAGCAGCATGGACACTGAGTGAGGGTTCATTCTTCAGGGTGCTTAACACTCTGCAATTGAATCCTGAGGGCAGAAAACAAACTTTGATCCTGGTGGATGTAATCTGGACACAAAGGGGAGAAAAGCCAGGTTGTTGCTTCATAAAACAGGGGCACTCAACTTTTTGAAAAGACTCCTTTTTTTTTTTTTTCCAATTAAGCTGAAAAAAGGCAGCTGTAAATACTCATTTAAGGGGTCATTAACTCTGCTGCCCAAAATAAAGCAAACTAGCAGCATTGAAAAGAGCCCTGATGAGCTGACAGTCTGCAGCACTTCTCCCCAGTGACATCCATTGCTCGCTTCCACCGGGAGCCGGTATGTGTTTTCTGTAGGGCTACATGAAGTTGATAGTCATGTCCCTGTCCCAGCGATGGGGACACCAGCTGTGTGGAGGAGCAAGTTCACAGCACCAGAAAGTGGTGACAGGGACAGCACCGGAATCTTCATGATGGAAAGTCAGAGGCTCAAGATGCAGCTAGAAACCATGACAGCATTGTTGTTTATGATGTGCCAGCATAAGAAAACACATAGGGCTGCTTCCTTTGGGGTGGGAAGGATGGATAGGGCATAAAGTTTTTCTTTTTGCTGGCTTCCCAGCTGTCTAGCAGGACCTGCCAATGAGCATGGCACTCTCCCAGTTTTGGGGAAAGGGATATCTGTTCCTCTGTAACTTTCAGACAAAATACCAGTTTGGGGGTATCCACAATACCCCTACAGACAGGAAGCTGATTGCAGCACAGTTTCCAGTGATCTCCTGTACTTGCTCTGAGTTGAGGAAGTTCAGATACCTGCATAGGATCCATTTAAAGAGGTAGTCATGGGGAACCTGGGGTTGTCAGATGCCAAAATCTTGTGCCAGCATCCCCTGACCTAAGGTTGCACAACGGCAGCTTGGTGGCATCACATCCCAGAAGACACAAGATGGGGCTTGGCATGGGAGGGACAAGCCTAGAAGTGGTGCTGAGATAATGAACAGTTGGTGACAACAAACCCAGATCCCACCCACTCCATGCAGGGAGAGTGCTCGCAGAGAGTAAGAAGAGGAAGGAAAGGCTGGCTCCTGTGCATCACAGAGTGGCCCTGTGGTACCTGGAGGTATTGGCTTCAAGAGATGACAAATCAGCCCAGTGAGATGCATCTGCACCTGGACTATGGGGTGGGAGAGGGGTCACAGCACAGACCCAAAAATAGAGGTGATAATGGTCTGATGGGGAGGTTCACACCAGTTCATGGTCCACCTGCTCCTGGTGTGGGACTGAAACCCCTCCGCATGCTGGAGCGCTAGCACATAAAGGCCGTTGTAGATGCTAAGAAACCAGAATGGCTCAGTGAAACAGTCCACAGAAAGGAACAGGTTATTTAAAGGGTGCTTGCCCAGGCTACACACCAGTAATGTTCTCTTTGTAGGCCGACAGCCCTACTGGGGGGAGCAGTATGAGGTGAGGAATTAGGTGCTAAGTTCTCATCAGCCTTTTCCAACCACAACACTGCTGCTAAATTTAAACAAAATCTGTTCCCGTCCATTCTACATGCCGTGTTCTTCCCTGTCACACAAGGCAACCTGAACCTGATGCACACTCCAGGCATTTATTTATTTATTTATTTGCAGCCTGTTCACCTGGTGACCACCCATTCCTCCAGAACATCCTATGACCTCAGGGGCAGCCAGGGTGCCAGGGGCACCCAGCCACCACTGCATAGGAAAGGATGGATAAATGCAATAAAGTTCCTGGTGCGGTGCACCCAGAGTCCCCAGGAAGCGTAAGTATCTGCGTGTTGTCCACCTGTCATGTAACATGAGGCAACGGACCTTCTCCACTAAAAATAAGGGTTGCATTTGAACCAAAGCTGTTCCTAAAGAAGGGCTAACTTTGCAAATGAAATTTTTTTTCTGGGAGCAGATCACCTTGGCAAATGCTTTTCCTTTCTGTGAGAAAGGAGAGATGGAGGAAATGGCTGGTCAGAGCTCCTGTGTCCTCAGCTGCATGACAGGTCAGTAAAGAGCAATGAAACACCTCATCAACCAAGCCCGTGCTATTAAATTCAAACCAGTGATGCCACACGAGTTTTCTCCATATCATATAATCAAATAAAACTGAAATTTCCATTCCTTTTCAACTGCACTAATGCCATTGGAATGACGTGTAGGGTAACACCAGGAAAGTTACTGCTGTAAAGTAAGCACCTGGGGTTTAGTTTGCACACTGCATAGATTGGAGGTTATTATCCATTTAATATATTTCTTTTGCCATGTATTAGAAGCAGAACTTTTAGGAGCCTGAGAAAAAATGTTTGCATACTGCCTGTAACTAACGCCATTAGTTAAAACATTCTGTGGTATATCGCTAACAGGATACTAGAAAAGCTCAAAACAGGAACAACACCATTAGCAAAAAAACACAGGGCATGTCCTCAGCAGAAGGAAGAGACAAAACACACCTATATTCCACACTGGCATCCAAAAGTTTCCTGTTTGCCAAAGCCAAAACATTGTCATGATCATAGCATTTCTGAATGAAATCCAAGATGGGTGGGTGGGAAAATGACAGGCCCTTTTATTTTTTCTTCAAAAAATTCTGAAAGGAAATCATAATTTACAAAACCTTTCTCACTGGAAGAAAAAGAAAAAAGGTTAAAAAAGGAAAGAGAAAAGGAAAAAGAAAAAAAAAGATCAAGAAAAAAACCACCAACAACCAATTCAAGCCACACATAACCCTGCCAAAGCAGCTTTTGTAATTGGTACCTCAGAAGAGACCTGGGCTATAACTTGCGTTTCCCATTGTTTAATTAATTAAAGTAATACATAACAACACTAAAGAATTTGTTGGTTTTTCCATGGTCAGTTATGGCCTGACCTGGAAGCTGTGGCTTTCTTGTATTTGGGTCTGTGATGTTGGGTTTTGGTGGGTTTTTTTAAGTAACCCTGTACGGACTACATGTGCTCTCTAAACAAAGCCAAAGCTGTGAGCAGCCAATTCCACTGAGCACAACCCCCCTGATATGCCCAACAGCTCTCAAACAGCATCTGGCCCAATCCTTTCCCCACTGATGACTCCCATCCCAGGACTCATCTGTTTTAGCTGCTTACATTGAAAAATAGACAGAGAAGAGAGGGTATTTCCTTTTTCAATTTGTTTTCTTTAGAGTCTTTGTAGCCTCATAAACAACAAGGAGAAGGGGATTTTCAAAAATCTTCTCCTGCTTGGTATCCAGGATTTGAAAATCAGAAGGTGGGACTCATTGGCACTACACAGGCAAGCGTGCAGAGTAATCACTCTGATAGCTGGACCCAACCTGTTCTGCATTTGTACTTTGCAGGTTAATGCTGGACCACTCTTTGTGAACCTGCAAGTGATGTAGAGCAGCTACTCAAGGCCCATGACCGAAGCCTTCACCTCAGAATTATGTGGAAGAAGGCTCAGATTTCTTTTCAAGATCTGTTTTTGCCACCATGGATAAATGATTTCTGTCATACAGACTTGGAGACAGCTCTGTTTATGGTAAGTTGTCCACAGGGTAGCAGAGAGAGTTGTGTTAGCCTTTCAGTCCCTGTGTATGAAAATATGGATGGATTTCTGGGCTGTTGCTCAAGCCCAAATACCAGCTCAGCACCGCATGTCTTTGGGGCACTAGATAAATAAAGCCAAATACATCACTTATGAGTAACAGAAAATGGTGAACGACAGGGAGAACTTCCCTGAGCCTTCTGAGCAGAGCAGAGACCTGTTCCATGACACGTGGCTGAGAGCGCTCCCACACCACTGAGTCATTCCCCATCACCAGGAAATCTGAATCCAGCCCTGGTGACCTCTTGGCAGACAAGCTGACCCCAGCATGGGAGGCAATGGAGGGAGAGCACCCATTTTCTTGACTCATCCCTATATAGCAATTTGAGCCTCGAGCACCACAGAGCAACAGTGTGGGACACACCAGTCTCATACTGAGGTGGAGCATCTTCCTCAGTCCTCAGCCATGACTCTGCAGTTAGTCGTGCCAGGTCTGCCTGTAGTAATCCAGTCATCCACCACAAGGACATCGCGTGTATGTTCATTTTAAATATAGAGAGGCGATCCGCTCCTCCTCCACTGTGCAGCTAACTGATGCTTAGCCAGTTAGACTGATCTGAGTGTCCTAAATGGGATGTAGTCAGCATTTAAGTAGATCATTGACAAAAATAGAAAATCAGGAGGACCTGGAAGCTATTCTGGTCTAGCCTTTGACTGTAAATGGTGCGGCTGATAGCTGAGACCACTGGCTCCATTACAAGTAAAAACCCCATCAGAGTAAACAGATGAACGGACTCAAATAAAGCAGCTTCTGCTTTTACATCTTTATAAGTTTTTTCCTATGAGAAATACTCTTAACAAGGTCTACGTTGCCTTATCCCAAGGTCCTTTACAAGGGAAACAATTAATCCCTACTGTCCCCAAATACCATCTCTCTTTCATGTCTATCAAATTACTGCTGTACACAAATGTTTTCAGATGTTGTCTTTTGATTCAGAACACCAATATCCATATATGAAAATGCAGGCCATATCTTCTGGCAATATCAGAGGACTTGGTTTCCAGTAGATAAGATTGCTCCACTAAACCATATTTTGGAATGCAATATCCAGCCTCTGATCTCTGACTGACTTAATATTTGCCTCCCACTATAGCATTTGAGAAATGTTAATGGCCTGGGTTTTTTCCTAGCCAGCACCTGTGAGAGGGAGGGCAGTAGTATTATCTCTGTTTTACAGAGGACCACTGTTAGCAGAAACAAGCTAATGTCAAGGTTATCTGTAAATGTCTACTACTGAGACAGAAATAGTTCTTCTGGGTCCTACTGAAGGTATTGTAAAAAGTAAGAAAGTTGGTCAAAATTGTTCTTGGAAGCTAAACTTCCCCTGACAGCAGAAGAATGCTTAATCCAGAAAAAACACACCATCATAAATCCCAGTGGGTGAAAGCTGAAATAAAGTGCTGAAATAGACAGTATTTTTCCTAGCTGTGAGGATAACCTTAGCATGATCTCCCAAAAATGGGGTCCTTCAGTCAAGAGTGGATGCCTTCTTCAAGCTTATTTGGAAGCTATGAGCTTGATGTAAAATTATATCTTATGGTCTGAATCATGTAGGAGGTCAGGCTGAAAGATCATCATAATCCCTTCCAGCCTTAAAGTCTATGACAGATTAGCGTCTTTCATATGGATAGTTCTTGCTCTGAGCAGATGCTGAATTATTTCAGCATTTAAGTGTTTTGCTGCTGGCTCTGATAGGATTCATCGCTCCTACCATGCTGCCTTCCAGCTCTTTATCTTCAAGAGAATGTTCTGCTGGTAAAGGCTGACATAAGCTTTGTTTTCCAGTCACCATTTTATTATAACAAGCACTGGATCCAAAAATGGGCTGACAACCCAAGATAGGAGAGTGGCAGAATATCAATTTACAGCCTCTTTCTCAAGACAGGCACATCCCAGAAACACCAACCAAACACATGGAGGAAATGCTTGAAAAACACTTCCTGTGCTGATTTGTTCACATTGCTCCAACATGCCAAGGATTCTTAAGTATACCTGCCTGGAAATTTTCCAAACAATACCTGGGGGGTCAGAACTGTGCTTTAGTAAATGACACCTCCCGATACGTCACCTTGGACTGATGTCCCTTGAGGAGAAACCTACTATTAGAGACCAGCCTAATTGCAAAATCATGGAATAATTTAGGTTGCAAGGGACCTCTGGAGATCCCTACTCCAACCCCTGCTTGAAACAGGGTCACTTTCAGAGCTGTCTGCTCCAGTTTTGAGTATTTTCAAGGTGTAGAGTTCCCAAACCCAAAGTACTGGAAGAAGAGCAATAAATAATGGAACAACATTCTTCTTGCCAGTGGCAGAGGGTAGAGCAAGGGACATAAAGGGTAGCAGAAGAGGTTTCCAAGTTGCAGCTCGGGATGCAGCTTTGGAACATGTAACTGAAGAGAAAGAGTAGAAACTCCACCCTTGGAGGTTTTCAAGACTTGGCCAGACAAAGGCTGAACCGGCCTGTCTTACTGTTGGCAACAGCCCTGCTTTGAATGGGAGGTTGAATTAGAGACTTCCAGAGATCCCTTTCAATCAGCGTGTCTGTGATCCTGTAAATGGGTAGATCAATGGATCAATCAATCAATGGAAGTCAACATAGCTTTTGTAAAGGTAAGTAATACCTCAAAAATCTATTAGATATTTTTGAAGGATTGCCAGATGCGAGGGCCAGAGCAGTTTGGTTGATTGACTGCACCTGGGTTTTGAAAATTATTGGCAGCTGGTAAAGGCTCTAAAGAAATTATTTTCATGGATTATCATAAATTCATATCAGATTAAAACATAGGAAGTTAAAAGTAGGCATAAATAATGCTAAGTATGCACACATACGTATGTGTGTGTACATATGTGTGCATATTTTTGTATATATGCACATTCTGATGTATATAACAGAAGAGTTTCTGAAAAGTCCCCCAACACCTTGTAATTTGTGCTGGAATTTCAGCTGTTTAGTGCAATCATAGTGAACTGGAAAAGGGATGAGCAATGAAATGACCAATGATCAAGTACTAAAAGTTATCCAGGATTTTCAGATCTAAGCCTGAATGTGAGTAATTTTGAGATGATCTCATGACTCTGAGCAACCAGAAAATGAAACCACAGTTAGAAGTTTGTCAATAAGCACAGTGTCAATAAGCACAGATTAATGTATGTGAGAAAAATTATCCTAGTCATACATAGGAAAAGGACTGAAGTAATTGTAAATAATTTTCGGAAAATTTCAGATCAGTAGCTCTGAAAAAGAGAGTGATAGAAATTATCAGAAAAGGGCAGGGAACAAAATAAAAAGTCCATTGCACACTGGAAATTTCCATTGGAAATTTTAGATAGCCCTGGTCAATATTTCTCAATGGCAAAATTACAAAAGGTAATGTGGAGGGCAATGCTGATCAGAGACTGATCAGCCAAGCGACTGCATTAACTTTTCAGCCTGAAAAGAGATGATGGAGGGATGGGTCCCCAAATGCAACGGCACCAGAAATAGGAATCTCCATTTGTAGGTTTAATTTCTCCTGACTTTTGCAAAAAACATGACTATTCACAACTCATACCGCTGCACCCAGATGCCACCTATAACATCTGCTGAGGACAGGGCTATTAGGAGCCTGAGGCCAAACGGGTATTTCATTTTGAGATGGCCAGACTACACATATGTGACAAGGTCTACCAGAAACCCCCCATTTTAGTTTGCAGAGGTAGACTGAGAGAAGGAAACAAAGCAAGAGACAGACCTCTCACTCACAGGTGCTCGGGTGTGACAAGAATAAATGAGAAACGGTTCAAAACAAGCTGCACCTTTCACACTCACAGGCCCCATGATGGGACCGTAACAACCACGTAGTCTTTGAGTGGTGTCAGGAACAGCAGGGGTTCCAGTTTAATGCTGTTACTATTTACTTATAAATAGCATCAGTGGGTGGAAACTCCTATTTCCAGTTTTGTAAGGGAACAAATCATTCTAGAAGTCTCTGCTCTCTCCAGAAATATCAGTGTCAGGGATCATGACACATTCAACAGCCTGGAGGACAAGGTCTGGGCACCAGGAGCGGTGGATAGGATATATTGCATGTGCCAAACTGGGGCTGTTGCACAAAACCTGAGTCACCTGTTACTGCTCCCAGGTAATAGACTGGTGAGGGAAAAGCAGTAAAAGATCTCTCTGCAGGTCTCGGCCACACATTGCTGTAAGGGGCAGGGACCTGAAGTGCCAGACGTTTTTGTGACAGCTGAACAAATTTGTATTCGGTGGACAGTCCTTTCTAGAAAGACTTTCATACAAAGTGATAAATACACTGGAAGATTTATGATGTAGGACATTAAAAGCTAGGCTGACAAAACAGTTAAGTTAGTAGCTCCCACCCATACTCAAGCCCGGCTTTCCAGATACTATATACAGGCCCTTGAGTTCTTGGTGTGACGAGCATCATCCAAATGGATTTGGGCTTCTCCTCCTGGTATAATCAACATGTAAGTCACAGATCGGAGCTTCTTGCCAGTAGTACTATGACCTCAGCATCTTACAGAATAACAAAGCACTGATACAGAGTCCTGAAAAACCAAGAAATGCTGCTTTTGAGTTTCAGTTGTGCCTGATGGGTTTCAGAAACCAAAACTCAGCCCTACAAAGCTTTGCAAACAGAGAGAGTGACAGGAAAGTTGGCCAGCACCCAAGCCCATCCTGACATGGGAAACTGGCACAGCTGTTTCTGAAAACACCTACTCAGTTCACCCATGCACTGAGCAGTTTTACAAATTAGTCATTAACCACTTCACCCCCACTGAGGCACAGACAGCGTATAATAACCTCATGATGTGGCTCTCTACAGCCAAGTGCTTTGCAGACATGTAATGGATCCAAACCCTCACAAATCTCTATGGGGTCTTGGGGAGGAGTGGAAGGAAGGAGTCTTGGAAAGAAACTCCCATGATGGTTTCAATGGTACTCTAGCTGCCAAAGAGGAGTCAGGATCCTCTGTGAGTGCAGCCTTAAGTGACAAAGGTGAGTTACAGAAAGTCAACTGAGGCATTACAAGCTGCATTTTGCGGTACCATTCACTGGCAGGAGCTCACCTGGGATGTGAGAAATCAGAGTTCCTCCTCTACCTGGAAAAGACTCAAATCCTTGTGTAACAGGAAGGTGCGTTGAACACAGGGGTACTGGCACTACTGGATCAAGGCATGTCCTGTTGAAATTGGCCCAGCAAGTAGCCACACAGGAAAGACTCATGGGGCTAGAAAGACACCAGGTGGAGAGAAATGAGACACGGTAATTCAGGCATTCAGTAGAGAGCTGGCTCCTACTTCTTGCTTCCGTTGGGTATCCTTATCATTAGACTATGCCTCCTGTCCCCAGGTCAAACTGCATCGCATCACTCATTTCCTCATCTGTCCATATTTTCAGTGGCCTTGATGGGCCAGGAACAGATCATGCAGAAGGGGACCAGCCCTTTTCTTTGATTTTGAAGGGTTCTACTTTGAGAGAGCTGCTTTCTGCTGCGGAGCCTCCCAGTCCATTGCCCCCTCAGAGCAAGACAAACCTCGTTAGCTTGGGAGGATTTCCCGACTGCCTTCTGGCACTCAGGGAGGCTGCCATCAAGCTGTGGTGGGGGCTGCAGTGAAAAGCTCGAGAGAACATTTGATAAACAAAAGGTTTCCCTCCCCTTCACAGCAGTGACATTACGGAAGGAAGCAAAACAAAAAGTGACAGAGGGCTGAGATAACACCATGGTGGCTGCCTAACCCTCTGGTAGGATTCCCTCTGCTCTTCCAGGCTGGAAAACCTGGGAAAGACAATATGTCCCAGCTGCAGAGCCCAAGGTCCTTGCCACTTGCTAGCAGCTTTAGGTTCCCCCTAATTAATTTCTGCTGAACTTGCTGTGGTAAGGTTTTGAGAGTCATGGCACCACCCTTGTACCCTGGGACGGCTGGAGGAGCCCTCTCCCAGGCAGGGGCTGTGGTTGCATATACTTTCCTCTCTTAACACGGAGTCTTTTTGCAAGCATGTCTGCTGCAATCCGGGAGCAGGTCCGGTAGGTGGCATGTCCTCAGCTGCAGCCAGGGTCTGGCCATGGCCCCGCAGCGAGCCAAGTGCCGCAGGCCTTGCTGAGGACCGCCACGCGCTCTTGGAGGAAGGCACTTTACTTCCATCTGGCAGCTCTCAGGGCAGCAAATCAAGCGACACATTGTTAGTTTTAAGACAAAAGGGGAGGGGAAGAACAAAAGATCAGAGCAGGACTGATTTCTGTCTTGTCGTCCTCCCCAGGGCTCTTTCCTGTTTATGAAAAGTTTGCTGAGGGCTACAGATGAGCCTCGAGTACAACCTCTGCTCCAGACAGCCTCCAGCACTTGGGAGGAGGAAATGACTCCAGACTTGGCAACGCGAGGCCCATCTTTGCCTGCACGTCCTGCCACTTGCTGGAGAGCAGATAGCAAAACCTCTCAGAGGAGGCGCGCAGAAAGCTGCCTTTTGTCACAGCCCTCGAAGGGAAGGCAAGAGCACACTGAAAACATGGCACTTAAAAGGACACAGGGAACTCACTGGTCTGGTGGAGTCATGGATATTGTTGAGCCAACAGCACATTTAGAAATATGGCTATTTTGCCGTGGGATCACATGGCGTTTCTCGTGAAAGTGACTCAAAGGGAACGAAGATCTCACACCTCAAGGCTGTCATGTTTGCTTGTCGTGTTCACATGTGAACTCTTTTAGCCTATAAACCTCAGGCGTGCTGCCAAGTAGTTATGGGAAGACTTTCCCCTGCCCCATTTGCATTTCCAAGGTGGTAGCATTTGCTACAGCACTTGCAGAGCCCTTCTTCCTGCAGTAAAGGCATACCTGTTGAGTTCCGGGTTTAGATCTTTTAATAGGAACCAAATCTTGGATTCCAAACACAAGAACCACTCTGCCCTCAAAATAGGTAAATCTGCCCATGATGACTTGGCTTACAAGCACAAGCACAGACTTTGGAGCACGTGCAGGGATCTGGAGGTTCTGTGAGGAAATCCACATGTTAACCAAATCTCTCACCCATGGCGTCTCCCCACTCACCCCTCCAGGCCTGGCATAATTAAGTTCTTTGGAGAACATGGTCCCCCCTCATTCAGCACAGAGGATACCAGCCCAATTGGCCACCAAGATCCACATCCTCACCCTGCCAGCAGCACTGCCCCATGCAAGACATAGGGCTTGAGTAACGTTTCCCTCCTCAGGCTGGACTGTGTCCACCCATGGAGTAAGGGGGCTGCAGCACCATCTTCCAGCAAGGAACCCATGTTGGGGCAGCTCTGCTGTCTCCTATCATTGTAATCCCAGAAACTGGGCAGAGCTGGTGGGGAAACAGCCATGACTGTCATCAGTGCCTTAGGTAGGACCTATCTGGGCTGCTCACCTGTGAGGGAAAAGCCAAGAGCCTCTGGGGAGGAGAGGACCTGGCCACCACGCCTTATGTCTTTCCTCCCTCTCTCTCGAGGTCTGGGATGAAATCTGGGAGAAAGTGCAAAGCTGCTCCTTCTCTACCGGGGCAGGTCAGGATTTGATCCACCAATGAAGCTGCAAAGGTTGATGCACAGACAACTTGCACCTGTGCACCAGTGGTCTCAACAGGGACCTCAGGGTGATGAACAAAAGGTCAAATAGCTTGGGTGAGGAGAAAAAGGTAAAAAAGAAAAAATCTTTTGCCCAAAGGAAATGAAAACAGGCCATGGCACAGACCCCATCTCCCTGCTTACCAGCAAAGCTGCTGCTGCGTGAACCTGGACAGTTGAAAACCTGAGGACCAGCCCTAGCCTTGTTCCCACAGCTTCAGCAACAACTATTGCCCATGAGGGAAGCCAAAGCTTTTCACCAGGTGGAGCTGAGGGACTCTTACCTTGCCCAGGACCCTTCTGTTCAAAATGACTGGCTGAAACATGCTCATTGCCATGCCCGGGAAAAGCCCTTCTGACGCCCCCAGTGTAAAAGGTGAACACACAAACCATCCCTGTGGTACAACAAAGAGCACATGGGTGAGCAAGCACAGTTCCAAGATGCTCTGTTGACCAGCAAGACAAAGTTTTCCTCCCAAATTCCAGCCCTACAAATGCAGGTTGTGGTCTGAAGCCCCCTCCCAGGTCCAGCACCAGCATGTGGTCTCAGTTCTGTGTCCCTTTGGCTGTAGCTATGGCTCAGGGAGGCTGTAGTCCTTCAGCACCCTGCAACATCTACTGGCACAGGGACACACTGGCTGTCGGGAAAGAAAGGAGACAGCTCAGCTTTCCAATTCCCAAATGAGTTTCCAAGGCAGGCAGTAAACAACCCGCAGCAAACAGAGCAAATGGGACAAGAGACAGTAAAGTGACAGCCATTTTCAGAGGGCTGGAGTGATTTGAGTGGGGTTGGCCCCAGGTTTGCAAGTAAGCAAGGCACAAATAGCCTTTGTTGGCCAAAATCCAGCATCACCTACAAAGCTAAGAGAAGGAATCGCAGGAGATGGTGCAGGGTGCAGTGCTGCACACCCAAAGCATCCTTCAAAGGTGGGACCCCACCCTTGCTGGCACCACTGGTACATAAAGGTGCTATTCAAAATGGGACAGAGTCATCACTGCACTGCATGAAAGACGTCCTTACCTTAATCTGGTTTTTAGGCTGTTTAATTCCTCATTTAATTTAAACTCTTCCCCAGCCCTGGGAGTGCAGGAGCTGTTGTCTTGCAGGGCTTTTTCCTCTCAGAACTTCCCTGTAATCAGGTCCCTCTCTAGCCAGAGGAGCAGCCTCCAGAGCAACTGTGTGGGCAGCAAGGCTCCCCTGGCACAGCCGCGATCGTGCCGCTCAGCCCCAGGGAGGTGAGACTCTCAGCCACAGAAGGGCAGTTGTTCTCCAAGGCAGGACTCGTAAGTGTCCCCCTAACTGCAGGTCAGTGCCAAAGGACACTCCTGAGATGGGGTGACATGTCCCACACAGGCAGTGGTCTCCACCCCTGCCAATGCACTACAGGTGGCCACAGCAACTGCAAGCTGTCCTGAAACTGGAGCCTTTACAACTAGTTAGATAACAGATATGGTCCATTAGTTTGGCAGGCCGACAGGCCCCCCTGCCAAAAAGCTCATCTCTTCTCAAAAGGGACACTGTTAACAGTAACTCAAGAGGATGCAACAGAGGAAAATAAACAACAGTTGAGGCAGTTGGTGTAATTGGCCAGCAGATGAAAATAAATTTATGCCAGCTTGTGAATACGGCTGCTGAGCATGATTCAGTGCATAAATCGCATGGCACAGAGCACGGGGCAGGCAGGAATAAAATGAAGTAAGAGACAAAGGCCAGGCTGCCTCTTGGAGAATATCACACACACACACCCCCCAGCCACCCAGCTTTTCCCATTTATGCCCATTTCACTCTCATGTGTCCCCTGACGTCACTAATGTATGGGTTTCCCAGCCCAGCCATAATGTTTTTCAGGAGGGACATATGCCTGAGCCACTTCTAAAACAAATAGCCAACCCCCCCCAGACCCAAGCAGAATTAAAACAAGAAAATGTTCAGCAGAAAATCCCAACCATTTCAAGTGCTCTTTGAGCACCATACATGAATAACAAAGAGTGAGCCTGCCATTTATTCCTTTGCGGATCACTTTTAAGATCAGCTTTTGTTCTGTGCTTTTTAGAGCAGCTCGAGTCCAATGGACAAAAATTCCATTCCCAGGAACACACAAGAAAGAACCAGGAGCCCTGGGCTGCACATTTCACCTTTATTTTTTTTTTTATTCTATGTTATAAATGTTCAGCATGGTCTTAACGCACTGAGCCAGCGTCTTCCTTTATGCAGTGGGGCCGACAGCTTGGAAACTGGGATTCTGCAAGGAGGAAAGCAGGACAAAGGCTATAGATGATATGAATCACCTAGAGAAAAAGAGACCTCAGCCAGTGTGGATGGGACCCTACCAAACATGAATATAACCGCTGCTTTGCAGGTGCTGCTTCTGGACCTTACAGGCAGCAGAGGAGAAAATATCTCCCCTTTTCACACCCTGACCTGGATACGTATAAGGCAATTTAGACACCTACTTACTCATCTCCTAGTTTAGCTGCAAACCACTTGCTCTCATCAGCTGTCTCTGTGAAAAACCGACCTACCTTTTTTTTTTTACAGGAAAGCTCCAGTTCTTGTTCACACAAAGGTGGTTTCAAAGGCAGCAGAGCCCCAATGCTCATGTTCTCTCCCACCTTCACAGGAATGTCCCAGCTTTTTGCCAGCTCAAGCCCATCCTTTGCAGAGAGCTGGGGGTCTCCTTCCTACAGAGAAAACACTGAACAAGATTCTAGCAACAACTGCTTTTCCTGCCTTTTTTCTCAAACTGATGGGCTGCTTGTTTCCCCCCTCAAATCCTGATTTATTCACTTTATCTTTTTCAAAAAACAGTCAACTAAATCACAGCGCAAAGCAGTGAGGTCACTATAAACTTTGCAGAAGATGTTACCACTAATATCCTACGATTCCCTCAGTCTTTGCTTTGACTGCCTTGTTTTCCTGAGCCATATGGGAAGATACTGCCTCTCAGCAAAATATAGACGTGAGAAGTCTCAAGAGCTATGCCTCAGATAACAAAGGCACTAGAATTTCCTTGACAATTATAACTCTAAGAACTAGAATTTTTCCTTTTTTCAATTATAGAAGAAACATTTGGGCCAGATTTTCAAAGATTAGTTCAAATCCCATTTAGACATGGCAAATAAATGGTCTGTTTTCTCCCCAGAACTTAGAGGCTCTTTGAAAAATCAGGTCATAAAAGCCACAGCGGGAGCTGCTGAAGGCAGAGACCTTCTACCAAACCTTGCCCCAAACAGGTTCCCTTGTCTACAGAATCCCTCCTCTTTACAGCCTCCCACAGAACTTGGGAAATAACGTCACACCGGTAGCATCAGACAGCTGGAGGAGGTGGGGACAGACAGAGTTAAGTGTCGTTAGACAGAGCTGGCATATTTAAGCAAATACCTTTTCATGCTCTGATAGGATACACAGATTCACTGAAACTGAGGCCAAGAAGATCCACAGCGGTCATCCAGCCTGGCCTCATATTCTTCAGTACAGAAACCATTTACTACTTTGAATATGACAAATGCATCCGTAGCACGCCCACAGAGTCTCCTAGGCATAAGGCATTTTAGGGTAAGGCTAATTAATTAACAGTGAATTGTGTTACTTGTCCACCATTCTTTTAGGAAAGCTGTTTGTTGGGCATGTGTTTGTGCGCAGACCCATGGAGGCGCTCGCTGCTGCATTTTCTGACGGTGAGGAGACTGTAACACATATCTTTGTACCTGCAAAGCCACTCTTCCAAAGTCCTCCAACTGCCTCGTAAATATTAATTGACGACTCACATCCTGAGGAGGTAGGTAAATATCAACTCCCCTGTTTTACAGACAGGTCAACTGTTGCATAACGTCAGCCGATGTCATTCAGAAACTAAAACCAAAAGGTCATTTTCTGTTTTAAGGACTGTATCCCATTCTCTGTGTTGTGTAACATTACTTCATGTTATGTAACCATTTTTTCCCAGTATTTTATATGTGTTTATCCTAAATTCTGCTGGCTTCCACGGTTGTCTGTTCTGCAACCGCAGATAAGTGTTCTGCTTATTTATTGGAGATCTCCCTTATCTGCAGGCTTTCATCACATGTTGGAGTCACCAGAAGCTCCCATCCATGCAGAGCACCACCAAGCCTCATGCACCAGTACTGGAAGAGACTGTTAGGACCCAAACCTTGAGCAAATGTCACTGGGGCAAGCTGTGAACCAGACACTTGGATGTTTAATGACTGTCCAGACACACCTGAAACCTAAAAATCCTGCATCAAGCCTGGGTGGAAGGCACATCTGCCCAGGTAACAACTGGCAAACCTAAGCCATCACTTGAGGTTCATTTTCAGTGTTGGGCACACAACTCCCCCCTTTATTTGGAGAAACGCCACTGATCAGAGGATTTTTAACTCTCCACAACTCCCTGGGGCTGTGAGTGTCTTAAACCACACCTCATGAAGAGGGAGAGAAAAGTGTGATCTCAGGACAGAGTGCTATTGAAGAGTGACACAACCGCAGTGGGATGTATCTCAGCTGTGGGGCAATTTCTGCTCTTATTCTTGGGACCTTCTGCTGCTGCTTCATTATCAAAGCGGGCAATGCCAGCCAGCTTTAGAATAACCTTGTTTGCAGGAGATCTAGCTCCAGATTTCATATCTGCAAGTTCATCTTCTGTTTACTTTTCTCTTGATGGCCTCTGGTAGAGCTCTGCTCAGGCTGACAACACCAAGTTACAAAGGCTAGGTAGATAAGGAGCAGGAGATGAGTTTCTCTAATGGGTACAAATTCAGCATCAAGATATCAGGGTCAAGGGGAAGATGAGATTTCTTTTCCCAATCCCTTCTTTTTTATTGGAAACGGAGTAAACCAAGAGTGCTACTCTTGTCACAACTGCAACATAGCTGGTGAAAAGTGATTCTAGAGGCTATTACTTGGCTCTCCTCCCCTCACTGCTCCAGTGTCCCATGGAGGATGTCCCACGGAAAAGAATCACCTTTAACAAGACTGTGACAAAACGTGCAGCCCAGGAAGATTACCGTGGGAGTAGCCAGAAGCTGGTTTTGGCACCAGCCCAAGGAGAGCCATGGTCTGCCACAATCCAATCATCCACTTGCTTCTTTGTTTTATTCCTCTTGGACCTGGGACAGGGCAGGCCTCACGTTGCATCTGCTCCACACTGCACAAGGTATTCTTTTAAATAACTAGGCAAGATACCACGCAGTCTTTACAAACACATCTTCTCAGTATTCACTGTGGAAGTATCTTATTCATCCTACCACCGTAGGGGTCGAACACGGATTTTGACCCATATCTACCAATCCAATAGCTATGCTGGTGCCTGAGGCTAAAACATCTTCTGGGCAAGTTACCGTGAGCTTCAAACTGATTCCTCTTCCATGCGGACAACATGATGTGTCTGTCCCAGATCTTGCTCCTAACCCAGTGATGTTGGAGGACTTGACCTAGGAACAATTACAGTTTAGCACAGGTTAGAAAGATGAAGAGTAAGCACCACTTAAACCAAAGGTGCCCTCCTTGCCCAGTGGCAGTTGAAGTTATAAAGCATCTTCTAGGTTCCTAAAAGGACCATTTTACTCTTAGACAGGCTCTTTAACTTTTTTCCTTTCTCTTTTTGCAGCACAGAAGGGGAAACACTAGACTTGCTGATTGAAAACTTTGTTTCATGGAGTGAAAGCTGGCAATACTGAGGAGAAACATAAGTTCGAGAAGGAGCCGTGCTCAAACGAATGCCCTATTGTGAGACAAGTTTTTCTTTTAGCAATGAATCAACGTAATAATCCATCTGTAACACTAGATGCGTCTGCCTGTACTACAGCAAAGGGCCATCTGCCCATCTGCATAAACATTCAAATGCTGCTGGGACAACCACGATGGTCTCTTAATGAAAGGCACTCAGCAATTAGGACTTAAGTGAAATCGTGCCCGGGTGGTTCTGAACCCTCATTTGTCCTTCCCACTCCAATGCAACAAGTGTCTGTAACTTTTTCTCTTTGTTTTTATTCCAGCAATTTCTTTTTAAAGCCAGTGGGGAAAGGCAGACACGTTGCGATTCCTGCAACAGCAGGAGCCGAGTCAAGTTGTAATCAACATATGTCCGGTGTAAGCTGCGTGGCCGCGAATTAGAGGGGCAAACTGCTCATCGTTTCCAAAATACCCACCTGCTCGGGGGCCAGGCTGCAGCAAAGCCATCCACTACGTGGCTCCATCTGTCTGGTAAACAGGCTGCAGATTTGCTGAAAGCTGAATCATTTTGCCTCTATTTACTTCCTTTTCTTTCCCTCCCTTCTCTCCCCCCTCCCGCCCTCTTCTAATTGGAGTTCGCTTGAAAGGTGTAGACACCCACAAAAACAATGCAGCACAATGAGGCCAGCGTTGAGTTCGTTAAACTGCTCCAACTGAAACCCGTGCCTGGATGAGGCTGAGCAGGCATAAAGGGGACAGACCCTGTCAGAGGGAAAATTTTAAAAAAAAAGAATTAACCAGGCTACAAACCCGTGCGGAAAATCCATTTGGGGGTGCACTGCGTTACAGTTATAGAAAGGAGCTGCAGCCAAGGTCCAAAGGGTGTTTGATCACAAGTCCTGCTGGGAAAACCATGTGAGAGGACATGTCTGATGTTAAAAACCCCAAGGATCAGCTTGTCCAGGACCATGCAGCAGAGCAGCAAGGTGGAGGGAGATTGGAGAACACTTGGGTCCATCCCCAGCTCCACACAGGCTCCCTCGTTGGTTTTAAGGTATAGCCCCAACGATTAGACAGAGCACAGGACCTGAGCACAGACCCCAGAGCATACAAGAAAGTAGTGGAAATTGTGTGCATTGGCATTGTAGTGTCTGAGCAGGTGTAATCAGGAAAGCACAGCTTCTTGGAGGAAGCCTTCCCTTGCCATCCACAGTCCAGAATCTTCTTGGTAGTTGTGTCGTCGGTAAAATAAGGGAATTTCTATCCCTGCTGCAAAAAAATGATGGCCAGGAGGCTGAATTGCTCCCAGTCTGGAAAGCACAGACTGCAGCGTGGAGTGTCTAGAGCCAGGACATATTATGATCATGAACTTCCTTCATCTAATCACTTAACCACTTACAAAGGAAGGGGGGGGAGGGGGAAAGGGGGAACTAATTGTGATTCTAAACACATTTTACTGAAAACATTGAACAACTTCTACCAGACAGTAAAGACATTCTAGGAAGGCGCATTATTTTCCCAATAGCCTGAACTATCTCCATAGGAGTCAGTTAAATATTTAGATGGGTACTTGCAAGAGACATTAAAATTAGACAGTAAAGGCTATTTTCGAGAATTAACATCAAGAGAACAACTGATTTTCTGGTGAGAGAGTGAGGAATGGAGAATAAGTCTGGTTTCAAACACCTGACAAATTGAAAAGGGGTCTTTCTGGGGAAAAGACCTCCTCCCTGCAGATGATGATGGGGTTTCTCCCCAGCAGCAGCTTCAGGGTATAGACAGGAGAGGGGTGAGAGGTTCTGGTAAGTTACTCAAGCATTTAGGATGGCAAGAATATGGGAAATAATGTCTGCTGCACACTTAACAGTGTTGCTGTACACAGCCGATACTGCTGCCAAGTGCAGTAAATTCCTCTGTGGATTACACCGCTCAAACCTGGTTCAACATCTTAAAGGGCAGCTCTCTTCCATTCATTTTATCCATGATCCACTGTTTTCCTTTGGCTTTGGAAACTCGTCTACCAACCTGCCTGTCCAAAACAACCTTCCTCCTCCACAAACATCTCACCATGAGGAGCAGCATCCCCTTAAGCCCCCATGAATGTCCTTTTGGGGGCCTGTCGGTCCATCCTGACTCCCCCCCTACAAACAATGCAGTTAAACATTCAAGAGCCCGACAATTTACATGACTAATTGCAGTTCAAAGTTTGCAGGGGTGGATTTCAACACTCCCTGAAGTCCCAGCCCCTGAAATGGTGCTCAGCCTTCAGCCAGATGAATTGCCATTCATATTTTTCCAGTCCTGCTCCCACCTCTGTCCAAAAGAAGGATGCAGGGAATCCATGTGACCGGTGCCCCAGCTGCAGCGAGGGCAGAGCATCCCTGCGTCCCGCCCTTGGGCCATCCATAGCACCATGCATTGGGGTTTCGATGGCAGTGGAGACACACAGTGTGCTTTCCACAAACAGCTTTTACAGGAACCATGCATTTCGCAACCAGGCAGGTGCAATGTCAAGGTGAGAGGTGCTGGTGCAGTGCATCCACCCACAGGGTGCAGCTCCGGGGAACTTTTGCCATCAGCTTCAAAGGGGAGCACTCCCAGGCACCGATGCATGTTTGGCAAAGGATGGGAAACTCAACCGACATCTCCACAACAACTGGCAGGGAGCCAGCAAGCCACAGCAGGGCCAGAGCCCAGCGGATGGGTTTAAAGAGAGACCAGCACGATCGCTGGGTTACAAGCACCGCTCTTGTAGGTGCCTGTGTCAGAACAAAGCCCCACATCGCTCTTGCCCAGTCTCCTACTGCAGCACCTGGTGTTCCTCCTCATTTCATAGGGGTCACTCCTGCTGCCCTCCTGCCTCTCAGCCCTGCGTTGCTGAGAAAGCTCTGGTGACAGGCAGGAAGGAGGGAAGGGGCAGATGCCTTTTGTACAATGTCTATAGGGCATCTAAACTCTGTTTCAGCCCAGCCTGGGGCCATAGTCCCTGCCCCAGGGATACCGTAGGATGCCAGACCACAGCTCTGCCACAGCCCTCCCCACCATGGGTGCCATGGAGCCAGGACAGACGTGGAGCCTGATGTCCCATCTCATCCCTACAGACATGCCCAATGCCCAGGGGCTGCACTCAGCCCTTGCTCCCCAGCATGCACCCCCAAACCTGAGATCCCATTTCGTAGCCCAGCAGTGGGATGTAGCTGCCCCATGCTGGAAACCCCTATATCTCCCGTGGGAGCTAGGCTGAAGCCAGCCGGCATCGGCTGCATCACAACCCACCCAGTTCTCTCCCAGACAAGGTGCAAACCTGGAGCTTTCTACCCCATTGCAGAACAAACCTGACAGCAGGGCAATAAGGAGAGCTGGGTACACCACCCCACAAACCCCGGCACATTGTCAGAGGGATTAAAATGGGGGCAACAACACAGGACCAGCCAGCCTGCTGTGGCAGAGCCTGGATGCTTGCTGAAACATCACAATCTCTTTTTATACCTCCATGCTCAGTTTCAGACAAAACTTTCCTCATTGTACTAAAGAGATGAGGGTGGGAGGGAAGAGGAGCTGGGCCATGGGAGCTACCCAGACTGCATCACATTTGCACTGACTTTGGGGATCCAGCATTGCCCCCCCCCAAGCCTTAAACATCTTGGAGCTTTTGTGCATTGTGGGACCAAAGGTAAGGTTTCAGCTGGCAAACGGCAAGCCCCATCCTGAAGCCCCATCATGGGTACATGCAACGGCCAACTAACGAGCAACCCCACATTACAAAGGCCAGCTTACTGCTTCGGCCGGTGGCCCAGCTGCCTTCTTGTGCCCCCTGCTCCATTTGCATAACTATCCATGGGGGGAGCAGGGCAGCCCTGCAGCCGAACAGCTGGCCATTGGCAAAATGGATTATATCACTCTTTTGTCCCCACGTCTGGCTCCCTCCGCTTGCATATTCAAGCTTTTCCCCCAACCCGGGCATCTCCTGTGCTGGGGAGCCACAGCGGCACTTGAGGTGCTCCCAGTTCAGCCCCTCTCCCGCAGTTCGGTTTGCTCAGGTATACAAGATCCTGGGAAAAGAACATGAAAATAGATCAGTTGGGGCAGAGCCCTTAGTGATAGGGAAGTTTAAAGAAATGTCAGGAAATGACGTTGGATGGTACCCTTTGAAAGTGGATTTAGGAACAGGTGTAACACCGAATACCGGAGTGTGTGAAAATGCAGCCTTAGACAAATTAGCTAGGGGAAAAAACAAACAAACCAACAAAACCATTTACGAGGTGCGCCTTTCCTGTCTGAGAGCCTCTAGGGTCACTGCTACCATTCTGAACAGCTCTTACTAGGCAAGATGCACACGTCTTCAGGAGTTCAAGGTCCAGATAGCTTTATATATGCACAAACAAGACTTACAGCCCAGTCCTTTCCTGCTTATGGGCTAAAATCACATTTTTTACCTGAAGAGCAATGGTTTTAGGAAGCTTCTTAGTGAGAACTTAAAGAGCCTGGTGCCTAAGGACTCTTCCAGCCGTTCCCACTAGCTCTTACTAAGATAGACTGATAGAAATGCCTTTAAATAAGGATCTCCTGTATTAGATTTTTTTTTTCTATTCAGATTTACTTGTACTGCTGATTTCTGTGTTTTTTCACTCTTTGTGTCTGTCCCCATTTTCTCATTTGCCCTAGACAGATTCCAATATAATGACATTTGAAAGCAGAACATTCACAGTGGACAGAAAAGTCAGACACACTCACCCTGCCCTACAGCATGGAGAAGAGCTCCAAGATCAGGTCACCCAACATATTCCATTACAAGGTCCTGATTTTAGACTTGTTTCCAATGCCTTAAAAAAAAAGCTAAATTGGTTCAACACTTTTCATTCAAAGATAAAGGGAAAAAATACTATGCTTTGCTTTACTCAAAAAACCAAACCACCAGTCATCTAGCTAAGAAGCCTTAGCATCTATAAGGACTTTGTCAGGGTTCCTATGATCATCACAAAGCTAGTGTCACAAATCAGCATTTGTGATTCCTGTAAAATTTCATCCCATTTTCACCTTACTTTAAGGGCTGGAAAACACACTGGTTTGTAAACTCTTATTTAAGGTTTGAGACTTCAGCATCTCAACTCTCTAAACATTTCACACGTGCTGGGCAGGCACCTGCCATCCCAGCTCCCTGTTGCTGCCCGGATAACCCACATACCACCCAAACCCTCCTGACAAACCAGCTCTGAACATGATTTTTCAAACTGAGAGAGGATGATGGATGTCACTGAGCAGCACAGAGGGCAGAAAAGCTTGATGGGGATGGGGAGGCATTAGGAATGCTAATGAGTCAGAGGGGAAAACCAGAATTAGGTCACCTTGCAATAGCCAGACTTAAAAATTCCAGAGTGAAACCTATGCTCCCTAGGCATGGACATTGCTTTCTTGGTAAGTAAAAAGCTATGAAAACATCTGCAAAACATGCATCTTAGTTCCCCTCTGGTGGACCCATATTATCAGGCAATAAACAAAGTTGTAAGCTGCTAGCTTGCATAGTGAGTAACTTTGTTGTGGGTCTTAATATCATGACAATGCTGATGACCAAATCTGAAGATTAGTATATTTTCCTACCTTTTTTCAGTGGAGGAGTTGCATCACAATGTTTTTAAAACTTTGTGTTAGAGGGAGATGAAAATTGCTAAGTCTGTCAGAATCAGCAAATAGCAGATGCAGGGCTGCCTACAGACTCGTAATTCGCCCTCATGCACCTTTCTGCATTATGCAAGATCCTCCATTCACATAACGATGTGCTCCGTCTTCCACAGGAACACGTCTCATTCCGTGGGTGGAAGGGGCCACTGGGAGGATGAAGCAGGGTCACGCAGCAAAATCAGGTCGTTGTATGCTGGACCGAAGCCTCATTAGCTGCAAAAAAGCAAAAGCTGCAGCCAGTACAGGGCCATCCTCTATCTCTCTTTTTCCAAGATCTACCTCCTCTTCTGCCTGAGAATTACATGAGAATGGATTTTGAGGAATATCTGTTTTCCTGAGGTACGAGCAGCTCTGTATTTTGATGAGCGTTCCCACTGCTACCGCACAAGTAAGGGCCACAGCACCGACCTTTCCCTTGCTGTAGCTACCTAGCCATGAGCCACAGCTCTGACACTTCCAGAAACCCATTGAGACAGGGTCTCAAACCCCCACCTGATGTACAGTAGCTGTAAGATGAAGCAAGGAAGAGTAAAGGAAAAAAAAAAAAAAGGCAGCTGGGGCAGTTGAACGTTGCCCCAGTCCATAGCTGAGCGCTCTGGGAATAACGCTCTCACTCCACGCTGCTGCGGGAAGGAGTTCAGCCAAGTCTGTTTTGGCAAGTGGGACACAAGTTTTGAGTACTCAACAGAATAGCCCTCACTTTAAATTCCCATCATTCACTCTCCTCGGCTGAGCTTACCTGAATCAGGACACCGTAAGTCTTTGTCCAAACTGAGACATCATAAAACATTTAATCTTATGGTTTCGGTCTTAAAGAGTTTAAGTAGTGAAATGCTACTCTAAGGAAGTTTTAAACTTGTCTCAATAGAGTTCATGCAATATTTCCCGGTTTGAAATCACTCACAGCATAGATCTCTAAGTCACTTTGCAGTAGCAAAAAAAAGCAGTACTGCTGGATGGGTCCAAGAAGCTGCAGAAAGTGAAAGCACCCTCATTTTGCCCTAGTAAATACCAGCTTTCGGCATACCAGTGACTACTGTGCTGGCCAGATGGTGGTGGGAGCAGTAACTTGGATGATGTTAATTACACACAAACTCCAAAACAACTGATGTCAAAACTCACTTTGAAAACACACCAGAATGGGCTGCTAAGCATATGGCAGCAACGCTCCTCTAAAACTTTATTTTGTGTGTGTTAAACAACTAACAAGGTCCACCAAGGGGTCCAAGGATAAGCAGCCACAGCAGCAGGGTCCCAGCTCCTAACTATTTGATGCTTGTCCCTTTACAACGCTGAGGAAAAGGTACAGGGATGTGGTGGAAGTGGCAGCCTGCAGCTACTGGACCAGGTCCTTTGCAGGGTAAACACAGGTGACACGTGCCACCCACTCAGCCAGCTCACCTCTTTTAAGGACAAGGCCTTGAAAGAAACATCCCAGGTGATGTGCTGAGCTGCACTAGGTGATTTCTAATGAGAGGATGAGCCCTGCTGCGAAAGCCCAGCATGCAAGCACACTGATCCATACTCCAGTACTTTTAAAAACAAACATCATATAGTTTGCAAAATAACCACAGTGAACAGATGGAGAAAAATTATTCTGGCGCCTGCCAACCACCAGTGAGGACTTTCCAACAACCCTGTGTGTTTTCAGAGGTTCTGCAGAGGCTAACTTCATACCAACAGATAATCAGCACCTTTACCTTTGAAAGTAAATGAAATTTGAAAGTAAATGTAAATTCTCAAGGCATCACCCCACCAGAATGGACTTGGGTACAGACAAATAGATATTTATGTTTGTCAGAGAGATGATTTAGCCCAAGCTTACAGCATAGGGGCCTATATTCTAGCAAATGTCAACTCTCAATAGGATCTACAGATTACAGTTGAACCATGCGCTGGGAGCTCCCACCTCTGCTCCAGAGGGCTTTCCTTGCCACTTTATTCTCAACTCCTCATCCTCCAGCAATTATTTATGTTGTTACTTTTAGGCTTGCTTAGAGATGCAAGTCACACAGATCCAAAGGAAAATGGGACATGAAAAGACTGTGGGAAGTCAGCCAGCCCTTTTCCCCTGCCCCAAAGCAAGCTGAGATGTAGCTACTGCTCCTGACAGACGCTTGCTCTTAACAGATCTCCATTTGTGGAAGAGCTACTACCACTTCCCCACACATCTGTTCAGCGATTCCTTATCCTCATTTTTTTTATATTTGGCCTTAGAAGAAACTATCACTCATCCTAGCTGCAATTTAAGCCCGGTCTACCATATGATTTCAAGCTCAGATCTTTCACTGCATCCTCACAAGTGCCTTTTCCCACATTTTCAAGCTATCAGTCATGCCGCTCTCCACTGCACCCTCTAGTCCTAAGTGCAGGGTCTCAAGTTGCACACTTACAGGTGCTCCTGTGAGGCACGGGATTATCTTGAGTCTCACCAAATATATCACCATTTGTGAACCTTAGCCTGAAGCTTGCTTTTCTACCACCAGCAGGACAAACTGCCAGATCCCTTATCTGAACTAATGCCAAATAGTTGATGTTGACTCTGAATTTGTGCAGTTGTTTAACCCTATCTAAATTTAGTGCGTTGCTGAAAAGGATCTTGTCTTTCCCCACCATCTCTTCCCTGGCGTAACCATTTCTACAAGTTGCCAAGACTATTTTGAATTCTAATGCTATCTTATCTTTCACATCTGTCCAGCTTCCTGTTGACTGCAAATCTAACGTGCGTACTACTTTGTTATCCAGATTGCTAATAAAAATGAAAGATAAGTGACCCAGAGCAACTCCCACAACCCAGTGCAACACGGTCTTCCGTTCTGCCACTGGGTGCAAGACGGAAGGAAACCACTCCCAGCGCAGAGCTGCTTACAGCCTCGCTCAGCCCACTTCCAAATACAATTCAATCTCTGAAACCACGCTTTCCCTTTTTGCAAACCACCTTCTGGTCCCATCCAACCAAAAATATTCTGTGATTCTGTATTTGCCCAACAGCCATTACAGATTTTATCCTACAACTGAGTGCAACAAATTCATCATCTGTGAATTTCTTTTGGAGTAGGACTTCAGACCTTGTGGGGGATGCAAAGCCAAAGCCTGCCCCATCTGAAGTAAGCTTTAACCAGCAATTCCTTTCACTCTTGGTTCTCAGGGGGGATTACATTAGCATCTGTAGACAAAGTGCAGAGATTCCTTTCAGCAGATTTCTTCATTTACCAGTGTTACTGCACAGCTGTTCAACTACTTATTTTCATGTCACCCACTAATAAGAGCCTAAACTAGATAATTACTACTTCCCATTTTCATGAACCTTGTTCTTCAGTATCTAAAACCACTCCTTTCTGTTTGTTTCCACAGAAGGGCTATTAAAAGTTTTAACAGCTAGCTTACCAGAAGACCAAGTCCCATGTTACCAAAAGCACATGTATCTGTACCTTCACTTGGGAAACCCCTTCCCACCCTGAGCACGTGGGTAGGAATGTGCCTTTGTGTGGACTGAAAACAGGGCACCTACAGAAGGTAAGTGCAGAACCTTGCCTTTGAGGCCAGAGAAGTCAATTCACAGCTATCACAGCCAGACCATATTTCAGAGCTAGAATAAATATTATCTGGTCTTCTACTTTTGCCTTTGCTCTATCACCATCTTATTAATAGCTTCAGCCCTTGTTTTTTTCTTGGCAAAGCACATCTTACCTCCTTTTATTCATGCCCTCTGAGGTATTTCCTTCTTTTACTTCTTCCAGGAGCTTGTCTTCCTTTGGGGAGGAAGAGCCAAATGGATTGTCACATTAGCATTCTCATTCCATGCAATTACACTTTTAACTAGAGTGCTTTCAAATAGGTAAATTAGCTTTTAAGTGATCCCAGTGGCACTATTGGCCTTTGCTACAATCCCGCACTAAAGTTGATTCAGTTTTACTTACCTCTATTGCTCAATTAAGAAGGATACACAAAGAGAAACGCAGTTCTGCAACTAGTAATTGCAGTCCAGGGGGGAGCTGGGTTGTTCCATTACCCACAATGACCGACCACCGCACTATAGCACGTTTCCCACCTACCCACGAGGGGAACTGGCTGCACCTCACTTGCTACTTCTTGAAGTAGCAGCAAGAACAGTGATCCTGTTGCATAGGATTATTTTAAGTAGCTTTGTGCACGTGTATACCACTATTTGTATGCCCTGTGCTACACCAGAGAAAATCTGTGGTGTGAGACACACACGGTGAACAGCAGCTTCTGAAGCAACCAAAGTCTTTGCTCCAAGAGCAACTCCTCTATTTACTCATCTAGAAAAAGGAGAATGTTTTTTTGTCAACAGCAAGCAGCTTCACTCTCTCCCTCACAATATATGTTAACATATCAAGCAGCCAGTAAGCCTTTGCAGTGTTCTTGCATCTTACTATGCACCTACACCAGTATCAATATCACAGATCATTGCCACTTGTAGTTGTATTCAGTTGGAGTCATAAAAGCAAGAAAAAAAGCTTAGAGCTTCTTACTGGCTACCCAAACTTTTAAAATTTTGTATAGATACTGAGTTATGTAAGTTGGTTCAGTAATTAAAGGCCAGTTCTCTTTATGATGAAAGGCTGACCCTAATCACAAGGCTGGAGCCTGTGTCATACCTTGCCCCAGCCTTTGTCATATGCCTTAAGATATTTACTTCTTTCTGATATTTATTTTATTTCAAGATATGTACTACTTTCTAACCACATTCCACTAGCAGACTTAAATATGTTGCTGGATTTTGGTTTAATGGCACAAGTTACAGTAGAGTCAGATGATTTGAACAGACTAATGTGATGCACTGAAGTGTCATAACCTAAGCTTCCCCCTTTCTATCCAATTTAAAACCATTTCGAGATGAATTTCCCCCTTGTTCAGGAAAGTCCTTATTGTAGCTGAACTAACAAAACAAGTATGTGTTGCAATAGTCTGCAATGAATAAAATATGCTGTAATTGTCTCAAATGTAATATGTAATTGCTTTTGGGATCCAGCATGAGTTATTCCCCAGACTAATTGATGTCACTTTCTTTTCAGATGACCAGAAATGCGCCCTCCCCCACCACCCAATTCTACACCTAAGTACCATATTACAGAATCTGCCACAGACTACACATATTCCACCAGTAAAAAATTCATAAGCAGACACAAGTGCAAAGCAAAATGTCATTTTATTTAAGTCAAGGACTATTTTCCTTCTAGTATTGCTGAAGGGATCACCTCCTGGGGAATTGATCATTACAAAGTCCCTGTCTAAAAGTTCAAGTGCTCTTGTTGTACATTCTTTTGAACCACAGAAAACATAATGACCAAGTAGGTGGGCAGCTACTTGCAGTTTTATCCCACCTAAATTAGCATTGCTTCAGGCTAGAAAACAATTCAAGTAGTAAAATCATGGAAAATGTTAACCTTTAAGGTCACTACCATATTTTGATCAAAAAGTCCTGAATGTATGAAAAGAACATTTGTACATGTTATCAAGTTTTTTTTAACCAGACACCGTCAAAGATGGCAGTTAAGTATTTTGGACCAGTTGTCAACCAGGTATTTAAGAGTTCTATCTGAAGGTTTATTACCAATTTTGTTATGCAATTCACTTTTCACATTAAGCTCTTTAACAAAAGCAACATATACCCGCACCAGAATCACTGTAGACAGATTTAGATTTATAGAATGCCCTTCTGAAAATTCATTTCAAAATAGAGATGCTTTTTCTCCAGAACTGTAAAAGCCATAAAAATGCAAAATATCTGTTAGGAAATTTTTAATCAAAATTATTCCTTAATGTTCAAAATAACATTTAACCTCCTACTTTTTTGTCGTCATCCACATATTGATCAATAGACTAAACAGGTAACAATGGTTCACGTTTTTCCCCCACCTGAAACATTTCTTCTAACACAGGCCCAAGATAGGCAATACAGAGATTCAGGGACTTGGATTATGCATGGCAAAGGTAATCCTCTATCATTTTAATTTAGATTCTAGCACACAACTTCGAGTCTCAGTTGTTTTCAATCTGCTCTAGGTCCAAGTCCCCACAGTCTAGAGGAAAGATGCCTTCTTCGGTGCTCTCACAATCACTCGTGTCCTCATCGCTTTCACAAACTGCAGCTGCTTTCTTATAATCCCTTGTTTTGAAGCTACCTTGGCATGACCCATGATGCCTTACTTCATCCAGCTGTTCTTTCATCGGACTGGAACCGGGGGTGATGATGTTCATAAGATCATTTGAGTCACATGGGGATGAAACAATTGTCTTCATTTGTGTGTCGTCATCATCATCTTCATAGTCAAGGGAGCAAAGACTTTTGGAATTTTTTAAAGTCTGCAATTAAAAAAATACATTAATATATTAATCATGACTGTACAAGGAGGAGCAGATTAAATTCCTTAAATTCTTGAATGGATCAAGAGTATGTACTTGAAATTAGAGTGCCACATATGTTTAAAGTAATCCTGGAAACAAGAAGGGGCATGAAGAACAGTCTTTACTTGCTAGGCAATCTGGTTTTGCGCAGATATTTTGCCTGTGTAGATTTCCACTAGTGAGAAAAACTACCAGGCACCTTTTTTATGCAGAAAGATCCCAAAACCTAACTTTAGTCAACTAAATGAGGAACTATAGACACCCAGTTTGATATATTAGCTCTCTGGTGAATGCAGAGCATAGCATTTGGTAACATCCACATTTAGTGACCTAAATGCTGCACTGCAGCCTGGTCAACAATTAATTTCTCAAAGTTCCCAAGTACACAGACAACAAACCCTCTGGCCTCACCTCAGAGACAGTGAGAGTCTGCAAGGCAACTGGCATGTTTGGGTAACCTCAAAACAGAAGAAAAACCAAGCTTCAACTGGAGGCATCTTGCTCCAGAGTCAGCTTAGTTTTATCTTACATTTGGGTACCATTTGAACAAGAGCTCAGGAATTTCAGCAATTCTGTTTGAAAGAAAAATATATTAAAAGCAGAGAAGCACTCACCTTTATTTAGACGAAGGAAAAAAAAACACCTCAGTAAGTATGTTACCTCTGTCCCTCAGACAAAGGAATAAAATGCCTAAGCTCATCATGTAACTGCAAGGGACCATTGACTGCATCCAAAAGCAACGTTTAAGAAAAAACACAGAACTATACAGACAGCAGAACTTAAGATTTTAATACGTGAGAAACTTCTAAATTCTGTCTCATACAAGCTCACAGTGAGAAGAGGGTGAAATAGGGCTCCTCTCTGAGGTGGTAAGAGCCAGGAGAATAAAGTTGAGGCTATGTCTTACTGGTTAAGTGACTCCAGTCTCACATACACGATTGTTCCCTGTGGATCTACTTGTAATAGAACAAGACCAGCTTTCATGCCCATTTTCAGCTCCTTAGCCCAATTTGTCATTTCTTTAGTTTAGATTTGCTGATATATTTAGATGAAATAGGAACATTCCAACACTTCCAATATGCTATATTCCAGATGCTTTTCTAGAGCACTGGATAATCTTTTGACTTCACCACCACACATCAGCAGTCACACAAGCAGCTTACCAATATCTTTGGGTGTTTTTTTTTTAAACAAAACTTCACAAATTCAGAAGAAATACAAATTAGTCAACCTTGCCTGTATACAACTGGATGAAGGAGAGGAGAATGAGGAAATCTCACTGAGGTGAACTGATTAGCCTGACCCCTTAGGGCCGATGTTACACATGGAATACCTTGCAGACAAGCCCACTGTCACTCTGCAAGTTCATACAGTTCTTTGGACACCCCTATATCAGATCTACATAGAAAGTTTATTGATGGAAAGCTCGGGCAAACAAAAAAAGCAAAACACTTGAGTTTTGGAGTTCAATCACAGCACAACTAGGCAGAGGAGCAAACAGCAGTACTGGTATAGGATGCTGGTATCTCTCCATAGGTAAGACACTGCAGCACTATTTCCCAAGCCTGCGCCACATGAAAACATCAGTAGGATGTTCTTCACCATTGATCAGAGATTTGTTATGCCTGTATTGCCCTCTTCTCTTGCTCAGACAACTTTGATGTTATATTATACATTAGATCATATCAAATCATAGGTTTTGGGCCAGAAGGATCTGGAAGGGATAATATAGTTTCCTGGGACAGACACAAACAAGACTTCATTTAGGAGTTGATTTATGCAACTCCAAGATCTGCATCCAAAGATCAACTTTCAGAAAAAAAAAAAAAAAAAAGACTGCTGAACATAGTTCTGTCAGGAGTAATTCACCAAAGTCTGTTAGCCATGGTTAAAACCCAATTCCAATTTCGCATGTGACTAGCATCAACAAAATTGATAACTTGCATGATCAAAAAGCTTTCTATTTCCAAATTTCACTCCCCTATGAAAACAATTTTGGTATGAAATGCATTCCTGTTTTCAAAACATTTCTATATAGCTCACTTACAGTTTATTCAAGTACAAACATCTGAGCTCCTTTTTATGACTAAGAGGTGTGAATTTCTCTCATATTACTTAAAAGTAAACCAGTGTATTTTTGAAGTAGAAAGTGTTATAGGATATTTTAATCCTAATTCTATCTCATTGCTTTGAAATAGCACACATTTCTTCTTGTGTATGTCCATATAGGGGACAATATTTTCAGTTCTTTAAATCTTATAGCAGGCACTGGGAAGGAAAGGGATCAAATAAAGGAAAGCTTTGAAAGTTCTGCTTTCAATGTTTTAGAAAGGAATTCCCAAGTCCTCCTTCAAAATATCTTTTATTCAATTTACTGCTAGAAATTAATCCAACCACACAGCTGTCTTTCTCGAAGGTTTGTGTACATAAATGGAAAATTGCCTGTTAGCTGTACTGTGCTGAAACCACTTGAATGGGAACTTTTAGCCCGTTTCAACACAACAGCAAGTGCATTCAACTGGTTCTTTGTTCACCCACTTGTCACAACCCAACCAAACTAAAAATAGGTGGATTTATTATCTCACAGCACAATCCCACTTCTTTCACAAAGCAAAAGGTAGAAATTGCAATGCATTCAAGCCCTCTAAACTGCAGCTTTACATGTTACACTGGTACAGTACCACACCTTTCAAGCACAATTGTGCTCAGTGGGGAGCCTGCGAGTACTTGCTCAATGGTCCTCATTTTATAAAGGATGCCGGACTAACAAGACAAAAGAGTCCACAGTTGGCAATGGATAGAACTCAATCAGCTAAAAGTATTCTTTTGTGTGATGGAAAAAAAAAAAGAAAAAAACTCAGTTTTAAAAGAAGTGAGGCGATAAAATGTCTGAATATTAAGAAAAAAAAAACACTTTGTACCGAAAACAATGGCGGGGAAGGAAATAAAAGAAATCTCTCTAGACCCTTGCCATGCAAAGCAAACAAGAAAGGCCCAGAGTAGCTTGAAAGGAAACTAATGTCTGTACTCTTTACTAAACCTCCAGTTCAGAAACCCATAATACATCACTTTCCGAATATAAAAAGCAATAAGAAGGTTGTTTTTGTTTTACTAACAAAACTAGAGCATTTGCTACAGTAGTCAAGGGAAAAAAATAAGTCACTTATATGCATGAAAACCTAGTGTCTAATGGGAGCAGCAGTTCTCATGCTTCTTCCCTGTGCCCTCATCACACACTGAGTCCACCCGTTTTTTCCCCCCCTCAGTTTTGAATGGGGGTGGAAGATACAGCTGCTCTGAAGAGATGCAGCTGCAGCAGCTGGCACAAAGCAAGGAGCAGAGGAAGCCTGAAACCACCAGAAGCCCTAAGCCCATCCTACTGCTTCTCAGCACCAGTCATCACCACAGGATGAGCTGTTCCCTGAAGCCATAGGCTTAGGAAGACAGGGGACTCAGACTAATTAGACAAGTTATCTGGCTTGCTTTCTGCCCCATCCTGAGACTTTTGCCTATGACTGCACAACACAAGAGATGCTGCTTTAAGAAATACCAGCACATAGGGTTTCTTGACTGTTAAGGTCTCTACCAGGGATATGAAAGATGTGGGTGATGCAGTGGTCCTCATAATGAGGAGATCCTGAAATATCAGCAATCAATCCAAGTGTAAAACACTGAAGAAGCAGCCAGAGCACGGAGCAACACAAGGATTTTTCTGTTGCTTCCCTGTATCTAGCCAGTTGATGGAGAAGGAGCAAGTGAGATGGACAGCATTTCCCTTTGAGGACTTCACAGGTCCTTGTTTCACTTCCTGGGCTTATGTTTCCTATAGATTAGTCAGACTGGCTCAAAACCAAATGCCTTTACTGTAGATAACATATGCCACAGTGAAGTTTTAGATCAGAAGCACCACATACAGCATGATGTGTTCATATCTAAGACACTAACCTATCCCTAAGAGGTTACAGGTTACAGTTTAGACTCAGCAATAATTAAGTCCAACCATGGTATAAATTCATAGCACTGAAAGAGACTTCATTTAACAAAGCTAAGAGGGAGACTTAAGGAAGAACCTTAAATTGTAAGAACAAACTGTCACAAGAGACTAGTCCTAAACAGCTCATTGAATCACGTTGAAAACTGCCTTCTGCACATACCATCACCCACCTGACATCACATCCACCACAAATAGATGTGAACAGTGTCCCTCCCTGTAAACTGAATTTTCAGTTCATGTATCTAGGTACTTGCATTAATATTACTACCTGCGACAATTCACATGTACAGTGTTTATTGTAACTCATTAGAAATCTCAAATGGTTGTACAGATTAAAAAAATATCCGAGTCCTAATCCCTGCATTTTTACTACACATAAAGTGAAAAATAGTAAGAAAAATGCTGTTCTTATATAACAAACTATTAACCTTTCTGCAGAGTAAAGCTCTTGACATTTGACCCTGACTTTTCTGTCTTGACTAGCACTGAGCATTTTGCTAACACTTCAGTGTTCACAGATAACCTTAGCTTTAAGAAGCTCCCAGCTGAGAAGAAATACTGCTTCATCGGTATGAAGTAGTGCTGACAGGAGGAAAACAATATAGTATTCTCCATGATGTTATATACTTGAAGCTTGCTAATACACTCTAAAAGCTAAAGAACAAAGTTAAGTGGGAAAGAAATTTTCTGCTTAAATGAGAAATCAAAGCTGCAGAAATACATTTTTTTTTTTTTAATTCAAGTGTCTAAATGAAATATTGCAGGTCAAAAACCATTAGAGATTTTTGAACTATGCCTTTGAAACAAAGCAAAAGAGAAGTCTTTTTTTTTTTCTTGCATTGAGCTACAAAACAAGTAGTTAACAAAAACATTTCTATTTATGTATTTCGTGGAAACAGAATCAAGTCCCTAGAAAATTCTCCGACAGCTTCACAGGCAAAATCTAATCTCCGATCAAATTCACTTTGAGAACCAAACATGCTGTTCACTCTTTGTAGCTCTATAGTTATCCCTCATTTTCCTGGAAATTTGGCATGTATGTTTATATTAAAAGATGCAATGCTCATCATCTATAACTAGGAAGCAGAAAAAGCACGGAGTACTGGGTATGAATGAGAAAGAACAAACAACCTCTACCATTTTGCCATGTAATAGGACACAACCTATAATAACCATTCTTTACATCAGAGATAAAATTACTGCTGCAGTTCTTGTAGTCAAATAAGGTAAATCCTATTTGCAAAGCCAAAGACCTAGTTAAAAATCAATACGAGCTGACATGCAGTAATACGGCTATGACTTGAAATGAAAGTTGTTCAGTACTTTGTCTCTGCTGTATCTTCAAAGGTTATTTTAATTTTTTAGATGTAGGTGCCCAGGAAGAGAAGTAAACTGACATCAACTCATTTTGCATCAGATGCTAAACAGCATCATGAAGTAACAGGCTTTCATCTTCCACTACCCAGACTGTTCTAGATTTAAGCACACAGCTTTCTGGTGTAGTCTACCATGAAAGTTGATCTATTTATTGGCCTAGATTTTTATGCTTATGTTCTAAATTGTGCCACAGTATCCTTCTAAGTTTTGTTTATGTGCTTTAAGAACTTGTGATTTAATTTGGCTTTTTATTTACTGCTATTAGTTGAAAGAAATACTATGGCTTAATGAAATAGAAATATCTAAGTGAAATACTAAGTTTGTCTAATTATACTCACATATGCAAGAATACAAGGCTGTTCATCAAGCAAGATGACTGACAGAAACCACTGGAATAGTTAAAGGTCTACAAGTGAGAAAACCAGAATGCAGAAAAACTGCATGGTATTTGGGGGCCAGTTCTCTACCTGAGCACTGCTGCAGTCCACACACATTGTCACCCATACTGGTGGGGAGATTTTAGGAACACTCATGCACTGCAGTCTTCAGACCTGTACAGCAGCCTACTTGTTTAGCTAGGAAACTTTCTAAGACCCAATTAAAATCACTGCTATTAGACCAAATTCCAAATAGCCATGTGTGAAGTCTCAGGCACGACAGATCCCAAATACAGGAGGGATTACAACTACTGCAAGTTAAGTTGAACCTGAACACCTGCTTCCCCCTTGCCCCAAAGTCAGACATGAAAAGTATTCACAACAGGCACTCCACATATGAAATCAAATTTCACATTCAAACTAAATATCCTCTTCACATCTTTTCCTTGTGGTGGTTTGCAAAGATCATCTAAACAACTGAGGAGAAAATCCAGAGGCCCCCTCAGAGCTATTAGCTCACCCCCCCCACATGCTTAGTGTTGCACATGTGCTCAATTAAGTTCAACATCAAGTGGCATAAACTAAGGAATTTAAGCAGATTACAGAATCAGTGTTCAGTCTAAAGGTATTCACCTCTAAACTAAACCTAAGCAGGCAAAACACTACTGCTGCTTTTTATTCATTCCCCTCTAAAATTAATTTTTGGTTGGATTGGGGTAGTTTAGTGCAGGAAACTCAGGTGCTGGGGTTTAGCAGTTTCTACAAGCCCAGGACCATTCATCACAGGGCTTGTTTGTTTGTTTTTAAAAAGACAAATTGGAAGCTAAGTGAGTTAATGCAGTATTTAATGGAATGCAGTCAAGAATATGATTCCACAGCAATACTAACATGAAGGGGGTGAACATATATGGCAATTTTCCCCTTATATAAAACCCAGGCCAACATTAAACTGCATTTTAAATATTTTTATAGTATGGAATTTTAATTCAGTTGGCATCTTACATTTTCTAATTTGGTGAATTTGTGAACTGCAACCTTTTACCTTTCCTGTTTCAATAAGTGTAAATCATACTCTCATAATAAAAGATTGCATGTGGAATTACATTCTACAAACATCAGGCCTACCTATTTCACCTGCATATAATCAAGGAAAAAAGTTTCAACTATTCTTAGTACTAGATGCTATGAATTATTCCATTAACTAAAACAGAAGAAGCTCACACAGTAGATCTAACTGTTCTGAACTGGCTGATAGTCAATATAGTGTCAAACAAAGTGGAACACAATGACGTTTGCTTTGTTCAGCAGAATAATACGGTACAAGACTTTGGCCAGGGAGAAAGAAGATTAAACCGAACAAGACGACTACTAGGTACAGCAGCAGCGTTCATCTGAAATACACTGATGAAGAAGAGAGGTTTCCTCAAAGGGAAAGCAGCACCACAGGGAAAAGACTCAAAAAGGCATCGAAATAGCAGGAATAGTGGCCGGTAAGATGG
The DNA here is from genome assembly GCF_964106895.1 of Numenius arquata. Lineage (NCBI taxonomy): Eukaryota > Metazoa > Chordata > Aves > Charadriiformes > Scolopacidae > Numenius > Numenius arquata. The sequence continues at coordinate 53,191,422 of NC_133580.1, forward strand.
GTTCTAGCTCTTTTCTTGCTTAGGCTGCAGCTGCAGTCTGGAGTCTCTTGCAGGAGGAAAGCATTTGCTCTGCCTTAAGGGAAACAACTGTCTTCGCACACTATCCAGTTATTTTTCTGCTCCCTGCTCGATCCTAAGCACATCTCTAATACAGACAGCAGATTTACCCACCTTATTGATAAACTGCACGGGACAATATGGAATTGGGCTTCTATTCTGCTTGAGCTCAAGCTCAAGAGGCTTCAATCTGGCAAATTCACATCACCCAACTGCATTAGTGAGTGATGGTGTGATGAACAAACAGCTGCACCATTTGTGTTCATGCAGGGATGATGAACACATCTGGTTTTGTAGTGGAAGGGCACAAAGGGAAACAGCGTGAACACGTGCTCTCTCCCAACAGAAATGATTCATGTTTTGCCAGAGTTGTTCCATCTTTTCCGATTCAAGAGCTTTTACCTTTCCTTTTGGAAAAGAAACACAGGCTCTGGAAACAAGAAACAGCATAAAGTGCATATTACCAGCTTGCTTAATAGTATGAAAAAATTATTTTATAGAGACTTAGTTTAAATAATGTCTAATTGATACACATTTTAGAAAGATGCATCTAGTTTTCTGCATTTTAAAGTGGGAAATAAGGAAGCCCACTCACATCAGTAAGATGAGCTACACACGCATCCCATCACACAGACATACACTAACTACTTCACAGTTGCTCAAAACATTGATATCCCTGAACAGTACAAGAAAAATGCTTAAAAAGATTATTGTTAACAAGAATCAAGTATCATCTGTCAGTATTTGGGGATTCAGGATCCAAAAACAAAGACTGCCCTGGGTGGCCAAAGTCTAATGTATTATTCCTCTGACAAATGAATTAACAGACTTAAATACTACAATCAGCTCAGACAACATAAAAAAGCTACCTCCAAACTAGATTTCTAACTAGATGCATTCAAACGGTAACAGAAAAAGTTGTATCTGTGCTTCCACAAAACTCATAATAGTCACATTTTGAAGTTCACTTTACCACACCAAACTGTTCTCAAGTAACAGGGTTTAAGTTGACTGATTATGCACCAGTGTAACACAGGACAGGATTTGACCCTTGTGGTTTCAAAACATGACCATATTGGCTTCATTTCCTGCCATTTATGTGTCATCTATTTTTATAGAGAACTTCTATTCCTGAGCAGTTTAGCCAAGGTCTTATTCCTTCATGACTTTGCTATGAGCTGCAAACAATTATTTTCACAACTGAATAACATATGCACTGATTTTTGAAGAGTACACACATGTACAAACTTCTCTTAAAATTCTAGCATGTTTTTTTTTTATCCTCAGGTCAAATATTAAGTTGGTAAGATGGGTCAAATTTATAAGAAGTTAGAGAAGTAACCTCCAAATCCTGATTCTAAGGCTGCTCTCATTAGTTACTGACAGACATCAGCCTCACCTATATTATTGGGTTATGCTGGCACTCCATCATAACTAGCATTTTAAGGGATTCTATAATTGGGCCATAAAGTTCACTTCTGCCAGGGAGGGGGGATGGGAGAGAAAGGGAAACACGACCTCAGCTTGGGAACAGTTCCCCCTTCTTCTGACCAATTTTCCACTACAGAAATACTTGTCCAAAACAGAGCCTTAAGATCTTGTTATACAAGTGCACACAGGCACGCATGGGTATATGCACAGGCAGACTAAGTATAAGCCCTGTTACAAATCTTTTGCTCAACAAAATGCAAAAACCACAATTTAACAATAAATTCTTGTAGGAGCATTAATTCAAACTGTAGGTGGACTCTCGCCACTAATTATTTCCAGAGACAAGTTGAACACAACACATTTGTTTAGAAAGAACAGAATTAGCACTGTTCACCTTCAATCTCTACTACATGTACTGCATTTTTCTAGCTTAGTATCTGATTTTGGACTGTTTTGAACATTTCTGAAACTTCATGGCTTAGGAAGTGCTCTCGACATCAAGCAAGCCTGCTACAGATTTTGTAATACTGAGTCAACTTGTGCTAAAACTTATGTTTAGTAGATAGGATTTGGACAAATTTGTTTATTGGTTCAAATACCAAAGCTGACAACACTTCAGCAGTTGATACTCAATATGTTTTTTTAAAAAGGTTAAATCAGGAAACCACATATATGGTCCTTTATCCTTCAGCTACACTGAAAAACAACTATATATGCTTAAAAATATATCATACCAAGTCAGAAAAGAAGCAAACTATAAGCAACTTCTGTGTGAGACAGTCAACATTCAAAATCCACTAAAACTGAGCTCAACTTCTCACTGTATGGTCAAGTTCAGTTTTCCTCCTAAAAATCAGAGTTTGCATGAAAAGGCTGTCATATTCTAAAAGGTATACATTCAAGTATTACACACGCTTTGTTTTAAAGACTCGAATTTGTTTACACTACCACAACTTGCAAGCTTCCTAGCATACCATAAACACCTTTTGAGTTTTAGTCACATGGTTACTACAATAATGGAAACTGAAATCAGGAAACTCATCAGAAGTCTCATTTATTTAAAATTCAGTTTCTGGTAATACTTAAGTTTTATTGCAGAAGTATGTGTCATCATCAGCATATAAAGAACTGAGTACTTTCAAGTATATGAACAGATCAGCTATTTGATTATCTGCAGGCTAACCTTAGCACCAAAGCATCACCTCCCAGATCACTTATGCAGAAAACACCTGCTTAGAACTGCACTCTATTAAAAGCTGCATCTAACAGTGACTAAAAACACACACAAACCTCTCTTCAGTTTGCATATACTTGAAAAAGAGCATGTAAACAAGACAATATTTACCACCCTAATGGAAGAACAAATTGACATCACTAATTGATGTAGATAAATTCAAATCAGTTCATTTTCACATGCTTGAGACATCTGTTTTGCTTTTATCACACCTATGTAGTAGTATATACACATGCAGCAGGAACTGATCTATGCAGTATAAGACTAACAAAAGACAAAGTGACAGTTAAACTTAAGACTTGCCAAAGTGGTTTTAATAAACCTCTCTATAGAGAAAAACCTTCGGTGAATCAACCTGGTTTAGGTCTCTTTCAGAAGACAATGTATCAAGTTCAAAAGTGACTGTCAAAAAGCAAGGGAAGTTTCACAAAAGGTTATATTCAGCTCAGAAGGAAAAGTGTTCTTCCAATCTGGTACTATAAAGAGGCACTGATCTATTAATTTGATTACCATGTTATTAAAAGAATAGTCAACACTAAAGAGAACCTCCTCTCTCACAACTACCCTAAGCTAAAGAGGTATAACTCATTTTCTAGTAAATTTTTAAAAAAATAAATTGGGATTTCATTTTTTGCCAAGACATCTGGAAAAAAGTTTCCTATCAACGACTAAATACGACTCAACTCTTCTGCAAGACACCATCTCTTGCAACTTAGAGCAAGGAAAAAACCTAATCCCCTGCCACCTGCCAAAACCCAGATGGGTAAAACCTGAGAAGAGTGCTGTCACCTCTCTTTAAACCCTCTGGTGCAGCTTAACTGCACATTAACTTTAAGTACCCTATTTATAACACCGAACCATAGCTCTTAACTCAATATTGTATTGTATTCCAGACAACATCACCAATAATTTTAGCATAATCCAATTTTATGACAGGCTAAGTAATAATTAAAAAAGCAAATATCCACAGCTGGCTGAAACCTGGCTTGTGAATTAATAGACAGCCCCTTTCCTCATAATGTCAAATGCAGCTGGTCTGGTACTCATTAGCTCTTTCAACAACAAATACTTACTTGTACATACAGGAACTTGCCAGAAAGGAAAAGCAAATCTGCAGCAGATATTAAGCTGCCTCCTCCTCTTATTAGCACATTGCTTACAGAAAAGTACCATAAACACACAAAGCTAGTTTCAGGTCCGATAAAACAACACAGTGCTGACCAGCTCTGAGAAGCTCCAGCTATTTGCGAGACATTTGTTACTGAACGCCATTTACAAGAGAGGGGAAAAAGGTCTATCTTTAATGATATTTCCTTCACTATCCTCCAGGCTTATGCTCCCTTGCTGTCAGAGCACAGGGAACCTCCAGCACAAGGGCTCACTTCATTACATGCCATTTTGGGCCTAATTTCACATTGTGACCCACTCTGCTGATGCAAAGAAAGCAAAACGCCAGATGTTCTCTGTGCCTGCTACCTCAGTAGTGTTTCATTCACTACTCCAAAAAAAAAAAAAAAACAACTTGCAGGCATCCATTCAAAACCAAGTATGCCCAGCCCGGTCTGTCCTGTCACAGGACAAAGTGCTGGCTTGTGTTCAGCTCACTTTTGATGCTTGCCTATCATCTCCCAGCCCAGCCTACTCCTATCTCCTTTCCTTCTTCCCAAGCCTGCTGGAATTTGAACTTTAAATGGACGCCCTCCATGGCAACAATAGATAAAAAAGGAGCCTTTGATTGTTCATGCATTTCGGAAAAGAAAGGAGGAGATTCATCCTGGCTGCGACCTAGCAGGAACTCATCAAGCACGGCTCCCCTTCCATTGCAATAGGATGCCTTAGCCTGTGGCTACTCATTCAAACTCCCTGCGTCTATGTTTCCATTCAAAGAGGATGAATTCTTCAGGTTTCCCCCCCTTAAGGAATTAAGTGTTGATCCCATGAATGGAGGATAACACCAAGCTTGGAAAGCAGCCAAAAGGTTCTGTAACACTCAGCAGTTTGGAGTTAATTCAATACTTATTGATATCTAGCACAATTTATAGCTGCATTATTTATAAGGGAAAAAAAATCAGAGCCATATTTAGACCTCGGTAATAAACTATTTTTAGCACCATCTGTTTTTCTAGTTTGTTCCCTTGCTTATGCAAGAGCATACTTTTACTCAGTTCCCTCTTTTTTGCCCATTTAAAAGAATCCACAGAGCCTAAAACAAAGCACAAGTATGGATCATGTTGACTATTTATTGTACAGCAATCCTCCTGATCATGTTTTGGAAATCAAAATTGCTGACTAAGGACAGTCTTGGGCTGATGCAACAGTAGATGTTGTCTTCAGTTCCAAAACTGAGCAGATTTTTTTAATGCAAGGGGCAACATGTTTCTCACAAAGAAGGTTACTATCTGGAAAGAAACAACTGATCATTAACTGGAATAAGCCATCTGAAAAGTGTTCACACTCCTGGCAGTGCTTTTCTGGGCAATATTTGCCAAGTTTCACCCTCATTAAACCCATAGATATTTTGTCACAAGTACATTCTGCCAGGCCAGGCTGCTGTTAAGAGGGGGAGACATGAAGCATAAGCAGCTGCTGCAGGCACCTTGCCTCTATGAGATGAGGTGTTTCAAGCAGCAGCTGCCACCCAGTCAAAAGCTCCCCAAAACCTCAAATTACCTCTTCAAGCTTACATTTATATTCTGTTTTTAGTATGCGACATGACACCGGTGGCCTCTGCAGCATGACAAGAGGGACAGAGTAAAGGGGTTGCCAGTTCCTTGAATTCTGAGTGAAGCAAGGCTTTGGGTACTTGCACACTTGATTAAGTTCTCAGAAACACACTTGATAACATGAAGACATTCACTGTAACCTCCTGACTCACAAAAGTTTCCTTTCTACCCAAAATAGTAGCACAAATATTTGAAAGTATTACTGTTAATTGTGTCAGATTAGGACATTTTGCTTTACAGCGAGGCAGAAAACTTATCTAAAGTATGAGCTGATGGAGTTCTTGCCCTTTGCAAAGGGCAGTAGCAGTGGGGGTTGCAAGCTGGCTTGCTAAGTAAGGGCTTGCAGCACAAGTTGAGCACCGCCAGGATGTAGAAGACATGCAGCAAAAACCAGGAATAAATCCCAGCATATAGCAAATAGGTCAAAATTGAATTCTACAAATGCGTAACAGACAAACATACAGCCATTATAGTGAATTCTAATACAGAGTCCCAAGGACTTTGAAATTTTCAAGCAATCAGCATTATTGATTAACATAACATTTGTTTGGCACTGGCATTATGTGACAATTTTAGAGTCTCAAGGAACTAGCAGCCTTTCGGATGCTTCCTTCCACTCTACTGCTTTTTTCAGTGGAAAAAAACCAGGGCACAGCAAGTGCCATGAACTGCCAGGTAGATGGAAGAGCTCCTTGGCTGTGTGATACAGAGTCAGGCCATTCCCAGGATCAGAGCCAGGATGCTGAAGTCTGGTCATGGTGAGAACCATCTCCATACACCCCAGCAGCAACCGCTGTGCCCCATCTGCCAGACAAAGCTCAGTGGCTGCTACCAACTGATGCACCAAGGGGTCTGTCCCTCTCAAGGGGAAAAAGCTCCAAATCTGTGCTGCTTTGACAGGACACATTTCAAAGTACAGTCTGCCTCAACTGAGAGGAGTTCAATAAAAACCGTTCAAAGGAGAGAATCAAAGTCTGCAGTACTTTCAGCAGCCATATAAAGCACATGGACAAAAGCCAACATATACAGTAACTGTTGCAGTAAATTTAAGAGCTATGGCCAAGTATGTTTAAGAGTAAAAACTAAGCTTGCAACTTGTAGTTCAGTTCCCTAAGGCTGTTGCATAACCTGCAAATACATTACAACATAAGAACAAATTAATACTGGTGATTAACCAGGAATGTAATTGGAGTATCTGGAAGTCTTCAAATTGCAGCTCATTGCAAGCATTGCACCAACGCATCTAACCTTCGTGTGGGCAAGGATGCTCACTTGTGCGTGCTCAGTATCAGTCTTTAATATGACCATGCACTTTTTACACAGATCTAGAAGATGTAACCTACCTTACTCCTTATACAAAGTTTACACCTTATTAGCTAGCACATAAGCTTATTAAGTATGATTCTACATTGACAGAGGACTATAGGGACTCATGAATTACAGTCTCAGAAACAACTGGAAAAGATGATGGCAAAAAGAGCCAAAATAAAGCTTGCTAGGATCTGCCCATCCACCCTTGCCTTGCACACCAGATGGCAACGGAAAGACGACAGTTATCTGTCCTTAAAAATCAGTGATCACAAAGGACGGACTTTGTGATTAACTCTTAAGCCCATACCCTTTTGAGAGATGGCTAGATGCCAGCAAAGGGAACCACTGCAAGTCAGAAGAGTCTGCACAAACTCCATTTATATCCTAATCCATACAGTGATCTCCCCCCTCCACCCCAGTGCCTGGAAGAGGTCTAAGCAATTGTGATCCACAACTCCAACCCTGAAACCCTTTTTCAGCCAATATTCTTACATAACAAGCCTATATTAGAGTGATCTACATCTTGTTATAGCTGTTATCAAATCACATATTGGCAAAAATCAGAAACTGTTAGGAGATTTGCAGTTTCTCGTAGTTAACAATAAGATAATAGTAAACAACATTATCTAACTACCTGTAAGCGAAGTCTGAATTTATCTTCAACCCCTGATTTTAAAAATTATGCTCAAAAAGCATCGAGGTAGTCTTAACTAAGTGTGATTAAAAAAAAAGGGTCATACAATAGAAGTGGTTTTTCATCTTAATAAGCTTGGTACCACTACTCAGCATTTTGAACAGTATCACTTCAGTCCTCATGATGATCACCATCCAGTAACATGCTTCTATGTCAAGGCCTCCAGAAGCAGAGCACCAGGGAAAAGGTACAGAAAAGCCTATTTATCTTTATATATATAAATATATATACACACTCTTTAAATGGCCACAAACAAATGACTGTCTCTTGAAGCTAGTTAAAATAAACACATCAATACTAGCCTACAAGGTCACTTAACTTGTTCAGTGTTAACTCCTTCCAATTTGGAGTGGTATCACCCTTGATAAAATGTTTCTGCAAGGAGCATGACACGTACACAAATTTCCTTGACCATTTCCAATAGTTCACTATTTTCTACAATTGTGCTGGCTTATGACCACTACAAATGTTTGGAGGCCATTCGAACAAGTTTGTATCGTACTTAAGCTGAAAGTGGGATTCAAAGTCTTTAGTTGTTAAGAAGTGGATGCATACTTCAGGTATTGCAAGTACACATTTACGTAAGGGTTCCTCCTACCCCCCCTTAAACAGTCAAGAGTATGATATTCTTACTTAAGCTAAACATATTCTAAAGTTTAACCAAATTGTTTTCTAATCAGACTGCATCGCTACAAGATGCAACAAAAACATTACACACTACATCCAGGTACCCTGACAGCTTGAGGAGTTTGTTTATCTTAAAACAACTGAATTCTTTCCACTGTCCACTCTTCCAGGGAGAAGACACCTCCTGCAGAGCTCAGAAATCACAGTGAAGAACTAAGCTATCCTGAATTCAGAACATTTTTTTTTCCCAGGGATCAGATAGCAACCAAATAGTTTGGATCTCAATGAGGAATTTAATGGCTCCTCTAAAGATCAGGATCAATTAAGTTTTTCCCAGTATACTCAAGGTACTTAAGAGCATTAATCACCACTGAACTACCCAGGTCTGTGCTTTCTGCCATTAAAGTAGCTTGAGCTCAGTAACAGAGAGGACAGAAAATTCTTACTTCTTCACAGGGTTATTTCAACTCTCCAGAAGGTTTATCCTCTCCTTAGGACAGGGCACAGCAGAAGGAATTCTATTATTTATATTCTAAAATAACTGAAGATAGTATTTTTCAACAGGGTGTATGTATCTAAGCTATAAATTTGAGGTGAGCCTGTAAGTTAAACACTGTGAAGTTAAGTATTTCTGTATCATATTAAATCCCATTAAACCATTCCTACTCACCTGACTTAGTACACAAGTACAAAGTACTTAAATTTAACAAGCTTAAGAGCCATTTACCAACCCAAATGCACGCTTGCATGCCCTGAAAACACACCTTCCTGTGCCAACAACATGAGTTTTACAAGATTAAAAAACAAGGGGTTTTTTGCTATGGGACATGCTAATTTAACAAGCCTTGGAAATTCAACTTAAAATAATGTCTAGTTCTATAGTAACACAGGCCCAAGTTACAAGGGCTACCCTACCCAAACAATGTTTTAAAATTGACTCAATGAACACCATGCATTGAGCAATTACAGCAGTATACTATCACTTTGAAATCTTGAGGTCCATATTTTGATTCAGATAAGTATCCTTAAAACAAGTACAGTGAATATTATAAAAAAAACTGCTTAGGCAAGCTATTATGCAAAAGTAAACTCTAATTAAAAGTTGAAAGGAAGGAAAAGAAAGCCACACACTAAGTTTGCATTTTAAAGATTTAGAGCACATCAGGAGTCTCAGCCTCTGGATTAATTTCATTATTGTGCACTAATGAAGAATTTCCACTGAGGCTCTATGCTGCGTATGCTTCAAGCACATCCCATTTTTGCCACCATAAAGCACACATTATAGCAGTTACAAGTAACCTTGAAACTCTGCAAAATAGGACATGACAGTTAAGCCACAAGGCACCTGTCATATGTGTTACGAGATCTTATTTAAAATCTTTCATACGAGTACATCATAAAAATAACTAAATTATATAAAGTAGTGTTAACCTACTATTTCAATCTAAATACCCTTAAAATGTGCATCTTTTTAAAAGGACAAGTTTTAACATACTAGCTGGAGTTGCCCAGCATTAGCTGAAGTTTAGAAAAATCTTACTCCTGCTAGAATTTGTGTTACAGAATTTTTGTCTGAATACTGCAAAGATCACAAAGTTCTGCTTCTTACTATTAACGTGCTTGGGTCTAGAAGGCAGCCAAAGTGCATACTGATCAGATTAAAACAGAACTGAAAGCTGAGATAGTTAAAATATAACTAGACGAAGAAAAAAAAAAAGCAGCTTCATACAGTATCAACAACCTTGCCTGAAGAATACCTGGAATCTGCAAAACCCTTTCCCAGAAAGGCAGTACCTTTGCAGGGCTTGACTTGCTCAACCCAGGTTGTAAAGGCTCTTTATTAAATTCCATGTTCATGAAATGTGTAAATGAATTTGGTGGCCCAAGCAATCACATAAGGAGTTTTTGAATTGTGACAAACCAGTCTACTTCTAGCATGAGAAAAGGGACCGGTAAGCTGCATGCCTTCTAGTTTTACTGCTCAGGCTAGGCTGAAGCAAGGCCGTTTCCTTAGCAGGTCAGAAGCTAGAAACAAATACTGAGTGTGGTATTGCAGCCTCCTGCTACATATATCCTTCCTTTCTGGGTAAGGACAAGGTGGAAGGAGAAGAGACTCATACCCACAATCCACAGCAGGTACCAGTGACTTCAGTGACAGAGCATCCAGAAGAGGGGACACTGACCCAGGCCCCAGTACTGATGCAGACCTGAGTATCTACTATTCCTTCTTCCTCTTACCACTGAGATGTACGGCAGGGTTCTTTTCCTACTGCACTGAATCCTAAGCAAGAAGCATTTCCTTTTGGAAATAAAATAAAATCTAATCCTTTTTACTGATAAAGGCAGTTACACAAAAAGGCAATTGTACACAGTAATTCTACATGTAAAATTTCAATACTTTGATATTTCTCATCAAGGCAAACAATGTAATAAATGTAATGATACTGGAGCACTGGGGTACAGCAAATACTGAAATAAGTTAAAAATTTTCAACAGGCCTCTAAAATATAACTCAACTTTATCCCATTGCATCATGAAAACAAACAGACCCACCTTTGTGCTACAGCTACTTTCAAACATTCTACTGATGTGAGGAAAAGGCCCTTTTTTTGCTCCCCCCACACTCCTCCTCCATTTTTAGAGGAAAGTGGACATTACTAAGAGTTTGCACCTACAGAGGAAGAACCAATCAAAATGGTCAAACTGGGAAAAGGCACTAAAAGAATGGTGTTTGTATTCAGCTATTCTACAATAGTCATTGGCCTTCAAAACTCACACCTTTCCCCACTTGGTAACTGTGCTACACGGGCAAGCCTCAACTCATTCGCATATATGTGGGGCCTCGCTACAACTTGTCCACTTAAAATAATAGCTTTTTCATGCTGATGGTATGATTAGGGGAAAAACTGTTTTTAAAGACCAAGTTTCCTTTGGTGATACTGCAAAATCATTCGCGTGAAAGAACGTCAGTGCTGTTTTCAAATTAAAACCAGAGGGTGTTTCCCTACTACAGGAGAAAGATGTCTGACAGTCTAAACACATCCTTTGTCAAATTGTCCTGTATACCTTGCATTAATTAAGCACAATTCAATTAAACTCATCAGTTCAGGTGAGTTTGTTGGCTTTCATGCAGCTGGAAGCAATGGTCCTAGGTCAGAGGAAGACAAGGTTGTTCAAGAAGCTGCAAAAAATGAAATAAATTTGATCCTCTTTCCCAGTTTCTGAAGTAGTCTGCATTTTTGCTTCCCCTATCATCCTTCTTCGTGATGCCCAGAAGAAAGGATTTCGGATCAAAAAAACAAAATGATCTGGTGAGAAGATTAGCTCTAAAACATCTTAGTTGCACTTAAAATATTCATTGAAATTATGTTATAGTTTAGATCAGTTTATCAGGTTTTTATATATAATTTGAGCACTTTAGTACTTAGACATTTGGTTGAAGTTTACAAGCTTGCCACATTAATAAACAAGTTGTTAGCACACAGAACCCCAGTGCTGGCTGCTTAGTATGCAGTTGGAGCAAGCAGAACCAGCTCCATCTTAACAACTGAGGATGCCTTTGATTTTTTTCTCAAAGCTATGTGAAGGCAGTTAAAAATCCAGAAGTACTACTAAGCAAGTGTCCAGATTGATGGACCAGTAATTTCAAAGAGCACTGCATGAGCAAAGTTAATTTTTTAATTACTGCAAGTCCAAGATTCTTATAGAAGGTAGATGAAGTGGGTCATACCAGTATTGCAACTTAAAAACCCTAATGGAAAGTTACCTGGGCTTATGTTTCATACAGGGTACTGCACTTGAGACTCCAAAAAACTTAGGTTAAAACAAGCTCTTCACATTTTAGCTGTGTTACTGTTAAAAATCAGAGTACCAGTTTAGTCATTACAGGTTTATAAAAAAAACCAACAAAAACACTGTCAGCAAGACACATCCTTTGACCTTGCAAAAATAAGTTCAATACAGAAAGACATATCCACTACTTACCCTGTTGATGACTTATACTAGAAATTGTATTTCATATCGGACTACCTTCTACTACACTTTAGTGTTAAGAACTCCTGTTCAGGAGCTGCATTTTGTTCTCCATCACTTCATTATTAAAACAGACCTAATCTCCAAGGTACCATCCTATTTGCTAGTGAATGCAAATATTTACTTGAACTATTTAATTGCATATTTAAACTAGACAGGTGATGCCTGATCAAAGTATTTTCCTGAAAGTCAAATACACAACATAGCAGATGCATTCACGTGGCAAAGCAACCTCAAAACCTATGGTATGATCTCCAATACCGGGAACAGCACAGAGAAACTATAACCATGACAACAGCTAGTCACCTAGAAAAAAGCTGCAACACCTCCTGGTACCAGAACACCACACGAGTCCTAACTTCACCCTCTGTTGCTCAAATACAAGTAGTATTTTTTTTTTGCCCCAAACCAATACCTTTAATCTTCATCTCTCTTATGAGCAAATTTTAAACCAGCTCCTTCTGCTATACATACATAAAAAGGAATCAGATTAGAAAATTATTCAAGAACTAAGAGAACCAAAGACTCCAGGACCTAAAGAAAAGCATGTTAAAATAACTCATTTTTTGGTCTCTGCCTGCACAGAAAGGTAGACAATTCCCAACATCTAGATAGGAAGCAGCTAGCAAGATCTGAAAGAACTTTAGTCTCATTTACTCCCTCATTTTCCTTTATACAGACTTGCTTGGAAATGACCACAGTGATTTCTGCCATAGAGAACTTGTTTCACAAAAGTTATTTCATTCTTTGCTTCAAAACACACAGGAAGAACCTCAATCACCCAACCACTTGATTACTGGGAAATCCCCACATAGATTCAAGAAACACTCAAAATCCTAACCAATGGACTGCACACTAGCATTGGGTGTCCTTCCTGCCACTCTCTCCCTTCCACCACACCAAAAAAAAGCCTCAAAACATGAGAGGCCTTCTTGATATTGTCAACTCCCAGATAATTCTTCCAAAACACTGAAGAGATCCCCCCTCACTTTTTGCAAACTTAAACCCTTCTTATTTAAAAGATGGAAATTCCCCTCCACACATATACACATACAAGTCATAATTTTAACAACAAAAACTCATTTCATCAGGTCTGCAGCTGCATTTGTTGTCAATTTTATTCTTTCACCAGAAATCCACAGCAGTCATTTATACTCAACTAGTCTTACAGATAAAAGTTTGAAGCACATTATTTTATTTAAGATGTTATATACCATGCTGAATTCAAGAAGTCTTTCCAAACACCAAAATCTCCACAGAAGATGAGTTTTCTGCACTAATCCAGCTAAAAATCTAGGACCACCTTATCTTCTTTCTGTGCGTACTGATCTCATGGGAAGTCTTGTGGGTAGAGACTTGAAAGTTTTAAAAAGCCTCTGAACTGTATCTGAATTATCAGTACTAGTTCAGTTTTCTAGAGCATGCCCATTTCTGCTGTCCAAAGAAACAGACCTAAACCAGAACACTGTTCCAGAGAAAAACCTCAGCCCTGGCACATCTTCAGCCCCTTAGAGCTACAGAGATCACACACGCCAGTCAGCACAGCAATTAATTGCAACTCCTAACATATCCTACTTACCCTTGTTGACATAATCGAAGCAGATTAAAACACTTTTCCATAAGCAAGATAGGCAAGGCAGCTAAATGACCAGACTTCAATCCGAGGGGGCCTATAATAACGGCATGACACTAGTCTTGAAGTCATGCCTTATCCCAAAAGGAAAAGGGTTAGTTCTTCAAAACCACACTATGACATAGCACTTGGCATAAGAAGTCAAGATATAGTCTGTATTAAAAAATCTAGTAGCAACAAACTTGAGCTGCCTGCAAAAAACAAACTAAGCATTAAACCTCAATTACTAACTCCACAAAAGTTTTTAGAAAAACAAGACCAGGGAATAATTGTTTTTTAAATATTCTCCTCAACATCCATTCATTGATCATCATGATCAGATAGATTTATAAGAACTATAGCTCTTCTAGTTTTATGTACTTAACAGCCCTGGCATGTTTACCTCAAGTCTGGCACAAAAACCCGCTCTCAAGTCTTCTGCTATCTACTGACCAGCTAAAACATCATACACGTTTTGCCAGACATAGTACAGCAATACCAGGAACCTCATGTAGAAATGAGACCTAATCAACATACAAGGCCCCTGCACAGAGGTGGAGGTGGCCATCTATAGACTATGCATCTGAAGACTGGCTAAAAGGGAAAAATGCCCAAAAGAGTACATTATACTAATGCTCTTCAGCAGTTAAAGTTGAGTGGCATCAGCCACATAAGGCTGGAATATTCAACAACTTGACTGCAATGATATCATGGGCACATTTATAGAAAAGCACAGTCACACTATCTAACTGCATCATGAGGAATTAATCAGTTGGAAGGGTCAGAGAAGGACAAGAAAAACAAGTGACTACAGTCACTAACACAATACAGCCGTAAAAGGAGACAGAATAAAGCAAAAGCAGACACAAGGCAGAAAAATACTGCAGTGTTTCAAGAAAGGAGATGGAATTAAGAAAGGTTCACAGAAAGGCGATTGCGGAAGAGCCCCGTTTATTTCGCATGGGGAAAAAGACGATCAGGAATAACTGCTCTAAACAGGCATCCTGTACAGGGATGAATTGGAAAGGAAGAACTAAAGAACCAGCACCAGGGAACACACATAAAGACAAAACCAGCCATTAAAAAGTTTAAGGAATCACTCTCACAACCTTATTCTTCATGCCAATTTTCTAATAGAAGCCATAATATTCCCATAATATTGGGAATGAAGAACAAAATCTCGTTTCAGTTAAAACCCATGTTAGCTGGTGCTCACATGCTAACCTTAAAGAAAAACAAAACACATCAAGTACTGCTTTATTCACTTGCCTTTTGCAGTAAGCTGAAGCCCAGAAACCTCTGTAATCTCTTTCAACACGAGATTTAAGGTTGGCTATACATCTGACAGCTATTACTTTTTGGAGATTGATGTTTCTACAGTATTTAAGCCTAACCAAGGCGGCTGCGGAAGAGAAACTAGCAGGGTGGGGACTGTTACACAAGAACAAGCTTATCATAAAGCTCAGAATATATTTAAACAGATCACAAAAAATATTTTGAACACAAGTTGGTTAGTGAAGGGTGAAAGCAGCCAGTACAAAATAAAATATTCTGAGAGTCGTATCTTAAATACAGTAAAATAACAAGGAACCAACATTTAAACAGCCTTTGTGACAGACTAGCACTCCTAGGCAAGATTTCTTTTGAAAAAAAAAAGAATGGAAGCACTTAAGAGGGACATATCCCAAGTCCTATTCAACTGTATGGTGTACAGCAAGAGGAAAAAACTAATAAATGAAATAACTAGAACTATTGTTTAGTTGATCAACAATCTTCTTAAAGAAAATGCACATTAAAACCAGAATATACCAGTGGAGAAAAGGCATCACTAACAGTCATGTATGCGTACTCATCTCTGATAAACAGTCCAGAATATCTTGTTTATTGTTTTTCAGGCTTCTAACACCTAAAATTTAAATTGGAGAAGTAAAAAGCCAAGACACTACAGTATATTTTTTAAAATTATCCACCACTTACATGAATTAGTGATACTCAGGTCCTTTACCTTTCTTGTTAGGGAAATGGGTATCATCCTATGCCTTACTCTAGGTACACAAAGCCTTTTTAGACAGAGGGGGGGAGGGAAATAAAACCAAACAGGTATGAATCATACTAAAGAATTTAAATATGACTGCTCTAGAACTGATGTGTAGAAGGGGAAGGAACTTTAATTCAGAGGGAGTTAACAGCAGCATTCATAGTTTGCTAACAGTTCCACTGAGGTTTGCTCTTACAGATTAGAGGTTATTACAAATATGACTGGTTCACTAAAAATGCATTTCAACATCCTGCCATTCCTCTTCATTTCCTTCTCTGTAATCCTTGGTTTTACAAGTTTCCCAGCATGAACTTCAAGGATCAAGTTATTTCTGCTGTAACTTAAAGGTAAAACTATTAATGTGCATTACAAATTATATTATCGTCACAAAACTGGGCTTGACCCCCACCCTTAATGGATATAGATCAAATGATCCCCCATGGAAAGCACAATATTAAGTCTATTTCGTAATAAGGGAAGGACTTTACCACAACAGAGGAAAAAAAAATAAATTACCGAGTATGACAGCAGCCTAAGCAGCACTGTTTGCAATACTTCCTGTAAGATATCAAAGCAAAAAGGGTTGGTTTCTTTTTTTTTTTAAAAAAATAAATAGAGGAGAAATTCAAAGTGCCCCAAACCTGTCACTTATTATGAACTGCAGACAGTGTATTGTAGCACTAGTTTGAGCCTCTTTCCTATTTAGGTCACAGTTCCTGCTACTCCCATAAGTTCCTGTGGTGCTCTGTGACTGGGACAGAGAAACACCTCAAATTGCCACTATGAGTTGGAGTGAACGTTCATTGATTTTTGCTTTGTATGACTGGCAGGTGCTTTTGCCACTACTCAGGAGAACAAGAGTCTGAACTGAAGTTGTTTCACAGGTGCATGAGGAACTCCCAAGGTGGAAGATCGAGCATGTATCAGTAGACTCGAAGAAGAAATACTATTTACACTTAAAAAGACATATGAAAAACAAAGGCTGTCTCAAGAACATCAGCTTTACAAATAGTGCTGCTTCGGGAAATAATAATTGGAAGAGACAGGCATTGAGAGCTATTCTTCAACCTAGAGTGTAAACTAAAAAGTCTGCAGAGGACAGATTCCTTCCTTGCCCCCTGAAATGCCAGCAATCCCTTCTGAAGTACAAAAGTATGCTTTTTTAAACCATAGCTTTAAGGCATTAACTTCCAGACTGTCAAACTGCTGACAGTGGTAAAGAAAAAATAAAAGATATCCCCAAATTCTGTTTGGGAACAGAACTTATGGGAAGTTTTCACCCCTTTGCCACCATGATCTAGTTGCTGACTGTGCTATACATCCTACTCATGATACTTGTATTATGGCTCCCCAGAGGTCTTCATATTTTTTGAATATGCACTAAGACAGAAAAAGCCAGAACCATGCTAACTGATTACAATTTAATATGGTAGTATTAAAGATTCGGAACCAATGTATTGTGGAAATAGGTTTACTGAAAAATACAAGTACAAGCCCTAACAAGTGCTGTTTCAATAAATGATGATCACTTTTCAATAGAGATGATCACATTTCAACCAATTTTGACACTGGAAGGATGACCCTTTTGTTACAACAGTAGTATCCAGGTGGGAGGAATTTAAACCAAGTTTAAACAAAAAAAAAAAATAGTGGTTGGGGATGTTAAAGGATTTCACATGGCCTCACAGATGCTTGATATTCTCACACCTGGCCCTCAAACATGCTATGGTCACACTTGAGCCATCCGGCAAACATCAGGGTCACTAGATGCCAAGCCAAGTGAGTCACAGAACATTTCAGTAACTTGCATAAAGCAGCTTCTACAGAGACACAGGATCAGCTCCGTGTATTTATATAGGAACTGCAGATAATACCATCTGTTGGTCACACCACCATACCAAAGAGGATCAAAGAACTCAATTCTGCTGGATCTTTCTGGTGAAAAGTATAGGATATCTCTTACTGCCATGATGAAAACGGAGCAGGATTTAGCTTTGCTCAACACCAGGAGGCACAGCTGGTTTTCTGGACAGCTATTCTCTATGAGGGAATCTAAACAGGATTTTGACACCAGACCAAAGAACTTGAAAAATGCCTAAACAGAAAGCAGCAGAGCAAGGCAGAGCAGCAAAGATAACTCAGAGCAAAGCCAAAAGGGACTTGCAGGACAGTAATATACAAGAAGCAGAACCTGAAGAGCGGCAAGCTGTATAAACTACTTAATTCAGCATATGCCCTGGTCTCACACAGTAATAAAAGAAGAATTACTCCTGCTTCCAACATTTAGTTCTCTTGTCCTCCCTCCAAAGGAAAGAGAGCTTACAGCAGCAAATAATAGTCCATAACTTCCTTATAAAACATAAGCACATGCAGGCACACACACAGATCCAGTAAATGGGGAAAGAAGCTGGCAACAGTTTGGAGGAAAAAAGTTTTTAGACCATGTGGAATTAGTCAGGAGACATCATGCTGGCTTTCCAATTTCCAATAAATACAGACATGTATTTTGTAAGGATGCTTAACTGCCATTTGACAAAAATGTTGATTCCCACTAGAACAGTCCCATTCTTTAGGTTTGTGCCATGTAAGATTAATCTTCAAAAGCTTTACATGCCTACAGATAGGTTTGCTTTCTCAAGGCCTGTTACTTAAGGAGCATTTCAAGTTCAAGTACCTACATTTTTTTGATTTTTTTTTTTTTTAGAACACAGCTGGGCAGAATAGCATCCAAATTCAACAGTAAGAGAGGCAAAGACTACAGGCTCTCCAAACCACATGTCAAACCATCAGGCTAACCCCTTCAGGCAACAATGTTCAAGGTAAGAAAAACAGTAATCTGTCTTTGAAAAATAACTAGATCAAGGAAATGCTCTGCCATGGTTAGAAGAAAACCACAAGGCCACTTCTTTACAAACTTTATAACCTCTACGACTCTGGTTTGGCACATAGTTATCAGTTATGTTTCAGTACAGAAAAATCTGTTCTTGACAGCAAGATCATTTAAGGTACAAGATTGAAAAAATGCTCCCCTCCAGTATTGCTCAACCTAAAAAGCTATTTCTAACAAACTAAGACTTCATTAATTAGCAATTAGAGCTATAAGTAAAGGAGCTCTTTCCTCATAATGAAGAGAGGAATTACAAAAGAACTGGATTATTCAAGCTCTGATACATCTGAAATGGAGCCCTAGACGCACAGCAATTCCTTCCCCCTCTTTTTTTTTTTAAGCTATCTAGGTAAATCTTGTTCATGGCAGGAAGAGGTAAAAGCATCACATTTAAGACTTGCATTATCTCCAACAACTTGGCAAACTGCAGATTCATCCTCAGATATTTGTACTGGCACCACAGTAAAACAGGTCTCGGTTAACTAGGCTTGTTTATTAAAATAGGATTAGAAAAATTACGACCAAATTCAAATTCAAGCTTGATAGAAGCTGAAGGTATTGGGACAACACCTGCTGGTCCTGCCTGAAGGATCTGTCACTGATACCAACACTTGTTCCCACAAGTCTGAGACTACACAACAAGCCTCAGATGTACCCTTGAGCTCTTCGGAAAAGCTTTCCTGCTCTAAGACACCTAGACACCTGTTTTGAAAGGCCTTCCTTCTCAAAATGGCTGTTCCTTCGATAAGTTACCAAAATTAACAGCTTTGGTGTCAAAACATCTTTATCAGTAATGGAAGACTATCAAGGAATTTTACCAGTTTTATCTGAACATCAGAGCTATACATGAACAACGTAAGATGCACTGAAATAGCATGGATTCAGAAGACCACTTAAGTTGAATAGAGCCATTAAGTGCTATGGGAAACACTCCCATTTAATAGAAAGGGTGAGCTCTGATGATTAAGCACCCCAGGCTACTCAGGCCCAATACTGTCAACTAGAAACATCTAGTTTGCTGAAGTAATTATTTGTAATACTTTTAAACTGAGGTAAAGTTAAAGTTAATTATCTCAAAAATAATTAGGTGACCCTAACTCTACTTCAAGTTTAAAATAATCTTTAATATATTAAGGATCCTTATCCGCCTCATCTAAATCATGTATGAATCTAGTGTTATGTACACACCAATATAGGCAAAGTATATCATTGTCTCCCAAACGATAACAATTATTTTTTAATAGATTAACTTTTAATATCTGCTGCCCTAGAATAAACACAAAATAACTAAGTGAAAAAAAGACACAACAGGTAACACTGTGAGAGCTATTCACATTGCTTTTGTACCACAACATAGGAAGTGGGCATTTAAAGGCTTCATATATCAGATCGAATTATAAACTGGGCAGAAAATGTTTCTCTAAACCATCCCACTAAGATGGTTTAGGAACCTGTCAGATACTACAGCTTAGCAGGAACCTGTCAGATACTACAGCTTAGCAGGAACAGGACACTAATTATCTGTTACTCATTAGCCATCCCACAAATCTGTTATTGCTTCCTCATACGGAAAGTTCATAAGGACTGCCATATTCTGAAGCTTGGCAGTCAGAAGATGACTCACCCACTTTGAGACAAAACATTGTTACCAAAATATAGTGCCTGTTTCATACAGACATTATAATCACCATTGTATTTGAAAGAGGAAAACAAGGAAAAGGAATTCAGCTTCCCTTCCTCTGAGTCCTCCTCATACAAAACTCAAACCACAGGGGTGGCAAGGGGAAGCAAGTAAGGAAAGGGAAAAACAAATATTGAAGTGGTTTCTATCACCAAAAACTCCATAGTTTCAAAGCAGAAATGACTAAATGACTGCACAACACTAACATGCTACAGGATGATCACAGGAAAGCACAGCTTCAGAGAAAATAATGCCTCACACACTTGCATTTGCTTATGAACATCATTAAAATACCAACATAAGAACTCAAGTATCTCCAGAACCCAAACTTTAAGTTACAAGAGTGGATGTGAGAAGAATGAAGTTTTACAGCTAGTGCATCTTAATCTATGTAACAAAATAAACAGAAGAAAACCAAAGCAAGTGATGGAGAAGGACCTGTAATTCAGAACAAGGAAAGATACAGTTTAACTTTTCTTCTCCTATAGAACTTTCTGAAAAAAAATATTAGTTCAAGTTCCCAATAAGAACAGGACAGGGGGGAGTCTCAACTATATCCCGCATTCAAGAAGAATTTGGAGGAAGTTGACAAGAAGTAGTTTCAACATCTCATTTGTATTTGATTACGGACGGCCTTTTTTTCCAGCTGTATTCAACTGTATTAACTATCTGAACTGTACATTCCCAGAAACTGATACAGCAAACTTTATTTGCTATCAGAGATGCTTTTACTTTATGAAAAATCACTTTTTTTTTTTTGAAAGGAAAAGAAGAAATACTGAAAGCCTCGAAAACCAGGCATCCTTCCCAGTTTACTTTGTTGGACTCAGTATGTATCATCAAGCAAAGACTATCTGAACTCATCAACCCAGTCTGCAACTAAACACTTTCCTACTTCTTGCTTTTGTAATAATTGCACTTTCAAGCTATCATTGTTCTGCCAGGAAACTCTTACAGCTTACACAATCAGCTGCATGTATCGCAAGCATAAAGGTTTACATGGACTGTTCAAAAGGAAACTTAATTCCACAGGGCAGTGTCTGTGACAATTAAATCCACAGCATTTTTTCCCCCATTTTGAGCTAAGTTACATGTTACTTATATGCACTTGGATAAAGCTCACAAGTTTTACATGAAGAGCTTTGAGAACTCAGTTCAGTAGCTACACAGTATAGCACTATCTGGTACTCTAAGCCTTATGACATTCATTGTCAAATTAAGTTTAATCCTGATTTGTCTACCTTACAGCCAAATTTTGGAAAAGTTTACACAATGCTTACGTCCCCCTGAAAGAATGGTATAGTCTAGAATCATAATTTTAGGAACCTAGGCTCTTCTCACTTCCACAAGAATTCACCACAGCACACTAAAGAACTGAAAACCACACTCAAGTTTCCGCTCTGCCCCATCAACAGTGAAAGGTCCCAATGTTTGCTCCCCAACCTGTCCTTTAAAGTTAGTCATGGCACAAAGGTTGTCTTTAGGCAATGCTGCTATACACATTTTGGTGACAGACTCCGCTTTGTATGACACTATTTCTGATTTCACCTGGTACACTATTTAAGCTTCTTAAAAGAGGTTAAAACTTAGTATTGTTACATTGCTTTGGTTTTTGTTTTGGGATGTTTGTTGTTGTTTTTTTTAATCTGGGTATTATGCTTAATAACTAAAGATATTCAAGCATTTCACATTAAAAAACATCTGGGAAGGAAGGGATGAGGCTAACCTTGCTTATAGAAAGTGAACAACAGTTTTCAAACACCACAGTGATAAGGACTATGTAATTATAGATAAGCCTTTTAACTGATGTTAACAAAGTCACTCCTGAAATAGAAAAATTTAGAGATTTCCTATGTTACTTTCACACAACAGATGTGCAGTTCATCAAATGAGGTTTAGAAGGATGAAAGAGCCATACAACTACGCCCAGAATGACAAAATCCAGACTCACAACCGATTGCCAAATAGTAACATAAAGCCCAGTGGAAAATACAGATTTATAACAAGGTTGAAAGCCATCTTTAAACTTAAGTGGACTACTATATGCCACAAATGCATACTCTATAAAAACTAGTTTAATGCCTCCCTGAAAATACTATTGCTATTTAAGCAAATTCCTGCTCATACAATGGACATGGCAAGAGACAAGCATTAGATGCTACACATGATTAAGAAGTTTAGAAGAACGCTAACAAGTACAGGTGTATTTAAGTTATATGAATTCAATTTCAGGAACGAACTCCTAGTTCAACAGACCCAACATATCACACCCCAAGTGGAAGCACTGAGGTAGCAGAGGCAATGGCTTGTTTTCAAGTCAGAAATCAGCATTGGCTTTTCTGTGTCAAGTTACTGCTCAAAACCCTCAGGAAGTCTTGTTCAAGTGGTGTTTTCCTTCTCAAACTAGACAGCTCCCCATATAACCTCCCCCCTATTGATTTATAACAGCATAGAATAAAGTTGTGTTGATTTGTGTTTTGATTTTGGTTTGGGGTTTGTTGGGTGGTTTGAGTTTTTTTGAAGTATGTTTGGAGTTTAAGTACCCTTACTAGTTATACACATCTTCACTGCAGATCACAGGAATACAGGCTTTTTGTTCTGATCCAATACAGTTAAGGAATTTTTTTTTTTTGCTTTTTGAAAATTTGAGAACAGCAGCATTTGTTTTTTTTAAGGTAAGAACTTCAACATAGGAAGCAGCATCTGTATAATACTTCGCAAAGAAGAGTAACCTAAGATGACTGAGAAGGTTCATCACTTTCTACAAGATACTCATTTTGATTAACCTATTTTTACTGGAATACTTTGAAGAGCTTTAAATTATTAAGAGACATAATTATTAGTGAAAGGAATAATCTAAATGTTTGACTGGAAACGGAGATCCTGCTGAATGCTCTAGCTGGTCCTACTCAAGTCCTCAGAAAGCTCTGCAAGAAGCTGTAGGTCTTCACTGTAAGAAATAATAGTCAAGAACTACTGCTCACATGTAATTCCTCTAACTCTCATGAAAAAATCTCTCAGGTAAGCAGCACAATCATTCCCAGCATTTTCACAAATTAGAAATTAATAATTGGACACAGACTCCTAGTCTCTAGACACCACACTAAGTATCTGCTGTCCCTCCTCCCACTCCTACAGAAGTTGCTTTCAAACACAGAGTAAGAGAGCTCACAGGTTTTCATTAACCAGAGGACCAGGAAGCTTAAAGTTTTATTTCCATAAAATATTATCTGTTACCATGACAGTAGGAAAGAGATCCAAAATGCATGTCACTATCTTGAGTTTGACTAAGTTTTATAGCTTAAGCAAAATTTACTCTGCTTCCCACAAAAGGCTCTTTATCTGCTAAGGAAACCACATCCCTGGAGGCATTTAAAAGGCTACAGTGGATCGAATACTAGAAAAATATATATTGTGGGAAGTAATCATGCATCAACAAAGAATGAGACAGGATGATTTAAAACATCTTTCCTCACCCATAATTTCCACAATTGGTTTTTACAGATTTATAGTAAGCCAAACGTAAATAGTCACCCACACAAATTTCAACTCAAATTACTGTACATTATTTTTTGTTAATTTGAGGATATGGGAGGCATAATCACTACATAGTAGATGCATATTGCTCAACTTTGAAGAAGTCAATTTAACCTACAATCCAAGCCAAAATACTTGGAAGTTTACCAGGCATCTGTTATCCAGCGACAGGTGCAAAGAGTTCAAGAGTATCTGTGCAGTTTCACCCATGACAGTGGTGCTGGGACTGTCACTGGTCATCACTGAAGGTTTGCTCAAAAAGCCTCTCCCTTTCATAAATGCCACAGAAGAGTAGGCATCTAAGGAAATTGTTCCAAACTCCCACATCCCTTTTCCTCTCAAAGAGAGGGTCTTCCCAATCTTGGCAATTCTCTAGCTTCTGAACTCATTTGCAATGAATAACTACATTAGCTAGATCAACTTCTAGCAGCCTTCCATTTGACTTCCATTTCATTATTGAAAATCCTGCTTGGCATAATTTGTTTTTACTCTGCTGGAGCTTAGAAAACCTGCAAGTACCTTACTGAATCTATTTCCATTCAGATATTTGTCCTCCAACTCGTAAGGTTGCTCCTAAAGAGAAAACACTTAGACTTTGGGAATGAAGTCCTTGACCTCTTGCACACAGGGGTACACAGGCAAAGAGTAGAAACATTTTTCTTGAAGTTCACTGCTGACTATTTCTTTTCAGCTATAAATTAAGCTTATGTCTAGAATTACACAAAGTGGATTTAAACCACTGATTTACTTAGCTGGACAACTTTGATATGCAGCTCTCTCCTGCTGAAGAAAGGCCACTGAGCTTAAATTACTTCATGCCTTTTGAAATACAAATCATCTTATCTTTTGCTTTCTTGGTTTATAATCACTTACAGAAACTACTACTCTGAGAAGCAAAAAAAAATAAAAAGAAAGGCCCCAGAAATGTTTTCCAAAGCAAAGGTGGGCCAGGATTAGCTCTATTTTTCAAATGTGCAGTTAAAGGCTCCCCTAGGAACAGGTGTTAAATTTTTCAAACAAGAACAAAAAATTCTGTCCCTGGCTCAAATGCTTCATTCACAGCTGGTTTTTTTTTTTGGTTCTTAATGTTATACAAAGGGAAACTACTAGTTAATTAAATACGTTGCTTATTTACATTTGCTACTATTTTATTGATCCAAATCAACCCCAGTCCAATCCTTTACTACATATAGCTCATCTGTATTGCATTTTCCACAAACCATATTCTAAAAGCCAAGGGCATCAAGGGTGCCCTGAAGCAGAAGATACCCCCATACAGTGCAAGGACATCTACCATCTATTTTATCTGAGAAGCAGATATGCACCAGTGGTGCATATCGATGCATCACTGACTTGCAAAGTACCATCCACAGGTAGAAAAAAAAATAGTTAGACCTATATTCTGTCCAAGAGCTGCTGTACTACATCCTCTTGCAAGAGTACCACAAGAGCTTAAGTGATATTAAGACTTGAAATTGTATTAAATGTCTTCCCCAAAACACACTACACAGGCGCAGTGTGCTAGGCAGAGAACGGCCTTTGCTGACTTAACTGTATCCACAAGCAGAAAATACATCTACCTCAAATAACCTGTTTGTTCCCATTTTGACAGGAGGCTATAAGAGACAAGCTTTACATAAGCATCTCGAACTATTTAAAGCAACATGCTTACTATTTAGAGAACACAATCTGAATGAACTTCACAAGCCAGTACTTAACCTACTTTTAGCCAGTCCAGGCTTGACTCACAGGTTACCCTGCTAGCATTGTCAGGGACTCTTGATATCACTTCTTTATCTTGCACATCCTAAAACAGGAGCCTGGGAGAAAGCCTATCACAAGTGAGCAGCTACTTATTTACACTACCCATGTGTATGATACTGTCTTTGCTATGTCCACACCTGAGTTCTGCTTATGGCAATGACGCTGCTTGTGCGGCTTGCGAACATTAATCCTCTTTGTTGTAGCATAATCAAAGTGAACAAACCTACTGTAATTATGCCTAACAGGGCATACTTGGAAATTTTTTAGACAAGAAGAATTCAAAGAATCAAGGAGAATGCTTCAGAGCTTATTTTGCTTAAACTTAGTGAGGCCACGTTATGGCTAATTAAATTTACCTGGCCACATACTGACCATTACAGTGACCTCAAAGAGCAGCAAAACAAAATCAACGCTTAATAGTTCTCAGACAGCAACCACAGGTTTTGCTACCTTGGTTTAGATACTTAAGTAAAATAATTAGTATCACATCTCACCCTTGCATCTATTCACATTGGCTTCTGCGAACTGGTCCACACAAAGTAGAATTCAAGTAAATGGATTCAGAGATCCCACAAGAGAGATCAGGAGTTACTAAAAGTCTCTGCAGGAAAAGTAGCAGTCATCTGATCTAAGTTTAGTTGCAGCGCTCCTGATGTCTTCTGCCCTTCAAATACTGCCTACTCATCACACCTTTCAGGGAAAAATATCCACCCCCACCAATCATCCCTACTTCGTGTGTGTTTTTGAACTGCTGTGGAAAGTCACTATCAACTAGTCCCTCTGCTTACCCTCATACCAAACTGATACTAGTCTTGCTGTTTTGTCCAGAGTTGACAAGCCCTTACAACTCAGATGCTATCTTCTGTGATAACCCCTTCTTGCTATATGGATCCACAAAGCCACTACGTCACTGTGACCTGGAGTATAAAGTCAGTAATCATAAAGCAGAGCCACTTCAGCTCAATTTACTTAAGGATGAAAGTTAACCAAGTGTTTTGCTGATTCAAGACATTCAACTCTAAGAAAGAAAATGAATCAAACATTCAGGTGTTTGGAGAAGGTGATGATGAAGAGTTTACAAAATTAAACTGCTGTAGAATACTTTGGAGGTCCAAGATAATCTCTTTTTAACCCTTTATGAACAGGAAACAGATCTACCAGTAGTTACCAGAGTTTGAGCCACCGATGCACACTCTGAAGCCCCTGAGACACACAGTGGCAGAAGCCAGGCCATCATGCTGGAGGAAGTCTCACCTTGCACGTTCGTTGTTCCCACGTGCCTCAAAGCAGCCGTTCTGTCAGGCAGGGTGCCAGGCCACAGAGGCCTGACCTGGTGTGGCACTTCGGATCTCTCTCAGTACCAAGAAAATCAACTCATATAAAGCCCAGATGGCTTTAAAGCCTTTCTAAGAAGGCAGAAGCACCCTGTGCTAAGAAATCACAATTTCACTCCCTGAGCTCCTTCACTGTTTAGAGACCCTTAAAATTTCCCTTTGGGTTGTCTTATCTAGTCTCAAGTTAATGCATGAGATGCCATAGCAGTGAAGAGTTGAAAATGCTCCTTACTTGGATAAAGCCAGCTATTTTTTATTATTTTAACATGTTCTCTGAAGTGAGGTTTAGTCTGTTTGAGAAGCTTGGGGGTTTTTTGTTTGTTTTTTAAGCATTATACAAAGGTATTTTCATTTTTTGGCAACTCTGTGCCACAGCATTGGGGGTGGAGTAGCACAAGAATGTTAAACACCAGAAAGACTTCAAACTACAGTGTGTTGTTTGATCTGAAACAGAATTAAATCTTACTGTCACAATAAAACTTGCTTACACACTGAAAAACATGTGCAACCTCTCGGCTGTTCTTCACTTGTCACACCTCAGAATCGACTGACGTAATTCATGAAGCAGAACATTCGAAAGAGCTCAGCGGTTTCCTGGGCTGGAAGAACTCTTTGGTAAAGAAACATTTCTAACCTCCTACTGCAGTTACCTATCTAAACACCACCTTTGCTCACTCTGTGAGAGTCTCTGTGATAGAGCTTATTAGCTGCAGATGAGCACAAATCCAAAGAGGCTCTTTGCCATACACAGGATCTTGAAATGCCAGGGTGCAGATTCCTGCTGCAGGGAAGGAAGACCAGAACTCCTCACTGGAGCTACCTTCTTATTTGGGTAATTGTGAACAAATGCTGAAGTAGTGTTCTGCTGTTCTACAACTTATACAGCTATTCTTGCATATATAACCAAACAGAGAAAGTAATTGTGAGTCCTTTGGGGCTGAAAACCGCTATCATATTTTGTTATAATTCACTACAGTCTTTTCCACTTGTTTTTACAGCTGTCTTCATATTCTAGAAGGTCTGAAGTTTCACAAGTTTGTATTTTCAGCTTCATGTCCAGAAAAAGATCCCTTCAGAATTTAGCACTATGAAAGAGCTAAACTGTGCTGTATAGCAGTCTGCCTGATCATTTCAATCTATTTCTACATATGTGAATTACTCATTTTACTGAAAATTAATGCAGTGTTTTCCATGCAAATTTAAGACGCAGCATATTGTTTTCCCAGAGGGCATAAAATCTAAAACAGGGGGAATACAGTGAAGTAAAGTGTGAAGGTGTGTGGAAGAAATGAAAATCAAGATATAAAAAGCAACAGTTTTACGGTGTTAAAGTCTTATGGTGTTAAGAGTTGCCCAATTTCTTTCCTTCTTTTAAATAGAGGCACAAATTAGAACACTGAAGAGGCAACAGTGGAAGGAGCAAGTCATGAAGTACAGAAACTAGTGACAGATTATAAAGGTAGATTAATAATCTCAATTTACTCACCTACAACCTCTCAGATTAAAAAGCAAAGACAATGGGAACTTTCTTTCAAAATTAGATTTCTGATTTTATAGCACTTATATTTAGCAAATTAATTGGGACTGAAGCAGAAACCATCAAGTACACTTTCCAGAACTCAGCTAGCAAAAAAACCAGTTTACTAATGCAAAAACACCCCAACAAACCCAAAAAGCAAAAACCAAACCAAGATGCCTTTCATCCCCTTCTCCCTCTAAAGCTTCACCCTACCAACCACAGCTATTCAAGATAAAACAGCACTTGCTTCAGGTTAAGGTAAATAAATCATTTAGTTCTGATAAATATTGATTTGAGAGAATTTGAAGCTGAGAAATTTTGAGCAAGTCTGGCATGTGTTTCAATGCTGACCTCTCAGGACTCCAGAGCATTGGCAGAAAGGGCTGCAGTTGTGTCTCCAATATACCACCACAACACAAAGTCAGAACTCTCCCTTCCCAGCATCTTCAAATCTATCACAACATGGGTGAACTAAAACATAAGTTCTCCCCAAGCAATACTAATTATCTAATTACTGACCTGGTTTTGAGCAACTATTTGGTAAGTTTAGCTTTTTAGGAAGATTGGACATCAAAACATTTGCAATAAAGCTTAGAATAAAAATCCTTAAAAGCACTTGTTTTCAACACAGGTCTTTCATAAACTGACTTAGAAGAGAATTTGAAATCACTTTCAAGTGAGAGAAAGTATTTCTGGAAACAATAAGGACCCATCAAAACACATGAGAGGTCTTACTGAACTTCCCCTTATCGTAGTCCTGATCTTCACTGAGCTATATGCAGATATAGGACACATCCACATCTCCTTGCATGACACTTCAAAACAAATCTTCTGTAGTATTATCTTAAACAAAATTACTGCTGTGCAAAATATTATAAGTCTACAGAGAAGTGTTTAAGACCACAATATAAGTTTCAAAGAATATACATCTGCCAAGCTTTGGGGCACAGGGAGGTAGTAGGCTACAAAGAAATAGAAGACTTCTAACAAAGCAATGGGTAGGCAAGCTGCCATTCTAAAAATCCTCAACATTTCTTGAAAACTTAATTCAATTTTTACTTCCGGTGTTTTCAATACTTGCCTAGTTTTTAAACAGATGTTTTCATTGAAGTTTAGCACTTTCAAAAGCTGATATACTTCCAAACTATACTTTGTGCCTTTGATTAAATACACAGCAGTATCTTTATAGGAAGATTCTACTGAAACAGCTGGAAAAAACCATCAGGCCTTGACACTGTAGAATGAACTTTGTTGCATAAACTACTCAGCTTATCGAGAGAACAACATTTCAAAATAGGTCTTACAGGAAAAAGTGACTGGCTGAATATAGTCTCATGTACTCTTCAATTCAGCAGCAAATCTGTAGACATAGGCTGTATCAGGTCTGCTCCATACACACAATATGGATTATTTAGAAGGTATAACATCTGATCAACAGAAATAATTCTGCCAATCTCAAGTACTGCAGCACACCTCTAGAGCCTGAAGAATGCAAGCAGCAAATCTAGCCAAGAAAAGAGCAGGTTTTAAATTTTACATTCTGTTTAAAGAAAGAAACCTGCATTAGACCACACAGGCAGTTGAAAGGCAAATCCACTAATATTTCTGGAGCAGATTAGTTTGCTAATCTCAGCAGTGATTAACAAAGAGAAACAGGGAAGATCTGATTAGCTAACTAGTAAACTTGCATCTTAACCAAAACTCAATAGTGTCTAGCCCTATCTAGAACAGAACTGGTTACCATCCTTGTCAGGAAGCAAGTCACTCTGTATGATTGCCACCCTGTGATCTACCCCACATCAAAAAAGCCATATTTTCAAAGAAGAAAATCCTTCAAGCTATAAATAAGTTGCCCTACAAAGGTATAAGAGAAAGACAGATGCCATCATACAGACACAGGTTACCTAAGTGGACATAAACTAGTTAACTCAGTGAATATCCCACAGTAGACAGTTCAGTTCTATTATCTTACTAGCATTTTGCCCCATGCATTTCTATGTAAAGCCTACTAATTCCTGGGACATTTTAGCCAGGATCCCATCCTATTCGGCTTTTCTTTTGCACAGTACATCAAATGCAGGGGCACTGGTGCAGAGCTATTTCCTTTCCTTACATTTTTATTGCTACTTACGCAAACTGCCTCCTCCCCACTACTCTTAATAGATCTACTCACACAAACCTCCTGAGTCTGGTATCTACTCAAGGCAGTAGGGTTATAGTCTCACAAGCATAAAGTGTTCTCTGACCATAATGTAAGACTCAATTTTATATCTACAGAAACTAAATTAGCATCTTCAGTTTTAAACTGTAGCAGTTGCCTCTGTGCACACAGCAGCTTTGAAATCTGAGCTGTGTGCATGCATTTGTATTACATGCAAGGTATGGGCAAGAACTGAGGTTACTAGTTTTTAAGATCAGCACCTTTTACTCTAGTTATTCAGAACTCTTACCTCCTCACATAAGAGTAAACACCTCTCCATTGAGCTGGAGCATCTGCAATTGCCATATTAGAACACTTTTTCTACTTCTGACTGCTTATTAGCAGTTTCTTTAGTTATATGATTTATACAGGGGCTTGCTTGCTCTTACTTAGCTTTATAGAATCACTCAAACTGTAAGGGGAGGCTCAACCAAGAAGATTTGCAGCAAGACAACTTAGAAATCATTGCACGCTGTTCTCAGGGAATAGTGTGGCATAACTTTTTTGCTACCCTGTCTACCTCCCTTCCCCATGGCTTCCTGGTGTTTTAAAAAACAAGCCATTTTTCTTTGACCTGTTTTAAGCATCTTTTCATAGCTTCTTCTACTTTATATCAAGTAGACTGGACTTGAGGAACCAGGCTGGGAGCAGATTAAGTTGCTATAGGGTATAGCACTGGCAAGTGTAAAAAGCCTGCTGTACTACTGAAGTTAGTAAGTCAGTACTAAAACACAAACAAATCCATAACAACTACAAATTAGTGCAGTTTATCTAGAAATAGCCCTTCTGCCATAGTTCCCCTCACACACTGAAGAAAGTAAAATCTCACCCGTGTCATTTTAAAAAAGTCTAACGATGGTCTGTTCCATCGTACGTCCTCCTCCCGTCTGCGCTTTAGCCGGCTTTTCTTTTCGTTCAGAACACAAGGCTGAGAGCGGCATCTCAACAAGCCCTGACGCCGGCTGAGCTCAGGTGTGGAGGTGGGAGTGCTGTTGGCTGAAGGCAAGAGATTTCCTGTCTCGGTGATGTGCTCCTGGGAGAGGGAGAGGCGACGCCTTGGGTTAAAGTCACAAGGGCCTCCAGAATTCCAGCGGGTACTCGAGCTTGTGCTTCCCTCGCTACTGTCCACAAACCCGCTGCTGGCAGAGGAAGGTCTGGGTACTGGTGATGTGTTGAAGCTGGTGACAGTGAAGACGTTATTTAGCGACAGTACGTTTTGTGGCAGACTGATACTTGTGCTTCTCTGTAAGGTTGCACTTCCATGACTGTTGCAGCGCTGCAAGGTCGCGCTCCCGCCACTATTACACCGTCTCTTTGACACAGGAGTCCAAACCTTTGAATTGCCGGGCTTCCACGGTGACCGGCAACGGGCCAGCTCATCTGGCTCAGAGAGGGACCTACAATGGCGCTTCGTTGGTGGGGCCAAGGGTTGACCCGAGTTTTCGTTAAGGTTTAATTCACTTATCCATCCTGACACCATAGACGTACTGGAAGATTCCTGCTGCCACTGCAGACTACCATTACTGGCAGTACCGGTGCTGAATGGGCACACTGGGAAAGGGTATGCTGAACTCCTTGTTGTATCAGTCTGGATTGGACAACCCCCATTTAAAGCTTTCCAAGGACTCTCTTCTGAAAACAAAAGAAAGATATGGGTGTAAGATGCAAAGGAAAAGACAACTTGTTTTAAACCTACTTTAATGTAAAACCATGAATCAAACTCAAGCTTAGAAAGATGAGCCACAAATATCCAGCTCTTAATCAAAATTTCACACCCTAGTTATGGATTCATTTTAAAAAAGGTAGAAAATTCTGAAAAACAAGACCACCAAAGTATTTCAGGAGCCAATCCAGTCATTCCAATACATATGTACCTTGTTAATGCCTCTTCCTATATGCTGAAAACTACAGCACTGTATTTTTTTTAGTGAGCAGAGACGGCTT
The DNA here is from genome assembly GCF_964106895.1 of Numenius arquata. Taxonomy (NCBI): domain Eukaryota; kingdom Metazoa; phylum Chordata; class Aves; order Charadriiformes; family Scolopacidae; genus Numenius; species Numenius arquata. Next base: position 53,224,047 of record NC_133580.1, read on the forward strand.
CCTTACCTGCTTCCTAGTGCATAGCATATACCACAATTAAAACCTGTAACAGTGAACAGTCTACGGTACAATGAAAATGGATTAACAAGTAATGTGAGAACCCACCAGGGAATTTTTAATTATTTTAAATAGAAGAGCAGGATAATCTCTTCTAGACTGCTGTCCTTCATTTGGCTGTTATGCACTTCTGTTAAGAATACCTTACTAAAGAAGAGTCTCAAAGAGATGGGTGTTCACATTCTGTGGTGTGAAAAGCTTTACTTTAAATTAGAAACAGTATAAAGTTAAATCAGACTGCAGATTGTTTCCTTTTTTGAATATAAGCAAAGTGTAGGAAAAAAATTGCCTTAATTCAATGCATATAATAAAGTGAGTCCCCCTTAAGAACCTCCTGCAAGTTTTACTGTGAATACAGACATAACCCATAGTGCACAACTTCTCATCTGAAGTGGCAACGCTGGGTTAAAAGCAGTCTGCCAGCGAAGCCTCTCGTTCTTTTGTAAAGCATTTCTTTGAGAACATTCTGCACATTTTACAGCTGTTCCTCCACATTATACAATGAAGTGTAAGAAGAACTACAGCAGACTTTGGATTTGCAAATTGAAAAGCAGCAAAACTGTTGGCCAGTTAACAGTGCTTCATGCTTGGTTAGAAAATTTGCTAATTTAACCCAATTAGGCAAGTAAGTTTCACTTATCCCAGCTTTAAAGAAAAAAATATTTAAAATATCAAGTGTCTCTCCTACATCTATTTTAAGGACCTAGATATAGCCTAAACATTAAATACTTGTATATTCTTACTAAATGTCTAAACTAAGTTTTAGAGTAATCAACAGATAAAAGATTTGCTGAGTAGCTTTAAAAGTTGCAAACCCAAATAGTTGTACATGTTCCATGCCCAAAGTATGTCATGGATTATCCTGTTTATTTGGATCTTATTTAAAGAACAGCCTATTGTCTCAAAATCATTTAACTGTGCAGACAGCTGGCCTATTCAAACAACATGTTTTATTAGAATTCCTCTGTCCTTCCTCCTCCATTCTTTCAGATGGGTACAACCACATACTGTGCTTTGCCTTAAGCATGTAAGCTCTTCAAGGCAGGGACCATCCATAATTCAATGCAAGTAAAATAGCCAACACAATGGGATCCAGATAATGTTTGAAACTCTGAGCATCTACTGTAGGACAATTTGCTAGCTTGAACTGGGCTTATTTTAAAAATCCTTAGGAAGCTTTCTCCCAGGCTGGGAGGTTGGTTTAAACTTCACCGTAAAAAAAGAGTCAGGAGTTGCACATGTATTAATTGCTTACATGGTAGTGGTATTTAAAGTACCATTTCCCTTTGAAGCCTCGCACAAACCAAGATTCACATTTTATGGGAAATCCCACTGAGGAAATAAAAATCCTCCATGCTTAAAGACACGACAGAACATGCAAAGTTTCAAGTCCATCCCTTAATAAAGCAGTACAAAGTTTACATATCAATAACTAGCATTTTTTATTTTCTGCTATATACAATTTACTCTTATTCTAATAGGACCGGGGCGGGGGGGTGAAAACCAAATAACATGTGTATGAAGGCACTGGAATTCACCTTATGGTTTGCATCAAGCTGGATATTCTACATGGCAAAGCATGTAAGAAGGTGTGTAAAGATGTGAGAGCCTTCTGCTAGCTGAGGAACCTGAAGAGATGTTTAGCATGAAAAACAGCATTGCTGTGCTGCTGTACACCATAGCAGATATTGAACCAAAAAAAAAAATGTGTTACAAGGGCTTTTACTATGCAAAGCAGATCACAAGTACAAAACTAACAACCAGCTATTCCCAGTATTGTTCGAAGACCAGCTTAAACCAGCAGGCTCTACAACAGCATGCTCCATCCCCCTCACCTTATTTACAAAAGAAAGGCTGCTTGCTATACCAATTACCTCAGTAAAACACAACTAAGGTTTCTGAAGAACTTACCGTTGATTTCGAAAGGGAACAAGCTGCCACTTTTGTTCAGCTTCTCAGATGAGTACTGAAATTAATCAGAAAAAGAGTTTTAACTGTGTGAAAGAGCATACACCTCAAGGAAACTGCATGCAGTTTTCAGTTTCCCCTATATGTGCACTTAACATCTCTAAAAGGATGGGGTTTTGCTGGGTATCTTGAAGAAATTCCTGAGCAGCTGATCCTTCTAAATAAAACCTCTGCATCTAACTATTTGAAATATTTTCTGATGTATTGCTAAGTATCAAACTGCTTCAAGAGTTGAAACATTACCCTATGTAAATAAACTGCAAAATTAAGAGCAATAATTCATACTTAACGAAAAAGCTTTGATCCAATTCTCATTTCAGTAGAGTGAAAATGGTAACCCTATTGTCAGACTGTTATTTTCTATCTTAAGGGTAAAAAGCCTGACCTGAGAGACAGAAGTAACTTTATCTAAATTAAATATACAAACTCTTAAGGGTCCCCAGAATGAACAGTGCCCAAATCAGGCTTTACTAGTATTTTCTATTTTCTTAGAATCAGTGTAGCAAAATGTTTTCTCATTTATTAAGGTACAAAAGCCATTCAAAAATCTTTCCTATCCAAAAATCACCTTTTGCAGACTAACAGCTTTTGAAATCAGTGTATTAGTGATATGTTTTTTCTGAGTAGCAAACTAAGAGCCACGCTTAAAACAAGATTTCTGTCTAAAGGGCTTCAGATTTTATGATTAAACCTTGTCAGTAGCATCTGCACAGTAAAACAACTTTGTATGCAGAATGTTTTCCATCTTTTTTACTAATTTTACCTCGAAAATATTACTACAAAGGCATGTTTCTCAGACAAAGAGTAGAGCTTGCTATCCAGCCTCCTATAAAGGAGTTACAAATAAATGACTTAAGGCTCCATCAGAGCCCAGGGGTCATTACTTATTTGCCCATCACCACCTCAGGATGGAGAAGAAGATTGCTTTAAAAAGAGCAACACGCTTTATGTGAACATTGTTTTTTGTGTATAGCCAAAGAAGATAACATTGTACATACATTTCCTTTCTAGATACAAAGTCAATTTTTAAACAAACATCCTTGGGCCACAAAGCTATTCTTTCTTGCTGTGTAGCAAAATACAGTCTAGTGACAACTTTATATCTTTGAGCCCTGCGTACAGGATACAAATGCTAAGCTACAGTAACGTTCTCTTGGTGCTATTGTTTTAGATGTAGGAAATAGTGGAACTGATGAAAGGATAGGGCGGTAATCAGATTTTTAATCTTATTTTTTAATCAATGTCTGCATGAGACAAGCCATTTGATTTTTACTTTACATTTGCATCTCTAGAAAGGAAGTTATAAATGCATCTAAGAAGGCTACTTTAAGTAAACAGCAGAACCTCAATTCTAAATCTCCATCGGATTTACTGTTAATTAGACCTATTCAAACCATCTGAAGTCTGCAACTTGACAGCAGGACCAGCAGTATTCATAACCACAAATGCCAGTTATATGGTATACACATTTAAAAAGTTAGTATCAACAGTTTATTCTATGCAACTACTAAGATATCATATAGAACACAAAAGCACATTAAGATAACAGTAATAGTTACATTTCAGCTGCCTCTGAAGGAGACACAAACAAATTAAAGAGACTTGGAGATAAGGTTTTTCAGCAAATTCCTCCCTCTCCGTTTCTCCTCAAATGAAAGTCAATGGCAACCTACTCAGCTATTAGAAAATAGCTAAGGAAAATTCACTTTTGAAAGAGAATTCCATGTCAAAAAGTTTTAAAGCTAACGTATCTTGAACTACATGGAAAAGGGCAATAAGAATGACTTCTAATAATTAGGGATGTTTAGAAGACTATTCACACAGGCTAAGATCTTGGATGCCAAGGACAATCTCATGTGGCAATTATTAGATTGATATTTAGGTTTTGGGTTTGTTTGGTTTTGGTTGTTTTGTTTTTTTTTTTTTTACAGAAATAGTTTTCAGTCAAATGCATTTTTAGCAAGGTCCTCTTCATGAATGCCTGAGTTAATTACCTGCAATCCAACCACCTTAAAAAGCCTTGTTCATCACAGAGACTACACTACTGCATCTTTCACAGCTGCAAAGCACTGAAAGCATTTTTCAAAGGGGGCACGGAAGAAGTAGGATCAAATACACAGACTACCTGTACTACTGAGAATGACAGCAGTGTTTTCTAGCACAGACACCAACCCCATTTTTGCAGCTACTTTTGCTCAGCTTCTAGTGAAGTCAATGCTCAGTTCTATGAGAAAGCAGACATATCACAACTAAACTTGTTCTCTTAAGTGACTGTTTATACAGAATCCTGTTAAGTTACAAAAAAAGTGGTAATTCTTTGGAGATTGAGATCAAAAATCCTCACTAAGAACGTCACACCTGACATATGCAGAAAAGGGACAGTAAACTGCATCATTTCCAGTAAGCATTCAAGGCACTGAAATAAGGAGTGACAAGGGGGAGGGTAAGTAAAGAATCTCCCTTTATATACCTACTTGTGTTCTATAACTGAAACTAAAAATATACTAGCAGAGAGCATTTCCAAGTATTTTAACAATGTCTTAAAGTCCAAACTTGAGTAGACTCTGTAAGGCTGTAAATTGTTTATAGGAGGGAGGATCTTTTTATCTATACAGCACATGGCAGAAGTCCCACTAGATATTACTGTAAAAGAGCACTGAACCAGTTTATCAGCTCTCCTGGGTTGGCTACGCTCTACCCTCCCCCATTCATTCCCTTTGTGCTATGATCTACCTGAAGCTTCCTGAATGAAGAGCTATTTTTTTTATGACTATACTCAAGAAGAGATTGCAATTGCAAAGAATCTTGACAGGGAAGCATGCTACCTGCTGTGTGAAGGAAATCTTCCTCAGAATAAGGCAGAGTTATTCAACTAAGTCTTTTTCCTAAAGAGGAGACTCAAGATGTCATGCACGTCCATCATCCAACTACTGCTTTTTGAATGGATGTTAAAAACTGCCAGGATTTGATGCCTCTTGGAAAACTTTCCAGAAAAAAAAGGACATTTTAAGATAGTTTCAGAGACATAGAACAATGAAATCACAGTTTCACCTCAGGTTGAAATTGTTTGCTTCATGCAAGAAGGTGAGTCTATTTTGAAATACTTGTTCAAGAGCAGAACTTTTTGTGCATTTGGAGAGACTACACTCAAAAATGGGTGGGATTGCATGGTATGACTTTTACAACAGTGCTGCAAGTTTCACTTGGTCTACTGAGCCTTAGCAGCTTTCTTTTGTTAATATATTCACTTAAAAAGGCACCTAGTCTGAAACTAAGTAAATGGAAGAGGCATGAAAGTGAGACCGACAATGAATTACAATTTACATCACTAATTTAAAACATGTTCTTTGCTAGCAGAAAGCAACTGTAACAAAAATAATCCTGGCTATTTTCCACATGCACCCAATCTACTACATTAAAAACTTCACAGCCTGTGGTATCCTCCTCATTTTCAGGATGTCTTTTTGATCTTCATAATTTTGAAATTAACTTCTGTCATTTCAAGTAATTTTCTCCAGTGTCCAAGTGTATTTGAAACTCTTCCAATTTAACAGCATTCTTCCCAAGCCTTGGGAAAGCTAGAGTTTGAAAGCCAGAGTTTACTGTTCAAGTACTAATTTAACTACCACCATACAGATGGGACTTTCGTTGTTTGAATAGGCCATGCCAGACTTCTATCTCTCTACTAAATATCCCCCAAATATGACTAGATAGGTAGTACCAAGGAGAAACATTTAATTTTTCTTCAAGTTCTGAGAAAAGGTCAAGTCACATCACATCTTAGCCCTCAAATCTTCCAGCTAGTGGCTTTCCATCCAAGGAAGTGATCCCAATTTTGAAGTTTTTTAATGCAAGTCAGGTTCATAAAAATTAGAAATAATGAAAACCCACAAGCATAGAAGGGGCTTATAGTAGAGCTTCTTCCTTCCACAAATGCTTGTCTGGAGATGCTTACATTCACTTCTTAATACCACACCCTGAAATCTTACATCTCACACTGTGTTACTTCACAAACCAATACAATATTCTACATAATTACCAACGTACAAACTAAACCAGAACATAGAGAAAAATCCTCGAGACTCTTAAGATTCAAGAGATCTATAAGGAAAGAGAGACCAACTATTTGATTAATGATGCTGTCAACTCACAGAAGCCGTAATATGCTCGCAGAGCATCTCACTCCTGTGAGGTAGAGTCAACCAACCAGGGATACCATTCTACCTTCAGAGCTACACTGCCCACTTGATATAAAAGCTTGGGACAACCTTCCTGCTTCTACAGAAGGAAACTAAATCATTTGTGGGTTTTGTTTCTTCTCCCCCCTGAGGGCAGGTGCAGCACAAGACTGTACAACGTAACTGAGCATGCACTGGCCAAATGGAACTACATCTGCTTGGAAAATTAGCATGTTATTTAACAGAGTAGTAAGAGAAGCCACCACCAGTATTTTGCAACATACTCAGGCAACAGGTAAAGAAAGGTACTTGGTCATCATACAGGTTACACAAATGAAAAAGCATACTATGTCCTATACATGTCACCTTTATGCCCAGCTCAGCTGGCTGGAAGGTAAATAGCTTTGAAAGCAATTCTTTCTTTCTTTGATAACCCTCATTTATGAGCTGTATTATAGAACAGCTTTGCCACAGTTATTTCATCTACTTGTGCCAAAACAAGCACTTGTGCAGATGCACTGTGAAAGGGATCATGGAACTGATAAGGGTTAACCTTAACCTGGGCAAGAAAAGTTAGTCTTAATCCTTGGTCAGCTCACAAGATGATTCACCACATGGTCCCACAGAACTTTGTGCCAGGACAAGTAATGAAAGGTGAAGGCAAGACCATTTTGGAATTGCTCTAAATTGCTGTTGCTATTAGAAGAAACTACAGCATTAACCTGAACTTCTTGCCAAAAACTCTGTGTTCTTGAGCAGATTCAAGACCCCCACTAGCAGTCTTTTTCTATCACTAAAATTTAGCAGTTATTTTCACTTGTGGAAAAAGTGTACTTTTTATCATCTTAGATTCGTGCTTTAGTCAAGCCATCTTTTGCTCCCACGAATCCTTTTAAGCAGAGAGTAACCCAGTTGCACACTTTTATTCACACTTGCTTCTGCATTTCCACACCTCACTTCATGGTTTCCACATTTTTTCAAGCTGCCATTGCGTACAAACGGAACCTGTCCCTGTTTTCAGAACCCATTTTTTACAAGAACTAAAGCATTTACAAAACCAGTTTCTTGGCAGATTAAACAAGGAGAGAAGCAGAAGGGGGAAAACAAGACCGCTGATGAGACATCATCTGCCATTTTCCACTCCCCTTATTCTTTTTCATGCTTTACTGTAAGTACAGATAAGGACAGGAATAAAAAAAAAAAAACCAACACACTCCTGTATAGACTCCACACAGTGTAAAAGTAGTAAAAAAAAAAAAATCTATGCTCTTACAAGTCTCTGGTCCAAAAACCTACTGTGACTATCAGTAAAGGACAGCTCAATTTCCAACTTTATGCAAACTTTAGTGCCTCAAACTAGAAATTACAAGCTGCCACTACAAGTTTAGAGGCAAGCACTGCTACTGGTTACAGGTCATCATTGGCTCACAGCTAGGCTCAGATTTTAATCACACATGATGAGTTTGACAGTTCAAGAACACAGCAGATTCCCCTACAAACTGCATTATCCCGAGTGCTTCATCAAGCTAGCTGAAGGGGGCAGAGTGGCTGGAGAGCTGCCTGGCAGAAAAGGACCTGGGGGTGTTGGTCGACTGTCGGCTGAACATGAGCCGGCAGTGTGCCCAGGTGGCTAAGAAGGCCAACAGCATCCTGGCCTGTATCAAGAACAGTGTGGCAAGTAGGGACCGAGAGGTGATCGTCCCCCTGTACTCGGCACTGGTGAGACCCCACCTCGAGTACTGTGTCCAGTTTTGGGCCCCCTACCACAAGAGGGACATTGAGGTGCTGGAGCGGGTCCAGAGAAGGGCAACGAAGCTGGTGAGACCTTATTGTTCTGTACAAATACCTGAAAGGAGGCTGTAGAGAGACGGGGGTTGGTCTCTTCTCCCAAGTCACAGATGATAGGACAAGGGGTAATGGCTTCAAGTTGCGCCAGGGGAAGTTCAGGTTGGATATTAGGAAACATTTCTTTACTGAAAGGGTTATCAGGCATTGGAATGGGCTGCCCAGGGAGGTGGTGGAGTCACCATCCCTGGAGGTATTTAAGAAACGTGTAGACATGGTTCTTCAGGGCATGCTCTAGTGTCCAAGATTACTGGTTTGTGGTGGGGTGCTGTGTGGGTGGGTGATGGTTTTTGGTTTGGTTGTTGTGTTGTGTGTTCAGGTGGTGGGTGGTGGTTTTGTTTGTGGTGGTGTTTTGTGTGGTTTTTTTTTTTTTTTTTTTTTTACTGTTGGTTGGACTCGATGATCTCTGAGGTCCCTTCCAACCACTACGATTCTGATTCTGATTCTGAAGTAAGTTCAAGCTGAGCAAGCACTTCTATTTTAAGAGAGTTAACAATTCCAAGACCTGATACGTGTCTTTCAAGAATAGCACATATTTAAGGTGAAGATAGTAAAAACAAGTTATTAGAAGAACTCTAAATGGACCTGTTACAATTTAAAAAAAAAACACAACCATTTGATTAATGTCTACCAATAGACATCCTTACTGGACAAAGTATTGGACAAAGGGCCATGCACTTCACACTTGAGAATTGCAGGTGCTTGTGCACAAAGTCCACTGCGTTCAGGATACCCTTCACCTGGTTTGGACTTGTGGAGTAAAGTAGCTGAACTGCTTCCTTATTAAGTACAAGTTACAACAGTGTCAGAATCATACTGTTAAAGTAACCAAACATACTTCAGGATCAATGCTTGCATTATTTACTATTTTAAAAAAATGACAGAACTAGAATTGAACAATACTTTGACATTTAGTCAAATTAATTTTTTGATGTCCCCTTGGTACCCTAAAGTTCGATCTACAGGAAGGTGCCATTGCAATTAAAGTCAGTGAAACAAGGCCAGTGGATTACATGAATCAGGGTTCTCAGGTGGGCACCCAAAATTGACTTGAGACTATTTTGCATTACTCCAGAGTAGAGATAATATTTCATTTCACAAGTGAAATGTGAAGAGAATAGATTCCTTGTGCTTGAACCACATGACAGACCCACAGATTAAACCAACAGAAAATAACCCAATTAAGTATTAAAAAAACTTTTCAGAGCACCAGGCATCTGACATACTCATAAAGCAAGGATCTACTAGCATCAACAGCAGTCTGGTAGTCAATAACTTCACTTTCAACTGAATTTACCTGAAGACCTGTTCTCCTTCTGCCCAGAGCCGATAGTCACCTACATGGTGGTCATTGATTTTTGTAACTAAATACTGTTGTCAGACATCAAGCACTTGGCTATATGAAGTGAAGAAAACTTCAACACATACCAGTACTTGTGTTTTTTGTTAGGGAAAAAGGAATCCTGAGAAGTTTTGATAATTCTTTTCAGTCATTAGAACATTTTATTATGTGATGAGAACAGGCTTTTTGCTAATTATTTAAAATGAAGCTGTAAGGTTAAAGAGATCATTAAAATAAGAAAGCATCACTTCAAGGAGGACCATCGCTGAAGTTTCATTTTCTCCCCCCTTACAACTCTCATCCACCTTGCAAACCAGTCTTAACTTCAGTGGCTGAATTCTGGCCGATCTACATTCTTGAATTTGTTATGTAGCTTTAAGTTACTTTTAATCTACTTTGCATTTCACGTTTACATGATATTTTGGTAGATACTTACCAGATTAATATTGTACGTTTTACACGTCAGATCATCCAAGCTCTGGTTCTGCAGCTTTTCTGTTATTAGTGTTACCATGGTAGTTGCTCCTTTTCCACGGCTCACACAGAAGTGTTGGAGGCTCTTCAGTCTCTTGTTTCAATACTAATGAGCCATTTCTGTTTTAAAGACTTGAGATTTATGCTTCCATCTTACTGCCAAAGTTTATTTCCAAATGCTGTCAGTGTATCATGTCTGATTTTCTGTAAAATTGGGGCAGAAAAAGGAAAGTCAGAAAAATTCTCATGTACATCATAATTAGTATTGTAATAACAGGACTTGTGCTTGGACCATTCATTTGTGCAAGTATACCACTGTGACCAATGCTATTGCCTGCCTTTTCGGATTATATGTCTCTAATCATGAGATCTCCTATTGAGATTTCATTGATTAAAACTTCAGAAGGGAGATAAGACTCGTATATAGTGAAGACTAGGACATTATTTGGCCATTTTCTACTACTAAACTGATTCTACCTAAGATTTTTATCTAAGGCAGAAGGAAAGACTTAAGCTTTCCGTCATTTAAACTACTACTGAAATCTTAGCTAGCTATACTAGAACAGCACATGAAACATGCAGATACTTACCATGCTGTCCTGTATGCTCAACACTATTTGCCATTTTAAGATATTCTACCATATAGTTTCATTGCTAAACCCTTCTTAAAAGAAGAGTGGAGCAGTAGGCAGCTCAAATGCTATATCCACTTTCCAAACCCTCAGCTATTTTTAATATATTCCCTGTGTTTTTTCTTTTTTTTAAAAAGGTTATGTAATTGCTACCTGTCAGCAAACACCAGATCTTAAGCTTGTAAGCAGGACAGATTACCATACATGTAAAAGCATCACTGATAAAAGCTTAGATACCCTTATTCTGTAAGCAGTCATCTAAATCAAAAGCACTAGGTTCACTGGCTGCCTCTTTCTATCCTAAGCAACCTCTATGTAATTTCTTCCCCTCTCTCTTCCCTCAGCATCAGTAACCCTTCACTGCTGCAACATCATTTCTCACTGCCTTCCAGAAGTCTTTATTAGCTGGTTATTTTTACCATAGCAAATGGTCTCTACGCTTTCTTCAATTCCACCTCATTCTTCCAATTCTCAAGAACCAGAACAAAGCCACAGGACTTCAGCTTCTCCATTTTCCTCCTTCTATCATCAAGCCTTTCAGGTTCACCACAGTTCTCAAATTCATTTCCAGTTTTCAAAACCAAGTCTGCATTAGTATTAATTGTAATATGTTCACACTACCTTCAGCAATCTCCTCCCTCCGTAACTTTGCCTTACTGTGTTAACAAACACATCTTTCCTCAACTCATGCTGATGATCCTTTAGTGACATTTCCATAAAATACTGCCTCTTTTCCATGCTGCTACTTATCTGTTTTAATAACCAGTAGTAGCAAGAAAAAAAAAAGCCACTTGAGTCCATGACCCAAGTTAAACCCATTTCAAACTAAGATATTAATAGTATTAATGGTTATGTTAGATTATCTTTTAAATCTGTTGCCTTTCAGTACATCCTTAAACATGATTTTCATATGCTAACCATACACTATTTAACCTTCACAGAAGTTTGCTACATAATAGCCTCCCTTAGCCTAAGAGCTGTCCCACAATCATAATTTCTGCCCATCTTTTGGCCTCATTCTCATATCTATTTTTATTTGCTATAAGGTAGGACGCTTACAAGTGCTCCTCAATCACAATTAGTGCTACCCAGATATCCGGAGATTCCACTGGACTGTTTTTACTGAATGTGTCCTATCTTCCAGGAAGGCCCCCTACAACTTGAAATATTTACCACATCTTGTTCTGAAATTACACCAAGTCAAATATCAAAACCACTCAAGTTCATACACTCACTGGTAAAAATTGCATATACCCTTTTCAACATAAGCATCTGCCAAGGCAAAGTGTGGTTCATGAAATGCTATGCAAGTTTAAGGGCAAGTATGTGAACAGAACAATATTTAGAGTAGCACAATCAAACACTAATGTCCCTTTTAAACCTGGTGAAGTTTAAACTCAATCTAGAAATCCAGAACAGGAGTCAAAAGAAAGGCTGACTAGGGGTCAGAAATTGTCCATGTAGAGACTGAACACATACTTAAGCTGAAAACCCTAGTGAGTGGCAGAAAGACTTTCAGCCTCATTTTAAGGATTAAGATTTCCACAACTAAGAGGGTACCACTAAGAACCAGCTGAAAAGTTCAGCTTTAATTTAATTTAATTACTTTTCTGTTTGGAAAGCCCATATAGGAATTTGTGTGGTTTTTTTCTCAAGGAAAAAAGAAAATCCAATAAAACTATCAAAGACAAGGGAGGAACAAGGTTTTGATCTGTGATCAGTTAACTATAATGTAGTTATATTTTATTTAGTTCTTTTAATCTTCAAATGTTTCACTGAATTTTTAAGTCAACATAATACCGACTAGAATAAGGAGAGAATACACAGAAGGATATTAGTCTTTAGTTAATGAGCCAATACATTCAGTTATATGAAAGAATAAAGGGGAGGCAAATGAAATCACAGAAGCATGGCACTTTCAGAATCAGGCTGAATTGTAGTTATCCGCATTCGTAAATCCTACCAGATACTGAAAGTAATACTTGACAATTGCAACCATTCATGCCCTGACAGCGTGCAACCCAATCAGTTCTGAAACACAAGCAAATCAGAAATCAAAGAGATTCTCATTTTAGCAACTCAACTTCCCAACAGTACTTTTTTAAATGAGACATGCTCCACTGAGAAAGATTTAGAAAGACTTTTTTTTTTTAAGTATGTATTTAAGGGTTACAGAGGACAGGGGTGAAAGAGTGGCGTTAGTCAGACAAGCCTTCACTTACCAGCTCCCAGTTTCTAACGCTCCCTTCCATCAGCAAATTCCATTTCTCAAGCACAAACCCTAAGAGCAGGAGGTCTTAGTTCAGATCAGAAGCATGCTTTAGAAGTGAATTCCCTTCTCATCCTCCTTCAACATGCTTTATCTCATATTATGGACCAGTCTCACCCAGAAGGAATCCACTCTGAAACAAAGCCAGAAGGTGCACTACAGCTACCTTTAGGTGTTCAGCAGCTGCACTACATTAATGCTTGTCCAAAGCAAGCCACCACACTAGGCATATGCTGTGAGCATCAGTACTGGTTTACACTACAAATCTATTCCTACTGGGCAGTCCTTCTTGCTAATGATGACATAATGAATGTTTACATGGAAAAAATGTTACCATCATCATGCTCCTACCAAGGAAAGGCATTCTAGATTGCCATTTGATATACTGCAGCTGCCACCACACTTCTCTGGCTATTTGTTGCCTACAGCAGTATGCCAGCACAGGGGGTTTTGCTACTACAGAGAGAACTAGATCAAGCAATTTTTGTAGTGGACAAAACCAAAACACTTTCTTTCGTTTCTGGGCAAGTTTGTTTTCCAGCTGGATCAGTTCTCCGATCTGGTTTGCCATGAACTGGACACAAATGCCTGTGTGGGCACAGTGTGGGATGCTGATGCTGCTTATTGAGATACCTGTCCAGCTACAGCATCAGGAAAAAAAAAGAAAATAAAGCCACACAAGAAAGCCAGTGGACATTAGGATTTCCCACACTGAGCCAGGCATATTCTCCTATAATTAGGAATTAGATGTCCCCTTCCAAAGCATGGTTTGAACATGTTTTGTTCCTATTTTTCTTTTCCAATTCATACACCTTTGATTAGTCAACCCAACCAGCTCAAAGTGATCTGAAATTGCCCCTGCAGCCCCAGCACCTTAACTCAAAGTGACCAAAGTCCTGGTTCACTGTCGATGAGTTATTTATGCTCTACCAGGAATTGCTTCCCTAATCTTTGCCCATTAATACTTGCTGTTAAGAGACAAGAGATTCTTAAGAGTCACTCTAGCTTCACTATGCTGTTGTCATTTTAAAACTTCATCAATATGTATTTTCAAGCCTTAGAAGCTTTTGGTTCTCAATACCTCCTAGAAGGAAGTTCCTTATACTACAGAAAGCTCCTCATGGTGTTCTTGTATTTTGGGTTTTTCTTTTTGTTTGTTTCAAGATCCTCTGCTGTGGTATGTATTTAATGTACCCACAGGGATAGTAAGCTGTTTACTTAACATACTTTTTCCACCAAGCTCTCTTTCCAGAGCTGGTTAAAAGCAGCTAACTTCCTTTTTCAGCCTCTCCTTATCATGCCCTTTACGCTTTTCAAGCTGAACCCCTCTCAAACTGCTTGGCACTTCAAACTATACTGAATTTTCAGTAATAGGAACCATTTGACCATCCTTGCTAGGGCAACGTGGATCCTGCTGAATTTGCATTTCTTCAGCTGCCTCATGGCAATAGATCTTACCACAACCAAGTTCTGCCTACCGTTGCAAGTACATGCCCTGCTTTCTACACAACCTGTGAGCCTACCCCAAAGATACACACCTCTGCTATCACCAAGTCTCTACAGGTAGCAGCTGAGCCAGGCATGCAAGTTCAACCACTAAGATCCTCCAAGCCTTGAGGCAATAATAATAGCCCATAGAGCTCCAAACTGAATGAAGTCCTACAAAATTATGGCCATCTTTCCCTTAGCACACCATCCTTTATGGAGCCTGATTAGGGAGAAGAGTGAGAAAGTTGAGCCATCCAAGGTAAATACACGTAACAAAAAGATATTAGTCAGTCTCTATCCTGGGAGAGACTTAATCTTACCAGGATCTCCTTAAACTTGGGATAAAGGTGAGGGGAAGAGAAGCTGAAAGGTAGACTAAGGAAAAGGAATAAAATAAATGGAATATAAAAATCAAACTCCAAACGCAAGCCAAAGCTAACGTTCCTCCCAGTTGGAGAATGAGCTCTGATGGAACCAGTATCATCATTGTGTCTGATTTAAAGTTCTGTGACACATTCTGAAGACTGAGAAAAGTAAAGATTTATTACTCTATCTCTATAGTACTACTTAAGAAGCAAGGTTTTATTTCTTTGAAAGTTTAGCCACAAGCAGTAATGACTTATAAAATCTCTGCCAAAATTAAGGGTGGAGATAGAAAAAAAAAGTGCTTGTGTCACGAATTCTGTATCTTCTCAGTGACATCACTGTGGTCTTTTTTTGGGAAGACTACTAAAAATATGGATTACCCAACCCCCCAGTCAATTAAAGGATGTCAGAGGCTCATCCAATTTGACAACCTACTTTCAAAGAGATGAAGAGTCCTGATGAAGAACATAAAGCCAATTCAAAAATCTCTTCTTGGCTCTAAGAAAGTAAGGCATCCAGACTCATTTCCAACCCACTCCTCCTCCTCTGCATCCTGCAGGACAAAATGTTCCAGCAACAGCTCATCTCACTGGGAAAATTTACATTTGTTTGAAACACTTTAACAATTTCTCCTCTGTCTCTGGAAGTTCCATCTTGGATAAAGAAAAGATCACAAGATTTTAGATTATTTCCCCATAACACAAATGTAGGTGTTTCTTGATGACTGCAATTCCTTTTTTTCTGCCTATGGGACTAAAATTACCCAGTGAGAACACAGAAGGTCAGTCCCTCTTTTCAGCTCCTTCACATTATTTCCTACTCTTCACTCCAAAAGCTACATGGAACCCTTATTACCCACAATCCCATAAAGAGGTACTTAGCCAGCTCCCAGCAGAAGAAAAGGATTAGCTAGAGTCAAAATTCCAATTCGGATAAGTAGGTCCTTTAAAATATTATCTCTGCTTCAGCAAGCCAAAGCAGCTAATCACCCTAGCAGTACTAACTCCAGATCTAGATGGTTTTGCTACCAAACTCTAGATGAAAGATGCTGTAATTTTTTTGCCTCCTGGCACTTTCTGCAGCATCCAAGAAGCATTTCAAAATTCCAACATCACACAAAACTGATCAAGTTTTAACAGAGCATTGTCTGTCCCATTCTAGTTATGCCTGAAGCCAGATTAAGTAGGAAGACCATCTTTTTAGAAACTGCTAAACTAATACTTTATGCCATCTGAAAAAAGCTACATAATGTCTAGTTTCTTGCAATACAAGACTCCAGCTTCCAAATGGAAAGAGAACGTTCTACTCCTAAAACTACACATTATTTACCACAGTGCTAAGAAGTTCACAGGGAGGCTAAGCATTCCTTGTAACATAAGTCTATTATTAATAACTTTTAGCCCAGAAAGGTTCTCGATAGCACGCATTTAGAGAGACTTATTTGGACCCTATCCTCTTCCCCACTAATCTGCAGAGTGGTTATCCTGTAACCTTCCAAAATTCCACATCAAGTCTAAAAATAAATCAGAGTTTTAATTAGAAAACGTTTCCTACAGCTATAGAATTATCCATCAGTGTTTTGGAGGATAGTGTAAACTGAGATGTCCCTTCTCTAGTACCTATCTTATACTTTAAGGATCCTCTCTTAATGCACAGTTAACTAGCATCCCTTTATTTTCTGAGGTTCTCTACAGAAAGTTTAAAGACGGTGTATTAGAACGGTTTCTGACCAAAAGGGACACAGAAGAATAGAATTTATAACCCTAATTCATATTCTGTAGAAATTGTTTCACAGCCATTTAGCAAATCCTGTTTAAATAGTAGTTCCTCTCCCTGAAAAGTTCAGATGTGACAAAATAAGGTAAGGCTCAATGACACTCTACACACACTACAGCTCACAATGAAGCCAAAGCAGTTAGTTTCAACATTAGCAATTCAGAGTTTCTTTTAAAAGACTGAAGAGTTATTTCTTGAGCTGCAGAATCTCTTCGCTTTCTCCATGTAGTGCTTTCATAAGCCAGTTTTTATTAGAAGGAAGCCTCAATATTATGAGGTGTTCAGACCTGGATTAAGGTTGCCACAATTTCAGCACAAAACTGCAAAAAGGGACCAGAAAAATATGCTAGAAGGCATCCTTTATAATAACTGATGGCCACTGGAGTCAAGTTTCTCAGATATTCCATAGGGTCCGGAAGCACAACCAATATCAGGAGCTCAAAACTGTCTGCTGAAGAACATACCTCGCTTAATGCGCAAGACAGGACTATACTTCACCATTCTAAGGTTGAAAAACTAGGATTTGGGTTATTACTTCCCAAGACAGACAAGAATAAACACTAGGTCCACTTGCCTCAAATACACAAAATCACTATGGAGCCCAGAATTTCACTGTTTTGACCGTAAAGCATCATCATTTTAACACCAACTGGTCACCAAGACAGCTGTGACAAAATATAAACGTTCCTAAAATAAGGTTGTGTCCTAACACACTCATTTCTACTCCACCTCCCACACTTCAGATGTGAGAGCTCCTATGAGAAGGAAGCAAAGCCTCAATCACATGCCTTTGAACTCAGTTTTACTTAAAATGCAACACATTTTGGCAAATCCCCTGAACTCAAAGGGAACAAGTAGTACTCGGAGTTTTCTGATTGAAAAAACAGACCTTGTTTGAAGCCTCCCACATGAGATGGGGAAAACCTGCAAGCAGAAGGACCAGAAGTAAACTAAAGAGAACATCCTGGCTTAAGATGGTAGTTTCCAGTTTGCAAAATTCACAGCCAGATGATGTGCTGAAAAGAGGTTAAAGGTAGTACTCTGGTGTACAGATTTCTCATTCTTCAGATGCAGAATTCAGCTTGGCTGAGAAACACAAAAAAATAAAGACCTAAAATTGTTTAACAAAATTTGAATTAGAAAATTTTACTCTTACACGATGAACTGTTGTCTGTAATAAACAGTAACTCGAGAAATACAGAGTAATGTATCAGGTGGTTTGGGTTTGTTTTTAAACCAGGAGAAAAGTCTCCTTCCAGAAAGGTGAAGGAAGGGTGGAGATAGGGGATGTTAAGCCTTTGTCACAGTTTATAAAGTATATTTCCCAAGGCAAGAGAAGAGGTGCAGAAGTAAGCTCAAGAGACTTTTTCAGGTCATACCTAATTAAAGCAGGGAATGTATCACCACAGAAAACTAGGACTAAGAACT
Source organism: Numenius arquata (assembly GCF_964106895.1). Classification (NCBI taxonomy): domain Eukaryota; kingdom Metazoa; phylum Chordata; class Aves; order Charadriiformes; family Scolopacidae; genus Numenius; species Numenius arquata. Next base: position 53,241,870 of record NC_133580.1, read on the forward strand.
CAACCCAGCCAGAGGTCAAAGCATTTATTGTTGCCAGCTCCTACCAGTAAGAAGTCTCATCAGTCTCCCAGGTTTAAACCTTTCTTCCAGACTTGAGGAAGACCTAACATTCACATCACAGACAAGTCATCCTGCATCTTTTCACGTATCTTTGTCAGACAGGACAACAGATGGGTTGTGCCTCCTGTACAAAGATGCTTTTCCAAGATGCCTCTGCTACTTACATTCTCTTTCCTACCACTATTCAAATGACAGGCAAGGATTTAATTAATTTTGCTGAAAGATATTTACATCTACTACGTTTCAAGTTCCATTTGAATTAGCCATCAGTATTGGCCTGTGGCCATTCATCTCCTTGCAATGTGCGATTTGGACCCTTTTTCCTCCCTCTTCTGGGCATTACTGCAGAGAGCACAGGACTATGTTGTAGAGTGCTGAGGAACAGGAAGTCTGGTCTACTGAGGCTTTTATACACGTACACGAAACCCTTTGCTTTTGCCATAATTATGAACTAAATGTGCTAGCAGTCATTATTTCAAGAATATGCTAGCTCAAACTAAGAATTATTGCCTGTTTAAGTAGCTCAGAACAAAATCTAGTGGGCAATCACCACTTAAGAGTACTACTGTAACTTTCAGTCTATACTACTGAAAGCTTGGAGCTCAGGTCCTACACAAATTATTTCCACCTCCACATACTGTTTATAAATATTCTATTTAAAACCAATGGAAGTATTTTAGTATACAAAGCCTCCAATACAATACAAAATTCAGAGTCGTTATAAATAATAATTTATGCTGAGAATATTAGTGTTTGAAGAAATATACATACCAACAGGCTAAGACTACCATACTCCCACTTAAGTGATTCAGATTATACAAGACCCACAAAATTTTATTTTGCTCTAAGGTTTGTGGAAAAAAATAAGATCCAAACAAAACCACATAGATGAAGACTAACCGGCATTACTACTGAGATATTTGCTTCACTCCATCAGTTAGGGAAGACAGAGGAAAAAAAAACCACAAAGATAAGCAGTAGCATTACCTACTTCCTCTTAGTGTTTGCCCTTAAAAATAAGAAGAGTCAAGCAGGCACAAATACATGCTTTAAAAATACTCAGGCCTGAAAAACACACAGCACTGACCCTTAACTTGTATGGCAGTGACAATGATTACTCCACATACATCCTGCTCCCCCATGACAGACTGAAATAATATCAGCACTGTTCTATTACCAAACCCTATGGGCTTGGAGCAGAGGGATTATACAAATCTCTTCCATACATCCTGCTCCCAAAACACACACAGCTAATAAACCTCCTCCTATTTGCCTTCAGGTTCATTCTGAAGAGTTTCAGACATCTGCTTGGCTTGCTTAAAATAAAAAGCCCAGCTAGTAGGTTTGTTTTTATGATCCCAAGTGTGAAATGTTCTTGCGGGAGGCCTCAGGCCAGGTGAAAAACACTTGTGTTAAGATGCTACTTCATGGCATTTCAGGGATCTAATGAGCTATATAATCTGCACACTGGGAAGTCTCCCTAACATTAGCTTGCATACAACTATGGAAATTAAAAACAAGGAACCTATGGTAGTCCAATTATTTTTCAGTAAATAGTACAGCTGGTGAACTGCAGATACTGCTAAATTTAGAACTCAAGTGCTTCACAATGTTCTGTAAATATCCATACATCTCAATGCTTACAGTAATGTGAAATACACTTCTCTCCGAGCCTTACTGTCTTAATTCTTCATACTATGAGTAATTTCCCTCTCATGACAAAGTACTGTGCCTGATTTAGTGGGGTAAGAAAAGCTTCAGTCTTTGTCTCAAAATTGTAACTCTCCAGAAGATCATTGTGTAACTGCACTGAATGAGCATATGTATGTACACATCCTTATTTTAGCAGTTTATGACAAATACACAGTTTACATATTTTCATATAAAACTCCAAAGTCTAAAACAGAAAGCAAGTTACAGGAAGTGCTACGCAAGAGTAAAGTTCTATGCAGGCTCGCATACAGTAGCTAAAGCTTTCTGCTGTATTATCTATCTTGAAAGAGCATGGCAATGCATTAAACAGATACGAGATACTGCACATAACAGACAGCCATGTTCCCTCTTGCAGCCCAAACTTGTTCTCAATCATGGCTGACCATCTGTAATTTGTTTCTCATGAAACTTGAATTCCTCTGCCAGGAGACACCACCTCAAGAGGCAGCATGCTGAAAGACCTCAAGTTTTACAACACCCATCTAGGTATGTGATTCATTAGAATTCAGACAGCTTTCAAGTAACAATAATTCTCTTCAACAGAGGTTGCAGATATTACACTAGAAATACCAAAATTAAATGTTAGTTTGAAGAATTTGTTGTTGTTGCTCCTTACTTCACTAAACTACAGTTTGTATCAACTTAATTACTTGTTTTCCAACTTCTGCTTTGCACATCCCATGAGTTTTTGAGTGATGAAATCTGTGGAGAGATCTGCACTACAAATAGTACTGCTCTGCTACACATGAATCCTCAGTAGCAGTCCACAAATCCTCTAAGTCTGAGCAGACCACAAATTAAAGTCCATTAAAATAATGGAATAAAATACAGAGACAAAAGCAGCACACATGTCAATATTGGGTGTGCTTTCAGCATTCGATTCAGATATTACTTCAAGTGTTACCAGGGTCATCCCTCTTGCCAGCCTTAAGGTACTTCAATAAAAATTAGTTCAGTTGAGCTATGCAACTTAGGTTTTCCTAGGTCACTAGACCATTCCAAAAGCAAGTGACTACTTTCTTTGTCTACACATTCAGCCTTCAACACCACACAGAACAGCTGGATTCAGGAAACACTATGCTATAGGTCAAGACACAAGACAAAGGGTACACAATTGCAGTAGGTATTTAGAGAAAGCATTTGTAACAATTACATGAAGTAAAAGAAATCACACAAGACAAACAAAGCTACACCATGTAAGAGAAGACAACTATGTTAAGATAGAAAAAACACAGTGAACTCTATACATCAGTGTGATTTTATTTTTCTTTAAATACTGAAAGACAAGCTTCTGCTTCATGGAAAAGCTCTGTATACTCACTGTGTACTACCTTCAACACTATCAGATGTTTAATGAGTCATTCATTCTAAAAGCAAGTTCTGTGGAGCAATTAATTTGCCAAAGTGGACTCATAGAACTCACTAGGACTCCAAATCACGAAGTTTACTCACACAGTGCACACTAGGAAGCCTTAATGCAAACCCATGCTCCTGTATGGGAAGCAGGTGGACACAAGGTGCTGATCAGTACACAAGTCTTATGGACTACACTTCATTTAGTACAAGGCAGAATAATTCAATTTTATTTGAGCCCAAAAATGCCAGGCAGGAAGTGAAAGTTTGGGAAGGCGAAGAGTCTTTAGTTTTAATCTTCACTGATTAGGACAGAAATTTAGCAGCTTTAAGTGGTGGCAGGTAAGTCACTTGTCTAGCAAGTTGAGCATATAACATCTGCACACAACAACAGTGCACGAGAGGACAGGACTATGTGTGTTTAGAAGGGAAATCTGTGTCCTCCCAGTTGGGCAATTATGTTTACAGATGACTTCGTTCTGACAAGATCAGCTTCTGGTAACCAAACTGAAGGACAAAACAGTAAAGTTTTATCAGATAAAGACAAAGATGCAAGTGTGTCCTTTCAGCTCTTCACCTGAAAGCTCTCAATCTTTCAAATGATCTTTCAATACTGATAAAAAGTGTGCTTTAACCGAACACACTTTAAAATAAGCCTCTGAAATTACATCTGAGTTTCTGGCATCTTCGCTCACACAAAGGTTAAGCATACTATAGTCTACATAAAGCAGTAACATCTTTTCTGTTGAAGATCTAAAACATTAAACCACTGCGTTAAGGGAAGTCACTGGCTGAGCACCTGGACCTGAGAAGTACTGAAGTGATAAACAAGCTTTTGACAGCTGCAGGCTTCTCTGCAGGTGCAAGAGGCATTTACTTCATTTCAGTTTAACAATTAGTTCAATAACTGGTTCAGAATTTAGAAATAGGTTTGGTTTTATTCTATCCTCTCAGATCTTATGCTCAGCTGAGAAGCGGGTGAGGGGGTAGGGAAGGTCCCCTTGAACCAGTTCCAAGGTTTAAGACTGTGTATTTAACAGGACCATAAAGTTTAGTCTCAAGGATACATGGTATTTTGCAACTGATTGTATTACTAAAATTTGAGCACTACACTTAATACAGAAAAAATTCCCACAACCAAGCATTAACCCTCCTTGAAAGAGCCTTTCTGAACACAGTTCCCTCTGTACCACCCTCAGCTGCAGTTTCCCCAGCCAAGCCCGCCCAGCAGCATCACTGACAGCAGGATGCATCCAGCTAAACAAGCCTGAAAAAAAAGCATTCTAACAACAAAATCCCCATTTCAGTTGACTATTAAGGAGCTTGGAACACTTAATTCAGATGAAAGCATTAGAAGCTAAGCAAGTAAATAAATCCCACCCTAAATATGTAGCCTGAGGGCAGGAACTGGGATATGCCTTGGTGTACAAGTGAGCACACAAGCAGCACAGCACTATTCCCCACTTTACCCACTCCCCTCAATCCACACCAGCTACCACTTAAACTTTAAGGATAATATGGGGGGGATACTTCTCAATCCCACTATTCCACAGAAGAAAAAATAAATCAAAGTCTTGGGATAACAGCATGAATCATGGAATTGTCAGAGTTGAAAGGGACCTCTAAAGACCATCTAGTCCAACTCCCCTGCTAAAGCAGGATTTCCTATAGCACATTACTCAGGACTGCATCAAGGCAGATCTTGAAAGCCTCCAGAGAAAGGGACTCCATGACCCCCCCGGGCAGCCTGTTCCGGTGCTCTGTCACCCACACCATAAAGAAGTTTTTCCTCATATTTGAATGGAACTTCCTATGTTCCAGCTTGTGCCTGTTGCCCCTCGTGAAGCTATTTATATCTTAACAGTTAGACGAAGAAACGTAGTGATTTTATGGCATTATGCAAATAGAAGTTAAAAAGGCCTTTTATTTTTTCACATTAAAAATAAGCAACCATACTTCATCTTGCTTATCAAAAAACAAACAAGTATTAGCATCCTAAGGTCCGCTCAATACACATTTCACCATCCACACTGCCTTTAACTTCTGAACACCAGGAGATGGAGCTTTACTTTTTTAGCAACATATTGTGGATTAAAAGCGATGACTGAAGTAACCTCAGCTAACAAACATTCAACATCATTAGAAAAGGATTATCAGACTTTTTGAACCTCTGCTCAATTTAAGATTGCAGCATGATTTCAAAGGATAGACACCAGTTTCCTTCAAGCACACAATAGAAAGAATGGTTAGAAGACAAATTATTCCAGCTTGTAGGCAAATGCATCAAAACTTTAACCACACTCAAATACACCTGGATTACAAGAATAAACTACCATGTATGCAGGGACTATAAAACAGAGCAATGATTAGAGCAAGAGTAAGGAAGTTACTGGAAGGTAGAGATGCAAAGTATCTTCTTTCTGAGAAGAAACTTCTTCACAGTGCGGGTGACAGAGCACTGGAACAGGCTGCCCAGGGAGGGTGTGGAGTCCCCTTCTTTGAAGATTTTCAAGACCCGCCTGGATGCAATCCTGAGTAACATGCTCTGACATGCTCTGGGCAATCCTGTTTCAGCAGGGGAGTTGGACTAGATGATCTTTATGGTCCCTTCCAACTCTAAAAATTCAGTGAAAGTAGTTCGAAAGTTTACAGGGAGAGATGATGGAGAAGCAACAAAGAGAAATATTTACAGAACTGTGTCAAATAACCCCAACAGAGACAGGGCTCCCAAAGTAGTGGGGTTTATTTTTCAATGCCTAGCTTCCAATGCAAGAGAAATTTTTTCTGAAGAATTGCGAGCTTAAAACAACCCTAAGTACAGATGATGTCAGTCCTTCTGTCACTCTACAACACCTGGAATTATTTGCAAGGTACCAGATTAAGACTGTTATGTGTTATATTTGAGTACAGACATGTACCGACCATACTTTTTTTGGACATCAGTTTCTGAAGCCAGGTCTGCCTTCAGAAAAAGGTCAAAATTCATGTGACTGGTCTCCAATTCCACACATTCCAGTAGAATCCCAGGGGACGGGGGGAAATCTTCTGTGAATACTAAAAGGCAACAAGGAGGTAAGTAGCATCCACCACATTCACATCAGAGTAACAGGTTTCAGGGGCAGGAAAACACCTATTGAGGTCATACACCTAGGTTTAAATACTTCTGCTGCTGGAAGGCAAACAAAGGCTGAATAGTGAATGCAATAGCTGTTGGATAACCATACCCAGAGAGCAGTTACCAGTGGTGCATGGCCAAAGACACCAAACAGGAACCCAGCTCAATTCACCAATTTCTGTTTCCCATCATCTGCTGCTGGCAGAGTAGGCTTGTTACAAGTAGGAGAAAGGCAGGAAGAACTGCAAGACAGCATTGAAATTCTACATAACTGACAAATCGGAAAACTGTTCTGCAAGAGGTAGGATGCAATTCAGTTCTGAAAGGTACGCTCTAGCAGGATTAACTGAGCAAACAGGAAGGAGAGTTCTTCAGAAGCAAGCTGTGGGCTAGGTTGGATCAACAAGCTGACCTTGAAACAAGTGTTAAGCTGTTGTAAGAAAGTCAAATGTATGGGGATGCATAAACAGGAATCAGCTCCAGGGCACATGAAACAGTTTTTTTACTCCACTCAGCACAGGAAAGCCTCAGCTGAAGTACAAAGTTGGGCTTTAAGCACCACACAAGACCAATGTGAACTAGAGGGAAGAACAAGAATGAAAAAACACGACCTCTCAGGAAGAACTGAATACACTAGTTTTATTTAGGCCAAAAGTATCACAAGGCTGTAGGGTGGAGGGCAAGACACAAGGAAACAGGAACATGACAAAGAGCAGTTCAAATGTTTTTAAAAGATTACTTACAACGGCATAAAGAACAGCTGTCCCTCATGCCCAGGGAATTAGGCCATAAACTTGACCTGCAGTAAGGAAGATATCTACTTCCATATTCAGAACAAGTTATAATGCTGAGGACAGCAAAGCACTGGACTGAGGAGAAAGTAGAACTGCTCAAGCTTCTTTTATGAATCACATCAGATGTGCAATACTGGTATGGGGCAGGGGAGTCTCACAACCAGCCTACATGTTTTTCAGCCCTACTCTTTTTTTTAAGCGACTACCTCAATTTCAAGCCACTAATGTCTTTGCTTATCCTCCTACAGTTATGTTCAGTTTCAATAAGCCAGAAGTTTCTGAGTCTTAAAGTTAAAACGTCAGGATTTGCATGTTGAGGTTATTTTACTATACAAAAAAGAAAAGTCACACCTGCCCCATACTTTCTTCACAAAGAAATAAATCGACTCCATCTCCCATGGCACTAGGCAAGTTTCATCAATATTGCAGTACCCTGCTGTATCTTTCTCCTCCAACCAACAGAAACCAGAAGCCAGTTACCTCAGAAAGATGTACGTGCTCAGCCTTCCAACAACCTAGAAGAGTGATGTAATACATTTCATTGATGCCTGTGTCACAAAGCACCATCACACAAACATCTGCATGCACCTTTCACTACAAGGATAGCCTTAGGCCTGCCAAGGACTTCCTGAGGATGGAAAATGCTGCACACAAACCAAATACTCCAAAATAAAAACTAAGATAAGCAGGATTTTACAGATGGGGAGTTGAAGCAGACAGCATTAGTTAACAGCCAGTCAGGGGAAGTCTGTGCTTGAGGTAAGTTACACGTTCACAGTTAAACTGCAAAATCTAAAGACACTAAACTGGGGAAGAATTAACTTGGAAGAGCTCAAGCACAAACAGGACACCTAACAAGCATTCAAGAAAGACAAAATACTATCCTTTCTCATCCTCTGTAATAGTTTTAGTACTGGAAGTATTTATCCAGGTACTAGTCCGCTTTGTTTAAGTGCCATCCTTCTGATTTGTGAAACATGAAAATAAGAGAGCAACAACAGCCCATCTTACCCTCCAAGAGTTCAGCAATTTCTTATCCAAATATTGAACCAGACAGGTCTGGTCAGGATGGAGTGCTAATGGAAGAAGATGAGGTATGCAAGCACACATGTAGAGCTCAAGTGGACTACCACACGTACTGAGAAGTGAACAGTCTAAATTTCACACACGTTCCAGTGCCAGCAGGATCTTCTTCTAACAAGCAACTCTGCTATTGTATCTTAACCCTTGGTAACACCTTATGGCAAGCAACAGCACTTCAATTCAGCCTCCAAGTTACTCCCGCTTCTCAAATTCATCAAGTTTCAACTCTGCTGTTCCGTTTCATCACTCAAAAAAATGAAAAGATGAAGTCCTAGGTGCCCACTCCTTTCCCACTGGAATAAATATATACCATATTTTAGTCAATTCGGGTAAGTAGTTATTGAACGCTGTTTTCATTACTCCTCTCTCCTCCTCACTTACTACATACTGCATCAAACTACACTCTGGAGCACAGCAGTTGTCCTGAGGCATGCTTACACACCACTCCATTCCAAATAGGACATAATGAATAATTATTTGCCACTACTATTCAACTGTGATAACTGAGCAAAAAAGTTGTTGTTTTTTTCTAAAATAGGGTTGTAATCCTGTCAGTTCATCAAAAACTATACAGCCATACAAATAGGTCATAGGTATCTATACCTATGGTCATAAAGACCATCACTTTTAAACAGTCCAGGGAACAGAAGTCTCCTATGTTACAAAAACAAAGGTGGTTCACACCTTGATACAAAAACCACCTGCGACCTCAGTGCCATCTACATGTTTGATTAAGAAATGCTGAGCTGCAAGAGAGAGAACCCAGCAGATCCAGACCCATCCAGCCTCAAGCATGTTTCCACAACTCTGTTGATTCATAATCTGTCACACCTGAGGATCCAAACTTTAACCTATTTCATATTCTGCACACTACTTTTGGGCTGTGGAAGTTGATAAAGCAACAGAGTTTGATAGATCCAAACGACAGACAGCTTTTTTCACTTGCATGCTTCCTTAAATATGATAAATCTTCATCCCTCTAAAACAGATCAAATCAACAGAAACCTTGAAAGAAGACTAAAAAAAAAGTGCATTTCTCATTGGCAAAGCAGAGGGAGTTAAAGGAAGCAGCACCTTTAAAAAAAATAATATTTCCCTGGGAACAAACTTTGAGGGTAAGATAAAGAACACAAAGATCACACAGTATCTAGTAGCACCTGTATGAAATGGAGAAATATTTTACTATGACAAAATCTGAAGCCACAATTCAGAAGGTGAAACACAATACATGTGAAAAGCACTGAAGAAGTGATTTAGTGTCACTAAACTGCACAGAGCAAAAATTAAACATGCTGCAATAATAATTTGGACTGCCCAATTAGGTTAAAAAATACATTTACCCTACAAATTAAAAAACCTCCCAAACCCCTCAAAGGCATTAAAGCTGTTCACAATGTTATTTGAGATGCAAATTAGAGACCTAAAGTTAATATAACACCAACAGAAGTTCCTATTATTCCTATTCATGGCTCAAGGGGAGGCGACAGTAGAAGAGAAGCCACAGCCTCGGTGTATGAGGTCTTACAAGGACAGGAAAAAATTTTCTCAATTTTTAAAGTGGACGCACCTTAACTTCAGTGTAGAAGTCACCAAATTATAAGTGTGGTCTTTCATAAGCCAAGAAAACTTAAGTGCATTAACAAACAACAAGCCAGCTGCCGAGGCTGGCTGGCTGAGGGGGGTGTTAAGGAGGAAGAAGTATTCTTCAGAATAAAGGAATTCAGATCCTGTCTTCCAGCATCACAGATCTCAGTCTAAAGCACAAAAGTAAAGGTATAGACAGTGGTGCTGCAGTTATTTCTTCAACTATTTCCTGTACCAGCTGGGTTCCAATTTTAAAGCTCAGCAAATGCAGAAACAGCTTGCTTCCATCTCGAAAGCCTTTCCCCCAATGACACATAGGTCTTGGTACACGGAGTCAGTTTCGCAAATGACACTTCTAATGACAACTCTAGGCAAAATATTGTTTGATTTCACACTCTTGGCTCTATCTACACAGACAGGCTTACACACATTGAAGAGCAATTGCCATCACCGGCACTGCAGGTCCAAAGCTCTAGGCCTGCAGTTTGATCTATCATTGATAGTATGCTTCCCTCCACTTTACTAGAGTTTAATTTTCACAGCAACTTAAACCAATGTTGTCATGCCAAATTCAGAGAAGTGATGCTAACATCAGGTAATCAGAACCCTTGATCTTACTGTTAACACCCAACAAGCAAAACATAAGTGATAGCTGCATTCCACTAATGTAAGCAAGTTCAAACAGTAAAAGCCAATTATAATAGTTTTGTGTTTGTAACTTGGAAAGTTTCCTAATTTAAACATTTTGTATTTTCCTAAAGCATAATATTCAACTGCTTGCTTAAAAAAAAAAAAAAGTGCTGTCAGTAAACTGAGAGCCATAACCCAGATAATGTATTTATTAACAACCCTGCCTACTTCCTCACCTCAACCTAAAAATTAGCTGAAACACAGCCTTCAGAAGTTATTTGTGCCCACTACAAAACATTCAAAGTTAGTTGAGGAGTTTCTTGCCAGCTTGTTGATGACATTATTTCCCAAACTGACCAAGCAGAGAAGCCAAAACAGCACAAACCATAGAAACGGCGATATTGAAGAGCAGACAATTACCTTGACTTCAGGTTTTTCTATACTCAACAGTACTGCGATATCCAGTTGGGTCACAGAAAAGTTTGTAAAACAGCCTAGAAAGGAGTTTAAAATATGCCTTTTTTTTTTAATGGGCCTCCTTTTGAGGGGAAAAGAAAATCCTTGAAGAAAACCAGTTTCTGAAAATATGACTGTCTCTATCCCCCTCGCAGAATGTTTACAGTTAAGAGACACCAACAAAGCACAGTGGTTTTTTTTATATACAGACTCTTTCATCACTGGATTGCAACGTTTCACTGTCAGCTAAGATCTTATTAACCACATAAACTTCATGACATCAAAAAACATGTTGTCAACATAAATGGCTACCTCTCAGTTACACACAGCCAATACATTAAAATAACTTATCTACCAAGAAAAGTATCAACCACTATGCTGAATTCAAGCAGCTGTTTTCCTAACCATTAATTTCTTCCCTAGAATTAATGCTCATTAAGCCTTCCTTCAGCAGTGCTCACAGAGCCTTTCACAGGTTTCTGTGTGCAGTTTCACTCCCCCAGCAAGCTTATGTTACTTACAAGATCTAGAAGAAGAGTTACAGCTACTTCCGCAATGGACAGGAATCTCTTACATGTTTTACCGTAATATATTTCAAAATTTAAGTTTATATGTAGATGTGTAAGACTGAAAACAAGGTCCTATGAGCATTTACCTGCAAGATCATTCTTACATTACTATCAGATCTCAAGAATGTAGTAATCTAAATATAGCCCAACAAGTTTAGTTTATAGAAATAAAAATGGAAGTTTAAAACAAGCTAAGAAGCAGCACAAAACTTGTGGTTTTACAGGGGAGAAAGAAATTCACTGTTGCCAAAAAGGAATAATTTTTATTTATTTTATGATTTTAAAAATACACTAAAAGAAACACAAATCACAATATAAACATTAATATTTTGCACTAAAGGTTTAACGAGACTTCTTATTACTGTTTAAGAAAACTCAAAGCACAACCAGAAAGAAAAAATTCTTAGAATAAAACTCAAAACCAGCATCAAAAAAAGTGTAGGAGCAAGGAAAGAATCATGTTTGGAAAGTTTTAAGTACACCATGTTTCTAAAGGGAATAATCTATCAAACCACAGGAGGTGCCTAGAACTGCCATCATCACTGCTAACACAAAGGAATGTAGATTGGGGGGAGGCAACAGAGGAAGGGGGAGAAAGAACAGGCAAGGGAAAAGGAGAAGGAGCTAAAAAAGGGAGCTACAGTAATGGCTACCAGATTCTCAACGAATTCCTATAGGAAAGAATAAATACTTCATACCATCTTAAAATAAAGCAATCCATGCAATAAATTGCAGTCATCTCAATCATCTAAACATTTCAGTTTATCTGCCCACCATATTTTCATAAATATAGTTTTATGCCATATACTAAACTTCCAAAGCTCCAGACAATGGTTGCAAACACAAACAACATTTCTTCTTTCAGACTCCTCATTCTTCTGAATCATAGTACCCTGCAGAAAAACAGCTTCTAAAGAGGAAGTAGAGAAGTTTAACTACACCAAATTCAAACCATCCCTTCACAGTTATTTAATCAACTTTAAATCTCCAGTTAAAGAGACAATAACTACGTGTTACACGCTGGCAGGTAAAGGCCGCTAGAGGACAGCCAGATTACCACAGCATGGAACATCCTGAAAGGATATTATTAGGCAGATGATCTTATTAATAGATCTTATCTATTAGGCAGCAGATCAGTATTTTAAGTTTATGTCTAACAGGCAGTATGTACTTCCATATGATGAAGATCAGACTCTTATTACTGACAAAAAAATAGGGATTATTAAAAATAACATATTAAATGAACAATATTTCCCAGAAATTCAAAATAAATGAGCAGTAAACCCATTTTCTCATTAGGAGTTCCACCAGCTTATGAAGAACTACTTGGAATATACGTTTTAGCTTCCTACACATACTGATGTCCTGCCTGAGTACAATTCTTCCAGACGTTTTCAGAAGCACAGTAATTGTAAAGATACAAGCTCTTTGGATTCAATCTTGTACACTGCATCTCAAATAAAACCAGATCAAGTCACATGCTTCACTAGCAAAGTTCTTGCTCTTCGGCAAACATCGCACTCTGAATTTCATAAGCCCAACTCGAAGCTAACAGACTATTCACAATTAGAACACATCCAGAAACATTGCAGCTTCCACAAGATACACAAACTTACTGGTTCTTGCCAAAAAATGGCTTTGATGAAAATATTTTCTAGCACTCAGGCACATGAATGGGAGGCAATGTAACGGCAAAGGCTGTAATAACTGTTCTCAGGAGCTAATTTTAATGTAAGCACAGTGAACCAGAAAATAGATTTGACCAGCTGGCTCAACTCATCCCGAGGCCTAGAACTCGGCATGCACATTAAAAGCCCGTGTCTTATCTGGTCTGACTCACCAAACCATTCTCAACCTGAAAGTTAGAGTGCCACTACACAGCACCATTTCTGTAACGGCTGTTTGCTGGACGGTTACGATGGATATATGTCGTTTACCTAAAGAGAAAACGCCTTAACTTTCAGATCTGTACCAGAAGAGTACCGCTAACTGACACTAAACCAGAGGATCATCTGCAACGGCCATGCTCTCTCACCAGACCCACAGCAACCTCCTTAAATAGCACCCCAAATTTCAACAACACATGTCTATTTAGCCTTCTTGCAGGCAACATGTTTAATAAGCCAAATAATCGGAACAAAGCCATGTTACTGCCCTTAGAAAAGCCAGAATAACACAAAGAGCCTACTCACTCGTCCATCCCAGACTTTTTAACCCAACTGGTCGTTACACTTACAAACCATGAATGAGAAATCGAGTTTCTTATTGCCGGGGGAGGGGAGAGAAAATAATCACGGTGCTCCCCCAGGAATCGCTGTGGGAGGCAGTTATTGTGGAAAAAAACCACGCACCTCCCCTGACGTAACTCTACCCTTGGGCACCCGAGGGGGGACTCGCCGGGAAGCCCCGGGGGATGGATGTGCGGCACAAAGGCGGCACCGCGGGGCCCGGCACCTTCCCCCCGCACCCCTGGCAGGGCCGGGTCCCTCGCCCGGAGCAGGGAGACACAGCACGGCCGCGCCGCCAACCCAACCCCCGTCTCGAGCGGCAATTATTAATGCTAATAAGTTGGGGTTCGGGTGTTTGGGGATTTTTTTGTTTGTTTGTTTTCCGCCTGGCGGGGCTGCGGGCAGCCGCCGTTTCGCTCCCACGCGAAGCCTCCAGTCAACGGCGGCGCGACGGGGAGCTAACCTTTACCTCCAGCTGGGATGAAGGAGCGCGGCCCTCCATCTGCGCACCCATGACAATAAATATAATATCTGTACCTATTTATCTACCTGTCTATATAACTGAAGAGACGAGCAGCCCGCAGCTTTGGGGCAGCAGGAGGCTAATGCCGCGGGGAAGGGCAGCTCCGGGATGACATCCCGGTCCCGCAGGCTGTCCCCACCCCGAGCCCTCCGAGCGCTGTCCGGTCCCCACAGCCGCCAAGGCTCCGGGCCCAGCCGCCCCCACACCGCGCTCCACCCGGCCCTGCCTCCAGCCGCCTCAACAGCTGCTCCTGGCCGGCTGCACTTGCCCTCCGCCGGCGGGCACTGCCCCCGCGGCCTGCCCCGACCCCCATCACCGCAGCATCGGTACCTGCACCCGCCCGGGCCGCCTCCCTCTGCCTGTGGACCGGGCTCCCCAACGGCAATTGAACAAAACACAGACGGCTCCGCCCCCTCCAAGCACCAGCCCGCTCCCATTGGTCGGCCTGCCCGCCCGCCGAACTTTGACCCGCTCGGCCATAGGGCTGTGGGGGGCGCTGGCCCCGCCTCACAAGGGGCGGGGGGCGGGCCCGTTGCCGCCAGGGACGCGCCGCCGTGGTGCCAGGCGGGGCGGAGGTGACGCGCCGGACTACAGCCCCCAGGAGGCACTGCGGAGGGGGCGGTGCCCCTCTCCCATTGGCCGGCCGGGAAACGTGCGGAGAGGCGCGGAAGCTGCGCTTCTTCGCCTGAAGGGGCGATTACATCATCGCGTCCCCGGATGGAGCCGCAAGAAGGACGCGGGCGCGCGCGTGGCGCAGCGAGCGGGTGCGGCGGCGGCCGGGCTGCGCACGCGGCGGGCCATCGCGCATGCGCACTGGCGAACCGGGGGGGGGGCTGGGCGCGGCCACGGGCACCTCAGGAGGGCGGCAACAGGGGGTGGCGGTTCTGGTTCTCCTCGGGGCGGTGGTGCCGGTGCCTGGCAGGGTGGGGAGGGTGTGGGGGCTGCCCCTCGGCCGCAGTGGGGCCTGAGCACACCAGTGAAGGCTGCCTTTCTGGGTCTGGGCCTTGTCAGTCTGTGGGTGACCTCCGCCAAGACTTGGCCTGGCCCGGCCTAGCCCAGCTGGTTGCACCCAGCCTGGCAGTGTTGGCAAGGCCTCTCTGCAGAGCAGCTGAGGTGCGGGCAGACGAGCCTGTGGCAGTCCCAGAGCAGGAATGGCACCCGGGGCTCCCTGCAGAAGCCATCGCCATGCCTTGCCCTGGCTAGATCTTGCTGCTTAAGTTAGCTCCCCTGTTAGCTGGTTCTTCCCAGCCTCCGCAGACGTGCTGCTCTGCGCTGTGTAACGGTGTGGTTACACTGCCCTCTGCTTGCCTGCTCCCTGCCTCCCTCAGCTGGCAGCTTCCACACCAACCTGCTGGAAATACCTCAGCTTCATCCCTCACAGTGGTCCCTCGTGGACCTGAACTGGTGCCATCTTCTCTTTCTCAAAATGGAGGCCCAGGGAAAAAACAAAACAAAAGCGAAGATCTGCTTCTTAATCTGCAAGAAATGTTCCTATGGGAGTTTTTCAAAAGCAGTTATGAGTCAACCATAGTGAGGAAGTGGGATGTGTTTGGACAACAATTACATTGTACACTTGTCAGGGCAGAGACTGCTTTATGTGGATGCATAATCCTTAACATCATGAAAAACCAAACCCTGATTTGCTGTTGCCTACAGGCTTAACATTACTGAGGTACAGGTATTTTTTATTAATGGTAACTATTAGCAAGCTGTTCTTAGCCCTTTAACAACCATCTGTTATTTCAGCCTTCTGCAACTTGTTCTTCAGTGTTTGTGCATGGAATTGTATTTCGCTCCCTCACATTTCCTTTGACCCAGAAGTTTTTCAGCTGACTTTGCCTTGTTATCCTGTAAGATTTTTTTCTGAATTGCCAGAAAATGCTGCAATAGATACCTGAGTTAACGTTGGAATGCAGAGTCCAAATCAAAAGTGTGTTCCTGGGGCATCCTTCCTGCAGCTTACTTCTTTTCCAGGCTTTCAAATTTTAACCTTAACAGACTGATAACTTAAAATCAATTTTATTTCAAGCAGCATTACCAGGTTTTGCTGCTTGTTCTTCATCGCTGTCCTCTCAGATTTTACACCCTGCAGTATCCAGTTCTTTGAAAAAGTTTGCATTTTTGTTTCATTTTGATAAACCTCAGGCTGAAATATTTTCAAATAGTTTTCTAAGATACTTTTCCCAAATTATACAATGAATATTTAAATTAACGTACTAGTTCTCTGTAAGATCAACACCTACCTCTCTTTAGAAAGATCTTGCAAGCGATTAAAGATGCACAGAGAAGAGTACACAACTTTCTCCCATAGTTCAGTCCTGGCTCTTGAAATACTTTCTGGTTGTGCTCATTTTGCTCCTGGCCTTATTGTGAATTCTAGTGCATGGGAAACTGTAGTTCATCTGCTTTCATGATCCTACCCATATCTTTGGCAGGGACTTGCCTCCATCCTGTAATCAGTTTTGTACACAGAATTCTCCATTGAAAACAAGTTATCCCTGAAGCATTTCATTGCTAAATCCTTATCCAAACTTTAAATTAACAATTTAGGTTTTAAAAACATGAAGTCATAATATAATTTGATTTTTCACAACCATTATATCTACGTATTCCACTGCAGTTTAGTAGCTCAGGTGTAAGATTTTGATGTAAAACTGGTTTTCCCTCACCTACAAGTTCAACCGTTTTCATAGTTTTGAAACACGAATGTTCTCAGTTAAGCTACAATACTTTCCTCCTGCTTCTTGCACTATTTGTGCTGCAAGTAAAGGTAAAACCAGGGGGAACTTTGTGTTTCTGAAGCTGAACTGCCTCTCGATTACTTCCAGCCATAGCTGCAGCGATGGGGGAGGCACATGAAAGGAGCTACAGCCGCACTCCCACAGCAGTCAGTGCTTCTGCTCTCAACTTCCACGGGCTAGATATTTCCGACTAGGGTAGAAACTTCACAGTAATTAAATTATCTTGTGGATTAGATAACTCTTAAATCTTCTCTCTCTTCTTCTGTAATGCTCCCCTGTGATTCCTCCCCTGATTTCTATTATCACTTTCCATTCTTTTCTCCAACTTCATCAGTGTTTCTTCCATCGCAACAGTGGCTGATGATACTGTCTTCTTTTGGGGTGAAGCTGCCTTCAACTGTCTGTAGTCCAAAACCAGGCAGGAAGCTGAGCTCCAAACTAGTGATGTTACAGAGGTGGTACCTCCTGTGATCAGCTGGTTGCATCCCAAAACTTATCACCTGGGCAAATCACATACAATGGTCAACAAAAACTAAGGGCTTGGGGTGGGAGAGAGAAGTGAGCGATCATATCTGAGATGGGGCAGGTGGCAGCTTTAATCAATGTCATTCAGTATTCAACCATCGTCTTCTTTTATTTTATACCCAAGAGAAAAGCTCTGGCAGGGATCCAGTTTATAATTCAGATCTTGGTAAACACAGACCTAAATTTCCCTCATGACAAGGTTCGATAGTAATTGTCTAGCACTTTAAATATCTAATTACAAACATGCTACCACATGTTAAAGTGGTCGGTGTCTGTTCACTCAACTGTGTG
Source organism: Numenius arquata (assembly GCF_964106895.1). Classification (NCBI taxonomy): domain Eukaryota; kingdom Metazoa; phylum Chordata; class Aves; order Charadriiformes; family Scolopacidae; genus Numenius; species Numenius arquata. The sequence goes on from NC_133580.1 coordinate 53,259,535, forward strand.
TCTCCAGGAAGGGCCATCTGTTTCCAACGAAACAGTGAAACATGAATGTAGACAGGTTTCTAAATTAAAAACAAAAAAAAAACCTCCAGAGAGACACAAATCTGTTTTTACAATAAAGCGTAGGCAGAAATAGGTGCAGTCAGAATGAACCTCAGGAGAAAGTTTTCACCTAGAGGAACTGATGCATGGTGTGATTGCCCTAAGATACCCTCATGGGGGTTATGTTATGCACCTAAACTACTGGAGTAAGCATCTAGAATACTTCACTACGTAGACGGATGTATGTTCAGTTTGGTCCATCTTGACACCTGTTTTCCATAAAAGAATGGCAGTTCCTCTTGCATCCCATCCCAACACCTAGCTCCTAGATCCAGTTATTCAAGAAAGGGAATGTTTCCCCCTCCTTAGTCAGAACAAGGTGGATGGGCGTGAGTGACACGCTGGCTTTGCCTCTCACGCAAAACTAACTCATAGACCCTAACGCTGCGTGTATGTTACTACTAAGCTGTTGCCAATTTAGGCAAATTACCACCTAAGATCAAGAAGGGAAACAGAGGAGACTATGCAACTCAGTTCTTTTTTTTTTGTTATTATTTTCGTACTGCTCATAGATAAGGAACCCAGCAGCTATTTGATGTAGTTAAAGAAATCAAGTGCAAAAATAGTTCAGACACTCTGTAGTGTGCACAGCTGCTCGTAAGGTTCAGATGAGCATTTCCAACAGTATTTCAAATAGGTTGAAAGGTATTTTGCTGTGTACACTGATCACTTTTTACTTAGCACAGCATTAGTAAGCCAAAAGTTAGTGTATTTACTACATACTGTGGTCCTCTTAGAATGAATTAGAGAAGCAAGGCAAATAAGCGAGTAGGGATATTGATAGTCTCTGGTAAATTTACCCCAAATCATGGTATTTCTCTTCTCATAGCAATCACTGTTAGTCATTCATCTGTTTCCCCATAAAATACATATAATGGAAAAGGGGCCTCTGTTTTAAAAGACAAATTTATGAAGGCCTGTCAGAAAGATTCTGCATCCAATAAAATCCTTCACTGATCCTGTTTCCCTCAGGGTCACTTTGCGCTCGCCCTGAGGAGCAAGGGGGCAATGTGGATTCCATCTCTGGGCCCAGGGAGTCCCCACGCAAGGGAGTGAAGAAAGAAACTGAACTGGCTTTGGAGTCCGACAGAGCAGGTACAGGAGACACTGCTTAGGTATTGAGGGGTCCTGCGATATCCTGCGTTTTGGGGGGATGTTTGAGCATGGCTGAGCCTCATCAGAGATGCTTTTCACACTTCTCCATTCTCTCTGTTTAGCAGTTTCGGGTTCTGGGCACAAGAGGAAGTTCTGCCACTAATTATATGTATCAGTTGATGGTTTTAATGTAAACCTTGCTCAGGCTGTTTTGTGTACCTTATACAGATGAGTTTTCTGTATAAGGTATTTTTCCTTACTTACATTCAAGGGCTTGTTATAAATGAGATAAAGCAGTAAGAATGCTAAATAAATAAGCTGGAATTGAGAAGCAAAGACATGTTCAGCATCAAAATCTGAAACAAGCAGAGGGCTGACATCCCGGGATATTAGAGTCAGGGGTCTCTCGTATACCACTACAAGTTGGCTAGACATTATGTTCTTTGTGAACTCTTAAAAGGATTTTGAAAATGTTGAGTTAATCATGACCAGATCAGGTTTTATTGGATTTCATGGAAGGGTGACTCCGTCCCGTGCCCCCTGTACACAGCTGACTTTTCCTACACCCAGCCTTTCCCCTCCATTGCCTGCTATTCCAGCTACACAGTTGCCTGCTTCTTCTTAAATTGAGCCATCTGGCCAGGGTATACTTGATTTTTCAGGGTATGAATTAGCCACAGGATTTCAAAAAGGGCAAACCAAGCTCCAAGTGCTGAGCCAACGCAGCATTGTTCTGCTTTTCACTGTGGTCCCCTAGGAACAGTCCCACTCATGAGAACTCTAAATTGCTAAGAGTTCAGCCAAAGCATCTTCTGCCTACTCAAGTTTCTAGTCCTTCCTACATATGTTTCCAAGTGCCTTGTTCTTTTTGCAGTATATAGCACTTCCTTCCTAGACCTTCCCTACGCTTGCCTGCTTTACAAAACGGCTTATTTGCCTTCTGAGTGAGCCTTTTCTCAGCCCAGAACCCTTCCCCAACTTGTCTCTCCTTGAAAAAAGCCAGGGATAGCAAAGATGCATCAGTTACCTGCATCCTGGTGCAGCCAGAAGGGATGATTGAGTTTTCAAGTTCCCATTTTTTTCTGTCAGGATAGGGCTTATAGAACTTTTGCAAATTCCTCTAGTGATTTCTAATACGAGGCATAGGGAAGACAGGTCACTAACAAATAAATTTGATTCATAAGCACTTAAAGCATGCTCTGCACAACATCTCATACTTGTTATGTTTCACCATCCTTAATACAGAATTTCTCTATGAGCCATTTCATCTGCTTCTTATTTTTTATGAGTTGGGGGGTTGTTTGTTTATTTGTTTTTGGTTGAGTTTTGTTTCATTTCAGGTTTTTTTGTGGTTTTTTTTTTTTTGTTTTAAGGAGATAGTAGTTACCACTGTTCTGTACTTGTCTGTTATTACTTATCCAGAAATCTGAGGGAACAAGAAAAAAAATAATTTTCCTGTGAAAACACACTGGATAATTTCTTCGTGTAAGAATTGTTTATACCTGCATAGATACTATTTTCTTTTATTCTACCTCAAAATCTGCTGAGAAGTGGCAGAAGTTGTGCAGCGGGCAGTGGCATTGTGTCAGACCGTAGTATCTTTTACCAGTTTCCAGGAAACAAAGATCTTCCAAACATGAAACTTTATTGGAAAACAAAGTAGTTCCAAACCAGTAATATCGATATTTCACTTCATCTCATTCCTAAATTGACTGTGGTTAGATAAAGAATGAACTATTTTAATCATCAAATCAAAACAAGGATTTAAGGATGAATTTTCATTTGCATTTCAGCCGAGCAGAATGATACATACCCACGATTTTAAACATGAAGTCTTCACATACATTTGTGCCTACTAATCATCAGGTATATTCATGTATTGAAGGATTCTCTTTTACATCTTATATTTCTAGATAATTTCCCCTGCAGAAGGCAATTCAAATGCCATGAGTTTCTACTCATGCTCCCAGACCTGCCTCCTCTGCTCAAACTAAAATTGCAGCCTGTCTCTGAGAAGTCCCATCCCAGAGACGTAACTGACAGATCGAGCCCATTGTGACTCAAATAGAACTTTCAATTTTCTCTCATCTCATTCATATCCATGCAAACTGCTGCTGCAATGATTCTCTAGCCCTGTCCTTTAGCCACACTAGCCTTCTCCTTCTACCTCTCCGCTGGCTTTATTTTTGTTGTATTAACCAAACTCTCCCTGTCTTTCCATTCAAAGCCCTTCATAGCCTATTCCACCTCTATCTACCTTTCACTAAAGCTTCTGCCTCTTGAGCCCCTCAGTCACTATGAACTGCACCATAAGATAGGTGCATATACTTATAGGCAGCAACAGGCTGCCCAGAGAGGTGGTGGAGTCTCCATCACTGGAGACATTCAAAATCCGCCTGGACACATTCCTGTGCAACCTGCTCTAGGTGGACCTGCTTTGGCAGGGGGGTTGGACTAGATGATCTCCAGAGGTCCCTTCCAACCCCATATCATTCTGTGATTCTGTGATAAGATCATGTAGTGTGACCTCTGCTTACCTCAGGCCTTTACATTTAGCAAAGATACTCGTATATTAAACCCAATGGTTTCAATTAAACTAAAGCATTTTAGTTCTCAGGAGACTAACCTGTGTTTCACAAGCAGAAAACAAGAGTGATCACCATGGCCTGAGGCTTTTACGATGGCCCGAATGATTCAGGAGGTCAACCAGACTGTTGGCTGTAGAAGTAGGGGATAAAAAAAGACAAATGAACCTTCATGTCCCTGCTCCCCTGACTGGGAGGGAAATGTCTTCCTGACCCCCAGTCAACCCTGTGCAAGGGAGAAAGAGACGTCCATCAGTCCCGTAGGAAGAGAGGTTCCCTCATCACGACAAAGCACCCACTTAAACTGTTCTGTGTTTTGAGCTATGAGACATCTAGGATGTCTCTGAAGAAGGGCAGAGATAATATTGAAGCTAATAAATTTAAAACATCTGTTTTAATGAAAGCTGGTGTCTTTTGGATGTGTTTCAAGGCTGAGTGACTAAGATGCGAGTCCTGACTGAATGTTTTTCTGTAGTTGGGGTAGGTGAAAGCCTCACAAGTTTGGGTTTTTTTCCTCAGCTCTCTGTTGTCTAAGACTGCAGGAGATGATTGAGTGGCTTCGTCTTCAGACACACTTCTAGGGTGTCTTCTTTCAGTTAGCTGCTTGCATAAATTGTGTGCAACTTCCAAAAGGCTTCTAAACCTTTACCAAATTAAGTTGAAGTTGCCTAACTGGTTTTAGATGTATTACATTGTATACAGGTATGCGTGGACAAGCACAGATGACACGCACTGCTGGCTATATGTTGGGAAAAGGAAAGTGGGGGAGCAATAATTTCTCCCTCATCTCTGATACTATTGGATTAAGACAGGAGATTTGCTTATAGCCATTATTTTAATACTGAACCAGGATTATAACAAGTATGTCGAAGGCTGTGCACAAAGCCTTACTCCCAGAAAGAAGGAACTGAGCAGGAAGACTATGATACAGGTACTGGGTTCAGGAGGAACCAGTGAGACCTTCCAGCCCCAAATTTAGCACCCACAGAGGCTCCATGGTTTCTTCTCGAAGCTCTTGTGGTTTAGTTTCAGTCAATGGCAAGAGCAGTGCATTGCTAAGTAAGCAGCAATGCATATTTACAATCACAATTGAAAAAATTTAAGCAATTTCCGACTGCAGTATATCTAACACAATGAGGGCCACCAGAATCGATAATAGAGATCAGCCATTGAACCTCTGTCTTCTTATAAACTACCAATGGACACCTCTTGGCTTTCTCCTGTGCCAGTCTTCAGGCTTTGGAGAAACTCCCTCTAGGTATCTGCAAGGTTATATCGTTCTCTCTTCTCATATCCCCTCGCAAGCTCTGACTTTGCTCCGAGATCTACAGAACCTTGACAAAGCCTGCCAGTGGTGTGCTGAAGGTGCTGCTAACCAGGTGGATCACCATGCACACTCTTTTCCTGTAACTCTGGTGGCTCCCTGCTGCTCTCCTCTTGCCTTATCCTTCCTTTGGCAATTCTTCAGGCAAGGACTTGTATATTTATTCGGTGTTGGTGCAGTGCCCAGCATAGCAGGGACCTGGACCATCACTAGAGTTCCTAGGTACTTTGAGTAGATAAATAATAATGGTAATCTGCAAGCAAGAAATTGCTTTGAGTGTTTTTTTTGGGGGGAGGGTGGTGTTTTCTGTGAACCAAAAATTGCAGCTTGCCCCCCAAATAATCAGTTAAAATATTGCGCATACAGATCTGCAGATGACAAATGCAGAGAGGCCACTGTAAACAGCTAAATGAATTTCCCTCCCCCCTGCCCCAAGAGCTAGCATCAAATATGTTTTTTGAGGAAGAAGTGCGATCTTTGAGCGTATGTTTCCTGTTTCAGTTCATTTTTAATGTTCTAAAGCCAGCGGGTACTTAATTTATAGCGAGCATCTCTAACTTTGTCATCAAGATAGCTGTTCCGATTTTTTTACAAGTGGTGCATTTTTAAACATTATATATATGTACGTCTGTATGCTAAAGCCTTCTGTGAAAAAAAATTAAAAGCGAACTTCACAACAGCAATGTAAGGCTTTGCCTGGTTTTTTTTTTCCTGGTTACCAACCTTGTACAAATTAAAAGCACATTAGCCACTTTGAAAACAAATCTGACTGCAGTTCAACCTCTTCTCTTTGGAGTTTTAGCTTGAAGATAGCAGTGGCATTCCACTGGCTAAGCCACTTGAGTGAATTTCCTGATTTTGCTTGGTTGCTTAATTTCCTGTTGGGCTCACATTTTGCCTAATTCAAGACAAAAAGACCCCTATAAATGGGATGAATGATTGAAATTGCAGAGCTGGACATAGTAATTTGATTGCAGTTCAGCGTGTGCCTCTGAACAGAGGTAGAATTTCTGAGACATGCATATAAGTGACTCTAAAAATGTCTTTAATTCAGCATTTTCTCCCCTTATTGAATTACCCATCTATCCATCCAAATCTGTTATCAAAGGTCTTCTCCTTGTGTTCAGGTTTTAATGTGTGTCCATGACAAGTTTCCCTCTGTTATGACATCACTCTTAAGTCTCTAAAAAAGGACAAAATATAAAACAATAGGAAGTGCTACAGTCTGTTCTTCATAAAAGCTCTCTAGCAGTACTTAGGAGTACAATTTAAAGCAGATCTCCTTCTCTGCATAATTTTTTCCAGTGATAGGCTTTACATTCAACTTTTAAATACCCGGGATTGTGAATGGGACTAAATAATGCTTTAGGAAAAGCCTATAAATAATGGATACATAATACATACAGTTTAAGTCCCTAACCTGATTGTTCCACGCATCTTTCCCTTGTATATTGCCTATCATGCTGTACAAAACTACTGGGCTATAAAAGCTTAAAGTAAATCTGTTGGCTTTTTCCTTGATGTTTCTTCCTCAGTGAAGAATACTACCTCTGTGGGTTTATTTATCAGTTAGATCAGCGGAAGACTTTATGAATTAAAAGATGCACTTTGCAGTTTTATCTGAACACCATCAGCCTGGGCTCAGCCTGATCTTTTCTGGGAAGGATTTCCAGGGCAGTCCTGTCTGAGAACATTGTCCTTCCTTCCACAGCGCTAGCCATGGTCCAGGACCTACCCAGCTTGTCACTTGCGTGGGGCTGAAAGCTTTAAGGATTCAAACTTTGCATAGACTGAGGCTAAACTAAAATCGTGACAACACCCTGTTATAAGGTCAATTTCTGTAATATCTGTTATTCAAGTCTTTTCCTGTCAAGAACTTGCTGGTGGAATGGGTACCAAATTACTAATATAGGTGAACTGAACACCTGTATTTGATAAACTAAAATGTTCACTTGGCTTTGGATGCTTGGGCCTGATGAGTCTGAAAGGGTTGTTGTGAACCACATTTGCTTCAGATGTGACAGACAGATCCTGCAGGAAATGAAAATGCCATGCCTTCTTTCCTGAAAAAGTATTATTATTATTCTTTAGCATTATTCTTGTATGTGTCTTTTTTTTTTCAGATGGTCTGTTAGTGGCAGGGTTCTTGCTATGTTGTACATCTGGTTAATGGCCTAGAACATCATCATTGTTTACAGTTATTTCTAACAGGAACTGAGATCAAAGATCAAGTTAATGGAAGAAAGAGCAATGAAAGACGAGAGCCAGTTCTCTGTTAGGAGGGACTATATTCTGCCCTGGCAGAGCTTTATCTGATAAGTATTTTTCCATCTCTGACGACTATAAGCCAGATCCTGTGATCTTTATATTGACCAGATTTGTGTTTAAGACTACATCAATCAGACCACATTTAATTTGGGCACATTTTTATCCCACTGCCCCTTCACTTCTTGAAAAAAATCCATTTTACCGAGCAAGAGCTATATAATACTGCCTCAAAAAAACCCCTGTGCTTAGGCATCCTTATGGCCATGAACCGAGTGTGCTTAGCTTCTTTGTGGTTATGGATGTGATCTGAAGGTTGCATCGTCTTCTGGGTTCTTGCAAATAGAAGAATATAGGTTGAGACACGGAAAATATTTGTTCAGAAGAGCCGGGTACATGGATCCAACAGCCTCTTGGAACCTTACAGGCGACAGCAGGCTTCACATTTCCATCCATATAGCAGCAAATTTAAAAATGTGTACGTAACATAAAGAGGGCCAAGATACTATGACTGATTTGGGTGGTTCTATTTTTATGTTATTTTATTTTTAAGCTAGCTAGGAGCGGCCATGGTTTAAATTAAACCCGTCACTTCCACATAATTGAAGAGGGATTTACAGAAGATGCAGACGCTTTTCATGCCAAATGTTGTGCATGTACAGAATGAGAACCAACAATTACAATTAATTTCTGAGCCCATGCTCTGTACCCAGGAAGCAGCAACGTGCCTCCTTATCACCACAAATGCACAGGGAAAGGGTTTTTATAAGGGTTTTATCCATTTTTTTTTCAGTGCTCTCAGAACCGGGAAGTTGTGAAATGCCTTGGATTTCTTTTGCCTGCATTTGTCCAGGCTGGCAAGAAGGTCTGCAGGCTGGGATGGCAAAGGGTCCGGCAGCGTTTGAGAGCTTTAACTAAAAGTTACCACAGACAAAAGCGGTGACTGTTGCATTCCACCTGTTATCTCTGGGAGTCAGCAGCACTGCCTTCCCCCTCCAGCCTCCCTGCAAGTCCTGGCAGCCCCGAGATAACATTTCATTCAAGATCTGCTCATGCCAAGTTATCGATAAAGTTAGGAAAACGAATACCTTGAGGGAGCAAGGCTAGATTTTCAGTTTGCTTAATTTATGGGCCAAGTCCAGCCTGGTACAATGGAGGTCCAGCTGTCGGTGTTCTTTGTCATCTTTAGAAGATGTCATTTTGCAATGGCAGGACATGAAAGGGGGTTTGAAGAACACTTTGCAGTGATGGTGGCTGACTACTGTGTTTCTGGTTACAATTAACAGCACATTCTCACCAACTCTCTCTGATTCTGCTTGTTCACAGGCCCGGGGCAACCGGAATATCTTTCTTTTGTCCCACACTCCTTCGTCACCATGGCAACAAATGGGCAAATATTATAAATTTTTTTTTTTTTTGCAAGTAGGCTGGTAAGTTTTCAGGACCACACACACACACACGGAGTACAGATAGTTCAAACTCGGAGATTAGCACCTTAAAAAAGTGGGTTTAACCAGTGACTTGGGCTGTGGCCCAGCTCCATGCCAATGCCCATGGGAAAACATCCTCGCAAAGTCAGGCAGCGCACCGGTGACTACACAAGTATGTGGGCAATGCCCAGTGCCAGCCCGTGGTTGTTGTCACCAGCAATTAAAGGGAGATTGAGGTCCTCTTCAGGACCACCCTGAGATCATCCTAATTGTGCCGCTGGTGGAAACAAAGGTCAGCCCTTGTGCAGGGGTTTAGAAGTCAAACCTGCACTCCCAAGGGGACACTGGAGCCCAGAGCCCTTAGGGACACCACAGTCACTAATCACTGTGGCCTGGAAAGCAAAGCCACCGTGCGATTTAATAAACAACAGCCCCCAAATGGAGGGGAAAAAGGGGCAACATCAGAAGCTCATTGTACACTGGGAACTGAGGGAGGGGATTCACCTCTGCCTTTGTGCAAGTCAGACCCCTTGCATCACCGAGAGCCCCACCAGGCAATACTCTGCTGTGCAGCAGCAATTACAGCATGGGAGCTATAGACAAACATGGACTTCTAATTTCTGGTTCAGAGTCTGGGAAGAGATCCTTGCCAGCTGCAGCTGCTGGAAGGTACAGTGTCTTGGCATGGTCATTAGACTGATGGATCATTTGGCATCAGACCCGAGGAAGCTTGATGGCTCTCATCTGCAGCCTCTGGATCCAGAAGCTAGCCAGAAGGTCTTGAGTATTTCCCTAACCTGCAATTCGTTAAGCACCCTGCCACATCTGTATCACTAGAGTATTTCATGGGAAAGTTTGCTTTTTGTTGGTTACGTGTTGCTGCTTGCACATGTTTTTTTCCTCTGTATCTAGACCATCTATTCTTTTCAAGTGACAGATACTAAAAGTAGTAAGCTGTAAAAACATGTACCACCAGACTTATAAAGAAAATCTCTTGGGAGACGGTAAAACAAACCCAGTCCCAACACCCTCCCCTTGCCCATGTTGCCAAACCACCTCCTTGTCTACAGCCCTGCCAACAACTCAATTCTTCCACAATACCTACAGGGAGGGAGGTGGTAGCAGATTAAAAAGCCGGGTTCCTCCCTCCCCGAGGTTTCCCAGCACGTATTGCCGGCCTGGGGGATACGGGGGAAGGGGAGAGGAAAGGCTGGCTCTGCCCTGCGTAGGGCCAAGCAACTTTTCAGCTGTATAAAATATATTAAATTCCAATCTCGCTGGAGCCGGTGTTGAAAGATTTTAGCAGGGCCAACACTTGACCTTTAGCAGACAATAGCCCCGGCCCTAATTGGCAACTGCTCATTGTGCGTTTTCATGTGTTTTGAACAGGCGGGTTTCATGCTCATTCCCCTGTAGGCTCAGGTCTAGGGCTGCGAGCGGGAGGCGGCGAAGGTTTGGTGATTTCTGATTGTTCTATAATGCCACCTGCTGACTCGAGGGCGACAGTAGCCAGTGTATCAAAAGTCCTTTCACGGAGCCTTGCTTTTAACTTTAGTGCTATTTATATTAATGGGATCATTCAAGGCATTTCACTCACGTTCTGATTTAGAGTCCAAGGACAGACCCAAGTTACAAATCCTAAGTGAACACCATAAGATATGTTGGACACTAACTATACCGGCTTATTGTGCTTCCGTTGGGTTGCAACTACAAAATTTAATGAGGAGATGATTGAAAAGGTCTTGATACTCAAAATATTAAAATGTCGTGTTTATAACACACTGAGGCAAGCTGCAAGCATTTGTGTGCCAGGACTACAATGCGTCTTCAGTAGGTGACCAGGATGACAGAAGAGGGGAAAACATAGGCAGCTGCTGTACTTCCAAGGCAGGCCTAGATCTTACTCCTGCTGTAAGGGTGATTTCATCATCCATAGCAATTCATGCAAAGATGCATAGAATAGTAAGGAGGCCCCCATCCAGAAAAAGGCTCCAAATCATCTACTTTGCAAAGCCTGGGAAAGCTCAGTCACAGATCTGGAGTGAATGCCACACCGCTAATTTAATCTTTTAACAAAATGAAAAATCATTACCTTTTTATCTAGCAAAATTCTCACTTCCCGGACTCATCCCATTACACCACTTTCCCGTCTTGACCGAAATCCTGTTTTCACCCCCCATCTCTATCTGAACCCTTTTATCAAGAGTATCTCCCTTGCAGGGCTTGCGTGCTCCCAGCACACCTCAGCTCTGCCCAAGCTCTGCCCAAGCTCCGCTGGTCCCTTTGCGTCCTCTCAGGTTCTCTTTCCCTTAGCTCTGGTTCTGCTTTTGCTCCCGGCGCTGACCTTATTCATCAGCTCTTTAAATAACTATTCATTCAAGTCTCTACTAGCACCCCCAGCAGATCTTTGTGTCGCTTATGGGTTCCAGGCTGACGCTCAGGGTACATTTTTCAGAGGGCTTCTGACATGGGCAGCTTGACACTCTCCAGCGCAGTGGAGTCAGGCACTGCAAAGCCTTTGCACCGCTCTCCTTCTTCTGGCACCTTAATGGGGTCTAATTTTTGTGCTGGCCTCCCACGCACTTAATAAAAGACGCACATTCAAGCAGGCTTTGTGCCCAGAACGCAATTAAGCATCCAACTGTCCGATCTGTGTGGCCAAATCCTCGGCGTTCCCGGGGGTTCTCAGGTGCAGGTTCACACTGGTTCATCAGGTTTCCATAGGGGGGAGGAAATGTAATTTAGCTCTTTCAGTCTTAGTCATTGAAAATAAAAGAGGAGTAAGTGAAGCTTGTCTTTGGCTGCAGGAATGGCAAACAAACCAGGCACGATTCTTTATCTTAAAGTGAAATTTGCAAGTGAACAAGGCATTATAATTGATGCAGATTTAAAGATATAAGGTGAGGCTATTCTGTGTTTAGGTTTAAATGACAAACCTTATCTCACTTTTCCCATCCCCTCCCTTTTTCTTCCCTTGCACAGCAGAATGCTTAACAATAATTTCTTCAGACCCAACTCCAGCGATTTTTAGAGCAGCTGGAGATATTTAGCAACCCTGCAAAAATGCCCTCCCCCCCGCCATCTAACCTTTCTTTCAACACAAGCTGACCACAGAAATTCACAGTACCTGAGGGGAGCGGTTTTGCTGCGTGCTCCGGGTCATTCTGTGCCATTAACAAAAATGGCACAACATCACAATGTTGCATGTGATGAAAACAACCCAGAGCCACAACACAGAAAATAACGGGTGCATCAGCCCACATGAACATGTGAAGGGATACAGTCTGCCTGACTGATGTAAAGATATATATTCTGAAGATACATCGTGTCTGCTTAATTCCAGAGCTGAATGAAACTCAGGCTCTGGACTATTAATTGTGCACCCTCCTAAATTATCAGTACCTTTCCTCATATAGCTGTGTCCTGTGTCCCTAAGTACCTTCCCAGGGAATGCCTGTCATGTCTTGGGGAACAGCAGGCATTCCTAAAAGGCAGTATGGACAGTACAGAGCCAGCTCTGGCTCCCTCCATGGTCCTCCAGCATTATCTCAGCAGGCTTTGCATCCTCAAGGATGTCTGGCCTCTCCTCATGCTGCATGCCAGGGCTCACCAAACACACACACCCTCACGTTCATACTATGAAGACACCATCTTGGTAGGATGCAGAACAGCTGTTGTGTTGCTTTCGACACTTTGAACCTCAAAGAACGACGTCTTAGGCCTACGAGTCCACCACACGGGCCCAGCAAAGACCACAGCCCCGTGTAGTGTATATGTAGCTGGGCTGTGCCACTTTTCTTTGGGCCAGAAAACAACACCTGCTCCTGTTTTATTTAACAACATAGATGTCACCAAGGAAAGGAACATTTCCACCTCTTTGGACTTACCAGGGGTCAAAGACTTATACTATAAACTCTGTTACGAGTTTAAACCTGGCTCTGAAACACAGAAAAACACTAGAAGACTGCATCTCTTTTGTTTGTTTAGGCAGTGAGGACAGGGAAGTTAGAAGACCACAGGGAATGACCGATACCAGAAAAATAGTCTGGGATGAATGGAAAAGTAAAGAAAACTTATTTTATAATGGAGTTACTAAATGACAGAGAGACAGTAGTACACTAACGCATCTCATCCTGTGTGAGGGAGGATCTTCATCCATCCAGAGATGGATCCATCTAGAGACGAGTCATAATCTTTATCTGTCTCTAGTCACAGGAGCTTCCTTTGCATGTAGCTGGGCATTGCATGGTTTTTGCCCCTCAGCTGTAACTAAGTAAGGAAAGATAAAGTGTGCAAAGAAATAAAAGTTGCAAAACCACCCAGACTTCAATGCAAAGCAAGATACCACAGGTCCTCACATTTCGATTTGCATTTTCCAACTATTGCAGAGGACCTCAAAGAGGAGCCACCATCTGACCGAAGACAACGCTGTCCACTGAAATATTTGACTGCACAGAGAGGCAGTCGGCCCTTTGATGAGGTTTGAAAGAGGTGCACAAAGAAGGAAACAACATATTGGAGAACAAATGGAAGCTAAGCACACCTTGGCATCCTGAGCTCTAGGGTTAGGGTTTTTTGCTTTGTTTGGTTTTTATTTTTGCTTATAACTAGGAATTATTGAAATTGCTGCAGAATTGACGAAACTGCTGCAGGATTGTTCTGTTCAATATAATAGAAGGAATACCTCAACAACTGAGTGGGTCAACCCTACCCTGCTAGGTTACGTACTCTTAAGAGCAAGAACCCGAGTCATGCTGGGAGAACAAGTTTTAAAACAAGGTGCCTGAGAAAAGTGCTTATTTTTGGTCAGTGCCTTCAGTGAAAAACAGTTCCTGCTGCACAAAAGCAGGAGGAGGTGGGAGTGAAAGGCAGTCAAACAGTGAGGAAACAGTATTGCAAGGAAGCGTTCATTAATTAGCATTTCTCTGCAACCACCTTTGGCTGCATCCTTAATACTGCTAGATTCATGCAGGAAAACAAAAAAGATGTTGCCCTGAGAAGCTCTGGGCAATCCTGCTTCGGCAGGGGAGTTGGACTAGATGATCTTTATGGTCCCTTCCAACTCTAAAAATTCAGTGAAATTCAGTGAAAGCTGACCTGCAGGAACCAGGATGAGAGGGGAGCAGCGAGGATGTTGAGTGGGAGTTTTGCTCTAGCGGGTCTGATAGTGCCAGAGGGAAGGGATGTTTGGAAGACACTGTGTGCTGCTCAGATAGAGATGGCGTGGCTGTCCTCCATTGGAGTCACCAGGATGGACAGCAGTGACAGGGCTCCTTGGTCTTTTCCTGGATACTCATAAATCACAATTCTCTTTCCAGAGAAGATGAAGCATTTGGTAAAAGGGGAACTGCCACCATTTTCCCATTTTTTAAAGGCTGGCAGCCCCTGCAAGGATGCCCAGCAGCTGCACCCAGCACCACACTGTTTCTCCAGCAGGCAGTTTTCCAAACAACTGTCACCTTCTTCCTTGCCACACAGTCCATGGCTGTTGGGAGCCCATTCAGCCTCATTTTTCTACCCCCACAAATATCCCTACTGCCCTATCCTTTTGTTTTACCCAGAAATATCATAAACAGATCTTCTCTCCGCTTCTCTAAATCCTTAATAATATTGCCAAATAAACCAACTACAGCATCCTCACTGATGGAAGCTATAAAAAAACAAGCCTGAGAGTCTGAAGTGTTACAGGACAGTTACCCCACATCAGAGTAGAGCAGATACCCCACACAGTTGTTCGTTATTAAGGTGGTAGGAATCTAACTTGGTTTCCATCTTCTCGTGCCCTTTCCCAAGGCAGCCAGCCCTAAGGGTCGAACTGGCACTAAGTAGCTGGGGTTTTGCCTCCTCACATAACAGACTGAAATCACTAAGCTTTATCAGAAGCAGGCAAAAATGACAGATCCCAGCTCTGTGAGGTGACATGTGATCCCTACTGCAAATAATGAGTGGTGAGGGTATTCGGTACTTTAAAGTGGCCAGTAGGACTTCAATCACCTGGGCTGGACTTAACCTGGAGACTCACTGGTGAAGTGCTGAACCCTCACTCAATGTTCCTGCTAATCTCCTGATCTAGCAAATGTTTATTCTGTGTATAAGCCTGCAAGAAGCAAAAAAAAAGTAAATAAAAGACTGTAAAGATTTTAAGTAATTCATAAGTAAAAACTTACATTTTTAAACTCTGGTACACTTCTGGATAGCCGTTTAGTATTAATTGCCAATCTGTGTGATGCATTCTATGAAGGTACATTTGCTTTAGTGGGCGACCAGAAGGTTGTAGGTTTAATAAGGAGTTAGTGTTTAATTATATTTTTTTAATGTTATTAGTTATATATTAATTATGTTTTCAGTGCTTGAAATGAGAGGGAGAGAGAATGTGAGAAAAAACTTTTTCTGGGTGTTTACTCTGAAGAACCAGAAGTTTGAAAACACACTTTGAAAAAACAATTGCAGATCTGCCCAGTCTTTTTGCTGCTCTCTATTGGTGCAAACTGAAGCAATGCTGATATTTTTGTTCCAGTTTGGAAATAAAAGCTGAATGAGGAATCACATTAGAGACCAAAAGTAACTACCTCCTACTTGCAGCAAACACTGGATGGGATATTTTTCAGACAAAAGGGGAAGGACCAG
Source organism: Numenius arquata (assembly GCF_964106895.1). NCBI lineage: Eukaryota > Metazoa > Chordata > Aves > Charadriiformes > Scolopacidae > Numenius > Numenius arquata. Next base: position 53,274,960 of record NC_133580.1, read on the forward strand.
TAAGGGACAGCCTGCTTACTTGCCTTTGCATTTTGGTAATGTTCCCAACCCAATTCCAGATGTTCCGTCTGGCTAGCTGGAGGGAGAAATAATCATTAACACTAAATTTTCAGGTCCTTGAGCAAAGCTTCCACATTTTCCCTTGCAATTTATGTAATATAAATGTTACTATGGGAAAGGGAAGAAACGTGGGGTGGAAATCAGTGGCATAATTTATACCTATGGGGATGAAATGCTAGGATGGGAGAAATAGGACTGTGCATTTAAGACTTCCACTGCCTTTCAGAGACCTGGGGCTACCAAAATCACCCAGCTTCACCTCCTGAGTGACACAGAACACAGGGTTTCACATAGCCATTGTCACACAAGCCCAAGAGAAAGACACTTTATTTTCATTTATAGACTCCGAGGGATTTAGCACGTATCTTGGTAAGCTACTGTCAGGGGTAGCCACCACTGCCACCAGTCTGTGCCTTAACTTTAATTAGCTAATTCAGGCTTCATATCGCCCAGCCATAGGGACTACATGTGGTTGGGGAAGCTCTGAAATAAACATTTCTACAGGGCATTGTGGATCATGGGAAGGAGGTGCTGCAGAAAGGCAACCTACAGTTAAGTCACGGGATCTGTGGACTGAACAGGGAAAGGGGCATTTCTGCAGCCACTGGTCTTTGGTATCATTTTTTTAAATGCCTTGCTTGTATCCTATTTCAGTTATAATTCACGTGACACAAGAAAGAGGGAAAACTGAAAAAAAAGTTGTTTGTAGTTTGGATACGTCAGCCAGAAGACCAACAGATTCAACACTTTCTTGGATGGCTGACTAAGAGCTCAGGAGATGTAACAGGAAAGGAAGGATAGTCTTATGTCAAACAATGGAGACATTGAGAGGCTTTGAATATTTTGACTCCACTGACAAAAAATTGCTGGCATTCGACAATAAAATTGGGAAAATACTCACTGAAGAGCAAAACGCCTGTCTTTCAAGCCCTGTTTTAATACTGAATGATTATTTATTGATAGGAATAATTTATATAGGGATTGCGTGAAAGGAGAGGAGCTCACAAGGCTGGAGAAGGTAAGTGTGTGAGACAGCATCTCCTGTCTGTGGACCCACCAGATAGTCGGCTCAGCTGCCACGGACGTCACCATGCCTTGGCATGGATGGTGACTTGCAAACTGAAGAGCCAGGCTGAATTTGTCTCGTGGATTGTCCCCTAATAGCTGCAAGTGTTAGGTGCTTCCGATCAACAGGCGAGAAACCAAGGAGGATGAGCGTAATACAACCACAGATGTTTGTTCATTTACAAACATGAGATTTATATCTCCCTTAAATTAAGGATACAAGCCACTGAGAGCAGCAAAATGAGACAGTATTAACCTCCCCAGAGTATTCAAGCCTTGCTTGATTTCCTTTTCTTAAGAAGAGTTTCAATTGCAGTACTGGCTAGACCTCAAGAGAGCTCTAAAAAAAACCCTTATATCCTGATATTATTTAACAGGGTTATGGACACCTGATGCTTCATCTTCAGTTTCTTCAACTATCTTTAAAAGAAATGTTATCTGAAATGTTTCCCAGATGATTGGATTCATGAAAACAGATGTGTTAGGAAGAGTCATTAGAGATGCCCCATTGCAATATGAACAGCAAGGGGAAAAAAACAGTGCTCCAGCCACACCAGAGCCACGTTGATTACACCTGGCAGAGAAAAACACCCTTCGTCTAAGGTGCAAGTTAAAATTCTTTTTCAGAATTAATTGTGGTATTAAAAAAAAGCATCTCTATGAATTAAATATTTGCTGCCTAAAGCAGGTGGTCATTTTTGTCTTAAGGATAAAGTACAAGGCTGAAGTGCAGCAAGGGAAGCAGTCCCTGCCATGCCTCTAACCCCCTGCGTGACATCGGGCAAGTCCTCTCTCCTCTGTGCTTCAGCTTCCCCATCTGTAATTGGGGCTGATGTTAACCACCTCCTGGGGGAAGCACCGGTATGTAAAACCCATGTATGACTGTCACGTGCATTTTCTCTGTACAGTAAGCCTTTCCTGAATCACTCCGTATGACTGATTACATTTTACGTTTCTCCGAACACCTTCAAAAGAAACGTGAGCCTTTGTCCAGCTGCAGTCCCACATCCCAGTTCATTTCACAGGCAGCTCAGGCTCTTGCTGTCTGCTACCCTGGGATGCTGAAATCCTGCACCACACACTGCACTTTGATGTGGCATTGGCACAAGGAGGATGCTCCCCTCCAGCAACGCAGAGGGTGAAAGCAGGCAGTGAAATGCCAAGTCCAGGCAGGGTCAGGACAGATTCCACGGCTCCTGTGCTGCCGCCGCTGCCTCCTCTTCACTTTTCCCTTCCTGTAGCAATTATTGCTCATCAGCACAGATTAACAATTGCACAAGCAAGCCCTCGGAACAAATGAATTCAGGGCCAAGGGCCAACCTCAGGTGGTGGAGCTTTGCCACGGACTTTAAATGGGATTGGGATTTAGCCCTGCAGCTTTCCCCTGTGTTTCCTCTTTTCACCCATTCATGTGCTGCACATGTGCATCTTCCTGGCAGCTCCCCCGGCTTCAGGAGGAGCCACTCCCAGGTACGAGCTCCAAAAGTTGCCCCCGTAACCTCCTGGCGTTCTTCTCCACCCACTCCCTGGCCCTGTCTTTCTGCTAAGAGTTTTTCCAGCCATTTTATGGTTTCTTTTAAAAGGTAGGAGAATAAAGACAAAAATAGATCTCAGTTCATTCATACAGGTTTCTGTTGGGCTGTGAAGAATTTAAAGGTCCTCTCACCTCTTGTTTATCTACTAGCCCCAGGCCTCATCTACATGAAAGAGCTGCGCCCATTCAACTAGATGTTAATTTAACCAATTCATTAAACTAACACAAACCCCAGAGCAAGCGGAGGGATGGACGCTCCTGCACCATATTAAAACCAGACTCCTATCGGTTTGCTTTAATCTGGTGAGAAACTAAACCCAAGTAAGGAGCACCCGTGGACAGGTTTGCTCTGGTTTTACGGAACATATAGAAAAGAGCAATGCAAATCACACCAGGGAGTTCTCGTTCAGCACAGCTCTGCTGTTCGTTCACCTGCAGGGACCAAGTCATGACTTGAAACGAATGCCTTCCACTCTTGCAGAAGGGGAGCGATCTGTCTCCATCTCGGTGCTTTGGAGAGGATTCTTCGAGGCATTGGGATAAACCCGCTTCAGCGGACAAGCTCCAGAAGATCTGAGAAGTGCTGCTGCTCCCCGCTGCCCGCCCCAGCAGCTCCTGGCAGGCAGCACAGCTGCCAGAGAGCAGGCAGGGGGGAAAATGCATCCCGGGCTGCTCAGGTCACAGCCCAGAGCCTTCACACAACCTGCCAAGGATGGGGTGGGAACTGAGGGAGCAGGTTGTGCAGGAGGCTGGTTGGAAAGTCAGCACACAGACTTTGCTGGAAGTGCTATGACCTTCCACACAACAGGCAGACAAGCAGGGAGCAGAAGCTTCTTGTGCCACTCCAGCAAAGTTGCCCAGAGGAACTGTGGATGACCCATCCCTGGAAGTGTTTAAGGCTAGACTGGATGGGGCTTTGAGCAACCTGCTCTAGTGGAGGTGTCCCTGCCCATGGCAGGGGGGTTGGAACTCGATGATCTTTAAGGTCCCTTCCAACTCTAACCATTCTATGATTCTATGATCTATCCGTGTCCTCGATCCTGGCCTCAAGCTCAGCTATTCGATGGAGATCTGGAACAATCGAAAAAAATGGCTGGGAGCCTTCAATATACACCCAGCTGCCATAAGCCTCTCTCTTGCACTGGAGCGCATTGTGGATCATACCTCTTACTCAACCCAGGGGCTCTGTTTCAGGTCTTCAGGACACTCCATGGCCAGTGTCCCTGCAGATAGTAATAAAGTCCTAACAGTGTTTCCATACCATGGTAATGGCGGCTAAATAAGAAGCCGGGTAGAGTATAGCTCACCTGAAAAAATAGTGATGGCAGTGGGAGTCAAAGAAAGGAAAAAGTGCAAGGAACAGCACGTCAAAATCCCAAGCAAAGTCACTACTCAATGAAAACAATCCCAAAAAGGAAAGAGAGGAGGGATGGGACTGGAGCATTTCTGCTCTACAGCTCTGCCCTCTTCTCAGTGGTTGGAAAGGACTAAATCACCTGTCGTCAATATCTAATGAGGATTATAGAAAGCATGAAGCCAGAGTGCTCTCACAGGTGCCTACTGAGAGGATGACAGGCAACAGATCCAAGCTGCATCAATTAAATTCCAATGGATAGTAAGAAAAAAAAAACCTTAATGACAAGAGTGGCTAAACACAAAACCAGAGAGATGGTGGTATCTCCATCCATGGAGATACTCAAAACTAAACCAGACAAGTCCCTGAGCAGCCTGATCTAATGTTGAAGCTATCTGACTTTTGAGTGAGAAGGAAGTTTGACCTGATAGTTTTCTTATGTCCCTGCTGACTTAATTTATTCTGTTTTATTCAAGGAAAATCAGGCAGAAATTGCATATCTAGAGCCAGCTTCCCCCGTGTTCCAAAGACCGGGGCTGTCACACAGCTGGTAAATTCACCTGGCTGTTACCCAGGTGTTTACTCTTCCCGAAGACAAAAGGCAAAAAGAAAATTAAGAGAGCCAAGCGTCTGCAAACTGGTGCCAGTCCCTGCAGTGCAATTCCACAGAGTAACACAGAAGATTTTCCATCAAGGTGCAAATGGGAAAGTGGAAGCCTACAGTGAAAAGCTCCTCAGCAGCTACCTACCTGCTGAGTGGGCCACACGGAGATATCATGGCTCCAGGGCCCCCATCTGGGCCAGGGAAGTTGCTAAAATGTTTGCTGATAGTATCAGCTGGCTTTCCCTTGCGTTGGTAGGCACTGGGAGTCTGGGTGTAGGTGGCCTCTGGCTGGTTCTGGCACTTCAAAGCTACGTCAGCGAGACATGCTCTGAGCAGCGCCACACCAGGGTGCATAGACCTCTAGCAGCAGCCACGACTCCTAAATTCCCATCACTGCGAGCATTCAAGGCAGGAAGAGAAATGGAGTCACTGTTAATAAGGGCACGCATAGGTAGGGGCGGTGTAAATATAACAAGATTCTCATTATTTAAGGGGAAGAAGAGATAAAAGAAGGAATGGTTTTGCAAAAGATATACAGATGTTACCAATATTTGAATCTTTTTACCTTTTTTGGTTTTGTTTCGAGATATAGGTACATATTTCAGGAAAAACACTTGAAACTGTTGTTTACACAAGATTTTCAGCATACTGGAGAATTACCAGTGTTTTCTGCTAGATCTGTTTTTATATTACTATGGTTCTTTTCATCCAAGGATCTGAAGTTATTATGCCAAAGTTTTCATGGATTCAAAGAGACGATTAAATACATTTGCAGGAGGAAAATATGCCCAGGGCCATGAAACACAAAAGCATTATCTCTAGCTCAGGAAGCCTTTAAGCCACAGAGAGCTGGAAGCCAGGAGAGCATACCAGAGAAATCTCAGAACATATTCCTGTCCCTACCTTCTTTTCAAGCATCCAACAGAGACAGGATACTGACTACTTGCTATCATCATGTTCTGAACCAGCTCCTTACATCTTTGGTCAGAGGGAAGCGACGATGGCTACCCTCGATTTCACTCTTCCCCTCCCCCTAGGGATTGACTCTTGCAGTTTGTCCATGCTGCAGAACCTTCAACTCGCACAGACTGAGGGTACAACCTCCCCCTTTCTTTCCCCCACCCCAATGCTGACCCTCTGCTGCATTGATTCAGATCCCTTCGAGATGCAAACTCTTTTTTACTCCCCGTGTGGTTTTCTGCCTGCTTAACAAGTTGATTCAACGTGTGCCAGAGCTGGCCCAAGGGGGAGGAAGGGAAAGCACAGCTGGAAGCAGAAGAAGAGCAAGATTTTCCCTCACCGTGACAAGCTGTTAAATTTGCTTTTGCCATAACAGAACTTCTGCCTTCGGGCACAGCTCCGCCCAACCTGGAGATCTTTGGTGCATCTCCAGTCTGCTCTCTAAGCTTCCTGGTCCTTCTAAATGTTTGCACTGGCTGTGGCTCTTTTTGTGACCTTCAGTGAACTAAATGAACTGACTGACCTACCAATTATTTGGCTTATAAAGGAGCTGGACAACTACAAGAGATGGTACAAAATAAGTAGCAGGACCATGTGGTTGGCTGGAGATAAAAGGAGAGGGGGAAGAGTAGGAGAAAACAAGGTCCTCCCAGCAGCAGCGAATTGTTACACTGCTCATACATGACTTCATCTCCGTCTGTTTTTTGAGTATTTTCCTCTTACAAGGGCCAGGACCTTAGCATGACAGCCCCAAAATCACTTGCCATTAACAAACCAGCACCAGTCTTCACCACAAAACTGCATCAGATCTAGGCTTGAAAATTTCTCATACAAGCTGGAGATGAGAGGCCACATGTGCTTCCTCCAGGCACGAGGCTGGTTTGAGTACCATTTAACACTTTCCCGTTTGGTCAGGATGGGGGAAGCTGTCCCACAAAAGAGATGAGATGCACCAGGGAGAGGCTGGTGCATCACAAAAGGACATTAAATCATAGCAGCATTGCCAATCTTAGTACTTTGGAACTGCTACACTTGCAAGAACTTAAACCATTGCTCTGGCAAGAAAAGAAAAACATTTCCTTGTATAATATTTATTGCACAGAGATTCCAAGGGGCAAAATGGCAGAAATAGGTTATTAATAAATAGTTTGCAGACTTAAGGTGCAAAATCTTCTGTTTGGTACATCTGTTAGATGAGTTTTTGGTCTCGGTACAACTCCCACGCAGTAAGGAGCTTACAGTGTTTCCCAGTGTTCCATGCCCATGGTGGACTGAAGAAGTAATTGGTTTAAAGTGCCACAAGAAAGAAGAGCATCTTTACGAAGAGTTTTCTTAATAGTAAAGACACTGAAGCACAGGAAATGATTCCCTGGAGGGGTTTCAGAACCTCAGCGATGCTTCTGGGGTTAGGAAGAGTTCTGGCAACGTGATGGGTGAAGCTGATCCTACCTTGGGCAAGGGCATCGTCTTGAGGTCTCTTCCAATCTTAAATGATGTAGGGCATTTCCTAGACCTTGTTTCAGCTGTTGAATTTGACCCACCTCTTCCACCCCACTCCACAAAACAGATGTGGTTATAAATGATAGCCAGATTAGAAGGGTCAGTAAAGAGTGTAAGAATGCAAGAACAACTAACAGATTTTAAACTCTGTTGGGTTATGATTTATGTAAACAATTTTCAGGTGGCTGTGACCTTCAGCACAACAGTCCCAAGTGGTTGTGCACCATCAACAGAAAATGATTCTGCTCTGCTGCATTTCTTTGACAATGCAATAAAACTGCAAAGGATGGAGGAGCAAGTTCCCAGGGATCTCACAGAGCTTCCCAAAAGTCTTTTGAGATGCCTCACAGACACCCTAATCTTGCCCCTGGCTGTTCATGGAAGAAGCTAAAGACAATCCAATTACAACTGTAGATGCAAGAATTCAAATCTGACCACCCAGGTGGGCCAGCTGGGTGCCTGGTGAAGGCCCTGCGTTCAGAAACCATATTCAGCAAGTGCACAAGAAAAGAAGGCCAGCACAATTAACACACTGCTGTCGCCTAGAATAAGAAATCAGATGGAGGCAGAAAACCTGATACAATACAACTTGAGTTACTTCTCTATCACAGGTGGTGTTTGTGGTTTTCCCAAACACCTAATCTGGGCGGCATTTGAAGTCACTGGGAGGTTTACTTTTTCTGCAGCAGATCTTGTATTAGACAAATTATCTATAAAGCATTTCTATATGAGTAGCTTTCAGCCCTCAAAGTCCATTGAACTAGCTACCTCATCAAACTGGTACAAGTGCTGAAGTTATTTTCTAGTATGAGATCTAGGCATAGTTGAGGGGTGAAGGTGCTTAGAGAAGGAATCTTAATGAAATTATTTTTAAAAGTATAAAAGCGATCCTTCTCTTGCCAGGGAAACATCATGATTTTTCATACTCCATTGGTCTGAAGGCCAGTTTCTATTTGCTCAGAAAGTGTTGCAGAAAGTTGACAGAGGCTTTAGGAAATTATTCTGAAATGGGTAGCACAGTTGTCACTGGGCTTGTCTTTTGTTTGGTTAAAGAGATTAGAACTCAGGCAGTGGTTAAGCTTTTGATGGTGAAGAGACACTTTTCTTCAGATTTCTACACACAAGAGACCTCTCGGTATTTTATGTCTGCTCCATTAAATATACCCGCCCCAATACAAGAGATTAAATCTTTGGACACAGAAGATAAAATATGTTTTGATTGTATTTAACATATGGTGCAGTTATTGCATACTGACAGCTGTAAAATAAAGAAAGAAAATCAGTGAGAATATAAACAGTTTCTTCCAGTCAGCCTACACGTGCTGACAGAAGAAACAAGAACCTGTATCTCATCTTGTTTGGACAGCATGGGAAAGATGGGAGGAACAGCCAGAGCAGCTGCAAATAACTATGTCTGTTTCAAATTCAGAACAAATCATCTTCTTGCTGTAATTCCTGACAAATAATTTTCCTGTCCAACAATTTTTAGGTTGATCCCATAGGACTGCTGGGATAATCATCCTGACACTGCAGATAACAGGATTGTGATCATAAATCTTAAGATTCAAGTAAATTCACCATGGTTGAGTGACCACCAGCATTTTAAGAGAGTGAGAATATTTTTCCCCTGAAAAGACAACAGCATGAAGGGCACATACACAGAAAGTGAAGCCTCTGAATTATAGAACAATGCGTCATTTTTATTTTCAATTTACCACGCGCTCCTTATCATTTCACCCACATTCTGCCCACTAATTAAGGCAAGAAGGCTTGGCTGGTGCAACTGGTTCTGGATAGATCTATTTGTGGCTGCTGCTATTGCAGTAACAGCAAAAAAAAAAAAAAAAAGCCTTTTTTTTGGTAGAAGAATCTAGGCTCTGTCCCAGAATATAAGTGACTTATTCTGAGAACAATTATTTTTGTCTATAGAGAGAAAGAACCTTTACTCCAGACTAGCCCTGTGTGGAGCTACTCCAGTCATGTACGTTAAAATGATGAAGGGAAGCAGGCCTGCTCTCGTTATTTGGCCCAGCCTTTTCCCGAAATCAGGTACTTAAGAAATATTAGTATTACAGAACTACGTGGTTTTCTTTAGGCATAAGTGACTTTTGCCTTTTGAAGCTGGTTTGTCTTCTGCAAGCAAAATGAGAAAAAATACAAAGTAGCACCGGGTTGTTTATCAATAGAAAACATTCAGCTGGTGAGATGCACTAATCCACAGCCAAACCCCGATAACGGCCCGGCTGATTCATGTATAAGCCACCACCTTACTCCACGGGCTTTATATGTGAATGCATTCAAATCCTTGACAATACCTACCTACGTTTGAGCCAGTTCCACAGTTAACCACAGTCTTACACATCCACGGCGATCGAAAAATGATCACCTTTCAAAATGTGAGGAATTTGATGTTAGCACAGGCACGCTATACCCTGCTAGGCAATATACTAATATACTAGACGATATACTAACTTAGCAGACATGCCACATCATATCACTTGCAAACGAGCAGCAACAGAGGGCAAGCACATTAATTGAGATACTGCTGTGCAAAGGAGAAGTCTGAATTTACTTTCTGTCCCAAGGACCTCTCCAGCAACCAGCATCTTCACCTTAAATACCCGTGAAATACCTGGTAGCTCTTGTAATTTCCGTCCTAATGTTTTAAAGTGCTCTCCCTTTCTGCACTCTGCGTTCTCACATCACTGGTTGTCACGCTCAGGCCACAGAAGATACTCTCTTTAAAAGAACACAAACAGCAACGGAGCCAAAAACCGGAAGAGGCGGAAGTCAATGTCTCCGCGAAAAACGGACAAGGATATATGTTGTATTGCAACCTTAGCCAGTGGGGTCTAACAAGGGGTCCCCTCTGGTTCCATTCCCCCTGTGCTGCCGGCAGCCCGGTAAAGCAAACAGCCCTCTGCAAACAAAGCACCGCTGCTTCACTGGATGCCCAAGACTTTCCGGGAAAAAGCTGGTTAAGTCAAGTCAATGAGTAAACAGTTTTGTTCGCACTGCAATGAAAGTGACTTGGAGCACAACGAAAGCTTCTTACCTTCTTTCTTGGCAATTGCAAAGCTCATGCGACAGGACCCTTACACTCTTGCTGCATGGTTTATATATTCCCTGTGCGTGGGAGCGAGTGCTCAGGGATTTGGGAAGGGAGGGGGGAAGGGGGAAGAGTCCAAACAAAACATTTAAATGTAATTCCTTTGATGGTGCAGCTGTGAGAGGGCAACTGAGACTATTTTGCTATGATATTTCAGAGGCTGCATGGTTTTACTGTCCTTTATTAACTATGGTTCAGAAGCAGCATAGAAATCATATTTGCACAGCCAGCCTCTCCTCAAGCCATCTCTCCCGTCTGCGGAGCGGATCTCTGTTCTACATTCATACACTACACCAACCGATGCTTCATTTTCCCCCTTTCCTGTGACCCCATCTGTTTCCCACCTTCTCTCCCAAACTTTGCATACAAGATGTATTTCCTAAACAGTGCAAATGTATGAGCCCTATGTATGAATGAGCCCTACCTGCTTTGTGAGAAAACGCCGCAATAGCCCCTAAATGAGAAAGATGAATCAGAGCGTTATGCCTGGGAATTGGGCAACCTGCGACCTGGTTCATTCCTTTACGTGCCTGTAGGCTCCCTTACATTGCGCCTGATACTTAATCGTGGTTTCTGCAGCAGAAAGAGATGCCCCAGCCAAGGGCGATGCAGCAGACGAGGAATTGTGGCAGTACAGCCGGGTATCGCTTCAGATCCAAGCGGTTCTGTGCCTGGCGCTACGCTGAACCACTCGCCCATGAGTACAGATCACTGCTAACTTCAACATGTCTGCAACACATCTTTGCTTCGGTTTTCACTTCCATGAACCTGCAACCCCTGGCTCACAAACTATTCAACCCTTTCTCTCTAAGGTTGGTCGAATCAGTAGCCAAGGTGACAAACACGAGAGTGCTACAGGGCCAGGCTGGTGCCAGTGGACTGCCGTTTCTCAGATCAAAGACCACAGGTGAGGCAAGGAATGGGCTACCTGCAGCATTACGCTGGTTTATTGCAAGGGAAACGGAGGGTGGGGGGAGGCAGGGGAGGTTTTTCAGTTCTCTTTTCAGTTTTACCCCTGAAGGCTTTTCAAGCTGATGTGCAGAAATTACTCTTCTAGAAGAAATACGCCAGTTGAGCCTTTCCTGATGGGGCTAAACCATTCTGAAATATAGCACGGAAATAAGGAGGCAGCGCAAAAGTATCTCCTCAACAACTAGCGCCTCTAACAAGCGGTGGTGTGACGTGCCCGATGTGATTACAGAGTAAAATTTAAATGCCCTCCCTCCCAAAGCATTCTTTCTCATCTTCTTAGCCCCGCACCTGGCTCCCCGGCACCTCTGCACGCGTGCATTTGCATCGTTGCTCTCAGGTCTGCGAAAACAAGAAACTTCTGTCACACTGGGAACTACATCTAATAGCATCCAGAAAGGGGGGAGGCGAGGGGAGGGAAAGTGTTACCTAGGAGCTTCAGGATTTTCTCCGATAGACTTGGCTCATTTTCTCTGAAGCTTCTGTGTTTTCTTTTTTTTCTTCCTCCCCTTTCGCCCCACTTCTCTCAATGGTCTAGTGCCCTCAGAGAGTCCAGGAGCAGACACCAGCTGGCCCCAGCAAAGGCCACATCCCCCACTGCCTGCGTTGTTCTCCCCAGCTCGGCTATATGGATCCCTTAATTGCATGCATGTCTTTCAGGCTATTCTCCATGCATGAGCTGTCAGCAAAACCTTGCTGGAAACACTGGAATTTCACATTTTTCATGGAGATTTTCCATATCAAATGGGCAGTTTTACATTTTCCATGAAATTCCTAATGACTACAAAAAAAATACAGCCACAGTGTTTGGAAGGACTTGCTCAGCTTGCCTTCAGGCACCGTTTGAGTGTTAAATGCATGTATGTGAATTTACTTAGCATATCATTTGGGGGATAGGATTGGAATATATTTTTTTTTTGTTGCGCATGACAGGAGAGAAGTATGCATTCATCCATTCATTCATAAACTCAACTTGTGGCACCACACACTGGGGAAGGGATCTTTCGCATCATTTTTAAAACAGAGAGAGTGCAAAGCCCTGTCAACTGACAATATCCATCCAAGCTGTCATTGCCAATCACTTGAATGGACTGCAGCAGAGAGTATTTTCCACAATGAGATACCAATGGGGGTGACCATTAGGTCAGGAATCTTATTTTCTCAGCTCACCAACCCCTGCAAATAAATTCTCACCAAAAGGAGAGAAAAGCCTCATTGATTTGACAAGCGATCAGACACTGCAGTTGTCATTTTCCCAGCAGTTGCTAGCATATTTTTGCCTGGTGTGCGAGATATGAATTTCCCAACTTAACCTATTGAGCTCTTAAAGGGATCATCCCTTTTTCATTTGCATCCTTGTGAGGAGTAGAACTTGCGGCAATGAGACTCTGAAAGCAAACTATGCTTTAAGATAGCATTAGTTGATTTACAACAAAGTTCACACAGGGGGTCTACTTTGCTGTTAATAGTTGGACATACTTATTCAACCCGCAAGAATGTGGTTTTTCGCCCCCATCAATACCCATTTTAATTTGTAGAACACATCTTTACAAAGTTTGTTTGTTTTTCTTTATGAATGCATCAAAACCAAACCAAGAGAGGCAATGAAAGCAAGAATAACTGCATTCTTCAGTGAAAGAAGTCACATTTTCAGGACTCTGTGTTGACACATACATTGGGTTTTCATAACTTTTTAAAATACTGCACTAATGTAAAAAAAAAATAAAATATCTTTATGCTAAATTCCAGCAAAGTGCCTAAATTCTACTTGTGGTTCTAGTGAAACCAGATCAGTACTGGAAGGCAAAGTATATCTTACTCCATGCTACCCAAATCCACTTCACCCCTAAGAACTGTAGCTTGAAAATTCACGTTAGATTTGTTTGGGAGTTTTTGGAGGGAATATCTTAGAATGATCCAAAATTAATTTATTTCCTCATGTAAAAGCATTGACTTTGCTGACATTTTTACAGGGAAGTTCTTTGGGTCTGTTTTCTGACCACAAAGATTGCCTGGTCCCTCACTGAAGAGCAGTTAAGAGCCTGCAGGGATGCAAGCTCTTGGTCTAACTGCCTTCTCCACAGCAGGCATAGCAAGGCTCTGAAGCCGAGTTCCCCAGAGTCACATCTTTGCTTTTTTCAATAAAAACAAAAGTTTGATATATAGAAATTTTTCACATCATTAGAAGCTTGTCCCCACCCAGTTCTAGACACTTTCTGAAGAGCTCACCAATACTTGAATTGTATGAATAATACTTGAATACACCAGCTTGAATACAACTACTTCAACCAGCCCAGATTATGATTTGCAAAACCTGTAATTCCATCCAGCCATCCTTTATTTAGTTCCCAATAATAAAACTGCATTAGGTCTCGCTTAATCTGTGGTATAATTATTATTCAGAGAAATAATGGCATCCACTAATATGGCAAGCACTTATGCCATCATTTCAGTAGATTTTTAAAATATTATATATTTTAAAGAACGGTCAACATGTCATTAAAAATAGATGAGAAGTCAGGTAAAGCCTCACCTCTGTGCTTTACACGTCATGCCATACTTGGTCTAGCCTAAGGAGTTTTATGGTCAAATGTCAGAAAAATTGTAGTTGATTATTTTGGTAAATTGACAGTTTGCTAGACTTAATATCAAATGCTTTTAAGCATCTTGAGACCATTCTTTATTAGTCAGTACTGTACATTTTCTTACTAGTCTTATCTTTGGAGTATGCTGTTCCAGAAATTCTAGCAGCGTATTGAGACATAAAGTCTGCTTCCAGATAAGCCTGGATGGCTTAAAATGTCTTCTTTTTTCACTCCAGATAAGTGCTCAAGTGCCCAGTACCACCAGAATGCCATTTTATTCCTTATACATCTATTAATTCTAGCTTTGCCATGTCCTTGCCTACAATATTCATCTCCCTGGACTACAAGCAGTCTCTAGATCGGACTGACTCTCAGTTACTTTTTCCAGGGTTCTTTCCTCTGTGCATCGTATGTGATCCCCTTACCAACACACTCTTTTCAGCTGCTGCTAATTCCCTGCTTCGATTTCACATCCAACGCTCTTAACTACAACATATAATTTTAATTCAGATGACAGTGCTTTTAGAGCACTGACGATTTAGTAGGTATAAGAGACAAACACATTCTAGCAAACGTCAAAGAATATGGATTCAGTGCTCAAGAGTATTCTGAAAATAGTTAACTGTGGATAAAATCCTGAAATCAGTTTTCCCTTGGAAATCTCAAACTCTCAGGAAAAAAAAAATTAGTTCTCTCTATTCCTTGCAAAAGTAAAAAAAAAGGTGTCTTCATTAAGCAATTTAAATAAGCACTTTCAGATACTTCCACTGTGTAGCGCTAAGGATTTTAACTGCAAGTAGGCTAGTACTATCTGTCAGGAGAACTTCTTTCCCCCCGAAGTCCATTTTTTCTCTGTCTGCTGTTAAGTTACTATTATCTTCTATTCCCTGTAATAATGGGCTTAAGATCAAGTGAAACTGGAAATGGAAAGAACAGTGAAAGATGGCAGACTTGAAGGGGTTTTATTGGAACTATGGGTTGCTCCTAAGGTCAGAATCAGTAAGTATAATTAGATTCCTGGCATTTACAACAAATGTAAAGCAGCTCTGAGATCTCTTTTGTGTGCATGTAATTAAACATGCACTTTTACTGCCCTCTGCAGTATTGCAAAGTGACTTTGATTCTAGCACATGAAAGCTGATTGAAAGACCGGGTGCAAATCTTCCTCTCTATATTGCACTCATATTTCTGAAAACGACGTGTTTTTCAGAAGAAATGGGACAGCCCCTTTCTAAAGAAACACAGAAGAAAACGTTGTTTTTGCTAATAATTAGAGCCATTCCAGTACCTCCCAGGAACTTTCTCAATAGAAACTTGGATAGAAAGCTCCCAGCATAGACAGCTGAACCCCAGTTTAACCCACAAAGTAAGTTCCAACCTTCCAGTTAAAACTAAGTTATCTTGCAAGTGTATGAATCAGCACTATTTGGATAAATTTGTTTGCTTAAACACAATCCAAGAGAAGTAAGTGGCAAGCTCAAAGAACAAATAGCACCAGTAATCCAAAAATACAGTGGGGCCCAGAAGTCAGAGATGCTAGATTGGGATTCCTTACATGTTTTGTATTTAGGTACTACCCAGATGCCACAAAATTAAATACTACATGTATGGGATAAATTCTGCTCGGCAATACTGCTTGCACTCCTAACTAATTTAAGTATGTAGATTACATCCTAACTACACTGTTTTCTTTGAAAATAAAATGGATTTTTGACAGTTCCCAAAGTAACTTCAATCTCTTAACTATTTATATCTATTATTTTGCCAAAATTATCCCTATTTGTCAGGAAGCACTAAAAAGGTTATTCTTAAACACATTTTGAGAAACCATAAACAAGAAAATACAGAAGAGTAAGAACTTCCAGTAAGTTCAAAATAATTTCAAAAGGGCTCTTTTACCAGTTTTGATAAAGAAATGCTTGAACCCCCAGCAGATCCATACTCAAGCATATGTAGCTGCCTTTCGTATACCTTCCCTCTATACCAGGGGGTTTATCTGCATTAGCAACACGACAAAGGAGATAATCCTGAAAGTAACTTTAATAAATATATGCATAAAGAAAATGTTGTTTGAATGGTATTTTTGACTGAAAAACGGATTGATGAAACAAAGATGGTTGTAGCTTGGCTTCCTTAAAGAGGCTTAAATCGTTGTACTGTCAAGTCTTTTTCAAAACATCTGTCCTGCCCCCTCCAATTTTTGAGCTAGCTTTCCAGGTATTTAGCAAAAAGGTACATATGGTCATTTAAACTTTAAGTGACAACAGCTAAGTAACGAAGGAAGACCAGTTAATGCCTGACTGAAGGAAAAGTTGGGAAAGCTTAGCTCTTAAACATTCTGCTTGCCACACTATCAGAACATGTATACCAACTACTACCCAGTCAAAACAGATGGAGCTTTAAATTAGCCATAGCTAAGGCTAGTGTCAGTTAGTCAGGCATGGTATGAAGGATGCTGAAAGAGGACAAGACTTGGTGTGAAGAGAGTAAGAGGAAACATAAAACAGAAGGCACACATCTATAAAAAGAAGGGTTGACAGGTTCTGCTGCCTACATAACAACCTGTTCATTTTTATTTTTAAAGGAATTTAACCTAATAAGTCTACAGTTTGACAGCGGTACTTGCCAATTCTCCATCAGAAGCAAACTCCACTGTAGGCAGCTATGCACAACCGAACATATGGATGTTATTTTTCCATGACATTACCAGACATTAACCTAAATGCATGATGTTATCCCACATTTAACCACTGGAGGGCTTTATTCTATTGCAAAAAAAAAATAATGTTGCTTCCAATTCAGTGTTCAGGAGCTTTGAAGAAACATCCAAACTCAGGAAACACGAGAGCTCTCTTTAAATGAAATCCATAAAACTAAGCTCTTTAAATTAAGCTCTTCCACAAACAGCTACTGATCATGGACGAGCTACATTTCTAGGCTGAAATGTTTTACCAACATGTACCTCGTTCCTGGGCGAGCATGCAGGCTGAACAGCACCTAAGGTTTGCTTTTAATGACGCCAGCAGAATTAAGTTATCTGTAAGTTAGCTGAAGCACGTTAGAGGAAAACAAGGGATAAATTAGCACAGAAAAAGAACAGTGACATAATCTCTGAAAAGCAGAAGGATGGAACTGGCGGAGTGCAGCACAGTGAAAAGCAACACTCAGCGGGGCAAGCAGTTGTGTGTGCAAGTGCAATGCTCAGAAAGCAGGAAAAAAAATCATTCTACTGCCTGTTCTGATACTTAGGTACAGATTAACAAACCACCACTCCCTGCCTGCCCTAAAAATCTCACCTAATCGTTTCTCTTCTAGCACAGGGACTCCAATATTGCCTCATTCTGGTTCTCCACATAAAGTATTAAAGTTAGTGATTCTCTCCAGGATTAGTTAAAGCAGTACTTTATGGCCCGTGTTACTCAGGAGATCAGATGACATGTATCTGTTAGTACCTCAAAACTTAAGTTCATTTAAGATATCCTGAACAGCCTGGGTGTACCCTTGTAGAGTTCTGCCACTTTATTTGTGCAAAATGTAGATACATCCTGAGGTTAAGAACAGCATGAACAGAAGCCAATTCATTGACCAGCTAATTCACTGCATAGCCATTCCAATACAACACCAAACTAGGCAGCTTGAGTATTACTACTGGCTGCAGCAAGTACATAAGCAGCACAAGCACTGCGACATGCAAACTGTGACGCATCTAAATGTCAGCTACTAACCTGCACTTCAAGGTTATGAAGACAGCATCAAGCTCACACAGAATACTGGTTTCCAGGTCTGCAATACCTAGTTTTCTACAGAAATCTTGGCTTACTCATTTCACACTGGGTAAAAACACCACATTGTTTAACATTAATACTTTATTCTACACTGATGTTCAGCTGTGTGAACTATTTGTAGGTTATCTAAGACACGAATGGTTTTGTTCTTGCTTTCATGTTACTCATTGCTAACTTTTAAAACATTCAGAAGTAACACACGTATTCTCAAAAAACCCCACTTTTATGAAAATAGTTCAGTACCATCAGTTGCTAAGGGTAAAGCATCACAGAGACAGAACTGCACTCAGCTTTAAGTGGCTGACTCAAATTAGATGCATTAACCATTACAAAACCTAATAGTAAGTAGCCAGAACTTGAAATAGCGTTCCCAAGTAGCTATATATGCAATTGTCTGTCGGGCCTATCATCCAAGTTAAAAACTGAGATACTCAGAACAGTTACTGTGCTGCCTGAGAAGTCTAGTTTAAACCCCCTTTAGGCATTATGTAGAAGCCTTAAGTAAAGGTATCCAATGATTCTAGTTAGACATGAAAGAGTGTGGCTTGACCTTAAGACCACTTTTATTGAAGGGGATATAGGAAAACAGTTCCAAAGAAAATTGTGGCTCAAGCTACAATTCAGTATTTGACAACAAAAATGCGTAAGAACAACCAGGGCCAATGTGGCCAGAAAATGTGCCATACGGAAAATAATTTGCGGAGGGCAGAGAGGGCTTACTCCAGGTAGTAAGCAAGAAGAACTATCACTTTGATGCCTCTTCTGGAAAAAGACATTCTAGGGAGAGTATCTCAACACCAGAACATAGCTCCATTCTTAACCCCATGCCACAGCTTCCTCATGGAAGTTTCCCCATCAGATCAAGGTACTGGATTTTAAGAGTGCCTAACAAATGAGATAGTTAGAAATATTGCTTACAGCTGGGATGCTCACTTGAGAGTTGAAAAGTTTAAGTGTCTCCACTGAACCTGACAGTGTTTTACAGATAAAACCAGGTGAGATGACTAAACAAAAGGTCCTCTACAATAAACAAGATTTAAGTGTCCACCTAGCTCTTCTAGCAGTTGTTCTAGAGAACAGAACTTGGTTAACAGCTGGTGGATATCTATTAATCTGAACTGCTTCTAAGGAGTCTGCAAAAGGTCAACAACAAGCTTACCCATTATAACAAAGTCTTAAATTCACTCCAGTGGCCTGCACACATAAAAATAGTTTTTAAGGTCTCCCTCAAATTCAGAGGATTATGCTAACACACACATATCCTGGCCTGGTATCAATACCAGTCTCAGATACATAGCTTTCAGTATTTTCCTGCATTTTGTTATCCACGGAACATCACTAGTAGGAAATGAAATTGAAGAGTCATAAGTAAATGCAATTCCATTTATTTTCCAGCAACATCCCATACAAAAGCAATAGAAACATTAACTGCTTTCAGCAGAAAGTCTGTACAGTGTTATCATTTACAACATTTTTATATTTAAAATCAACAAATTAAAAAAAAAAGCAGCACTTTACCTACACATTGTTTTCTTGACTTTATTAACAAATGACTCATTACTATTCACAAATTTCAGATTCAGGCTATTGCTTCTTAAAGCATTATTGCCTTGGACTTACCATACTGACCTCCAATTTCTTGAGAATATTTAATTTCCAATTGTTTCAGAAACACTTTTGCAAATAAAAAAACCAATTTGCCTTTTTTTTTTTTTTCTAAAACCAAAAGGTAAGGCAATTTAATTTTACAGTAAAGAACTGCAGTAGATGAGTTTACTAGTATTAATCAGCAGTATGGTTGTACTACCAACTATATTACTTCAAGTCAGATCCTTGTAGTAAAGCCAGATGGAAAAGCAAGGTAATATACAAAGGCTCCAAAACATGTCCCTACTTTGCTCTTGATCTGTGGGTGGTTACCTGAAATTATGGGGGGGAGGGAGGGCCCAGAATCAGTAAGATCTTGCTGAACAATTTATAATTACTTAAGGATAGCATTGCCTTTAGCTACTGTTTTCTATTGAAAGGTTTTATAAAAAAAATCTGATATACATAAATTAAAAGTTAAAAGAAGTCACACAACTTAATTGTATTTTTACACAGTTTTGGTCCAGAGAATATATAGACCAACCACAACTTAGAGAACAGTCTTCAACTTTGCTCAAGCTTTCTTACTGTTAACAGTTTATGAATCAAGTTAAACTCTCAAATTTAAAAGAAACTTCCTCTAAAACAGTTTGCACTAAACTATTTAACTCACAGTATCGAAATCTTTAAGTGGTTCACTCAAACACACTTCCAAGTTGAATTCACCTTCTGCTTGATAGTCAACATGTCTAACTTTGGTGGGAGTGCCAGAACAGGTATCCTGGAATTCAAAGTCAGTTAATAATTAGTAGTTAAATACAGGTTTGTTTATGCAATAATTCATTTCACTTCTGTAATTCATTTATACAACCCTATAACAGAGGCTTACGAACACTTTAAAGGCCATACAAAATCCTAAGGTTAGTCTTAAAATTGAAGAGATTTAAAGGAAGGCTTCTGCCCATTCAACTACATTCTAAGATTTCTTGCAAATGTTTTAAGGATCTATATATGCATACATTAAAACATTATACAGATTCAATATTAATCAGAGAAACAAATCCAGTAAGAAAAACATTACTAGATCTTTAGCAAAGGTTACTGCTCAGCTGTACTAAAAACTTTCTGGATATAAAAAGAGCCTACTTGAAAAAAATCTGAGTGAGCCAAGAAAATTACATCCTATTTTAACATTAGATATTGCATTCTAAAGTAGTATTTCCACTGTACCACACAGTTTATAACTGACATGCTTTGAACAGATAAATTTTCTTTTGCAGGCTATGAAAAGAGATGGTCACTTAAGTTCTAACTCTCTGAACTCAGACTAGAAACAAATATTGGCTATAGCTGGGAAAATGTCTGAATTTAAAGATTGCTCAGTTCTATAAACAGTCCCTAAACACAGCAGATTATGGAATTTCTCGTGTATTCAAGCTGCTCTGGATCTAATTCCAAGTAACAGACTAATTATTAACAAACATTTATGCAAGTGAGAGAGACGCTTACATCGTTATCTTGACAGCTCGTTTGAGATTCAGTAGAATTACTTCCAACAGATTCTGTTTCCATCTCACCAAGGTCAACAGGGCTACTGTAAAATAATTAACAAGTGTACAGTTTAAAACAAATGCAGTTTTTTAGTAGCAAGTTGCATTTTGTAGGTAGGCGTCGTTCTGAAAATGATCAAGAGCAAAGAGACCTACGGAGATTATAGGGACTGTGGTAGCAAACTGCAGAGACCAAACAGAAGAGCAGGTCAACTGGCCAAGGACAAAATTGAGGTCTTGAGACTGAATATGGCAGCTTGTCAAAGTCAAATACCCAACAGTCAAACAACACCTCTATACAAATGAGGACAAGTGTTATGGAAGAGCAAGGAATTAAGTTTTTTTCCCCAGAAAAAGATTTCATCAATTTGCTTTGCAAGGTAAGATTTAATATCCATTATACATAGAACTAGAGTCCAGCATTTGAAGCTAGACTAGTATTTCAACACCAACGTACACAGTAGGCTTCAGGCTGAAATACCAACTCCTCTCATGATTACAAGTAAAAGGAAGCTAAAAGTAAACCTTGATTTTTAGATCCCATTGCTTCATTCTGGTTTTAAAATCAGCACCACTGTTAGGGAAAAACAGTAGTTTATTACCACAAAACTTTCCTGAGGAGTTAGTTACATCCATGTACCTTTCATTCTGTAGTCCCACAGCTTCAGTTTGGATGTTCCCTGATTAGCTTTATTGCTTTCTATAGAGGAAAGTAACTAGTTATAGTATTCTACATCTTCTAGAGCAGAATACCACAGTAGTTTGGACTGTGAACGCTTGTGACCATGTTTTTAATTTAATGGCACCTTTAGATGACTTTACAAATACTTCTGTCCTCCTCTCTGCTCAAGAAACAAGAATGTTTACCACTGCTCTTGAACTAGCAAGTGAGAAGGCTGTAAGGCAGCTTCTTGTACATTGTATTGGTCCAAGCTCAACATTCATGAGATCTGTCAATTAGTGAGAACTCTCCAGCACTACTGATACCACAGATTAATCTGCAGACTGCTCTGAAACAGTCAGCTTGCCTCGATGGTGTGATATTTTCTTTTACAGAGCGCTGCAGAATGAGCTCTGATTTCACCCAGTGGACATACATTAAAGAAGTGAGGGATATCTATGCATGCCCTTGCAAGGACAGCGGGTAAGTCTAGTCATCCCAACAAGGTCCAGAGAGCTATTACGTATTTTGACCGAGAAGGAACTTAATAGCACTAAGTGTGCACAAGTAACTAATGACAACATTCAGCAATCACCGACTCGTCTCAAAAAGGGATATGCTGGTTTGGGTGGGGGCTTTGTGTTTTGCTTTTTTTTTTTGGTTGGTTGGTTGGTTGATTGTTTGTTGGTTATTTTACCATGAGATTTTATATATTAATTTCTATAAAGGTATCTTGAGTACTGCATACATACATTTCTTGCAGTTCACATCCTTCTTCAGCGGGTGGATCCCAGGAGTGCAATGCAACTTTCCATAGTTTAATTTGCTGGTCCCATGACCTACGGCTGTACTTCTTAAATTTATTTGGAGTTCTGGGATGAACTCCTGGTACACGATGGCATCTGTTCAGACATTAAAAATTCATTAATACTTTTCACACAGACATATCATATAGCTTTGTTAAGACTGATTGCCTGCTATGCAGAATTTGCTGGGTTGTAATGAGCCTAAGTGATTATATTATTTATGAGAAAAGACTACTGCACAATTCCAGCACTCAAGTGAAAAGCTGTCATCTCCGTATGAACATTTTAGTTTTTCTGTCTTGAAGTCAAATGAAACAAAAAAAGGATTATCAGTCTTAGGTCTGAAAACTTCAGCATGAAATTTCTGCATATAACATATTTCAAACCTAAAAGCAACTACAGTCCGTTTTGTCTTTTCATTTACTAATGAGAAAATTGACTGCAAAAAGGAGTTTCATTTCTTCTAGGAAAGAAGCATAACCAAAAGAACTTTCACTTTCATTTCTGCAGCACGAAAATTTGAAGGGCTATTCCTCATGTACCAACTAGTAAAAAAAAATAATCCACATCTGATTGTTGTATCACTTATCTGTTAAAAAAAAAAAAGGTCTTAGAAAGTTTGTATATACCTTCTATTTGAACACCTCAGGTACCAAGTTTAGTATGTTATTATGCTTATAAAGAACAGATATGACTTACAACTGAACATTTAGTTTTCCAGAAGCAAAAGCAGCTTACCTAGGAACTTCTTTAATGTACCTATCATATGCAATTGTGTTTTTTCCGTAGTTTATCTGTTTTTGTCTTCTCATCAAAACCACTTCATCTGTTTCAAGTTCTACTGTCACAGTGGACTCCTTTGAATCAGAACTAAAGAAAAAATATTGCAGATTTAGGACTGCTAGAAAGCAAGCAATACTCAAAAACAAATCCACGTGTAAAAGATTATAAAGAAACATGTTAAAACTTTCCAAATGAATGCTTGGGATGTTACTGGACTATGAAGTTGGAGCAGACTTAAGATGAACTATTTCAAAATGAGCATTTCCAGAAGCAACATGGTACATGTAAAAACTCAGACCTATTGTTAGGATTTTACGCAGCTAAGCTAGAAATTTAACCTACCTTCCAGAGGATGACTTCCTTTCTCTTGTAAATTCATTGATCAGGAGTCTTCTTCTGTATCTGTTGGAGTTCAAATCAGTATTAATAATATACAAACATGTAAGGCTGCACTGTCACAGCTCAGAGTTGATTTTACTTCTCAGCTAAGAAGCAGTCTTGAAGAAGTCAACCCACACACCATAAACACCCTTCCACTACGGAACAGATGTTTCAGTTTTCCCCTGGGGAAACAAAAATAAAAATCTGAGGACTTTCTTTTCCCAAGTCTTTTCCCTAAAATCTTTTTATAGCAATGATATGCAAAACCAGTAATTAATGAAAGGACATTCAAAGGAACTCAATCTAAGAGATTCAGGAAAGGATTCTTCCAAAAGGGAGATATTTAGGGATACACATCAACTCTACAGAGAGCATGCTACATCACTCCTGTAGGACTTAAGCTAAAAACTGACCTAAAAGCAGCAGACAAGCAGCTAAGGCCAGTCAGATTTTACTACAATGGTGAAGTTAAAAGTCAATACAGATTTTACAAGACAGCTACCGTTTCCCCTCCTTTTCCCACTTCATCTTAAACACCCATGGGTACCTTGCAATTTCTTTGTTAACGCTGGTCCTCATTTCATCTTCTTCCACTGCGGTTCCCCAGTCTGAACACCGGGAAAGGGGTCCTGGGCCTTTTGGTGTTGTAAAACTGGAAAGAGGGGAAAAAAAAAAAAAAAAAGAAATAAAAATACTCTACATTAAAAATTTATTTTATTGTATTTCCCATCCCTAGCATTTCTCCATTCACAGCTTGATAGCTACTTAATATATTAATTTAGAGTACTCACAATGGCTGTGAAAATCTTGCATTGTTCTAATAAAGTGTCAGAATTGTAAATTAAGCATCAGTTGAGAGTTCCAGCTTGAGGTTGTGTGGTTTGGGAATTGTTTTTGTTTTCTTGAAAACTTTATGTAGATATCTATAGAAACATACCACGGCAGCATGTAGCCTAGGCTACACTTTCAGTAACTTTAAGCTAGTATCCTTCAGAAAAAGATATATGAAATACCAACTTTACTCATTTACTTACTTATTTTCACTCCACTAAGTGAGTTAACAAATATTTATTTTTTTCATGATTGTAGACTCATTAGCTATATAAGAGACAAAAGTTAGAACACGGAATTAAATTATGCAGCTAATTAATTAAAATTGCACAATAGCACCAGGAGTTTCTCCATGTGAAAATATACCTAGTAGAGAAGGCAAAGGCACAAAAAGCAGTGAAGTTTTAGGCGGTAAACTGAGATTTGCTATGACTTTGCAAACTGGTATTTAACAGATTTAGACTGTTGCAGACGAATAAGCTCATATCCCTTCCCAGCCAACAATAGTTGCCTACATTCAGATTACTGAATAAGTTTTCCAGTTTCTGTCCTCCTGATGACCAATTTTCCTAAAGTACAAACTCAAAGCCGTATCCTACGGACCAGAGCTTTCTCAATAGAACTGGAAACGCTCTGGAGACTTACCAGGATTCTGCGCAAATAAGTCCCTTGAAGTCACAGAATTAGATCCATCTGCGCTAAAATCAGTTCCAACTCCCTCCCTGCTCCTAGCTCAGAAACTAGTTTGAATTTAACAAAAACTTTGAAGTAGTGCAAACTAAAAGTTCTTTTTAGATGAAACCCAGTCACCAACTCAGAAAATTTAAAGACCCATAGCAAACAGTACAGGTTGCTCTGCAAGTATCTTTTCAGCCTCCAAGGATTTTTAGCATTTGCTTATATTCATTTTTAGCTTTGCTGAAAATGCAGGCTGCATTCAATTATTGCTCTCCCATGGTAGAGAACAGCTCAATTCCAGCTGGTTAGTCTCACCATCTGAGCTTTTTCCTCAACACTGCGTCATACCTTTTTGTACTTGTTTGATTCTGTACCTGTGCTTTATATACAGAGAATTAGGGACAACATGGAACAGCCTACAGCTTTTTCTCTTGATTAATTTGCTCTGTGACAGTACTGGTGCCAGGCATAATAACCTTAGCCGTCTCTTCATTCATCCCCATGTGCCATTTCACAGTTGGCGAGAAGATCTGGTGCTGTGCTAGGACTGCAAATGGCGCTCAAACTCTGCCAGAGGTGCAGAAAAGCAAGGCTATGACTGCTCCCAGCTCTATGACTGAATCTGTTGCATGATCCAGCTTCCACCCTGATCCTTTTCACATTGTAAAGTTTTATTTTGACAATGTTGAATTGGCATAAACAAAGAGCACATTTAGTGCAGGAAAAGAACAAGTTCAGAGCTGAATCCAAACTAAATCAGAAAGAACACCTGTTCAATTCAATACCGGAAGACACACAAAAGCATTGCTTATTTGGGATGGAACTGATGAAGCAAGCTGTAAAGTTTCATCTTTGTACTCCTATTCAAACATGCTTCCTGAAATTACAATATCCAGAGTAAATGAAGTTAATTTGAGCCACTGACCAATGTCTTCCCTGATTATTATCAGCAAAGAAAAATGGGTAGTTACAGGCACAACCCACCTCCTTCTAGATTAGAAATCTAGATTCAATCAACTGGGTTACAGGCGACAACTCCCATACGCTGATAAAAGGGACCGTGGCATGAATAGCTCAGCTGTAGGCAGGGATATCAAATAAGATACTTTGACTACATTGAAGTTTACCTATGCTGGGCAATGGTAAGGAAGGCAGCGAGCAGCAGTATGAACAGAGTGAGTGACCCCAGAAGCAGACCCCACCACACATGTGCTGACGTGTTTAGATACAACTTTTCAAGACTGCCTGTACTGCCTTCAAAAATATGAAGCCAGATGACTTTTAAGACTTGAATTTTTAATTTGTCATCCTGTTTAGTTTCACCACAATGTATATACAGCCTATACCCACAAATAAACATAGCTGCCTTGGTGCAGTTATTGCTTCATGATAAATGGCAGTAAGCAAGCATAAAATAGGACAGAAAATGATGAAGAATGTAACTAAAGACATAAGAACGAAAAATCGTTATTCTTAAGAAGTGACTCCAAGATAAGAACACTGCACTAAATTCCTTTCCCTCCTTTAAGATCAGCATTTATGGTAGACAAGTGATTTATAAAATAGGCAGGGCTTGAAAAAATGAGTACAATAGTCAATTCAACAGCTCCTGATGAACAAAAGAGCAGAGAGTTGTCCCTATTGCAAGTGCTGCCTACCTGTCCAGCCTGTTGTCAGATGGTCTGTACTTGTTTTCATCAAAGACAGATGAATTGGATTCATTCTGTTTTCTCCGCTTTCCATCTGCGCCACGTTTCCTTCCATGGGACCAGCGAGGTGGAGGCTCTTGTGGGCTGGCAGCAGACAAGCCAAAACAACGTGTGTTAGGTGGCTTTATTTTATTAACCTCTTTGAAACACAGAATGTTTTAGGTTGGAAGGGACCTTAAAGATCATCGAGTTCCAAGCCCCCTGCCATGGGCAGGGACACCTCCCACTAGAGCAGGCTGCTCAAAGCCCCATCCAGCCTGGCCTTGAACACTTCCAGGAATGGGGCATCCACAGCTTCCCTGGGCAACCTGTTCCAGTGTCTCACCACCCTCACAGGAAAGAATTTCTTCCCAATACCTAATCTAAACCTACCCTCTTTCAGTTTAAAACCATTACCCCTCCTCTTATCACTACAGTCCCTGACAAAGAGTCCCTCCCCATCTCTCCTGTAAGCCTCCTTTAAGTACTGGAAGGCTACTCTAAGGTCTCCCCAGAGCCTTCTGTTCTCCAGGCTGAACAACCAACAACACCCCAGGCAGACATGGTAGTTTATTTACTAATTTTACTTCAACATATCAAGCTTAGCAACACTGTGGGCCTTAAGAGTCCCTCAAGGGAGGCTCCCCCCGGAGGGATACTCCGCGATCAACGGCCCCACACCCTGCCCCTCACCGCCCGCCCCCGCAGGCAACGGCGGCAACGGGAGACCTGGGCATTTACACCCCTTCCCCCCCGGCGGGAGCTTCAGCCCCGCTTCCCTCAGAGCGGCCTGGCCCAGCTTCGCTGTCGCCGGGGGACCCACACCTCAGCGAGGGGAACATGGCGGACACCGGCCGGCGGCCGTTGGGGCGGGGAGGCCACGCGCAGGTGCGGGGAGGCCTGAGGGACAGGGAGGCCGGGCGGCTCTCCGCTGTCCGGAGAGCGAGGAGGGATGAGCACCGGTACCCGTCACCTCAGCCCGAGGCAGCCCTACCTGCTGTTGGTGCCGCCGTGCGGGCTCCTGTGGCGGAAGGACATGGCGGTGGGTGCCCTCGGGAGGGGGCTGGAGGGAGAGCCGGGCGGCGCGGCGGACCGGGAGCGGCGGGAGGCGAGAGAGAGCAGCGCGCCTGCCTGCCTGCCTGCCTGCCTTCCCGCTCAGCCCCTTCGCATCTCCCGCCGGCGCTGACTGACTCCGCCCGCCCCGCTCCGCCCCACCTCCCCGCCGGGCCCCTCCATGGGGACAGGTACGCGGGGGGAGAGGGAGGAAAGCGCAGCCACCACCCCGCGTTCTCTCCCCGCCTGCCCCGCCGAACCGGATCCGCTGGTGACCGCGAAACAAATACGCTCCCCGCCGCGGCGCCCCCAGCCCCGAGGACACTTACCTTACCCCTTCTTCCCCCCCCCCCCCCCGTCGGTGTAATGGTTTAGCCCGCTCCGCCCCGCCCCGGGGCGTGTTGGCGGGAGAATCGAGCGCGGCGGCGCGCGGTTTTGGCGCGCGCTGGCGGTGGGGCGGGGCCGGGCCGGGGTCCACAACACGGGGAACGGGCGGCCCGTGGTGAAGAACAAAAAAACAGCCGGAACAAAGGGATAATTACAGAATCACCGGATCGCCTGGCTCGGAAGGGACTTTTCAGGTCATCGAGTTCAACCGTCAACGTAACTCTGAGAAAACCACCACTAAACCGTGTCCCCCAGCACCACGTCTACCCGGCGTTTAAATACCTCCGGGGATGGTGCCTCAACCACCTCCCTGGGCAGCCCATTCCAATGCCTAATAACCCTTTCAGTGTAAACGTTTTTCCTAATATCCAATCTAAACCTCCCCCGGCGCAACTTGAGGCCGTTTCCTCTTGTCCTGTCGCCTGTGACTTGGGAGAAGAGACCAACCCCTGCCCCTCTACACCCTCCTTTCAGGTAGTTGTAGAGAGCGATAAGGTCTCCCCTCAGCCTCTTTTTCTCCAGGTTAAACAGCCACAGCTCCCTCAGCCGCCCCTCATAAACCTTGTTCTCCAGACCCCTCACCAGCTTCCTTACCCTTCTCTGGACCCGCTCCAGCACCTCAATGTCTGTCTGGTAGAGAGGGGCCCAAAACTGGACACAGTACTCAAGGTGGGGCCTCACCAGTGCCGAGTACAAGGGGACAATCCCTTCCCTTGTCCTGCTCACGACACATTGCCGAAATTTAAAGACGAAGGGTCACAGTCATTAGCACGGCTCTTCAACCCATGAAAAGCACATGGTATTTCAAGGGCCAGTTCAAGCCCTAGGGTGGACAGTTATGACATAAATTTGTATTTTATTAAATGACATGGCATTAAATAGCATTTCATATCACTATTGAATAAGGTTGGGTAATGCGCTGAGGCTGCTACGCTTTAGAAAATGGAGTTTTCAAGTGTTTTTAATTGCAAATGGGCAGTGTGAGACCCTGCTGATCAGTGAGGTCTGGGTCATGCTGCTGTCTTACAACAGGAATTTAGAAACAGCCTGGAGGACTCCTACAGCAGAACACAAGCATAGCTTTAAATAGAAATACCTGTGCAGCCCTCGTGGGCTGATGGCTGGTGGGACACTTCACAGTGAGATGCGTACAAACCGGGCAGTGTTGGCTCCTTCTGGCCATGGCCCTGGTTCTTGGGACATGGGACGTGGCTACCACAGTCACAACAGCACCGGTGGTACAGTTACCTCTAGGTAAAGAGATTTTATCTACATGAAGCAAGCATTCATATTTAAAAAGGCATCCGATTATTTTTGGAATGTAGTACCACCTTCAGATGCCTGCAGGTTTGGTATTCAACACGTCATTCGGTAGCAATGGGAATGGGACATTTCTCAGTCTAGCAAACATACCAACTGTTGTCAGATCAAGATTAACACAATCAGCAAAAAGATACAATATCCTTAGTTGAATAAAATTTATTGATATTAGTGAGATATAGAGCACAGGAAATAACACTGTTCGCAAAGGAGAGTTTATTTTTCTGTCCTAGAATTCGGTTTCTAAGGTATGCGGTTACCCCTGAGAGTGTTTAATCATGTATTATATTTCTGCTTGTTCAGATGCAGCCTGCATATTCTGATTCAGAATATTCTGTTTTCAGTATACTACAACAATCCCTGTCACGATGCTTCAACTGAAACCTTAAAAATTAGAAGAAAGAACCTCCCTTTGCTTCAGTTCACAGGAGCAACACACAAGAGGAGAAAGCCCAGAGTTGGGATATCCATCCTTTTTTTCCTCTAACTAGAGCCCCGGCTGATTTCATTAAATCCATTTCCTCCTGGCATACTTAAGTAATACTCATTCATCCCATACCTTCTGGTCATAAATTTCCTGCTGTCAAAAGGTTAAGTTATCAAGAACTACAGGCTTTGTAAGAGCTATTATCACCTACGACCACAGTAGCTCTTACTTGCCGTAGAAACTGGCACAATTTGGCATTAATTCTAGTAACGCAGTTTCTTCTAACCACATCTCACCTGCGTGTCATGAAGTGAATCATCCGCTGCACTGGCCCAGCTGGCCTCTCCATTACTGGTACGTGGTTACTGGTACGTGGTTACTGCCTGCGGCATACAATTAACTCCTTTTCACTATCCATAGCTTCATTGCCTCTTCTTAAAACAAGTAAGTTATCACTATACAAAAGTTATGACAAGAAAAAGTTCAAAAAAAAAACCAGACCAGAATTATAGTCGTGGTATCAGGATACAGAAAACAGGATTTAAAAGTTAGTTTTAACAAGCTTTCTTCTGGATCGTACCTGGTTTCCACGTCAGTCTGCATTTTTACTGGAGCAGGCTCATCCTTGGCTGGTGGAGGCAGCAGAAAGCCAGCAAACGCTGGCTCTGCTTACTTGGCAGGAAAGCAGTTCTACATACATACCGAATCTAGCTGACAGAAGGTAAACACACGGAGTCGGTGTAAAACAATAATAAAAAAATAAAAACAATACAAAAATTCTGTGGGTTTCATCAGTAAAGCTTTCTAGTGCAGAGGTGGCCTTAGTCCAAAATACTTCCGATGATATTTAGGGATATGCGACTATTCGAAAAGCTGCAATTAGATATATTTTTTTTTCCTTTAACTTGCATATTTGTTTAGTAAGGTTGCAACAGCCAGTGCAGTTCTCAAGAATCCCTGCTCTTTGGCTCATTCGAAGACCAGACGCCTAAAGAGCAGCAAGGGAAAATTCAACTCTTGGCTGAGCAGGTGCAAAGCAGCCCCCGAGGTGGCGTTTGACAGATTAAAGAGCATAAACATGTCTCCCAATGAACCTGGGTGAAGTGAACCTAATAGCCATTACTGTGACAGGCTGTGCTTGAGTAGTGCTTCTAAGATCAGCAACAAAACATGTTTGATGGATGGCAGAAGTAGCAAACAAAGGTTGGTTTTTTGTTTGTTGGGTTTGGGGATTTTGTTTGTTTGTTTTTATTTTGAGCAGTTAACACAAAAGCAACTACCGAAGCCCAGCAACGTTTCTGGAGAGACTTTCTGAGCACATACTGACAGGTGGTGTTTTGGGTCTTTTTTTTTTTTTTTTTTTTTAAGAAGAGACTTCATGCGTAGCTAGGTTGAAGTGTATGTTGAGAGGGAGAATTTGCATCTCTACTGTAGAAATAAAGCATGGTTTCACAAAATACGACTTTATCATGTAATTATTTGCAGAAACGAAAGTGAAAGATGCCTGCTACTCTGACTTGCGTTTCAGCTCATCGTTTACATAGAATTGGAGCTCTTGTTGTCCGTTGTCCACAAATTGAGTAGAAAGGACATAGTCAGCAGGCACAGTGGGTGCCAGCACACACCTCCACATGCTAGGAGGGAATTGTCCAAACAGCGTAATTGCAGCTGAAGTATGTTGCTTTGGATCCACGTTATTTAAAGTAATTAAGACAGTTGTCAGAGGAACAGTACCTGCAATACGTATCAGTCTTTCTGCCTCTTCTTCACCGCGTGCTCCCATTAATTCCAGCTGTCCAGACTCAAATCCTGAGTAGTTCCAGGACCACATTTGTTTCTTCCTGTTTCCTGATTTTTTTTTGGAGAGTTGAACAGAATGCTCTGCAGGAACACCCTCGTGGAAGTCTGGTAAATAAATGGGCAGCCCTTCTTGCCCTTTTTTCAGTTTACAGATATAAAAAGGGGCTTGCTTCAAGGCTGTGCAAAACCACACAGCACAGTATCTACAGCTACTCTTAACTCTGGGCATAAGAGCAAGCGTAAGAAGGTAGAGGTCAGATAAAGGTCCCAGATCAGCACAGTGACAACTACTGAATTTTCTTCCACTGGAGATCACTGCTGTATTTTTTTATATATGTATATATATACACACACACATACACACATATATATACATAAGCAGTCTTGAAGGTCAAGAGGAAGCACCTGCTCAGGGTTGCTCAGATGTGTTGAAGATCCTGTTCATGGTGAGCTCACAAAGCTCACTACACATTGTCTTGTTAAAAGTAGGAGAAATTCACGCCATTTTTTTCCCCAAAAGGCACAAATACTATTCAACTCCTTGGCTGATTGATTTTTTTGGCAATGCTGTGCCAGACAATGGATGGATAAATACACACAGACACTCATACCAAGTTCCCAGCAACTAGCAGCTTCAGAAGTGGAAAGAAGACTGCTTCCTGCCAGCTTGCCTTGGGAACCACACCAGGACAGACCAAGAGTCTTCAGACAATAATTTGCAATGGCTTTTAGAAATTAAACACCTTGAAATCCCAGCAGCTAGCTTACTATTGATTTTATGTAATTTTTTTTGCATTAATTTTGCTCAACTTTTCAAAGGTTTTATGCCTCTTTTTCCATTTGTGAATGTACTGAATTAAAATGTTTCACTTCTACAAACTGCATCTGCATTCTCATAGTATGTATGTACCTCAATGGCATCCTGCTAAGTATGTATTTGGAAATGGTGTTTTAGCTGTTTAATAATGCTTTTTGGGTGGAATGTCTACATACCTAGTGCTTCTGGCTGAAATCAGCAGTATTTTAAGAAAAGGTAAGAACTGCGTTCACTTTCCATCAACTTACTGTTTTTTCCTTAAAGGTTGTACACAGGTCCTGTACTTTTCTCCTCAGAGGTCTCTGTTGTAGGGTGTCTCCAAAGTGCCTGCCTTTGGGCAGTAGCAGTTGGGCTGGCTCTGTGCTCAGTGAAACACTGAGATCTGAAAGTAGTACAGTGTAAAGGATTTACCTTGGAAGTTCCTTTCCCTTTGCTTGGCCTTACTGTAATTGTACAAAGTCACATATCTTCTGTGTGGCATCCGCATAAGCATCTGTGCTCCTGCAGGAAAGTTTGCTGTGCTAGCACCTCTCCTTTTCCACACACTGCTGTGGGAAACAGAACCGTGTTCCTGAACCAAGGACAGGCTTGAAGTACAACACAGGTTCAAAACACGT
This sequence comes from Numenius arquata, assembly GCF_964106895.1. Lineage (NCBI taxonomy): Eukaryota > Metazoa > Chordata > Aves > Charadriiformes > Scolopacidae > Numenius > Numenius arquata. The sequence continues at coordinate 53,307,871 of NC_133580.1, forward strand.
ACAAACAAACTCCATTTCCTCCAGCCTTACTCTGAGATAAGATGACTTGAACGGCATGTTTTCCTGAACACATCCAAGCTAGGCAAATAGAGTAACAGCTCCAGCCTGGAAGCCATGCAGAATTTTTAGTGTAACACTACGTACAAGGTAAATTCAGTTTATCAAGCAGAACTATCTGCTGTAACACATCTTAGGGATTACAGCTGCCTTGCAACTTTCTGTCCTTGTCAGCAAAGAAAATCCTTCAGAAAAGCGCTTTCACGCTACAGTGGGAATTTTAAGGGGAGGAGACACCCTCATTACTGTGACCTTCAAGGAGCATTTTTAAAAACAAAACAAAGTAGACATAACCAATGGCATTTCAGAACTGCTGGCGAAGGGCTGTTTCTATGAGCACAGATAACATATCATCTGTGAGGAGATTCTCCCAGCGAAAGCACGCCAATGAAAGACACATGTCATTTCTTGGAAGAAAATTAAACCAGGCTGGTGAAGCTCAGAGTTTACTTTGACTTAATTACAAATTGAGCACAGATTTATGCAAACTGGATTTAATCAAAATAGGTAAAATTAATGGAAGGCTATCAAATACAAATTGGGGGCAGAGTGCCAAACTTTAGCTTTGCTTATCTCGGTTGTAAGCTCTTATGTCAAATAGCCTTGGCTAGATAAACAAGTGAATGGATGGACTGCATGCCACTTTTAACCACTCTGTTTAGACTGATTAGGGTACTGTTACTAATTAGGAGACATTACAATGGTTCTACATCAGTGGCAGCACTGCATGAAATCACTTTAGCAGACCTTCCCTTGTGCTAGCATAGCTTGTCCAAGCATACAGAACCTGGATTAGGGAATAAATCTGCCCAAAATTTAACTGCCACAGGCAGATTAATTATTCTATTTCAAGTCTAGGTATCTTCAACTGAGAAATACAAGATCTTTTAAGGACTGCTGAACTACAAATCCTATGGATTTGCGTCCATAGATCTGCTGCAGGCCCCGTCCATCATAGGCAAAAGCTTAAGGGCTCTGACAGCAAAGTTTAAGTATTTCATGACAGCCTATTACTCTCACCTAACAGCTCCATCCTCTCCAGGAGGATACCTTTCTCCTGTCAGAACGGGTGCTGGGGCTTCAGCCCTTCCCTTCCACCAGGTTACAATATTCTAAATTCTCATGACAAGATGTCAGAAGAGAAACTGAGAGGTTGGACACAAGCAAAGTTGTAAACTCCCTTCAAGACTTTCATGTAATCTCCAAAGAGTCCTCCTTCCCCCTTTTAGCAAGGCTAAAAAAACCCCACAAAATAAAAAATACTCTAGAACAAACAAAAAAGGATTACTAAACCCAGGTATTCCTTTTGTACTCTGAAAACATAACAGCAAAAGGAGACTATCGGGGATTTTTAAAGTTAAAGACTTTAATTATTCTGCATAAAGACAAAAATGTAACATTCCCTTATTTACAATCATCATAAATCACATGAAAGCATGCACACTGGAACAACAAGGTTCTAAATACTACTTCTTAAAAAAGTGCTGTACAGGTGTGTTCCTTGTACACACACTCCATGCTCTGTGGTGTGTGACTGAGCCACCCTTGGACTGGGACACTAATGCCTGAGCATGACCAGAAATAACATTTTGGAAGGGACTGGGAGTAGTTTCTGGAGAAACAGCTTACTTCCACATGAGCAGCACAATGGGCTTTTGGCCCTTGGGTACACCGCCAGCCCCACACCCAGGCTGCTGTGTGTCATCCCCAGCACTGCCACAATTCTGCAGTGGCCTTGCAAAAACCAAACCAAACTCCTGCAAAGAGTCAGTTCCCAGCTCTAACAGACATTTGTATCCCACTACCTGCTCCATAAAATACCACAAGGACTTTAAAAATTCTTGTAACTGGCACATGAATCTGGTCTAAACTCCACTGTAGCCACAGCCCTCACACTTTGACTTTCTGAGCACAGCGCTAGAAGGGTAAAACAAAAGAGTCTATCTCAACATTATCACAACCCTTAGCCTGGATACCCCATGCCCAAGACCAGCTCCAAACCTGGAAATACTGCTGCTCACCTCCAATTCCTGTAGGAACAGCAGGCACTGAACTCATCCTCTTATACCCTTAGCAATAGATAGGCTCTTCATGTCAGGCTGTAACACACACAAAAGCAAAATCCAGGTATTTAGGCTGTGTTGCTTTTCAGTCACTCATCCCCTTAAACAGAGTGATACGATTTTGATAAACCATCCATCTTTCCTTTCTCTTCTCTCACTAGGCTTAGGTAAATGCTAGCTTATTATATCTTATATCAGAGAACAGTAAATATGCCAGATGGATGACCCAAAAGCTAAGAACAGTTTGTCTTCAAGAACTGGAGAAACGTTGAAATTATCTACATTCTTTTGAAGCAGTTCTTCAGGCTGGATGTACAATTCTGGTCCACTAGAGGAAACAGGGTTTAACTCCTTGATTTAAGGGGTGGCATTCTTCAGTTTGACTTGGATCAATTCACCAGCATAACACTAGCGCACCCTAAGTAGCATGATCTCCAAATGGCAACAGCAGGATCCATCAACTGAAGCAGCCTTTACAATATGATGCAAGTGTCATCTGTCAACGCAGGTAAAGCAGAAACATTCTCACAAAAGCTTTAAGGAACATCCATCATCGTTGTAGTGCAGGCTTAAGGAAATCTGAAGTTTTACACTTGAGGCAGAGCTTGCTGAAAGCAATCTATCCTTAAAGATCTGCAGAAACCTAAACAGAAAGGTAGGTAACAGCATTTTATAAATACGATATATCTAGTCATTAATAGCAAAACATCTCCTCTTTTAAGCTGTAGCATTACAACAGAAGTAAATGGAACTGAGCTCTGCGTATGGTGAGCACAGTAGAATAGAAAAAGCCATATCGTCCATGCTAAAGAAAGCGTTACAGACAGTACGAACGCTTTGAGAACATAAGTTATTGGAAAAACGGCGAGTACTACATACCATATATTCCTGAAGTATTTGTCAAAGAGGAAATTAAGCAGTTGAGCCTATCTTTCCAAACCCCTCACATCATTTTCACCTAAATCATTAATTCATAGAATACATTTTCTCAATAGAATACTATTTCTCAATACATTTGAGAATACATCTCAATTCTAATTAACACATTCCTGCCATATCGTAAGTGTCCTACTGACTACTTTTTTTTTTTTTTCCTTTAAAAAGCAACCAGATTCAAATTTGTGGACATTGAACTGGCCTCCAAAACGGCCACATTTATTTTTCCTGTTTAAGACCAAAATTTTCCTTTAGCAAAAAGGCAGGTGGTGTGGAATTCTACCATGTAACCCACTATCTGGTTTTCAAGCAGCATTCACCTTCCACTGATGAAACTCCTGCCATTTGAGAGTTAGAGCTCATCACACTTAGAAGAACATGTTCAAGGCAGTGTCTCTCTCAAATATCGATCTCTGCATCCCAGGAAACCAATGTGTTGCTTCACAGAGAAGTTATTTAACTCACTTTCTACATTTTACGTGTCCCAAAGATTTTCCATTAGAGTGACTGCAAACCCACTGAGTATATGCACTCCTTATTAAAGCCTTATTTACTACAAAGACAACTGCAAAGCAGCTAAATATCAACTGACTATGTAGAAGACCAGAAAGGCTCTCTTAACCATGATGTACAGAGACACACTTCTCTTACCTGCACGTTTCACCTGATGTTGACTGCATATACGCTGACTGTAAATCTCTTCCTCTTTCAGTGCAGATCTTATGTGACTGCACCAGTTTTCCAAGACTTGATCTGCTGATCTTGGACTATATCCCTATTCTTCAAATCATTTCCTGTCCCAGGAGAAAGTCCTTCTTCTTCGATACTTCTATATACAAAGAGAGACTAGATATTTTCAAATATTGAATTAGTACTTTAGAAGAGTGAATCCATAGTCTTAGTCATGCTCAAAGAATTTAAATTAAAAAAAAAAAAATCAAAGTCACTAGAAAAATGCTATTAGCACATTTTTTTTTTAAAAAGCTCTATCTGCCTTTTCTTATTGCTAGAATTCAAAACCTAAGGAGTGTAAAACTAGTTGTGAGCCAGATTCTGAATACAATATTCTTAATGAGTTTTATTATGCAAAATATTCCAAGATGACTATTAAACAGACATTTAGATCCTAGTCCATAATATTTCAGAGTCTGCATTAAACATAGATCAAAGATAAATCAAATTATACAACAGACTATTGGCTAAAAAGTGCTGCCTGACTCAATATACTATGCGATCCTATTAATGCACCACAGAACTCTACAATTCTACTCTGCAGAAATCTATTGCTCCAAATGCAAACTTGTGGCAATCACAAAAATATTAAGTTGCAGAAATGCTGCTACTGAAATAATTACAAAAAATTGGCACTTTTCATTTGGGTAATAAGATAAAAATACCTTGTTTTCAGGCTGAACAGGTAAATACTTCAATTTACTAAATCTGAAGTATTAGAACTTTTAATTAAGGTGCTTCATTAAACACAAGAGGATGGGATAAAATACTAATAGAATAAAGGAACAAAAGGAGAAATTGATCTGCTTAAACTGAACAGCTGGATTCTGTAGAATGATACTGCATATGGTCTACTGAAACAGAATAGGTCAAATAAGTAGTCAGCATGCACTCACCTCAGTATTTAAATTTTCTTCCTCGTTATTCTGTCTTCAGCACTTGCACTTCCCCATCCCCTTTCAGGGTATTCTGACTGATGTCCTTCCAATAAACTGCTACAAAGTTTAAGCCTACAAATAATAATGAAAAAAAAAAACAAACACTCAAAGATTTCATAGATTTATTATGGAACTTTTTTATACTTAAATACAGTTACAACCTGCTGTTTACTCCAATACAGAGTACAACATGAGAACATAAGGACAGAATTTTACCGCACAAGATAAATATTGGCAAACCCATCCCCAAGAATAATAGTAAAAAAATCCACGTTTATAATAAAACCTTGTATTGAAATACAGAAATAAGGCAATTATGCTTCTAACTTAATACACAAAAAAAAGCCCCCAATTGATGGGCTGCATTTTATACCTCTCCAGCCTGCAGTCTGTATCTCTCCAAGTTTTGCTGTCAGGCAGAAAGAAGTTGGTGTTTTTCTGCTTCTGATTGTTCCATCCTGAAGAACAACTGGCTGGAATTGGGTCACTGCATAGACACAAATATTGTTTTCAGTGACAAAACAACTCAATCTCCCAGGAGACAGGGAGGAAGCTTTCAGCTCCTAGGCTGAGGAAGTGAGAAGCTACTAACAACCACGGGGACCTATTCTGTAAAATGCCAATGCTTTCCGTAAGACAAAGAGGGTGTTGAGGGTCTCAGCACCTTCCAACTTAATGGCAGAAGCAGCAGAAAGCAATAGATAGAAAGTCAGATTGGAAAAAGCCAAGTAAACTCTAAGAACAAAAATAACCAAACATACCAGACGTTGGAATAAGTGTAAGGAGAAAAAAAAGGTAGTATTAAACAGTGAAAGAAAAAGATGATAAATAGCCAAGGACACCTTCACAGCACAAGCAATAAACAGAGAGAACATTATCATATTTACCTTGTTATTTCTATACCATGTTGTACTGTCATTACTTCATCATTTTCACCAAAGGCTTCCCACTCTGAGCACTTTGAAAACGCCTCCTGATGTCCTGATTCAGTGAGACTAGAAAGAAAGTGAAAAGGTCTAAAACCGTGGACCTCTGTATCACAGTTCCTCTTAATTCTTCTGAAGATAAGGGGGCTAAATAGAGAGAAAAAACCACACTTGTATAAACATTTTTACTAAGATTAGCATGAAAAGTCTACTAAACCCTCAAAAACTTAAATCATTGTTCCAGTTCTGTTCCAGCTCTGACAAAGTTTGTATAGAGTTAAAGCATGCTCTCCTCTACAAAGTCTATTATTTCCCATTTACTGGAAGACTTCTTAAGCAGCAGCTATGAAAGGGGAAAAAAAGAAATATTATTAAAACCAATTGCTATAACAGTAGTACAATTCCTAAACCACTCAGAATAAAGTGTTAGCCTGAAAAAAATCTACCCTTCTGTTATCCATTCTTTAACATTAACCTCACTCTGTCCCAAGGCTGGGTCACCAACTCCTTGTTGTTCCAACAAGCATTTTCTTTCATGCCATCTTTCATAATCGAAAGTTTAATCGAAATACACAAAGCTTCTTTCACATCCCTTCATGAACACGTATTCTCTGCAATACCTGTAGCGAACGTAATTAAGCAGGCAGTGAGTTTCAGTATTCACTGACAGACTTTGGAGTGCACATTGGACTCCATTCCTTTACCTTAACATTCATCAACTCGCACACACTCTGCAGGCCAAAAAGCAGAATGCAGGGCATGTAAACGGTATAGGAAACAACCATGGCAGGAGCCTTACAATTTCAGAATTACAACCTCTAAAGCAGAAACCAGGTTCCATGAGAAACCAAGAACACCACATTAGTGTTGCCCAATTCTACTAACAAAAAATAACCTATGTTGTGTCTTCTAACACTGAAGTTTCTTCACCTTTGCAATGGACCACTGTAAATATTTGCTATCATACAACACAATTGTTCTGGCATGATTTCCTTCCTCATTAAATTGAGCACATATTTATATAAAATTAAAGCTACTAACAAATGGAAGGATAAATACTAGTCATATTCTGAAAGTCAGTTCGTAATATCAATGAGTCTCCATACAGAGAATCATTTCATACCTTTCCAGTGTGTGGTACATATTCACATAATGGTTTTTGCTCTTTGAAATCACAGAGGAATCAGAATTGTTCCTTCTTCTACGTTTCCAGACCGGAGAAGAATTGGGAGAAGAGGGACTGCAAAAAGACAACACAGACTTTACACACACATTTTTCATTTGTGTTTAAATGTTTATCAGAGTGCTGCAAAATAACAGCACATGCTACACAGGAAGACTTTTTGAGGTACGATTCTTCAGTCACAAGACGAAAAGAGAGAAAATGGCTCAAATTTTGGTAACAATTCCACTGTATTTTGGAAAGTGAACCCAATCACAATCACACAAGAAACTTGGAAGCAGAACGATTTTCAGCTCCACATGCATATCCCCAGATCAAGATATCTCAGTAAAGAGGGAAGTGCATGAGGTGCTTCACTGTTAGTCTCCCTGCTGTACCCTATTTTCAGCACTTGCCAACAGCGGTTAAAGAAACCTCAGTACTCCACTGTACAAACAGAGAAGCTGAAAAAACACTGCATTTTTCTGTCGTTAATCATGAGATTCTGTAGTGCTGGTAATTCTTCCACATTCAGTGCTCTGTACCAGTAACGGATTACATTCAACAGCAAAAGTGCCAAACTCCCAGTCTGAGTGTTAACTGCACTCCCTCATTAAACAATTCCTAAAACACCTAACAGCATCAATATGTAGTTACTGAATTATTTCAGTAAGTTAACCAGAAAAGTTTTATCTCATACCTCTCCGGTGTGTAGTCGGTCAGTCTGCATTCATCTTTGCAGTCATTTCTCTTCTGCTTTTCGTCAAACACAAGGGAGCCAGAATCATCCTGATCTTTGCAGAACCATTCTTGGGAACTGCCTGAGGGTTCTGTACTACTAAAAACAGAAAAGAAAAAAAAAAAAGGATTTAAAATACTACCCATCTAGCTTACCACTTCAAGCAGAAGACTGTTAAGCTGCAGTTAATAATTCATCTCATATGACATCCAAATGGTGCAAAACAACTGCAACTTCTACTGTAGGTCAATTACAATACAGCTAAAACTATTTACCCAGTGCAGTTACAGAGCTAATAGATTTCCACTTCTTCTCACACTTTACTAGTCCAGACCTTGTAAAGTATTAGGTGTCACTTAGTGAAACTAGCTTTGTTACAGAAATTCAAAGTTCTGAGAAGATATAAAAAAAATTCCATCTTGAACACAGTTGCCACTCTCCTGCAGAGAGCACAGAAATCTCTCTCTAATCTTCCTACACTTCTCAAATCCTCTAACATATTGTTATTGCAAGAGAAAGGTGGTTCCAATGACATCAGAAAAAGGAAAGACAGAAAAGTTATCAAGGTCACAGTAATCACAGAATTTCTGCTTATGCCTATCCCTTTCTAGAGAAATAATTTTACCTTGTGCTTATCAGTGTAAGCATACAGGGGAGGGAATAGTACTACAGACAGACCAAATGCCTTCCTCCCCAAAGCACCTTATTGGAAATGAATTTAAGCTAAATAAAGGGAATATCTTGAAGACTGGCAGAATTCAAAAGGAAAACAAGGCATTCAAGGAGAATTTCTGAGCCTGATCGCGTCTCTTGCTCCCAATTAGGAATGCTCCAAAGGAAATAAAGTCCTCCTGTAAAGCAAGAGATGTGCTAACTTAATTCACCCATACACACACTGGCTGCAGATCCCAGGTTTCTTCAGTAGGAGGATCCCAGGCATGCAGTGCTATCTTCCAGAGCCTGATCTGCTGGTCCCAGGATCTACGGCTGTACTTCTTGAATTTGTTAGGAGTTCTAGGATGAACTCCTGGTATTCGCTGATTCCTGTAAATACACAGTAACATTTATTATTTCAGAACATGATTTTTGTTCTTAAAAATAACAGATCAGATTACACAGGCATCAATGGCATAATAAATAAAATTTTCATACTTTTAAACACATAACTGAAGTCCATATATTCTAAAACATTGTCAAAAACAGACCACACAAGCAACAACTAACAATACCATGCTAAGTAAAACCAGAGGTTCATCCAGTCCAGCACTCTGACAGCTCCCAAAAACAGATCCCTACTGCCCGTGGACGAATACAAAACAGAAGACGCATAACTCACACCCCTTCGATAGTATCCCAGCCTCCAGCTACTTCTACCTCAGTTATTTTGAGCCGGTGTAGTTTCTTTGTATTTAGTACTGTACTGTCTGGCTGGGATGGAGTTAACTTCCTTCACAGCAGTCCCTGTAGTACTGTGTTTTGGATGTACAGCTAAAACAGTGCTGATAACACACTAATTTTTGGCTGTTGCTGAACAGTGTTTGCACAGGGTTCAAGGCCTTTTCTTTTACCTTCTCTGCCCCATCCCCTCCTGCAGCCACTAAGTTGAGGGTGAACAAGAAGTTGAGAGGGGAAACCGTTGAGACAGCTGACTCGGAATTACCCAAAGAGATATTCCACACCATATAATGTCATGCTCAGCAATAAAAAACAGGGTAGGGGAAGAAGGGAAGGTGTCTTCCAAAGTGGCCGCTGCTCAGAGACTGTCAGGGTACCAGTTTGCTGGTGGGAGGTAGTGGGTGATTACATTTGTATCACTTGCTTTTCCCCCCCACCTTTCTTTCCTTCACTTTCTAAACTGCCCTTATCTCAATCTATCAGTTTGCCAACTTTTGCTCTTCCTATTCTTTCCCCATCCCATCAAGGAGCGGAAGGGAGCAAGTAGCTGTGTGGCTACTTGGCTGCTGGCAGGGGTCAACCCTTCAGTATCTTCACCAAACTTTTATTCCACCGCTGTCCAAGCGTTATTGCAATAGGGATTGCTGTAATTTGAAACAGCATTTGTCTTTTGGGAGTACAGAAAACAAAGTACCACCACTTTCTGGGTAAAATGGTATGTCTTTCCACTGAATCTACACTGGGCAGACACTGTAACAATGCTGTCTGGTACCGTTCAATGGCTGGAAGTGCTATTTCGGAGATTGTAGCCCAAATCCAGATCCCGCCCACCACAGATTACTGGAGAGCTCATGCAAACGGTATCTTCAGTACAAAATAATCCTATTTATAATCCTATCATCCTGGAGTCTGCTTTAAGCCTGGGGAGGCAGGGGGGAGTGGGAAGAATATTACAATAAAGTTTTAAATCACACAAAGTACCTTGGTCTCAAATGGTTCTCCCCACCAGCTTCAGAGATCAGTGTACTTAGCCATAAGACTTTTTGTAAAATAAACAGACCCCTGCTAAGGGAGTAGTTTATAATACTGTTCCTTAATATGCCACCTAGAACACTTTATTTTTTTTTAGTTTATCCCATGTTTTTTTTCTGAACGTTGTTCTTACCCCTTCCTATTCTCCACCTATGATTTAACCGATTACAGCACAGCTATGCAGGTTCCAGGCATCACCATAAGACTGGCTGCAATCCTACCACTGATGACAAAGTGACATGCAAAATTACAATTCACAAAGCAATTCAAGACTCTTTGAAGAAAAACAGCATTATGGAAGATGTCATCATGTTATTGTGTGATATCCATGATCAATTACTGTATCTGTTGTTGATTTTTAGTGGTCTAGTCTAATCTTTCAAGTTTCACCCAACAACAAACTTGCAGTGTCCACTGCACTTGGCTGACAAGTTTCACAACAGACTCTTACGGGTAGGATACAGAGAAAGCTGGCAACTAAAAGTAGCAAGCCATATTGAGGAAAACACCTCTAAAGAATAACCCTCAAAACAAAAGAAAACAAGAACACAGATGCAAATCCACACATTAGTACAGACTAGATGCTGAATCTTGACAGCTCTTGACAAGCTCTCAGCTTGACAGCAGCAAGCAGAGGGGGCTGGCTAAGAAATCTTGACATAAGTGCCACAATTCACAGACTGAAGCTCAAAGTGGAATGACAAAGCAAGCAAGAAATCCAGATTTTGATTTGTTAGTTACTGATTAATCACTGAAGACTGGTTTCCCTTACCAATACTTAAATATAAGGCTTTATTCAGTCCTCATTCAAAGCTCTCATTCCCTGGTATCAATTAACTTCACACTGGCCTAGCATCACCATCAGCAGAAGTGTCACAGGGAGCTGATAAATACAGAATTTATCTAAAGTATATTTGCTACTAGCAACAGCAGTACACAAAGGGAACATTTAGCTTTAAATTCTCCCTAAGTTTTTTATATGCAGAAAATACCTGGCTTCTCTTTGATAAAAATCGATTGATTTAGGTTTTCTTCACTTATTGTTCATATAATTTTAAGAGAACTAAAGCTGTGTGTTAATCCAGAGACACATCAGGAACAAATAAGACTTTATTTGGAAATGTGCAACATAGTACAACTTACTTTGGAACTTCTTTAATGTATCTGTCATACGCAAGGGTATTCTTTCCAAAATTGATCTGTTTTTGTCTTCTCCTCAGAACCACTTCATCTGTTTCCCTTTCAGCTGGATTAGCAGCAGCACTTGAAACAGAGCTTAAAAATAAAAATTAGAATTAAGTTGAAAAGAACCTTAATAGCTTCACAACAAGTTATATAAACACATACTTTAGAACTGCATGCATTCTTACTCTGACAGAGAGCACAACTCTTACTTCACTGGTTTACAAAGTGAAAGTTGTGCTAATCAAATCAATCACTACAACAAAAAGAGTAGTTTTTGCAAGTTAATGCAATTGCTCAGGTTTGTAACAAGTAAACATACATCCAAAGGTACTGATGCGAGAGCTGCCTTACTAGAAACATATAGCTAGTCATACAACAAGCAAATCAAATGATACATGATTATTGCACATATGTATAACAACATCCTAATATAACTATGAAAGAGCTTAAACTCAATAAAATGAAGATGGATAAAGGAAGCTAGCTTGAATGATCTAGTAGCCATTTCTCTCTATAATCCTCGATGGTTGGTTTTCCTTTTTACTTTCGTTATTCAGTATTTTCTCTTACGGAATGCTTTAATGAATATGCAATTTAAGCTGAAAAAGAAGATAATATGCAAAGACCATACAAGTAGCTTTTGAGACAAGGCTTCTCAGTGCTACTCTCTCCGTAAGGCTTGATATAAAACAACCTGTCTGGGTTTCAAATCTTCATTAATGCATGTAAAGTAGTTGGAGATCATCAGATGGCTATTTCTAAAACCAATGCAACAGTAGTTAGGAATTATTCAATACCTACTTTGTCATTTTTTTATTTGATGTCCTCATTGTTTTGCCTTCTTCAGTTCTGTCTTCCCAGTCGGTGCAACCAGAAAGAGGCCTAGAATATTCTGGTGTTGTAGAGCTGGAAAACAATGAGAACTCAATATGAACGTTTGATGCTTATAACGTATTTAATGAACAGAAACTTCAATAGTGGACAAAAACAGCTCCACAACTGTAACACCCTGGGCACACCCACACTCTATTTCAGTTCAAAGTCAAACAAATTAAAACATTTCAGCTCAAGTCACCTTCAGCAGCGATGTAAGATGATCAGTTTCATTCTGCAGGGAAAGAAAATGCTCATGAAGTAAATTTCATGTCAGAACATAGACCTGACCATCTCTTAAAATACTCCCAGCTCAGCCAATGCAAACGCTTCTCTCTATTACTTGAGGACCTTCTCAATACTGCCATTCCAACAAACAGCACAATAAATTACTCGAGGTCAAAATCATCAGTCTATTCACTGCTCTCTGTCATCAGCTAAGGCCTTTGTAAAGGACAGAGGAGATGCTTAAGAAATAGAAAAATGCCCATCACATCAGCAGAACAAACACTTTGTCAGACACCGTACCCCACCATACCATTTCAACAACGTAAACTCTGCTGTGTAAAGCCAGGAAGCTCTTACTTCAAGAATGTAAACTCTGCTGTATAAAGCCAAAAAGGGAGCCAGGAAGCTCTTAAATAATCAGCTGGATCACTGATGTTCCCTGAGTGAAGAAACACTTACCAGGTTCCTCACTAACTTAAAAAAAAAATATAGTAAGTGAGAACCGTAGAATGCTGTAATATTCTGAGGCACTGAAAACTTACCCTTTCAGTCTGTGCGCTTCTTTCCATGTTAATGCCTCGATATTTAAGGTATCACAGAAGCAGATTACGCTTACCAGTCTTACTTTCCCTAAACAGTGTTACATCCACAGATGAATCTAGTATCCATGCTGCCAATGCTATTTTAACACACGACAAAGATTCCACACTATGAAGGAACGTATCTACTCAGCAAAAGAAACAAAATACTGCTAGCACATCCAGATGGATTCTCAACATACGGTTACTATTTTTTATGATAGCAAAGACATAGAAAACACTCCTGAATACAAGGTCTTTCCTAAGCTCTTCAAAAGATTCATTTATTAAATGAAGCAATATTAAACACACCATCAGAAATTACAATCATCTTCATATAATGTAATACTCAGAAATGTATATATTATATTAAAAAGTTTTCATGTGCCCACATTAAAATATTTCATCTCTTCTAACTTACATCCTACTCAGTTTTCTGCAGATACCCAAGTACTCATCACTTTACATACCCAAAACCAAAGCAAAATACTCCTGGAACTACCTATCTATAAAATTTGATATCATCTCAAATTGTACTCGGTACTGGACTACAAAAACAAAAAAATTACTAAAAACTGTAGTACAGCTGAATATACTGAGTACACTGTCAAGTGAAGAGACAAATACGGTTTGCCCACACACATAAAGATGTGTTAAGCAAAGCAGAAGTAGTAACAGCATATTGCTTCAATGGGAGTTTTATACTAATATTGAAGATTTCAGCAATAAAGGGCTAAACTACTACATCAGCATATAGCATTTATGTCTTTCATATGGAATACTTGCTGATACTATGGCATGTATTTCAATTAGGCAAATTGAATGGTCTACTCTGCATAATGCAGGTATCATTTGCTAACTCTGCTATTGCATTATTAGAAAACATTTAATATAATCACACCCAAGGGTTTGTTGGATTCCTAAAGAAAAGAGTGCAGGAAAGTGAAGATTTAAATAAACTTCACGTTTATTCCGTACCTCTCCAACCATTGGCCTAAATGGCTACATTGATATTCATCAAACACCAAAGAACCTGAATCATTCCATCTTGTACATTCCTGTTCTTGATGCCAGCAGTGTGGATGTTGCACAGAACTAGAAAATAAGAAATTTCATCAGAAATGAAGTTGCTGATAGTCACTGAACATTGACTATACAAAACAAATACAGACAACCTGACTATCATCATTTATAGTTACAAAATGCCTACGTGGCATAAAGATGTGATTTGCGTCAGCTTACTCATTCAGGCAACACTAACTTAAGAAAGGTGTTAGACAATGAAATTGCTGACAAAAGGTCTTTGACTAATGCAATTAAGACATCAGAATTTTAAAATAAATCATTAGTATTTAGACAACGAAAAGTATATGCTTTCTCTATCTGCAAATAAAAAGGGGGGAAAAAACCCAACAACTGAAGACTGTCACCAGTGTTTATGGAACCGCTGATGTGCCAACATTCACAGATTCTCTGTCAGCAATGTGTTGTTTGACATTTATATACCATTCTATCCGGCACTAAACTTCTGGAACAGGCAAATACAGAAACATCACTTCAACACAGGAAAACAGCATGTCTAAGGAGAAGGAGGTCAAATGTTCATGGGGAAACACTTTTACACAGGGAATTCTTTACCAGACACAGTGGAGTCCTCATCAGTAACCATGGGACAAGGTGCTAAAGTGGGGCACCTGCAACATGCTGGAAGGACAGCAAGAAAGCTCTTAAGGATTAAGAGCTATCTCCATTTTCCTCCTCAGTTCTGATGGCTTTGACATCTTGGATGATAGGTTACTAAACAAAACACTGTCACAGCATCTGCTAACACCAGACCTGGCTTCTGGGCTAAGGACCACACCTGCAGATCAGCCACAACCTGCCTCAGAGAATGACCCTATATTGCAGACTCCACACGATAAATATACTGTTGCTCTGTATATGCAAGTAAAGATACTGTTCTGTATGTTTGAGGTCTCTGCACTTTTTAAGTCAACAAGTGAGAGGGAAGGAAGGTTTTTGTTATTTTAAGGCTGGATTAAGAACCTATGTTTTCTTTTGCTTCCTGCTCCACCCTGACTGGCTTTGGGAGTTCCCTGCTCCCTGAGGGTTCAAAGTTACCGACACACACACCACAAATAGCTAACTCTGAATCACGGATCTAGGCAAAAGGACTCTTTCAACACATTCGTTTTTTGCAAAGGCAGCGAATAGATAAAACCTGTCTCTAACCACCCCCAACAACAACGATTCAATTTAAAGACTTGAAAAACACAGATGGGGGGGGGGGGGGGGAAATAATAAAAAGCACAACACCTAGCATGCCTTAGGTACAACACTCTTTGAAAATCTAGGGAAAAACGCTAGCTGAAAATATTGCGGCATTTAGCTAACTCCAGCGCCTTGCGCTCCCCGTCCGCTCCGGCGCCAGCCCCCAGGCAGGGCCCAGCCGGGCCCAGGGCACTTCATCCGATCCCACACACCGCTGCCACCCCTTTCACCCCAGCCCAACTCCCTCCCCGCTGCCGTAAGACAGCGGAGCCGGCTCGCTCGGTAAGGAGACTCCCTCAGCGAGGAGAGGCAGCGCCACACCCTCGCCCGCCCGCCCGCCCCCCCACACACACACACCCCGGAGCCCCGGCAGCTCCACAGGGGGAGCAGTACATACCTACCTCCCCCCGCCGACTCCCCAGCCATCCCGGCCCTCCGCGACATCTCTCACCTGCGCAGCCCGCCTGACTCCCCGCCGCTGTCGCCGCCGTGGCGCGGCCGGCCCCGCTGCCGGCCAAACATGTCTGAGGCGAGCAGCTCCGCCCCCACCGCCGCCGAACATGGCTGCGCCGCCGGCGCGGCGTGAGGCAGCGCGCAGGCGCCGCCCTTCCTCCGGGGAAGGGGCGGTGCCGTGGGCAGCGCGCATGCGCGGCATCCCTGCCCAGCGGGGCGTGCGGCTGCGGCCGCCGCGCATGCGCGGAAGGTGCCGTCGGGCAGGTGTCGCGGTGCCGCCGCCGGGAGAGGGCTGGGGGGAGAGAGCGTTCGTTCAGCGTGGCGGGGAGAGGGGAAAAATGTGTTGCTCCTACTAAAAAGCCGGTGAGGGGCGGCGGGAGGAAGGCGTCGCGTCCTGCTGGCCAGGCCACCCTCACGGCCTCCCACTCGGCCCCGGGAGCCCCGGAGCCCCAGGCCCGCTGGGCCCGCGAATCCGGCCAAACCCCGGCCCCGGCGCGTTACCTCACTCAGCAGCCTCACTCGTTGGGATTTGGCCAGGTTTGTCGTCTGCGAGATGTGGTGACCCAAATCAGCTCGGCAATGGGGGCTGATGGGCGCTACAGCGTGTGCTCCAGAGAAACGTGTCCCACATCAGTGGAATACACCACCACCTTCTGTTGCCTGTGCTTGTTAACATAGCTAAGCAATGCCACAATTTAAAAAAAAAAATCCGTTTTGTGCAGGGCACATCGTTGCTACATGCCAGTGCTTCCCTGGAAAGACACTTCTCCAGTCACCTGATGTCATGATACCCAGTGTCACTCCTTCCCCCCTGATGGCTATGGAAAGTACTTGTTGATTTTTTTTCCCCTGAGATACATAGATTTTACACACCTTTAATTTATGCAACCCTCAGTATTCAGATTATAGCAGGAAAATTCATCAAAGGAGGAATCAGCAGGTCTACCTTCAGGAGAATTTAAGCCCTCTTTGTATTCATGTGTTCTTGGCTAGAACGTCGTATACAGCGAAGTCAGGTCCATTTCCAACCATCTGAGGTTTCAACTGGTAAACATAACGTTAAAATGAAAACCAGAAGTCTTACATAAAACCAGTTGTATTTTTAGTCAGCTCTTCAGAGAGTTTTAAGATTAACTACGTGTATTCGTTAAGCCTTTTCCATAAAGGCTATCCAAATAATACTGTTCGTTTTAAAATAGGTACACTATCGGAGTAAAAGAAAAAAAAAAAACCAAAACCCAACCGCAAATAACAAACCCTGTAGTATATCTTTGGAAGAAAAATGTCTTGTAATGCATGTAAGACCTTGAATATTTATATCTCAACTCTGTAAAGATCTCAAAAGTCAACATTTCCTAAGAAACGGCACTCAAAACTTGAGTCAGTTAATGTCTTAACTGAGGGTTAGCCTGACTGGAAGGGTACGTAGCTGCAGTCTACCAAGTTTCAACACAACAAAAATACTCACACTGAAGAGATCCCATAGGAACCTGGTATTTTGGCTTCCAAGTTATGGCAAGCCTCATGGTAGACAACCGCATTCATATAATGTATTCAAAATATGTCCTGCTTGGACAAAATGCCATTTTTGGGGTTTTTTTTGATTAGCAAACTATGTTAACCTATAAAATCAACAGATAACATATTTTGCCAATATTTTCTGGAATGCTACAGTTACAGAAATAAATAATACAGCCACAGCCCATGTTTCTGGAAACAACTGTTCAGATGCAGCAGAGAGGGAAATTCGGGCTATACCTGTATATATACATATGGGGTATTTACACTGACACTTTGCACCCACATATAGATTGTCTTATTGTAATGATATTACATTTACATAACATACCTCAGATGACTAACGCCTACCCAGAAGTCATTGATGTGGAAAAGCATACACACCACTGAAAAAGCAACACAAAATCACTAATAATTCAAGAAAATTCTTTAAGTAAATAATTTTAGCCCATCACATTACTGGGTTCTTTTTTTTTTTTTCTTAGAAAAGTGCTGTAAAAAGACTGATTCTAAGCCCTATCTTTATGTTTAAGAAACATATCAAGATTGGGTGGGAGGCAATGTATTTCTTCTTACTGCAGAGATCTTCTCTAGAAACAGCCCTATATGTGAAAGTGGTTCTTTGGATGGTGACCTGAAGCTGTTAGGAAGACAAGTGCCTATTTTTGTATTCTATTACTTTCATGATCGGTGATTTATGAAAGACAAATAAAATATCAAATGACTGCGCAGGGAGAGGTCATGGTTTCTCCTACTGTCTGTAAGAAGATAGATCATACGGATTTGTAACAAGTTGGATCTCTAACACAGCTTTTAAGAAGCTTACAACTTTGGAGGCGTGCCAGATTACTTTGCGAATTTAAACTTGGAAAAAAATTGCTTGTTTTAAGGAATTTAAGCCAGACACTATTATTAACATAAATCATAACTTTATTTTGGTAATTATTACTAAGTTTTCTAAGAGGCACTTCTGTGGATAGAGCACTACCATTAAAAGATGCAAGAGTATTACACAGTTATGATTGTTACTTTGTCATACTGTTATACTGTCAAAAGAAGTAAGATGAATAAAAGCAAAGTTCCACTGAAATGAAAACTTCCAATCAATTAAAAGTAGATTTCTGTAAAGAACGACTCCACTGCACAAGCAGCTAGGAGACTAAAGCTCTTAATACATGAGATACTACTGGCAACTGACCTGTTTTTCTTGTATAATACCACCTGCAACTACACGTATCTATTATCTAAGTTTCTCCAGGCCTTCAAGATTTTAACTTCATACATCTTTGCAATAAATATTTTTATTCCAAACAGGAAAAGAGTTGGATGACTGTCAGCAACTGAATGACTGCCAGTGGCAAAACCACAACTCCAAAATCCTACTCTCTCTTCTGCAACTATTTCAAGGACCACATCCCCTATATCTGTGTCACAATGCGTAAACTTTCCAGAAGTAAACGGTACAAAATGCTTAGTTGTAAAGGCTGCTGTGTAACGAGGAGGTGCATGTCAGATGACACCACCCAGCCCTGTGAGAATCTTACAAAGGTTAAAAAGTCCTGCAGAGACCATTTCAAACTTCCAAATAATTTTCCCACACAGGTACTGGAAAATATTTTCAATTTAATAAAAAATCAAGGAGCTGATCAGTGATTAATTTTCAGACTTGTCAACAAGCCTGTCTGAAACTCAGGAACTCAGTTTAATCCTATGCAGACGAAGAGGGACACGCCACTTAAGATCTCTTTGGGAAAGAGAGACAAATCCAGTCTCAGTGTCAAATTTCCACTATCTACAATCCAAAACAGATGAAAAACAGAATAATCACCCTTATTAATAGGTAGTACAGATAATTGCACAGTAAATGTTGTATATGTAACAACTGAGATATGCACGAGCAATTAAGTGTCCTTAAACCCAAACAGTTTGGATTTTAAGTGCCTATTATTAAAAAAGCCCAAACAAAAAAACCAACAGAACATATATGTTAGTTCTCAAATAATCCTGTCAAATCTGTTCTCAATTCCTTATCCATCTCCAAAACATGGCTTGCAGTGACATTTGTACCCATTTCCTGGATGGCTGGTTCTAAGTGCAGTTTGGTGCATTCACCACACAACCTGTAGCTAAACTGAGACTAGTGAAATCCTTCATGGCTGTGATTCCAGTACTTCACTGTTTTTAACATCCTGCCACCTGTTCCTCCAGTTCTGCCTACCATGGTAATCAAGACGTTTTCAGTTAACCATTGCATGTCATCTACACTAGTGATTTACTGATAAGCTCCTTTTGATTACACAGGTGGGAGCTATTAGGGCTTTTCATTTCCTAGATCAAAACATTACAATCTTCCTTTCTCTCACTATTTGACCCACCTCTCTGCTGGAGGTTAATGCCCCTTTAAGATGGACAACCCAAGCAAGCAAATACCTGCATCTCATCCCCTGCCGTGCACAGGTCAGTGTAAGAACTTAAACACACATTCTCCAGCAGCTCGAGGCTTTCCACCAAGCAGTATGCCAAATAACCGGTCACTGAAGGGTGTGATGGACAGCTAGAACACTAAGCACTACAATTAGGTCTCGGAGTAGGGCTCTCTTAAATGTACGGAAAATGCTTTTCTTTTCATTTACTAATTATTCTGATGCAGATCAAATCAAGAAGGGTGCATCGGTACCGTATGAATATTAAAACAGCAGGTATTGCTTGTGATAAGCCTTTGAATTGCAAGCCCCAAAAAGCTTTTGTTAATGATGGTCATGAAACAGAAAACAGAAGGATTAACCATGACAGGGACGTATATCTCAACCTTGGAGGGGAGGAAAGAAAACAAAGAATTGCCCAATTAGCGGATGTGGGCTCCAGCCTTGAAAGAACACTTCGTAGGCAAACACGAACATCCCGATCACAAGAAGCTTTACGACCCCTGTCAGACCACTCAGAAGACAAACAGGAACATCCTAATCGATTACAGGAAGATAGCAAGAGGCTTTACGGCCTCTAACAGCAAAACAATTGGTGGGAACCGGTTCAGTGACTGTAGAGTTTACTCCCTAAAAAGCCCCCCCAAAGAAAAACATCAGGAGAAGATATGCACATGCCTGGAGGAGGAGACTTATTATAATGAGGCCCCGGAAATAATTAACATAGTAACACCTATTCTTAGAACTGATTGTATTAGTCCATCCCATAGTTTGCATATGTATGATTTACATTATAAATAACTACGGGTTCAGCATAAGGGTGTGCAAGTTAGGAGGAGAAATCCCCCTTGCACCCGGTGCCGCAATAAACATACCTGCTTTATAACTCTATTCGAGTTGTAAGGTTTGTTTCCGCGCGTCAGTCATTCTTGAGGCACAGCAACATGTACCTCTGTGATACTGGCGTCTCTGTCAGGAGAAAGGTTACCCCTCAAGAAAAGCTCACAGGCTTTGAAATAGCTGAGTATTCTTCCAGAGTATTTAGACAGTTCAGATGTCTGCTGCACTCTCTTCAAATGTATTTAAAAAAATCTACCACCTAAAGAGCATTGAAACCCTACGCAATGTAGCTCCTGGAAACCAACAGGTTTAACAATGCATACCATTAGCACTGTAGGTAAATGGGGTATGTTTCTGAATCCTTCTGTTGTTTGTAGTAAATACATCCATCAAAAATTAAACTAAAGGCAGATTAATGGAATAAAAGGTCCCTAGGGGAGTTGTACATCATCAGGGATTAAATTCCTTAGTCTACAGAAACTGATCCCCTCTCTAAGTGGAGGGGACCAGCAGAAGGAATGCAACTGGTCCACTTGTTTGGTGAACACTTGCAAAGATCAATAAGAGCTTTACAAATGGATTAAAGTAGAATGAAGTCTAATCAAAGTAGTTTTCTCAGTTAGCCCTTTCCTAAAGAATCAAAACCCAAGTTAAATTCTAAAATTTTAAGAATTTAACCTACGTTAAAACTTGAAAAGAGAAGAGGCTAGTACTGCAAATACAAAAGGATACACTTATTTCATCCGAGACATAAGAAAGCAAAATATGTTTTAAAAAATAATAATCCAGAAACTGACCTCTGGTGAATAAAAACCAAAGATATGGGTAAAAGTGGAGAGGAACTGAAAAGATTTACATCTCTTTTCAGCACTGTAAAAGAAACCTTTGGATTTCGCACCCCTGTAGAACATGAAGTCTCAAACAAATCAAACAGGCCTTTTAACCAAATCCAGTATGAAATACAGTCAAATTTGAAAAGCTAAAACATACCCAAGTACTATTCATCGTATTATGCAAACATCTAAAATGCAAAATTTGGCTCGGCAAGTGGGACAAGGCACTTGGCTTGACAGCCAGGTCTCTGGGTGCTGCTGGTCCTGTCGGCTGGCAAACCATTTGCCCATGCAGGTGAGGCACCACATGGGACGGCAGTAGCATTGCTGGCATTCCCCTTCGTTTGGCTCCTGGCAGTTCTTGATGAGTTTGATGTTAGCGATAGTCTGCATACACCCTATGCACGGCTCCAGCTCCTAAAGGAGAGGAAAAGCATCAAAATTATGAACTGCACAGAATGGTTTCTGTTATTGCTCTTCAAAGGCTTTTAGAAAATCACCTGCGTGCAAGCACAGCGGGAACCTGAGTTGGGCAGAGCCTCAAGGCAGAACGGCCCCACCAAAAAACAGCAAACACTTTCAGTCTCCGGAGCCTTGTTTTATTAGAATGCCCTCTAATGAACGACAACAAAGTATCTCTTTAACCAGAAAACCCAGAACTGCTACATGAGACCGATTAAACAAAAACAACTGAAAATAAACGTTCTTTCTCTGTCTGAAGAGCTCCACCTGTTTCCAGAGCACAGCAGCCAGAGCAAGGTAAGCAAGCAGCCATCTTTATCATTCAGACATACCATTTTTCAAAAAAACATACCAATATAAAGTAAGGAAAATAAACAAAGTAATCAGTTCTTACCACTTATTACAGCAAATGGCTGGTCCTATCTTCCAAAATATAAATAACAGAGGAAGTCAGGGCTCTACTTAGTACAGTGGACGCTCATCTTGAAGGGCCAGAAATTTACTTGATTTTTTTTTTATAATATTGGAATAATTGATATTTCCCCACCATTAATTATGCCATATGAATTTGCAGTTGCGTATAGGGAGATCACCTTGCTATAAAGTGTTTTACAACTAATAAACAGTAATTAGCATTTCCCATGTGTCTTCCAGACAAAGCTCTCCCAGAACTTGACAAAGTCCAAAAGACAGCACACTGAACGGGCCTGGAGACCCGAATCCTGTTCATCCTGCTATCGGAGTGACAAAAAAGAGCTCTGCTTTGTCATCTCTAGTTTCCACCTCCTGTGTTTCTTCCCTTCAAGTGTTTGTTCAACTACATTGGTGGCTTGACTGTGGAGCGGATCCAGATGAAAACTAGTCATCTTTCTTTGCCTCTTTTCACCTCGATTACTTCCCCAACCAGGTTCACGGCAGAAAAAGTCTTGTGTCAACAGGGGTATCAGGAGAGTGCAGGAAGCAGGACTGATTCTTTCAGAAGCTGGATCAGCTTTAACTTGTGAAATTAGGGCTTATCTTAGATTTTAGGCAGAAAAACTCTAGCACAGAAAGATTCACTAACTTTTTCAACTTATTCATGGAGCTTCAGAATAGGGAAAAATCCCATGTTGTATTTTTAATGTCCATATCATAATTTCTGATGTTATTTATCACTCAATGTCAAACCAAAATTCAGTACCTCAGCTGACACTTAAATATGTCACAAAATAAAAGCCCTGCAAGAAAGCAAATCTCTCACATGAATAGTACCTTCTCTTTATTTTGAACACCTCTTTTCACTATACACTGGCACTGCAATCAGAACACACAAGCACATTATGTGCAGACTTACCTGATCCAATTCTATTTTAGCTAGTTCATGTAACCATACAGTCAAGACACCATACAAGCTGCATGACCCTACCAAAGATATCAAGTACTCACTCCAATAGCTGCAACATCTGACACACTCACTGCAAGGTCACCAGAACTAGTTAAATTATTTACCTCTGGTACACTGAGCAGTGCTCTAGTCACACTTCTGATTGCAGCACAAGTACAACAATGACCAGGTCTCTGCGAATATTACTGAAGGAAGGACTCCAGGGTGTTATTTATAATTAAAACAAGCCCCAATTAAGAATCATGAATTTATTTCAGCAGAAGATCCAGCAAAATCTGGCTGTCTAGAAAAACAAGCTGTAATGGAGCAAACTGCCTAAAGAACAGTAGCAGCAGCTGTGATTCTAGCTCCCCAGAAGCTTTCTGGAAATGTAACCTCATAATTTCCAAATGTTTTCAAGCATAATTTTTATGGAAATTATTATAGGGGACTTTCTTCCACTATGCTGTTTCTCATGTCTCAAAAAAATGTAATGCTCACCATACAGTTCGTCTCCTTATCGAAGAAATGAAAGCAGCAGCCAGAACTACATTTATTAGACATTTACTGAAATGGAAGGTGAGCCCTTGTGATGGCTGCGCCCACCCTGACTGAATGAACAGCACTTTGGTCCAGGCATCACTGACAAGGGGCCTGACTGGAGTTAGCCCTGCTGTGCAGGCCTTGAGACATTGTTTGAGGCCATAACTTCTCAGGAAGTTAAGGAATTTAGGCTATGTCTTACCGGGAGCTAACGGTGCCAGCCTGAGATGGAACTAGGCGAAACTATAAGTGCTACAGCTGCACACCCTCAAAGGGGAGTTTGACTACAAGTCAATCACTTTACACTATAAGTATCTGTAGCCCCCCTGAGCCTGTTGAGCTCTCCTGCACAGCAGTGATCTCCCCTTGGGTAGGATGCCTCTCAAGGTTACTCCTCGAAATCTAGAGATCCTTTACCCAGCATCTCTTTTCTACAGTGAGGTAAGCGATATTTAATGTTAGATATAAAGCATATTGTATACAAACAAACTTAATCATTAGGAGTGCAATAAGTAGTAGAGTGTTTGCCATGTAATTACTGCTTAATGGCCATTTAATTACCATTTGAAGACTTTAATTAACATTTAATAATCGTTGTTTAATAACTATTGTTTAATCTTCATTCTATCATTGTTTACTCAGTGTTTAATAAAACTTTTTGGTTAATCCCCCAATGATGACTTCTGCTATTAATTAGCCTGCGACAGCCCTAAGTAACAGTTCAGGGATTGGACTAGATGATCTCCAGAGGTCCCTTCCAACCCCATACCATACCGTATCATTGTGTTATCAATTACAATGTAATCACAGGCTCACCTGTATTGAAAAGTATAATTATTACAGTGGATAGAAAGTCTTACCTGAGTGCTTGGAACAGGATATGTCTGGTTAATTTCCACCAGAGATGTAAAGGTTTCTAGAAATAAATCACTAAGGCTTTGATGGATCACAACATTAGCTGCATTGCTGATGGGAGCACGGAGCTTTTCTCGGAGCTCCCCATACTCTGTGGAGTTCAACCTGAAGAAGAAGGTATGGAACAAAATGTTATCGTGATTATGCATTCAAACACCTTGCTAGTACACTGCAGACGTTAATATCAGAGGTTAACCTGCTCTGGGTGAACCTGCTCTGGCAGGGGGCTTTACTAAATGATCTCCAGAAGTCCCTTCCAACCCCTATCATTCCGTGATTCTGTGATCGGAGAAGTAAATCCACAGAAAAGTTATATAGGTTGGTACATACTATTCAGAATAAATACATAGTGAGCATTTTGTTTTCTTTTGCTGTTTAGTTGCTGTTGGTTTTGACACAACTTGGACAACAGAAGAGGATGTCCTCCACTTCTGTGTCAGATTGCCAACAGGATATGCAAAAGAGTAGCTGAAACATCGCACAAAAATAACGGAAGGCTTTTGAAGCAATCAGCATGAACAAAAGCTACACAGTTAACATAAATCATGCGTTAACTGTAAAGTACTACATGCACAATTTCTGTACACCTTTTTAATGCCTGTTTACTTACAACATATCTAAATTCTAAACTCCTGAGGACAGGAATCATGTGGCATGTATCACATGGTGATATAGTACATGTAAGTATCAGAAGAATGTCAATCAGTATCAGTTTCTGTGATTTTATGATACAATTTCAGATAAAACATGAGATTTCGCAAAGGTTACAAACAGCTGCTGGATGTGATTTACACTTTGATTTAAGGCTGTAACAAGCTGTGTTTCACACGAGGCCTTGTGCAGATCCTGTAGTGACACATGACTGTTGTTACCCCTTTTTAACATAACAGTTCTGAACTGTAGATTCAGAACTCCCCAGCTCGATGTTTCCACTCGTTAAACAGCTTTCATGGAGAAGCCCTGGCAACATCGCCCTGAAATTCCTCATTCTTCCTACCACTCGCTGACTTCGCAGAGCCCAGCACAATGAAATACTGGCTTAGCTTTAGCTCCTGGTGGTCTCCATTGTTTTACAGGATTATGCTGTTTGTTAACAAATACTATCTGCGCAAATAACAGTGACCTTTGTATCCAGAAGAAAAAAATCACCTTGAACACACAGGGAAATGTGGCCTACCTACAAAAAAGCATTTTTCTTCCAGAAACATCCCATTATATCTAATTCTGATTCTGGATATATACAATGATCCCACATCTTTAATAGGGGAATTTTGTCCTATGGCACTTTTTTAAAATCCTGTATGGCTGCATTTTAGCAGAGATTTGTTATTTCTGGCACATCTTATTGCAAGAACTTTTAGGCACTCTTCTCAGTGATACTCTGTTTAGCCACAAAATAAAATTTTGGGGTTTGGACTTTTTTTTTCCCTAAAAGGAATTGCCTTTAGCAATGATTTTCTCAGCTGGGGATGTAGTTTTATCACTCTGGCACTGAAACACTTACAGAAGGAAATCATTAGTTGTTTAATACTTCTTTGGTCACCACTCTCACAGGACTATAAAAGTTTCTTCTTAAGATTGTCACACTCACCTTAACTAACCTCTCATTCTGAGCTCTGTTCACCTGAATATCTAACAAACACCTCTACACCTTCCTGCTCGCCAGGACCCTTCTGCTCACCTACAAGTCTGGTGATCTGCCTACTTTTAATTACCTAGTAAATAAACACTGCGGACATATAAATTTACAGCAAACAAGACACCTAAATGCCTTTTCAAAGATATAGTTTTAAGAGCACTAACATGGCTTTGTGTACTCCTTTTAACGATACAACAACAAAGGCTTTAGCACCATTCTAATTGGCATTACGGGTTCTGCAGAATTTGTACTTTTGCTGAGTTACACAAAAGGACTGCTGAAAAAAACAGCATGGGCCTTTGAAAACAAGCCCTAATAGGTCACGGTATGTTTGCCATATAATTTACTGCTACAAAACCACACAAATCAGAAATCGACCAAAATTATTTCCTTGCTTTAAGGGCAGTTAGCTTGCAGGAGCTCAGCGAGAACTCTTCTGAGCAGTGACAAAATTATGAGCCTTGAGCAGAAGGCAAAAAAAAAAAAAAGGTCATGGGTGAACAACAGCCAGTTTCAGAAAAACAACTATTTCTCCTCCCCCAAAATTTGAAAGACCAAAGATTCTCCCTTTCATTCCTGTTCTTCATCTTTCACCTAAGTTTTTCCAGTTACTTCTTTCTGCATCCAGCACAATCCTCTTCCTGGGAATGGATCAAACAGGGTAGTCCTTCTGTTTAACCATTGTGCATTTGATACTGTAGGTGCATGAATCTTTCTAAACAACCTTTCTTCACTGCACTGCATGGCAGAATGGTGCATACAGCACCTCTGAACACCAGGCAGGGAACAAAAAAGAAGGGACAAGACCCCAAGGAGTCTGCAGATCTGCCACAAAAGCACTCCATTAGCACCATCAAACAGTACATATATAACTTAACAGGGTAGTTTTTTTACCGTATATCAAATGCCTTCACGTAGGGATTAATACTGGCAACACGGATGGTGAGGAACTGCACAGGCATATTAGAGTCTGGGGTGAGTTCATGCTGTCTGGAGTCTGTCACCGTCAAATAAATGTCCTGCTGCTGGGCAACGTGTAAACAGTAGGTGGTCACTTTAATCACCCACGTGTCCGTAACGATCACCCTTGCTCCTGGGGCTCCGGTAGCAAATTTGTCGATTCTCCTAAATTCTGTATTGATGGAAGAAGCTACTGCTCTCCAACCTGACTGCGGGAGTGCATGAAGAGCGAGTGTTCGGGCTAATGGATGATTATTCCAACCTTTCCGAGACCAATAATATGCCAGGGCACTGGTGACTGCTGGCAAGAGAACAGCAAAGAAGAAGAAAGTTTTCCATCCTTTTGAAGCCAAGTAGAAAAAACAAAGATGTTTTTCAGGTGCAGCAAAGCACATACCAAGGTAATAACCTGTAAGGAAGAAGACTTACTTTCAGAAAGGAATTAAGTACACGCATAAACACATACCCCTGACTCACGCAGTTATCTAACCAGTGAGCTCACCCCCTGGAGAGCCATTATACTTCTGGATGATACCTCAAATTCAAGCCTCTTGTCCTAAGCAATCTGAGGTAAATTCTTACTTGTCACTGATTTCTGCCAGAATTATGTAGCCAAATGAAGCGGATGTGAATTTGCAGGTTAAATAAAATTACCTGCAAGATGACACTTACTTTAAGCAGTATTACATGGCTAAAGGAAGCTGATTTGAATTTGCTGGTTAAATAAAATGCTATTCCTTTGTAACCGCATGTGATTGCGTGCACGGTAGATGCAGCCAACTAGTTACAAAGCTTAGGGCTTACACTACAAAGCATCTTGAGCGATACTAAAATACTGTATTTCCAAGATATATCGCGTCACCTGACTCCCCCACACCTGCGTGCCCCCGACCCACGGACACGGGCGAGGAACCCCCTTTGCTCCCGCCCGGCCAGGGGCCAGCCCGGCGGCGGGTTTGCCTTTCGCACCCCCCAAGCTGAGGGCTCCCTCCCACCACGGCGGCGACTTTCCCACGGCGACCGTCCCCCCCACCCCCGGAGCCCTCCCAGCGGCCGGGGCTCACCCAGGGGCAGGAGGGAGTGTGCCAGCAGCGTGCCGGTGCTGCGCCGCAGGTGGTACTGCACGAAGGCCGCGTCCTCGCTGCCCAGCCAGGCGGCCAGCAGGCTCTGCACCGTCAGCCCGGCCGAGCGCACCTCGTCGGGGGGGAAGACAAAGCAGACGGCGAACACCAAGTAGGCCAGCGTGAAGGTCACCGCCGGGCTCTCCATGCTGCGCCCCCCCCGGGCAGGGCCCGCTCCCGCCGCGGCACGGCACGGCCCGGCCTGACCCGACCCGCGGCTCCCTGGGAGCGGTAGTTCCCGGCCGGGGCGCTGCCGGGCGGGCGGTTCCGCCGGGGCGGAGCCGGCCGTGGGGTGGAGGCGCGGCGATCTATCAGTGCAAGGCGGGCTCCTGCCGTCCCCGGTGGCCACCGCGCCGCTCCAGCTGGCTACCGACCGTCTGACTCAGCCCCTGGCTCCGCAGAGCCGGGCAGGGCTCGCATCGGCCGGTAGCCGACCCTCCCCGTGGCCTCACGCTTTGTAAACTGGCATAAGGCCTGGCAAAATGAACTCGCTCTGTCCTGTACTTAAAAAGAGCTCTGGTGGGTGAGGACAGTGTCCTTCTGAAGCAGGAAAATGGCCCGTCCTACGTCAGAGTCAGAACAACTTTGGTTTTCCTACTGTATTCTATGTAGTATTTTCTTCAAAGAATGGTCAGGACAGGGAAGTAAAAGTCTTAAGTGCATCAGATTTTAAGATATCTCTGTACACTCCCGAACACATCAAAGGGAGATGCATGGCAGGCATCTCTGGTTACTACTGAAATACAAATAATAATAGCCACAAGAATCACCGTTTCACTTAGAATGCAACAAACCTCCTGCTTGCACCCTGTAGTAACCCCTAAACTGCAATATTTGTCTCCTTCAGAGAAAAGGGAAATCGCATAATTGGAGAAGCAGGGCAGGGAAAGCAACATGCAATGTTCTACACTACTACCCACGGGGAGCTGAGTAAATAGGAAATGCCGCCCCCGGAATGTGAAATCTTAGGCTGGCAGATGGCCAATGTGTCGCTGCTGTTGATGGAGATGGGGAATTCACAGTGGTTTAGAGACTCCTGAGTAAGACAGAGGCACCACTAAAATTATGCTTGGATTACGGGCATCGTATTTCATTCTAAAAGAGGTCATTGTTTGCAAGTTTATTCTTTTAACAATCATTTCATTGTTGCTGTCTAATGACTCAACTGTAAGGACTTTTAATTTGCAGAATGGACTATAAAGTTCAATAATAAAAATCAGGTTGAGAAGCAGCAAGTTCTCTTTCTGTGGTTTTATTCAGAAGATTGTTGAAGCAGAATAACCGAGAGGTCATGGATGTACTCGGGGGGCTACAAGGAACTGATGGGGTTTATGTTGTGAGGGAGGAAGAGAGGCAAAATGCTCTAACAGATACAAGGGACACTTGTGCAAAAGTCCTAAAGGTGATGGAAGTTCATGTGGATTTATTTATCAACATGGAGCTCTGAAAGGAACCAGAATTTAAATGTGGAGCTTCCTCTTCCAAAAGCTTTCCAGCTTCTGAGATGATCCTGTGCTAATTTCTGTATCAGCAGTTTTCATTTCATTTAAAGAGTCCTAATGGTATCAACAGTATTTCATAAACTCACTGCAGGACTGAGTCTCAGGGGACACTCTAGATTTACTTACACTGACCTCTTTTACAAAGCCTGGCCCAGCATAGGCCTCAGTCCCAATTCCTCCATAGCAGGCACCTACAAGAACACTGGGGTCTGCATCTCAAATTCTTGCCCGGTTTTGCTTGTGTGGAAATCAGTGTGTGCATGGCACAGAGCAGTGCGAATGGGCAAGCGTCTGCCTGGCCTTCCCCTGGCCACAGAGCCATGCGAGGGAGGGGCTGATGCCCAGGAGGTACTCTGGGGTCCACAGAAATCCATCTTTGTCCCCACCCTCTTACTTCACTCCTTCTACGGCAAAAAGGATTTTAGATATTGAGAATTTGCTTTTCTAAAATTTCAGGCCAAAGGGCGGAATTATTTACCTCAGGATTTGCAGACACAAGCCTCTGCCCCCAGAAACAACCAAGTCCTGTGGGGGCCTGATCTTGGACACCATGGACACTTCACACGGTTCTTCCCGAAGCATACCAGACACGCATTCTTTTCCCCCTAGAGCCGGTATCCGCCTGCCCCAGCGTGGGTCTCAAGCGGGACGTGGCTGCCAGCCGCCCCCGGGCTGAGACGTTCAACCGTTGTTCCCATCAGCGCGACGCCATGACTACCGCATCTTCTCCCCCCCCCGAAGACTACACTTCCCAGCATGCCTCGCGCGGGAGTACACTCCCGCGGGGTCTCATGGGCTGCTGTCCCCGCCTCTCTGCAGACCGCTTTTCTGATTGGTGAACGCGTTCCGAATGCCGCTTCCTCATTCGCGAGCCGGGGCGGCCGTTGAAATTTGAAATCTCGTGGCGGCTGCAGAGGGGGCGCGGCCCGGTGGCGGCTGTATCGGCGGGGAGCCTGAGCCCATCGGATCCAGAGCACCGCCTCAGCCGAGCGCCCTGCGGGCCCGTACCCGCGCCCCGCCGGCAGGTAGGGGTCCTTTGGGGGGTGCCGGTGAGGTGGCGGCTCTCATTGTCTACGGAGTTGTGGTCCGCCCTGTGTGAGCTTGGGGGCGGTGTGGGGCTAGGGGGGGCCCGGCAGGCTCGGTGACCCTTTCTGTGAGCTTGTGGGTGGGGTAGGGCTAGGGCGGTACCCAGGCTCGGGGCCCCCCTCTGTGAGGTTGGGGGGGGGTACACAGGCTCGGTGACCACCTCCCTCTGAGCTTGGGGGTCGTATGGGGCTGGAGGAGGCTTGGGGACCCTCTCTGAGAGCTTGGGGGTGGTGTGGGGCAGACGGGGCAGGACGGGGCACACGCAATCTCGGGGACTCCCTCTGTGAGCTTGGGGGTGGTGTGGGGCTGCAGGGAGCTCCTGTCGAGGGGTTTCATGGGCACTTTTGTGAGCTTGGGACTAAGACTTGAGGGGAACTTCGGTGAGTTTGGGGATGAAGAGGAGCTTGGAGGTAATGGGGGGGTGTGTGTTTAGAGGTCTCCAGTCAGGGGGGTTGGACTAGATGATCTCCAGAGGTCCCTTTCAAACCCCACGTGATTCTGGGTCGGGGGTGATGTGGGCGGACCTCAGGGCCACCCCCATGAATTCGGGGATGTGGTGGGACTCAGGAAGATCTTGGAAGCATCTTTATGCGTTTTGAGGGTGATAGGGGCTGAGGGGGACTCGGAGTCGCCTCTGAGTATTGGGGGAGAAAAGGAGGAGGAGGGTGGGGCAAATATATGTGGGCACTCCTGCGAGCCTGGGGTCTGTATGGGGCTGAGGGGGGCTCTGGCAGCCTAGGTGGCCGGGGTTGTTGAGGGCACCCCGCTGCCTTTCGAGGTGGGTGATGTGGGGCCCTTGTGGCCTAGGGTGACTCAGGAGTGAATTGGGCGGCTGGTGATTTTTGTTTGGTGGCGGTGGTGGTTTTTTTTGTTTGTTTTTGTTTTTTAAACTTAAAGCATGGCCAGATGCAACGGTGGGCAGGGACCGTGCTTTCCCGGAGAGGCTGTGGAGCCTTCCCCAGGCCTTGCTGCTCCTCCGCTCCCCGGCCCGGAGGAGGCCCAAGTCGCCTGTTCCCGCCCTGAGTGGCTGCTTTGCCTCTGCTGCCGAAGGTCAAGGCCACATCTTCCCTTCCCCTGCAAGGAGCTGCGGGGCCCGGGTGGCCGCTCCAGGGGTTAACGAGGCCGGCTGGGCTGGGGCTCCGCGCCTGCTGCCTCACAGGCTTGGTTTTGGCTAAAACTCCTGCGAATCCCCCCTCCTCAAATGGTCTGCTGAGAGTCTGGTGACTTCTGTAGTCAGGGGAAAGGTCATGATTGTGAGGGAGTCAGTTAACCAGAAGAGTGTTTATTTGTTCTGAATTGGGATGTTTGCACTAAAACCAAATATAAATATATATCAGTCACTTCTGTATCAGTTTGTATGGAAATATTCACCTCACATACTAAGTTACTCTGTCCATGAACAAGTGCTCAGCATCTTAGCTGTTGGAGGAGTTCAGCAGGATAAGTAAGTGAAAAATTCCATCTTTGCCCTGCAATGGTTTTTTTAGGCATTTGAGACCACATTGGTGTTTTGGACGTTGTGTCCCAGCAATCATTAAACAACAGGTAGTTGTCATGAAGCCCTCAATTTACAAATTATAGGTACCTGATGTTTAATTATCTGATGTCATTGAATTTATGTTTATTCTCAAATACAGAATGACAGACTGCTGCTTGTGCTTGGATAAACATTCTAAAACTAGGAGCAGTTTCATTTTTGTGAACTTTGGCTCTAGTGGGAAAAGTTGCAGCCTTTCACAGTACTTGCATGCCTTGGACAGTGATCTCTTTAAACAAAAAGATGTCTTTAATAAAGCCTCTCTTCCCCTCTGACTCGATTACAGCTACTAGCTAATGAACTTGTGAAATAGAATTTAGATAAAATCTTGGCTGCAGATATTTTAAATAAATGCTGAATTGCTTTTAATGATTTAATCCTAGAAAGGAGTTTGATTTTATTTTTTTTTTTAGGTGCATTGTTTAAAGTGCTGGGCAAATGTGGTGTGTATATATATATATATACGGTATCAATTGATTGGGTATTTTAATTATCTGAGTCTGCTTTAGCAATGGTGCACAAGTAGCTCAATTACAAACCTGACGAAGTCTCCAAACAAACCTCCCCTACTTATGGGGCTTGTTTTAGAAGGTGTTGCCAACTTTTTCATGTCTCAGGCTTTGTTTCTGAAGTAATTACAGTAAGCAACAACAGTCTGTAAAGATTCACTTGATCTGTTGTCTCAATTTTAGTCTGGAATTAAGGAAAGCAATGAAGTTCGCGTCAAGTTCTACAAGTTGCTAATGTAAAAATACTTTATGTACAAAATAACTTGGGCTCAAGTATGAATATGATAAAGAATAAAGGAAGAAATAGCTAATACAGGCATGCTTTGCTTACCGTTGCTGTTGCTTGCATTCCATTGCTGATTAAAAGCACTGTTGTCAGGGTTGCAGACAAAGCAGCTGAGTTCACTGGAGTATGAAATGTGTGCAGAGGCTTAAATACAGAAGTTTGGAGTAAGGGCAATGAGATTGAAAACATAACTTAAAATTTTCAGTGTGAGTGTTCCCATTACCCCTTTATGACAACGAAGACTCCAAATGATTGTCTTCCTCAGCTGATTTTCTGGATTAATCTTGACTGCATGATGGAGGATAGAGAAATAAATTCCATTAGCTGTTTGGTCAACTCAAGCATTTCAGATCATTTGGAATGGTTACCCCTTGCATTAAGTCAACATCTTCACTTGATGATACTGATTATCTTGCATGGGTGATACAAGATAACACATCGGTTTTTACTAAAGAAATTGCTTTGTTAGTGGTTTGACAGATAACTGTGCTTCTCGAGGGTCATCCTTCATGGACAGTGGTTATGCCTAGATCTTGCATAACATGCCTTCTGTGCTCTGGTACTTTTTTGGGTTTTGTCTGTTTCCGGTTTAAAGAAACAGCAGTAGCCTCACTGACTATTAATCTTAAACCTTTAAGAACAGCGGAGGCTCCAATGGGAATAAAAGGTAGACAGAGTTCAAGTACCTGCAATGTGCTGGCTTGCCTGGGATATTTAAAACGTGTTCTTTCTCTAACTTGCTTTCATCCTTAATCGTAGATGTGATACAAGCTTTAGTTTCAAGTCCTTCATACTTGAAATACTAGTAAGATTAGATCAGCCTATATGGTCTACTAAAGCTTGTGCATGTCCAGTGTAAGAACAATATTTAAGAAATACCTTTTTAATTACATTTTTTTTTTTGGATTTGCATACCATTAATGTCTATGCTGCCAAGGAGTCTTAACTACTATGTGTCTTACAAAAGCAGCATGTGATCAGACGATGCAGGAAAAAGCTAAGTAACTTTATCCAGGATTCTGATCCTAAACACACCCTAACTAACCAAATTTGGGTTTGCTGTTTGCTGATGTACAATGTAGTAATGAGACCATGTGAATAAAATAAAGAAATGATTGTCATCAGTCCCTTGCAAAAGCTGTAATTTTGCTTAGCTAGATGCCCTATTAGAAGAGGCGTGACTGTACATCACTACTGGCTTTAAGGGGTTGGTAATGAAGCTTGCAAATAACAGAGCTCCCTTTAAAGGATGGGCAGCTTAATTAGTAAGGTTATAATGTTAACTGTGGAAAGAGTAATATCAACAACTAACTTCCTTAGACCCCTGACAAAAGCTGAGGGGCTGTGCAGTGCTGCATTTAGATGTTTTCAGAGTCTTCTGAGATCTAACTTTTCCTATGAAGATTTTCAGTACTTTTAAAACTTCTTTTGAAGCTGCTAATTAATCTTTGCCAGCCAGTGCCAGGCTTCCAACTTCTTCCATTATCTGAAAGTGCATCTGGCTGACCACACCCTCTCATTCATGCTGTGATGTTGTATGTGTTGATATCCTAGAATGAGTCTGCAGATTTTAAATGCAGAAAATGGAGAAAACGGAGGAAACATCAGTGATGATCTAACAGCGGAAGACTGTGGCTTTTTCTTCGCACCACCGGAACCTACAGGGAGACCTTCCATTCTACGCCTGTCCCAGAAAGAAAACTTGCCACCAAAAAGCGTGGCAAAAGCTATGAAGGTAAACTTCTTTCTGCTTTTATATTGATTATATTCTTTTGCCTTCTATGATCTCTGCTAATAAATGTTTATGCTATTTGGAGCTTGAAAATATTGTGGTGTTCATGTTCTTCCTTTTTCCTTCCCCTCCCCACCCCTTTCTTAAAGGTAACCTTTCAGACTCCTCTGAGAGATCCTCAGACTCGAAAGATCTTAAGTCCTACTATGACAGACAAACTTGAGACTACTTTCACGCTTGATGATTGCAGTGAAGCCTTGGCGGATGATCTTTTATCTGCGCTCGTCAATGTTGAGTAAGTAATGTATTCACCACTAGTAATATTAGTAATGTGGAATGTACTCTAGTTAATTTTTCCCCATTATAAACCTGTATAGTTAAAGTGTAATTTTGTATTATATAACAACATATAACCTGTACTAAAGGACCAAAATTAATGCTGACATTGATGCACAAACTTTTTTCAAAGATAAAACTTTCTTAAAAGTAGTGACAGTTATCTTGGTTGTAATGTTGAATACCGAACTCAACTCCCAGGTAACTGATTTCATGGGAATGATTTATGATATAGATGAATAGTTTAAGAGAAGAGACACATTAGGCAGAGAATACAAAACTGTTTCCTACAGTAAAGTTTTCATGTGAGGCTACAATTATTCTGAAGCTAATCCTTAAAGCTAAGCCTTAAAATTTCTTCTCTTGTATGTTAAGTACAGTTTTATCTCTTTAGATTTTTTCCTTAAGATACATCTTCTGAAGGCTTAGCTTGAATTGACACTGAGTCATGAGCATTAAGATTAAAGAAAATATAGCAACACAAAATGAATACAACATCAATTCCAAGTATGAACAAGTTTGTGCGCCTTTAGAAGCCTGGTTCCCGAAATGGCTCGTGGTAGCTGTCTAGAGAAGAGCAGAAAGTCTGAAGTGTTCCAATTTGGAGTTTTGCAACTCTCCCTTACTAGAAATACTGTTACAGTAGTTTAATAAAACAGTGTTATGACACTGTTATTTAATAGGCCTCAATGCATATATTTTGTTACTGACTTTTTAAGGTCCTTTCTAAACTTTTATAAACATCTGACATCTATAATTCCCAGTGGCAAGAAGTCTTGTGTCTTAGCTTTGCCTTCTGCAAGGAAATGCATCCTTTTGCTTGTTTTAAACTACCCACTACTTTTTTGACCCATTTTCTTGTTTTTGGGAAGGAGAGAAGGGAGAAAGATGGGAACACTAAAATGTTCTTTAAATGTGTAGATTTGTTTCAACTGTTAACTTGCATGTATACTCTGGTTTAGAAAAGTACTTCTGAGCTAGCCACCACAACTTTTAAATTACATAATTGCATTTATGCCCCAAACTTATTTTAGTGCATGCAAGGTTCAAGTGAGTTTAACTGATTTGGTGATAGCCCCTTTGTGTTAGGGAATCATTATGTGTCAAGACATTGCTTTTACTGTACGTATCCTTTCTGCTTTTAAAATGTAAGGATCTGTTTGTAGCAAATAAGCTAAAGGACTGGGTGTTGCTGAAGGGTGTAGCTTTCGACTAGTCAGTCTCGAGTAATTCAAGTTTCAAGCAGGTGTCTGGTTCTTGACTGGCATTTATGAGGTTAAAGACTGGGGGAGAAAGGGAGGGGCCTGAGTAGCTGAACCAGCCTGGGGCTGAACTACTGCAGGGAAGAGGCACTCAGACCGGGTGAGAAGGACTTCCTCAACTCTTATCTCCCGCTTTTGCTTTCGGGTTTATCAAAGTCGTGTTTTGAGTTGAGTGGCTTTTAATCACGTTCTGTTCTACAGCAGATATGGATGGCACACAGAAATAATAACTTTACGAAGGGACAAAACAATGGGAGGAAATCCTGTTTCAGGAAGTAATGGTTTAACTCTCTGTAGTCTGAGGCTAAGCCTCAAAAGTTGAGTAGAATTTGGGGAAATAAAATGGAGAGCAACAACTTGTAGAATACTTAGCAGTAGTGAGTACATAAACTTTAACCTGTTTCTTCTGCTAGAGAATCTTACCTTTCTCTTACTGGAGATGTATTTTCTTGTATAACACTTTGCTTTTCGGATCTGCAGTTGTACGGAGTTCAGAGTGCCTGAAGTCCGGGTTCTGGCTTGGTATGTAGGCCCTCATAGATGAAATGCTGGTGCATACTTTCAAGGGAAAAAATACGTGCCAGAATGACCAGACAAAGTAATGACTAGAATGGGAGAACCTGAATCATGGCTGAGTTTTGGACTTAGACTTATGAGCCTGTCATGACTCATGGATGAATCTACATGAAGATGTACTACTAATTGTGTGTGAGCTGCTTACTGTTAATAACTCCTCCAAAGCAATGTATATTTCACTGTTTAGTGAAATGGAAATGTCCGCATACTGTAGTGAGTCAAGCAGTCTCCAGTGATGACTGGCATAAAGTAAAATAGTTGTGTAGAACAAATAGGTTAAGAATACTGACTAGCTTCAAGGACTAAACTTCCTATAGTTCATGTGTACCAGAGCTCATAACTTTTGTTTAGATGACAACTGAATTCTTGCTGTTATGATACTCTTTTGTTGTAAAAAAAAAAATCAGATTACTCTGAGCATGCAAATTTACTTGTGCAAGTATCTTTCTAAACATGATTTCAAATGATGTCTAAAAAAATAGCTATAGCATGTGTGATCTCTTTTTTTTTTAAATACAGCACATGTCAACAGAAGACTGAAGCTGAAGCAGACAATACAGTGATAAGTACCCTAATGCCAGAGAAGGTCAGCACGGCTCCTTACCCAGATGATGAGATGCCAGTGAAGAGTCGAGGTTCCTACAATCTCGATTTTGATAACTTAAATGGCATCAATCCCTTTCAGAGTTCAGCACAGTTGCAACACTCTCCTGGAAATCTGCAAAAGTCTCTTGTAAACAGAGTATCGAGCAGCCCTGAGAGAATCTCTGAAAAAAGTAGTGATTCTCCTCTGCTGGATGATACAGTTCCTTTTGCTTCAACCACAGCAAGTACAGAGCGATCAAGTGAAGAAGAGAAGACTCTTTTATCTGGAAAAGGATCTGTATTGAGAGAGCTGGAGTCTACCAAATCCAAGTTGTCCCCTAAGCAAACAATCAATGACCCTGTGCAGGATGTGAAGTCTGGTTCCACCACAGACGTAAGCCAAATTGATAATTCAGTGAGATTAGCAGAAGCACCTACACCTCCTGTACAGTTATCTGGCAATTTATCTTCCTGTAGTTCTGATGTAACTAATTCTTCTAAAACTGAGGAATTGAAGCTTCAGAATGTTTCGGTAGCAGAAAAAGCCTCTGCAGAAGGGTCAAAGCCTGCAGAAGACCTGGCTGTCTCCAAAGGGGAACTTGCAGAAAAGCCTGATGTCACCAAGGCTGGATCAGTAAAACTGGAATTTGACTTTGATAATACCACTGCTAGAAAACCACCGCCTAAGAAGCTAGGTAAAAGACCTGGAATTAAACCACCTTCCAAAAAAATTCCTATTACTAAAACAAAAACAGAGAATACTGAAGTGCAAAATAAAAGTAATGTGGAAGATGAAATTCCTATTCCCAAAGCATCTTATAAGGTTGACTGGGACAAACTCGATGATCCAAACTTTAACCCATTTGGAGGAGGCTCTAAAATTTCCAGCTCATTCAAGTGTTCTAAACCTAGCCTTCAGAAGGCTCACCTGCAAGAGGAACAGGGTAGCACATCATCAAGAAGTGAGCCTCTTCCAGTGGAGCAGGATAACGGACCAAGTACCTGTGAAACTCTTGAGAAAAGAGAACCCAAAAGTCTGTAAGTAAATCTGTAGCTGAATGTAGAAGCACCTTAAACTCATGTGAGGAAAAGATAGATGGTGTCTATAACTAGTTGTTTCCTACCTTCTTGACTTCTTCCCTCTGAGGTTGGCTGAGTCTGTTGCACGCTGTAACCTTTAACACAATACGTTGCAACAGCAAAGATCTCAGTGGTGATCATCTCATCCTGAGATGGCTAGCTCTGGGGAAAAGGTGCTCTTAAATCTGGGGGAATGGAAGAGAATAGGCTTACATAGGAAGAGCATTAGTAACTTGGTCAAGTGGCTCTTTCCCCACTCCTTCGAGATTAAAGTGTGGAGAACAAGGTGACTTCTGCTGTTTTTCAAAAAAACGTAAGTAGGCAGCAACCTTGCACATCATGCAGCATGTGAAGGGACTGGGCAGTTCTGTTCTGTGCTTAGTGTCCTGGCTGAACTCTGAGGTGCTGTTTCTTCCTTGCATATTCTTCATATCTGAAAGCTATTTCCAGTAAAAATGCTCATCACTAAACTTGCATTTTTTGGCACCACATAAAACTTTTTATTTGAGACTAGGAGTTATTGCATTGTCTTTCCTAGAAACTCTAGCTACTAAAATGTTGGTACTACTGTAGACAGCCAGGGGCTTAATAGAACTATCCTGGCATGAGATGTTCATTTGACAGAAATGTTTGCTCTCTTGCTCCCTGTGTAACATGATCAGCTACTGTTTCTCAAGTTGAAAAGTTAAGCTTGTGCTGTCAGCAGTAACTGCAGTATTGGACTTCTCTAACGCATTTCTGTGCTTTATACCAATAATCACTACATTACTTTGGGAAAATCAGAATCATAGAATGGTTAGAGTTGGAAGGGACCTTAAAGATCATTGAGTTATGATGATCTGTTTTATTATTACAGATCTATTGTAATAATAGATCCTAACAGACCCTGCCATGTCTGTTAATAATTAAACAAAAAGCCTGTCTTTAATTAAAAAAAAAATAATGGGCTTAACAAATGAAAATCAGAAAAGTGTTAAGTGAATAGGAATAAGTGATACTGCTGTGACTTTCTGCTTCCCGGACAGCACTGCTTCTGATGGAGGGAGAGCTTTCTGTCACTTATGTTGTCACCAGGCAAGACAGTGAATTTACATCCCCACCCTCCTTAAGGGTTCCTGTACTGAGGCAGTAGAAACTCAAATAACCTTTCTTTGTTCAATGCTTCAGTGTTATCTAGTAAATAGAATTCAGAACTGTCTGTGTGACTTGGATTTTGATATTTTTTTTTCTTTTCTTTAGGGAAATCAGTAAACAGAGTGTAGTAGAAGACAAGCCAAAAGCTCAAGAAGACAAGCCAGGAGTTCAAGCAGAAGATGAACTTCCAGGAGAGATAGCTATGGTAAGGTATAGGAAAGATAGCTGTTTCTTACAAAGTTGTTCCATGAAAGAGTTCTTTGACTTAACATTGTCAAACACGTGTTTGATAAGGTTATTTTGTCCAAGAACTAGTGTTTTGATGCATCTTCAGCAGGTCTAGAAAGAATATCCACTGTGCAGACTTGTCTTTTGAAGGTAACATCAGAGACAACCAAATTGGTGCCTTGGTATTTAGTATCTTTTTTGATCAGCAGTCACATAGAAGGACAAACATAAGGGTGTGGACTCCAAAAAAAGTGACTCCAGTATAATATGAGCTGTACTGAGTGTTGGTAGTTCAGTTTCTATGCCTGTGAACTCTTGGTTTACTATGCTGGCTGCCCAGCTAGTTTATGATAAACCAATTAGATCATTATTGTGATTTTCATTGTATTTAAATCATTATTTTAACAGTAAAAAGGATTGTGTTTTTCTCATCAGGAGAAGCAAATGAGCCCATCTAAAATGTCTCCAGCTAATGTCCCCTCTCAAGATAATTTGGTTTCTGCTGACAGTGGAAAAAAGTCAATGTCTGCAAAAGAAATTAAAGCTAGTTCCCAAAGAACTGAGATGACAGCAGATGAGCAGATGGCTAGCACTGAACCTGATGAGCTCTTCAGACCATCATCTGAAGGTAAAGGCATTTCTTTAGAACAGACCGAAAAGGTATTGTTGTAATAACCTCCGTGTAGGTATTTCTCTACTTCCATTTTGTCAGTGATTCTGATTTTTGTCTCTCGCTTTGCTCTTCTGAAAGGATTGTAAAACCTACAAAGATTAGCAGGGGTGGGAAATGTACCTAAGCATATTTCTAACTTTCTCTGGATTAAGATAAATTCAAAAAGCTGGCTGCTAGTGTTCAGCTGCCACGAAGGATGAAATTTGGGCTGGTACAGGAAACAGTACCAGCAGTTTGTGGCAGCTTTCTGCGCTGGAAAAAAATGCTACCTTCTGGTATTAAGCACTTTCTAAACTGAGAGCACTAGAGCTACACAGCTGCCTGTATTTGAGTCTTGTAGATTACTGCAGGCCTTAGCACTACTTGAATACTGATTTTGTATTGCAGTGTGGATGGTCTTTCTGCACTTGCACG
Source organism: Numenius arquata (assembly GCF_964106895.1). Classification (NCBI taxonomy): domain Eukaryota; kingdom Metazoa; phylum Chordata; class Aves; order Charadriiformes; family Scolopacidae; genus Numenius; species Numenius arquata. The sequence goes on from NC_133580.1 coordinate 53,348,996, forward strand.
CCTGTCTTGAAAGCTTACTTTGTATAGTAAACTTAATAGCTGTGACTTAACTACCTGGAAGGGTTATTCCTTGTAGGAGCGCTGTGTGGAAGGATGAGCAAATGACTTGACTGCAGTGCAGTCTTACCACTTATCTTAATGCTTGAGTGGAATCGGAGTACTGAGAAATGGCTATAACTTCGTTGTTCAAATCTGACCTGTGTGCTAATTTTAGTGGTGAGATTGGCAATCTTGTTCTACTCTTTTATACAACGGCCCATAAAAATATCTGAGCATGCTTGCCACTTTAACCATAGAACAGCAGAAGTTCTTCAACTGTGTGTTGAATTGTACATGTTCTTACAGGTATTTGGGGACAAATGGAAGCTATAAGTCTGTTTAGCTTAGAAACCTTTGTCTGATTTCTTATATTTTTTTTTTTTGGGTCTAGATAAAAATACAGTATTTTTACTAAATGAAAAACTAGAGCTCATGATATTAGAGTAGGTGTTTATTTGCTTATACATATGCCTATCTGTTTCTGTCTGTGGGTGCTTCACTGTAAGACAGTATAAGAATATTGTGTCTTGATTGTATCATTTATTTCTTTTCTAGTTCTAGGAATGGGCATAGAAATAGACTATCTGGAACAGTTTGGGACTTCATCAGTAAGTATGATACCAAAATGTTTTGTTTACCTCCCTGGCAGAGGGGAGAGGAAAGGAAAACAAAACCTTCAAGCATTACATGTTTTCATTAATTACTTTGAACTTGCCCACAGAAATAGAGATTCTATTCCAAAGGAATGTGTTGACAAGGCTGGACAGGGGGTGGTGGTGGAAGGAATAATTACAAGCAATTCTGCTAAGGATCAGAGGTCTTATGTTTCAATTTGCAAAGGTGCTATTTTTCTTTAATAGTGGCTGAAGCTGAGATGGATGATGTTTCAGCTCTGCTTGCCAAAACTGCAAGAACATAATGCTTTGAAAGCTAAGGATCATTGTTTTGAATTTTTTTTTTCTAAGCTCTTTTGTTTTATGGGCAGTTTCAGGAAATCTGTCTCTAAATTGGGAATGTCATGTTTCAGTCAGTTCAGAGTAGTTATTCTTTCTTCTGCTTTGGTCCGGAGCAGGAGTGGCTCTGTATATACTGTGAATACACTGGACTGAAATTGTTTTTTGCTTGTGCTGTGTTTGTCCTTATTGTTGTTTGAGCAAAGACAGAGAATGACACGCACTGCTCATTCAGCTTACAATACTATCTTTTCCTTTTAGTGTCTCCTGTTGGTTTTGAATAGTTCATAAATGTTTGCCTCTTTCATTCTGTCTGTGAGCAGATTGAGTTCACTTGATATTACATAAGAATTTAAGCGTGTGGGCACTGAATTCTCTTACACAATTTTTCTCCTGAGAACAATGCTCTGGCCACTGAAGAATAGGCTCACCCTCTCTCCAGAGGATTATTTATGTGCCTGTGTGGGATGTGTGTGTTACGCTATAAAGCAGCGTATTTGCCAGTTAATGCCTCTTTCCCCTCAGTTCAAAGAGTCTGCCTTGAGGAAACAGTCTCTGTATCTGAAGTTTGACCCTCTGTTGAGAGACAGTCCAAGAAAACCTATTTCTGGTACTATTGAAACAAACATGAATATCGTGACAGCGCCACTTCAGTGTGGGTAGGTATTGACTTGGTCTAAACTGTAGTATATAGCTTTACAAAGAAAGGCAGTGCTTGAATATAATCTGTATGTTTGTTTTTCAGTCCTGTTGCTGATGTAAGTAAATTACTTGAGGAAGCTGAAAAGCCTGCAGCAAGTCTTCCAAATGAAGAAAAACCAAAAGGACTAGATCTTCTGGGAACACTTACAACTCCTGTAAGGGTGTCTGGAATGGTATCCGGTTTCACATTGATATTTTGGGAAAGGGATTGCCTAAGTTCTGGATTTAAGACTTATGCAGATATTCTAAGGATTGCAGAATACTTAAATCTTTTTTAAACTGTTATTTTCAAAGCCAGGTTGGATACTCCCTTATATCAGAGTTGAATTTTTTGAAGGACTTCATTTTTTTTTTTAAGTATTAAAAAACTTTTTTGGTGGAAACTGGTGGTATTGCCCATGATCTAGGAGAATTTGAGCTGGTTTTAAGAATGCTTTAATCAAGCAATCTTTTCATGGAGCTGAAGCCACAAAAATAAGACAAGCTTGTATTCTAATTTGCTGGGATGAAAAGATCTTCTTTTGATAATAGTTGATGCTGTACAGTTTAAAGCTTATGGTTTAAACAGCCTTCTATGAACAGATCTGCACACAGTAGTTCATCCTGACATGATGCCTTTTTTACTGATGGGGAACAGTGTGGTGTCGTCTGCTTTGTTTGATAGCTATAATTGGTGGGTGACAATTTCTGTTATACTTTAAAGATAACTACATAGTTCTAAGAGATCTGGACACTAAGAAAGTTATGGTAACAGAGTTATGGAGGTATTTTGGGGATTTAAGTAAAATATGTTGACTTAGCATCAAATAATCTGCATACAGTTAATCAATGGCATGAAAACAGGGATTTGTTGAAACTCTTTTTTTTTTTTTTTTCCTCCACACAGGAAACAGATCCCATAACTGCAGACTCCCTGCCTAGTGATGTTTCTTCACTTCCTCTTGCTGCTTCCACGAACACTGCAGTGGATGCTATTATAGATGTGCTAAAATATAGCCAAAAAGACATGGATGCAGCTGTTCAGCAGGTTAAAAAAGAGGTATGGTGACACTTCTAAAGCAGAACTTTGCATAGTCTTGGAGGTACCTTGTGTCTAGCTTAGCTGGTTACAAATTTCTATACTTGGTAATTCTTTACATTTTATTTGACATAAGCATGTTGTTCTGAAAAGCCTGCTGTGCACTTGATAGGAGCAGTAGGTAGCACTCTTCAGAGCTAATGTCTAAGGAGATACGGTAAACTTCACTATTAGTCAGTCAGGTTCTGCCTTAGAACTGGTCAGTATTAAAAAGCATTCATTATCAGATGGAATGGTTAGGCTTAATATCAGTGATCTCAATACTCTTTATTAACTAGGCAGGAAATACCCGTTCTTGCCAATGGGAGGGATTGGTTTCTTCTGAAACGATTATTTCCTTAAAATAAGATAAAACCGTAATGCCAATTTGGTGCAGTGATCAATTTTCTGTGTGCAGTTGGGACGCACAATAGTATGTCCATCTTATAAAATAAGTGAGATCTAGAGCTCACTGGAAGAGAAGAACATTAGTGGAGGAGGATAGTAGTAGTCAGTGGGATTTCAGGCATATTCTGTAACTATATCAGGCATATTCCATAACAGAAATTGCTTTGAGAGTTCAAATTGCTTTTGAACTCTCGTCTTCTTACTGATGCAAGAGTTATGTATCCACTCACTTCAAAAAAAAAAAGTTTGATTCGTTATGGCTTCTGGGTTATGTAACCTTACATATACTAAATAAGGTAAGAGAAGTGCTTTAACATAAATATCCTTAAAGCTACTCATGTCACTTAAAAATTAACTTCAGAAAAAAACAGCATTCAAAATTCCTGACTAGCTACATACTGCAGGCAATGACACGAAGGACACCAACAAAGACTGACGTGTGTTTATCTGCTACTTTGCTTACTCTTTGCCTTTAGAGTACAAAGATACTAGGTTTTCTAGGAGTAACTTTTCCTTCCTGTCATTCAGGAGGACGCTTTTACCCAGCGTGTTGTCTAGTACAGGAAAACAAATGCAGCTTTGACAGGGACAGCTCTTAGTCCATTGACCTAAAATAAAGAATTAATGTAATAACAGCTTGTAATGTCTTAAAACTGGTGCTCTGATCTCTCATTTCAAAGAACTACCTTATACATGCAAACATAGTTGTACCAAGACAGGTGTGACTGCATGACTCCAGCTGTGTGTCACTTAAAGTAATTCCAAGCATTTTTATTTATTTATTAACTTGGAAGGAAGACAGACTAAATTTTAAGAGTACTTTTTTGGTGAAACAACTCAAGGTTGGGGTGGGGAGGCGGAATAAATATCTATTTTCTTTCTGGGCAAATCCTGCACTTCATGGAAGCATGCTTTTTTGGGTCGATGAACCACTTCTGTTGAGTTTGCAAATGAAAACTCCTAACTGGTTTCCATCTTTACACATTCTTGTTCTTGTAATGCTTGTTCTAGTTCAACTACTGTTAACTCTTTCTCTTCATATTTTGGTACGTTCTTTTTTTTACTTGTGCCCCACTTTGTCATCTGAAATATTACACTATATCTAAAATAAATTAACTCTAAAATAAATACTGAAAATCAGTATACTACAGTATATTGGTGCAACTTTGAGGGGGGAAATCAGTAGTTACCATGTCACGTTCTCTTGTTTAGAATTCCAGGTTGTTTTATGTATTTTGGGCCTCTGTTATTGAACGTGTCCCACACTGCAGTCAACTATCAACGTTGCAGTTCTTGATAGAAACCCTAGTACAAAATTAAGTTTATAGAGTTTGCACAAAGCAGTTAGCGAAGAGTGCTTATACTGCTTTATACTGTTACTGTGAGCTCTGTTTTAATTCAGCTGGTGCGAAATAGGTATGGTTATTCTTAACTGAATTTTAAATTTGGAAGCATGGTAGGGGGAGGATTGAATATTAAATATAAATTATTCCAAAGAGCAATTTAATCTTTACTGGTACAGACTTTTGGTATTTGCTCTTTCCTATATTAAGACTGGGAGATTTTTGTTGCTTTTCTTGTCTGCCCTTGTAAATAAAAAGGGAAATAATTGCCACTTGAGAGAATACTAACTCTTGAGAGAACATAACTGTCAAAGAATAATGATCTACATATATGATGAGTAAGAGTAGCCAAGAGGTTGGCTGAGTTGCCTTTGATTTTTGCCATTTGAAGAGATATTGGTAACACTGAGTGGGAATTGTGTATGTGAAATCTGCATATCAATCTACATTGTATTTTAATCAAATGTGTAATATAACAATTTTGATTCTGTTAAGTAGTTATAACTTATTTTTCTCTATATCAAGTTATAAATATACTTTAGCTGCCCTTCAGGCTGTTCTGAGTATCAAATCTTGTGTCTCTTCTTGTTCAAGAAATAAAGGTTCACATTTTCTCTCAAAGGTTGAGGAGAAACAGTTGGAGACTCAGGAATGGAAAAAGAAGTATGATAAGCTTCATATGGAATACAAGGAAATGGGGTACGAATCTGTCCTGGCTTTTTTTTTTTTTGTATCTACTTACTTACTCCAGCTTCTCTTTCTAACTTATGTTCAATGCTTTTTTTCACTTTTTTTTTTTTTTAGAAAAATAGTTGCTGAGTTTGAAAGTACAATAACACAAATGATGGGTAAGTTCCATATTTACACTTTGAATGGCTTGGGTGGGGGGGAGAGGCATGCTTAGCCTAAGGTTACTAACTGAAGTTAGTACTCTTGCACCTCTGCTGGCATTGATATTTCAAGTGCTTCCAGGGTGAGTGTAAGGTTTCATACAAGGTAGAGTAGCACTTTTAGGCATATTCATACAGGTGTGATACCACTCGGTAGGTAATTATGACTTCCTCAATCAGGCATGAACACATCTAGCTTTTTCTTATTCTTCAGTGGAGTGTGAGCTGTTGGTTTATTAAAACTGGCAGATTCGGTTGTCTGCACCTTATGTTTAACTGTTTATTATCTGACCTCATAAGTGATAAGATGTCAGTAGTTCTTGCTGGACAGATTTGGCCTTTGCTTCAGTCAGATTTGTGGCTTCAAAGCTAGGAAGATATCAAATGAAATTTGTTTGTGTAGGTACATTCTCTTAGGTCAAAGCTGAAAAGCCAAATCTATGCCTTACTTAAATGTAGTTCTTTAAGGAGACTGAATATTATGCCAGCTTTTTTTGTGCTGCTTTAAGCTTATGAGAAACATAGGTCAGGTGTACTAACAAAAACTTGTCCTGAAAGAATTTGCTATGCTGATATGGCTTGTTATCCCAGTCTCCTCCAGATCTTCCAACTATTGTATATATTTAATGAGAACAAGTATTTTTTTTTTGATTCCTTACTTCTCTTGCAACATTTGAGGCTCCTGTTATGGTAAACTCAAGGGTAGTGTTTTGACTACATTGCAGGAGAAAGTGCTTTAGGCAAGCACTTTATAATTGGTCTTTCATGGCCTTGGGATTGGTGTGAGGTAGTTTGTAGCAAATAAAAATGAGTGCTTCCTTAAAACCAAAGCTATTGTCTCCTTTCAGAGGAGAGGCTACATAAGGAAAAAAAAAAAAGGTTTCATAAAGGGGAAGAACTGAAGGGGTGGGGATTATCTGTCCATACTATGGAACTGGTTTTATGCTAATGCAGTAACTATCATGAGTGTAACCCTTTTAACTCCACTTTCTTTAGAGGATGCTCAGAAGCAGAAGGAATTTTCAATGAAAGAAATGCAGAGAATCATGGAAGAGAAGCAACAAGTTATCTCAGATTTGAACTCTACAGAGAAATCTTTCTCTGAACTCTTCAAACGATTTGAAAAACAGAAAGAAGTGATAGAAGGTTACCACAAAGTAAGATGCTATAATGTGAATAATATCCTTCTGAGATAAGTGAGATGTAGTGGAGAGGAAATTATGATTTTTCTAGAGCAGCCATTAATTAGTATTGGCATTACCTGTAAAACCAGGTGCTAAGTTGCTGTTTGTTTAAAGATTTTTTTTTTTTTTAAAATCACTGGTTTGTTTTATTTAGTGGCTGGTTTAAAGTATGATGATCTCTGTTAGAAGCCAAAGTTTCTTCAAACAGAAGAATGAGCTGTCTCTTGCTGCATGCATATAATTTTTCTGTTAATCATAGAGACAGTGTCACGTAGCAACTGCTGTGTAAGGGCAGCTTGTTTCCCCTTCATGTTGAATGGATGCTGAAGAGGATTTGCTATTACGAGTCAAAATCATAATAGTTTATTGGGCATTATTTAGCTTTAAAAAAACCCCACCAAAACCAAAAAACAAACCCACAACCTAGCTTGGTAAAGTCAGGCTTTTGTTTGCAGTGTTTTCAGAAACTGGAGGAATGAAGCTATGAGGAGCATAAGCTATGGTTTCTTAATACACAAAATGCGTAAAAACTGATTCAGTGTTTAAAAAAGTGCCTTCAGGTTTTTTTTGCCTTCAGTTATACTTTAATGTCTGTTACTTGAGCTTAGAACTATCCTGTTAGAAGTTTCATGGTAGACTAGGTTTGAGAAACGGGTATAAGGTCTGTGTTACACCTTAAGTTTCTGCTTTACTAATGTGTCAGGCTTCCTTCATCTTGTGTCCTTTCCATCTCTACACCCTAAATTCAGAAGCCCTTTCCTTAGTGCAGAGTTAAAACATCACTTGGAAACAGTTGTTAAATTTAAGGCCTGGAATTAGTACAGAGCCTTAGGACTTTTCAAACAGTTCCAACTTACTATACCTAATAAAATAAGGTGTCATAGTGTCTGTGCCTACCAAGGTCACTTTCTTGTTGTTAAATGTTGGATTCATTTATGTCAGGGTCCAAAGCCTGAATCTTTCCTTGGATTCTCTGAAGTAGTTGGATTTCTAGCTATTCTTAAGACAATTGCAAGCTAAGACAAAGCTGATTTTAAAAAAACAACCAACAATAAAAGCCCCTACCCCCCTGCCAAAATTGATAAGTGACCTTAGTTTTAGTGACCTTTCCCCTTTAGTAAAGTTTATTAGTAAATAAACAGTATATTGGGAGGGAAATGGGGTGATTAAATCTTGATTTGCAAAGTTAAGAGAGTTGAAGGGGGAGCTTTAGTCCCTGTGTAGATCTGTGGGACTTCACAGTTGGTCCTGTTATTCTGATGAGAAAATACTGCCACTGTGATGTAGTCACATAGCCCATTTGTGGAGAGACTCTTCCATCCAGTAGCCCATAAAAAGCTAAGCAAGCTCCTTTTTTTGGGACAGAATGAAGAAGCTCTGAAAAAATGTGCTGAAGAATACCTGGCTAGAATTAAAAAAGAGGAGCAGAGATATCAAGCATTAAAGGCACACGCTGAAGAAAAGCTGCAACAGTAAGTACAGTCTCAAGAAGCCAGGTACTGGGAGTGAAATAGTTTTCACAGTTGCTGCAAAATGTGGTTCATTAATGCCAAAACTTGGCTTAAAACATTTTTAGCTTGGGGATTAATCCAAAGTACAAGCATCAAATGTGATGTCTATGAATAGTTTTGCTGTGCTGTCTGAAAGGGATGTAAACACCATTTGCTTCCATTTCAGAGCAAATGAGGAAATTGCTCAGGTACGAAGCAAAGCTACATCAGAGACTGCAGCACTACAAGCCAGTCTCCGCAAAGAACAAATGAGGATCCAGTCTTTAGAGAGGACCCTTGAACAAAAGGTGAGTCAAAATGCTGTGGGTGAGTCTCTTGAAGCTATTGCCTTAGACTAGGTCAAGAACTACCTTGTACCAGTGCTAGAAATAGCCATGCTGACTGTGCTGGTTTTCATGGCTGCTGTCTTGGCAGGCTTTGGGAAATAGGCATTGAAACTTAAGGCACAACTCTATTATGTCAAGACTTAGCTGTATGTTTAGATTGTTTGGAGCAAAAGGTTTGTTCCCAAAGGTGGGTCACGGAAGTGATTAATCCAGGCTACTGTCTCAGGAGGTTAAACTACTGAAGGAGACAGTGATGTCTCTTTAACACTTTAACATGTCACAGAGCAGAATCTAGGAAGGAATCTTAACTATCTGGTTCAGCTCGTTCATAAACATGATTTGTAAGCTGTTAGCCCTCATACAGACTCTTTTGTACTGATGGAACTCTTTCAATATTGTTCAGACCATCGATCCTTGTATTTTATATTGTTTCATATTGCATAGATAAAGTCTTAGAATGTCTTGTAAAGGCACGTAGGTTTCCTGTGTTAGAACCCTTTAAAGGAAAAAGCTTTTTGAGTGAAAAGTCATACTGCTGGAGATGCATGCTATTAGTTTTACTGCAGTACAGTTGTATTGTTGCCAGCATTGAAGACTCAAAAATAGATAATGCTGACACATTCCTGTTGGGGAAAAGTCCTGTATTTGTGTTAGTCTTCAGACTTACGGCTAAGGCTTGCATAGCTGCAGAAACAGTAGGTGTGTACCTGGAGAGATAAGCCATTTAACACAGAACTAGTTTTGTTCCTGTTAGAAATACAGTAGCACTTTTAACATAAAGTTAAAATAAGTGTTAACATACTGTTATTAAAATGGCTTGACCATATAAGGTATTATATAAACTGGGAATTATTGCCACGTGTCAGTAAAACTATCAAAGCATCATCCTACAGAGTTGTTTGTCTTGTGAAGATTAAAATCTAAACTGTCACTATCTTGAATTTTGGTGTATCTAACAAAAAGACTTTGAGTCTGAGAGATCTTATTTCCCTAGATCAGTTGGTCTCCGTGTATAATGGTATAGTCTTATAGTCTGGAAGAAGTAGAGACAATATAGTGGATTCTGGCTCACTTCCTGAGGCTTTTAAGTTGCCATGGGATCTTCTACAAAGTTGTCTGTCCTTTAGAGTAAATTTGCATGAGTCACTGGCATGTAAATGGACTTTTTATTCCATGTGTTGGCAAACATGACTTGTTGTGACTTATGCCTAAGCTTACTACATTTATGTAGTGACCTACCTGAAACTCATTTTTTTTTTTCCTGTCTTCAACAGACTAAAGAAAATGATGAATTAACGAAAATCTGTGATGACTTGATCTTGAGGATGAAAAAAATTTGATAGCTTAAGTGTCTTGTAAATATGTCGTCTGACTTCTGTCTTGTGTGTTCTACTCACTTTTTTTAATTATATATGTGTGGAGAAAAATAAAACTCTTGACTTGCACTTGTCTTGAATATTGTTCTGTATCTTTTGTAGGAAATGTCAATAAACCACTTCCAGTAGATAACAGTGTCTTGCGTGATGTTTTCACATGTTACTCAAAGGAAAAGTTTTTAATTGTCTCATGTTAGGTCTTTTCCCTGTGTAAGAACACCAAGGTTCCATACTTGTGTCCTGGCTTTGCTAGTGAGGGTCAGGATGGGCCACTGTTGCTATTTTGCACTTCCTGCTGTCTCGCTTAAAACATTCCTGAGTTACAAGACTGTAATAATAAAAATAAAAGAATACAACTGAAGTTCCAAATTTTTTTTTGCTTCCCTAAATACTTTATAGCATTTGTGACAGCTCAAGTTTTAAGATGAGCGGGAGTGATTCTGGTTTTGCAGACGAGCCAGGCAGAGCACTGAATAGCAGGACAGATTACTTGCTACTCTATCTCCATTATTATTATTTTTTATGTCACTCGTCTGATGCTATTGACTTTCCAGTGACCAGGCGAGAACACCCTGCCAATTGCCTGTAATGGAAAGCCTTGAGAAATAGAGGCTGCAGGTCACAGGTTATGATGAAGTCATCTGCTGGTGCTCTCATTAAAGCTATCTCGGACAAGCTGGTTTTTATCTAACAGACATTAACAGGATTGTCTCACTGCGAGCTACAGCTTTCTATTTCTAATATTACTGGGAGGTCATTCCTTCACCTGCCTGACTAGTAGCTGTGTCTTTCAGAAGGGCTCTTGCTGCTGGGTGTGCTCTTAGCTGTACTTGGAGCCCTTCCCTTACATGTGAGGGTAGTCTGCCAGGGCGGGTGGAGAAAGGAGCAGCGGCGCTTGGGAGTCTGGAGTCTGGTCTTTGGTAAGGTAGCTACTGATCAGTATTGTGATGTGTATCAGCTTCCTATAGAGCAGAACAGGTCTACAGTTAATTAACATGCTTCAGGTTCATGGTGTGTGGGATTTTCTTTGTGACTTCTGCACTGACCTGAGAGTGTCAGTAGCAACACTATTGAATGCCTGGCTCCTGGAGAGGTTGCACTGCTGTAAGTTCTCTTGTAATTTATAGCTTAGGAAAGTTCTGGATGGTAGCAGAGAAAAAAGTAGTCGCAGAACATTGTTTTTAAACAAAGTTTACCCCCTGCTTCAACTTTAGAGAGTAGGGATTACTTCAGACTGTGTTGAGATGTTCCTTTGGATATAGACTTAACCATACAGCTGAGAAATCTTGCATTTGGTCTAATTTGTGAACTGTCTTGCATGTGTGTGTTTAATTATGGAACTGGTTTCTATTAAAGTCCTCAGAGTACTGAGGGTGCAGGCTCATGTTAGCCTACAATTAGGTAAGGTTTGGCATGTAGCTGCAAAGGTTAGACCTGCTCTTTCCTCCCTGGTGTCAGATCATCTCAGTGGCGTGATGAGCTGGATGAACTGGTCTAGGGGACAGGGTGTTGACGGGATGAAACTGCTGTTTTGCAGTGGATCAGTGTGCTATGTGGGCTCACTTTTGTACATTTTACATTAAAAGGGCAGAGCATTTCAGCAGAATCCCTGGCTACATTAATGCAATGCTGAACTTGTATTTATAAACTTTATAAACTCGCATTATTAGGGATAAGCCTGCAATGCTAAATCTCTCCACAAGATGCAGCTGCTGCTCTTTGAAATACTGGCTGTGCTAGACTGGGCTGTGCTTCAGGATGTTGCAGGGGTGGAGATTGTCCCTCTCTTCTCTAGTTGTGCTTAATGCTAATAAGAATTGTTTTCATAGATTCCTGTTGGAGAGGGCAAAGAGCTGTGAAGTGATATATGCCAACAGACTGCAATTAACTAGTGACAATGCTGCCTGGAGTTTTTGTGGTGCCAAAGCGTACTCTGCACAGTGTGTGCCTTTAGGGGACTGCTGCATAAGAGGGAGCACTGGGATCTTTCCCTACCTTCCTTTTTTCTTTCAGGGTGTTTCTTTCTGCTGTTTATGCAGAATATCTCTAGTCCAGTAGTTTGCTGGGTGAAGGGAAGAGAGCTGCTAGGTGGAGAAGGGAGGGGAGACTTTCAACCTATTTTGTCTGTTGCTTGAATATAGCAGCCTTACAGACACATGGTCCTCAGTCTGCTGGTAAGTGTGGATACAGAAGTCTAGTAGAGACCAGCATACCAGATACAGGTGCTGTGGTAGTATTGGTGCCTGACATCGTGTCTCATATCACACGTTATCAAGAATTACTCCTTGTGTGGCCAGTTACTGCCTGTTGATATTAGATAGTGGAAATTGCAGTGCAGTGTAATGTGGAAGGACAGCACACTCCACGTCTGCTGTAATCTGTGACTGCGGCCTGGGAAATCTGCTTGGGGCTCTTCTGTTTGCTGGTTGTGTCAGTACTTACAAGAAAACTGACAGTATGTGAAAACCAACATTTGAATGGAGATTGCTGTGAATGCTTGGGCAGTGAAGAGGATGACAGCAGTTTTCAAATGTGTGAGTCCCCAAGGCTTAGCTTCACGGCATTACCTAGCTTTCAGCTCGAATAACTGTATTTTGCTTGCCAAAGGCTGGGGAGCTGGGGGTCTCTGTGTTTTTAAACTGCTCAGAAGGGATGGCTTATTTTTCTCTGCAGGTGCAATATGTATCCTCCAGCTCCAGAGGGATGGAGCACCTCTCCTATGAAGACAGACTGAGAGAGCTGGGGTTGTTCAGCCTGGAGAAGAGAAGGCTCCGGGGAGACCTTATAACAGCCTATCAATACCTGAAGGGAGCCTACAGAAGAGCTGAAGAGGGACTCTTTGTCAGGAAGAGTGGTGACAGGACAAGGGGCAATGGTTTTAAATTGGAAGAGAAGAGATTTAGATTAGATATAAGGAAGAAATTCTTTACAGTGAGGGTGGTGAGGCACTGGAACAGGTTGCCCAGGGAAGTTGTGGATGCCCCATCCCTGGAAGTGTCCAAGGCCAGGCTGGATGGGGCTTTGAGCAACCTGCTCTAGTGAGAGGTGTCCCTGCCCATGGCAGGGGGGTTGGAACTAGATGATCTTTAAGGTCCTTTCCAACTCTAGCCATTCTATGATTCTATGAACTTAACCCTCACACATCTGTAAGAATTTAGTATTTTGTAATTCCTAGCTGAAAAGTATCATTTAAATGTTACCTTCCTTATTTTAAAGAATCATTCTTGTTATTATCCTTCCAATGCTGGACAGTCCCCATTCTTTTACAGCATACAATATAGATGGCCAGATGCACATTCATGAATGTGTGTGAGCTGCTGTACACAAAATACATGTGTGTTTCAGGGGGATTAGTTAGTGTACCCTTACTGAGATAAGGATCAGGCTGGCTGGTTTGTTATCTTATTGCCACTTACTTACTGAGCCTCATCTGATGTGAATTGGCCTCTCTGCAAGCAGATAATAGGAGGGAAAATTGATACTGCTTGGTGCCTTTGCTCACTTGGTTTTATTTATTATTTATATGAACAACTGCTAAGTGCTGTACAAACAGAAGATGACAGTTCTCGGTCCAGCCAGCCTGTTCCCAGTTCAAGTATATGGGAGGATGTATTTTATTTCAGAGCCTATTGGGGTGGATCAAAGGTACTGACCCTGCTTACGTGATCCAACAGCATTGGTGTGTTCAGATCAAGAGCTTCCACAGGTCTGTGCTTTTAACACCTTTTCGTGGCACTTCTTGGGATCTCCAGAAAGTCTTCAAGGTACACATCTGCCCTTGGACTCTTCTTGACCGTACTTGCCACCCAGGCAATCTGTGCCATATACCTGCACTCATGTTGGTCAATCTCTTGTAATGAGACTTTTTCTTCTCTCAGGCTTCCAAAGCAAGCATGACTATGTAGGCATGTAGGCAAGCAAGGCATGTAGGCAAGCCTTGCCTACATGGTCCAAAGTCACCTTCTTTCCAGCCATTTGCACTCCTGTTCCACCAAAACTGGTTTTCAGCATAACATTCATCATGGTCCGAGCACAGATTTTAGTCTCTTGTGTAGTTAAGGACTTTGGTTCAGAAGCTGTGCTTTAAACCCTGCTGGATTCAGGGAGTGGCTCCAGATTGATCCTAGAGTCAGTGGGTTGGATTCTGGCCAACTTTCTAGTCCTTTTGCACTACTCTGACAGTAGAAAGTAATTAAAGAAATGTCATAGTTTGACATAAGGGAATTTCAACAGAATCTTCTCACTGTGAAATTGGAACCAGGGAAGGGCTGAAGCAAACTCTGTGACTTCAGCTGGACATCTAAACATACAGCTTCGCTGCTAAGGTTACAATTTATTGTATACCTATAGCAGGTATAACTCATATTTTTTTTTCCCCTCTCTTGTTATGAAAATTTAAATTGTACAGAAAAAAACCAGAGACATAATGAACCATCTCTTAGTTTTCCTCAGTTTGGAGGATGGATTTATTACCTGAACCAGCAAACAGCAGAGCATTTTAAAGCAGAAAGGGCAAATTAATACTATTTTTCCACTGGAAGACAAACTTATAAAGCGTTTTGCTTCAGCATGCTGTCTTTGGCTGCATGAGGGGCTCTCTGACTTTTCAAAAGTCATTAGATGATGACATGACTAATCTTTTCATGGTTTTGAAAGACCCATGTGGTTTTGACTTTGTCAAATGGATCAGTCACAGCATCTACTTTCTTACATATTTCTTTTCCTTTCCAGTACGGCTAATGCAGACAAACTAAATCCTCTGGAGGAGTGAAGGGGAAGGAAGTTCCTTGCGAGTTTTGTCCTATTTTTAATGACAGTGCCAGTAAAATTAACAGCAGTTTACATTAGATATTTTATTTTCAGTGCTTGCTGCTAGGTTTTTGCCCGTGATGTCTTGCTGTTTGAAAGTCTCTAGTAGTTTGCAGACTCGGAACCTGTGTCAGACCTGATTTTTCTCTCTCGTGAGAGTTTCCCCGTGGTGAAGTTCTGCTGTCCTTAGGAGGGTTAGTGTGTAACTTTATCCAGCTATACAGAGTCTCTCCTGGCTCTTGGTGTGCGAGAGAACAGTCCCTTGGCTAGTGTCACCTGTCAGAGCACTGCAAGAATTGATGGAGCTGGGGACCAGCTTGCCTGATGACATTTGTATGATAGGTCTCAGTGGCCCAGAAGCAGCTGTGACTGTTTAATGGGGTTAACATGTGTTATGGGTTGCAGCAGAGCACCAAGTGTGCTCACATGTGTTGTATGGCTTGTTAGGCTTGAGGAAAGAGTCATGGGGGACACAAACATGTGGTGAATCTTCCTCCCTGCATCTCTTTAAATCCAGGTAGACTTGCAGTGCAAGTCTGGGGGAAAGGCCTTCAGACCCTTCCAGTACTCGCTTATCTGTTGACTTAGTCCAAAACTTGGTGTCTAGCCCTTTTGTATAATGCCAGGGTCAACTTCAGACTCTTCTGGAGGAAATGTGGCAGGATGGTATGGAGCTATCTAATGAATCATTTAAACTTTTTCTTCTCTTTCTCTTCTCCAAGCTTGCTGAGCAATATTATACGCTGGAGCTCGGTTCACTGCCTTACTTTTTGCTTTTTCATTTCTTTTAATGCCTTAAAAATAAGATTGCTTTCTAGTGTCTGATTTAACTTGATCCTCAAAGAAACAGTTTCCCTGCAGTGCCATGTATTTTTTTTTTATTTTTTCCAAAAGTGAGCCTACATCGCTCCTTCCCAGCGCAAGTAAGTGTGCTTCTCAAATTCAATCAACCCATTTCCTTTTGTACAAGTTCTTCAAGCCAGTTCTCTGTTATTCACCCCAGAGAATGCACCAGCCAAAAAGAGAACAAAGCGAACAGAAAGGTGATGCTGGCTTTGAGGACCAAGCAGCACGTATTAATCAGTGTGAAAGGGCTGTGTGTCCCAGAGGGCAGGAGGGTGCCAGGTGTGCCCCAGTGGTGAGGGAATACAAATGTTGTACAATAGTTTCTTGTCTGGGTTTTGTCCCCAGTTTAAGTGGACAGGTACCATTAAGGAAAAAAAAAAAACCAACAAAACAACATTGGATGGTAGACCCAGGAACCGAACATTTCTTGGGAAGTTAGTTACACAACGTTTCATCATGCAGAAAGTTCCACTGCTTGTCTGTCTTTTGACATTTAAAAAAACATTCCCTGCCTCTCTTTCCATTAGCAAACCCAAAAGGACTGTGTTTGAGAGGCAAGCGACAAGCGTTACCCTGGCTTGCACCAAGGAGTTGTGCGGGGGCCCGTGCCTGACAGCTGATAATTTTATTTATAATCGTGGCGCCACAATTCGCCATTCTGTTTGAAAGCATCGTCGGTATGACAAGGGAGAACTATGTTTGGGTTGGAAGAGAGGTAAATGCTGATCTAAAAAAAGATCCTCAGCCTAGCTCCTAAAATGTGCTCAACAAAGCTGAGGAGGCAGGGATGCGGCAGCTGCTCTGTTTTCCCAATCACAATATCATCTGCTGCTACCCTGATATTATCGCTGCAATTCACCATGGCCCCCAGAGCCTAGATGCAGAGAGTCATCAGATATAATCCATAATATCAATCAATAATGTTGTTTATTAGATTTTGCAGTAAAGATGGGGTTTAGTCCATTACAGGGTATAGTGGTCTGGGTGACAGGATCTGAATTTGAGTGCTGGATCTGAGTGCTGAGTAGTAGCAATGCTCCTGGAGAAACCACTTTGGTGCTCTGCACCTCTGTTTCCACAGTAGAGGCTAGAGATTAACAATGTCTGCTGCTTTCACGCAACACACTTGGAGATTCTTAGTTCCAAAAGCTGTGTTACTAATATTTTCCATCTGATGGGCAGCCTGGAGCTAGTACTTTAAATTTTAGCTGCCCAGATCTCGTGATAGGAAAGCCGTTGTTCCGATAAATGAACTAATTAACAATGAAGCATCACATCTGGTTGAAAAATCTCTGCTGCAGTTTCTATGGAGATTTCTGTAAATAAATTAAATCCTTTCCAAAACAGTGTTTTGATCAGCAGTTGTTTCCAAACAATGGAACTTGTATCAGGGTCCCAAATCTGAAGCCTCCAGCCGAGATTTAGTCCCGCTGGAATCCGGGGATATCAGGTCTGGGGGATTTGCTGTGGGTTTAACTCTTTAATGTAGGTGATGTACAAGATCTCCCCCTTACAAATAGAAACCCGATTTAAACTGATCTGGCACTTTTTGCATTACCCATGACAAGCGCCGTAGGAGCTGTCTCTGTTCATAACGCAACGGTACCTCTAAACCAGACAGTGTAGTAAACATCACCCGCTTGTCGTGAGAAAAATGTGCTGCTTCTAAATAAAAATGGAAATAGCCCCTTGTTTTCTGTAAAATGAGGGCTTTAAAGTAGTCTGAGTGGTGGCCACTGTTGAGGCCCCGAGTGATCAGTGCTGGGGGCGAGGCAGAGGCACCTCGTGGGCATCCCCGAGGACTGGCCACTGCAGAGCCCGCGGCAGCTGGTGCGTTATCACGCACCATTTATTTAGCTGGCACCGACAAATCCATTGCTCAAACCCCTGACATTTCAATACTTGGAGCGACTCAACACCAGCACCGGGTGTTATTAACCACTTTCTGGTGCCCGAGGTCCTTCCAGAGACAATTATGCAAGGCGGAGCCTGGAGTCAGTTTGTCTGCCAGGGGTCTGTTACTCATTCCTCCCCTCATCTTTTACCATAGAGCCCATCTGAGGAGCCCTGGGAAAACGCTTGTGCGTTCAGCTTAGATAATGACAGAGCGCAGAGGCCGAAGGAGGATGCTGGTGGTGACACCAGCTGGTGATGTGGGACGAGGTGACTGAGAAATGTGTATCACTGATCAATAGCTGGACCAGGTGTGAATGTACCATGAAACATCCTTGGCATAAACTGAGAATATTGTGTCCATCCAGATTGCACGAAAAAAAAAATTAGGAAGTATCTGTGCATACTTGAGAGTAAATGTTGGTTGCATTTGGCTGCTTCCTGAAACAGAAAAAGTCCCATCTGGAGGGAAATGAGTCTCCCAGTGCCCTTTGGAGTTAGAGGTGCCTAATCTTAATTTCCAGGATTAGGTCTAATCTGATTTGGACTCGATGATCTCAAAGGTCCCATCCAACCAAAAATATTCTGTGAAAATATTCTGTGATTCTGAGTATCCATGCTAACCTGAGCAGGAAAAGAACTGCAATTTGAAATGTTGGCAGTGTGTTTGTCTTCTTCTGTTTACATATGTCTATTTATAGGTATACCTGTGTCCATATGTATATGCACATCTCTGTATGTTTCACTCCTTGCTTTTTGACCAAAGCTTCCTAGGACATCAGCAGCAGATGATGTGTTCTAGCAGATGTCTGTTGGGAAGCATGGCTAAGGGTTGTTTTTAATATCCACCTATTCATTTTTACCCCAGCTCTAGCTATGCAAGCTACAGCTCGTTGTAGCAAGTGTTATGCAGAGCTGGAGCTGGTGGTTCCTAGTATCCTTGTTGGGGGATCTACAAGGATGAGGCTGGCTGCAGAGAATTGACTATTCCCCCTTGCATAAGAATCATAACTCACTCAAAAGGGAGATCTTTGAAGCTATATGTGAGAAGTAGGCGTGACACTTTTATTGCTTTATAATTAGAGTCAGGGTCTAACTGCCTTGTGAGCTTATACAGGTGGCCAAGCTTCTTGAACCTAGAGGTGATATCCCAAAATCTTCACGTGCTGAAAGCCACCAGCCTTGAGCCGAGTGCTGTGGAGAAGAGGAGAGCAGTTCACAGGCAGGCGATGATAACTTCATCCCAGAGGTCCCATTGCAACACAGGAGTGGTCCTGTCATGCAGCCTGGTCTCAGCTACCCATGCCCTGCGCCGCTGGGGATGTGGAGTGCCTCTCGCAGCCCCCCCAAGGGTTTACCAGCTTGGAAAAGTCCTGTTGTAGCCAAACAAGGGTCCTGATCCGCTGACAGGAGAGCACTTTGCATGGCTGCCAGGTGGTTTTCAGCTGATTAATGTGGATGGAGAGAGAGCAAAGCAGCTAGATTGCTGTAGACAAGGAATTAGGCTACCTGTACTGCCTGTCCAAGTGTGAAACTGCTGTGCACTTAATTAATTGCTTTGCTCACAGTGATATTCAGTTTCTCGGCATTGTAAGGAATATTATTTATGGGAACTTTATCCTCCTGGCAACAACAAAGTAATTACTTCAGACTGCATCTTTCAGTTTGATTTTCCTGTGGTTTGTGGCTGTGAAATCCAGAGGATGTTAAAGAAATGGATAAAAAGGATTTACATTGTGGATTCTTCCAAGTAAAATGAAATCCAGCTTGGGTTTTAGTTTGATTAACAATGAGTAAAATATAAAGGAAAGTGCTGTAACCCAGAGATTGCAGGAGAAATTAAGTGGATGGGCCAATTTGAGTTCCGAGTCTTCTGGTGTGACTCAGGAGAGGCTGTGGGTCCCCGTGTTAGCAGTGAGCCTGTCTCCAAGTCTATACGGGTGTGCAAAGAGTGGTCTGAGCCATGAATTCATGGTAGATAATGGTGACGGACTCCAGAGCTCAGGGAAGGCCACTGGCAGAATGCTGTCTGTTGGACACAGGGCAGAAGGAGCCAACATGATTTTCAGCCCGTGGTTTGCAAAAAGTTGGGGGTCCATGAGACATAAATACATGTTGCAAGTGGGTTTGGATTCTCCAGTTACTAGTTCATGCCTGCTTTGGTGTGCTGATGGAGGTCTGCAAATAAGAAGAGGTGAAACCAGGATTGCTTCTTCCTTCTCACTTGGAAAAATCAAGACAAGACAAACCAAACTGCAAGGCAGCACATCCACACCATCTGCAGCAAGGTGCAGGAAGGAGTTAGGTTTTCACCTTGACTATAAAACTGTATGCTCTCAACTTGCTTTAGTCCCACTGCAAATCTTACAGGACTGAGGTAGCACCAACAGAAACCATCATCACCTCAATAATAGTGATAAAGAGATCCAAGGCACGTTTCAGCACGACTCTCATGCATGGGAAGCTAGAAATATCCTGGTGCTATAAGGTCAGATCCTCAAAGGCGTTTAGACACATTATTTTCATGGATTTCAATGGGAAAGATGCACCCACTCATGAGGAAGACCTGAGTCCTCTTCCTCCTTTACACACTGTGCTTTGCCTGTGGGGAGATGGCAGAGTTGAGGTGAACCCCTGCCACTACGCTGCACTCTGCTGCAATTTCTGTCTGCTGAAATACGTTTTAATATAACTTATGATTCTAAAGGTATCTTCAAAAACATATATCTGAAGCAAGCTGTTGTCACTCCAGTGGAATCAAACGTTTCCTCTGGCCGAGAGCTAACCTGCCTCCCAGCTGTTTCCCCCAACACAAAATGCACTTCTCCAGGGCGGGAGGCTGGTGTCACAGCAAATTGCCTTTCCTTTCCTTTTCATCTCCCTCGTCACAGCTCTGCACACGGATCAATAGACCACTTCCAACTCTCAGCTTTCTTTTTAGGCCAGTGGAGAGATGATCTCTCCTTTACAAAGAGAACTAGGGAGGTGACACAAGAAATCCTCCTGGATTAGAGCCGCTGATGGGTCACAGCAGGAGCGGAGAATGAGTTGCAGGAAGGAACCGGTAGGTTTTAAGGACAGTGACTTTTAAAGACTGGCAGGTTGGGGCCATGCTGAAAGTCTGCAGAACACACCCAGGACTTTTCACTCCAAATGCTCTTACCTGACTGAAGGTCTGACATGTGAGCCATGATTTCCTTGGGGAGAAGTCTCAATTCTTTCCCTCCATCCTGTTTCAAGTCACATCCATCCTGACAAGAGCAACAAAGAGCCAACACCTCCTCACACAGAAATAAATGGAATTAAGAAACCCGCCTTGCTAGAATAAGATAACAGCATCTCTGTGAACCACAGGATGGGTCCGTAGAGCCATGTGTGTCCTGGGACACGTCCCTTGCAAAGACATTGCAGGTGCTGGGGTGTCTTTGTCTCCAAGAGTGGGGCAAGCCGAATTGCAGCAGTAAAGATCTGAGGCTCTGTGGTCTCTAGCCCATGTCCCCATGTCCCTGTGGCTGCCCGAAGTGCATGGTATGTCCACGGGCAAAGGCAGTTTCTGGCAGGTGGCTCCAAGCCTGGGCAGGCTGGCTGTGTTGGCTCTCCATAGGTAACAGACACAGGTCCTGATGCAGCTGGACTTGCTGAGCCAGGGTGGGGTAAAGGTGGGGAAGGTGGTCCAGCAAGGAAGGCAGGCATCTCAGCTCCTGCTTTCTGTTACAGGTGGGAGTTCAGACATTTCCCAGGCCCAAGAAATTCTTGCAAATGACCTGAGTTTTATTTAGACTTGGAATTTACAAACTTCTTAAATGAGTTCTAAGAGGCTCTCTCAGCCCAAAATTTGCTGAGTGAGAGGGAGAAGCAAAACAGGGATTTTATTTCCTCCCTAATCTTTTTGCAGCTACTGGTGAGGAAACAAGAAGCATTTTATTTTTTTTTTTCAGCCCTTCTTTGCTCTCAGACTTTTCTGTTGGGAGAGTGGGTTTTTTTCATGGTTATTGTGATTCGGGACTGTGTACACCAGCAAGTGACTGACTCTGCATAATAAATTGGAGGCGACCTGAAAAAAATGGGTAAGCTGCAGTTTTGTGGGAGTTCAAAAAAATGTATGCTCCCAAACCTGTTTGTCTGTATATTGACTGTTATTTCCAATTGCCAAGGAACTGCATGTACGCTTCTGCTTTTTCAAAAGCACATTGTGTGTTGTTGACACGAGGCACTTTGGCTCCTAAATACTGTCAAAAAGCCTTGTCAAACAGGGAGAGATTTTCCTCTTTCTCTCCTCTCTCTCTCTGTCCCTCTTCTCCCTTCTCTCTCTCCTTCTCCCTCCACCTCTCTCCCTCTGATATGGGATATGGGGCAAGAGGATGCTCTGTGCAAAAGGATGAATTTCAGCCTGTGCATTCAGCAGTGCCGTTTGTGTTTCTGACCTTTTAAATGTATAAGCACCCAGTGCAATGGCAGTGACCTTAACAAGGTGACAAAGCCCTCAGCGTCACGCATGAGCAATGATTGCCTGCAAAATGGCATGAGAAGGTGGCAGCCCTGGTGCAGAAACACCGAAGGTCAGGAGATCAATGCATGCACCTGAAGGCTAGCTGTTGATGGGAACCTTAATCTTTAATTAATATAAAGTGCTTAATTAATATATAATCCTTAATTAATATAATTAGTCTTAAATAATTTAAATAAAAAATTGTTTTGAGTCATGATTAGAAGCAACAAACGTTACTGAGAAAGGCAAGGAGCTAACATTGTTATTTTGGCTCAGGAAGTGTAATATGAAAGGCAAAGGTAGGTAGCCTTTTCCCCCTGGATTTTGTGCCTCTGATTGTAACATTCTGGTTCAGGAATGTCCATTAATATTAAATAATACACTTGGGTGACTTTTGTAGGTGGAAGCCAGAACTGATTTCAAAGGACTCCAAAGGAGGCCCTTCATAAAGGAAACAAGTAATTACACATTGTTTTTTATTTTGTTATGTTTTTACCTTATTTGCGTCCAAGAAACTTTAAATAGGCTTTCTTTGTTTGTCCACACTGGAGCAATATAACCAGCGAATTTGGCAGAGTCCCAGGTCCTGGCAGCAGCTGCCAATAAAAGCTCGCTGAGCAAGTACAAAAAATAAAATCACACAGTATCATTTTTAACTTTGATTAAGTTGTGCTGAATTGCTCCAAGGGAGGTAATGGGCGAGCTCCAAGGGGTTAGGACCAGCACGGGATGTGAAGGATGTTTGTCTTGCAAGTGTTTGCTTTGTGCTGTATATGTAGTTCCCACTGCTGGGGAAACACTTTGTCAAAAGCCCACTATTAAAAGAGTTTGGGGAATAAACATTACAACAACAGGAACAAATAAAAACCTTTATACCATAACGTGCATAGCAAGCCACTGTCAAATAGCGAATATGCTTTAAAATGCTCCCTGCCATCCAACGATGGGGCTGCCTTACATTTGCCAGCAAGTGGCTGAGCAATGCTGGGGACTGTCGCCCTCAGTCTGACGAGCCACAGCTGATGTGCCACAAGGAGCAAATGGGCAAAGGGCACCATCTCACTCTTGCTTTAGGATGACCACAGTAATTCTACTGCTCCTCTGCAGCGGGATGCTATCTAGCGTGGGATGCTAGGGAAATTGGCACCTGCTATTCTGGCCTTGTGTGCTGTGAAATGTCAGGGTTTGGGAAGTCTCCTGGAGCAGGCACATCTGAGAAGGGGAGGAGGTAGCCAGCTGAGTGATGGGAGCCACCACCAGCTCCTTGGGAGGTTATCTGTGGGTACCTGAGGAGCAGCGCCTGGGACGTTTGGCTGTTTGTGTTAGCCAGGCTCGTGACTCCTGTTTGGCGTGGTAGAGAGTTAACATAGGTCCATATTAATGAAGCCAACAGATTCAACCCATTCATGGGGATGTCCCCCATTCTTGCCTGAGGCTCTGGGGGCTGCTGGCTGTGCACCGAACAATTAAAAAAAAAAAAAATGCCCAAAATAATACCCACAAACACCGGGGCTCTGCGCTTTCCTAGTGACTTAACAGTCAAAACATTTCTCACTCTCACCAGAGCTGAGCTCAAAAATGAAAAACATTCAGCAATTGCTTGCACACAAAAGGTGCCAGGATGGAAAGCTGTTGCTTGCCTTCACTGACCCTTGGGAGTGCTTTCGCAGCCTCACAAATATTTGAGCTTTTGCTTTTTCCCCACTCTAGTCCTTGGTTCTGGTCCTGCAGTGTTGCAGAAGTTTAAGGCTGGTCTGTTGCTTAGGACATCCTTTGCTGGTTCCTAACTGTCTCTGTGACACCTCTTTGGGAGTTATCTCCAAGTATATGTTCAGAGAGCTGTCAGCCTTCACATGCTTCACATTTACATTTCCTTTAGGGTTTAGGCTCTTCCCTCTACGCCCAGGGTGCCGTAACACTAGGTCAGCCTCTTTTTCTCTGCTCCCTTCCATGGGGAACACAGCACAGCTTCAGAATCACAGTTCAGGATCGCCTCTTCCTTGACTTACCCTTTTTGTGGAGTGAAAACATCTTTACATGGAGAGGAGAGGACTGGAGGGGAAAATCCTCTAATCCCATCTAATTCCACCCAGCCTTGAGACCAGCTTGGACACCAGCCATTACACTGGAGAGCCCCAAAGCCTCAAACAGGCTTTTTTATTGCCTGACTTCTGGCAAGGAAGGACTAGCTGGGGACACAAAGTAAGCCTCTTTGCCCCTGCGCTGTTGTCCAGAATTTAAGTACTTTTTTCTTTTCTACATCTACCTTGTTCTATCACACAGCCCTACGATAGGTGATTTCCCCATTCACCTCTCCATCCTGATTCCCAGCCTCCCTTTGCTTGAACCTGTGTACTTGCTCAGCTTGAGTGGTTGCCGATTTCGTCCTCTTCCTGGACATTTCTGCTGGCCTTGCTGTTTGGAGGTTTAGCTCTGCTGCCCTCAGTAATTCCTCCTGAAAATCTTGGGTCCCACAAAGAGCTCTCTCTCGAGCCAGGAAACGTTTGTGCTTCCCATTTCATATGCAGATGCCAAAGTTGTCAGCTGTGGAGCAGAACTCTCTACTTTGTCATCCATTCCTTGGTTTCAAGTGAAAAAAAAACCCACACAACACCAAACCCCAAACAATTGTATTTCTTTTCATTCTTCCAGTTGCTGTAGTCTCAGTGCTCATCAATTGACTCCTCAGCCTTTGCATTCCTTTGGATACCATTATCCAGTGCCTCACTCGATTCACATGTTTTTCACCACAGTGAGACAGTAAAATTGGTTGCGTTTTTGTTTCCTCCACTTTATCCCATCATCAGCCCATTATGTACACTGTGTTTGCTTACACATTGGTATGAACATTATTTTTTTTTTTTTCTCTAGAAATCCATCACTCCCAGGAGTCCTGGCACTGGCTTCCTTCGTTTCTGCGTGGTTTGCCTGCTAACACACTGCTCCAGAGCATCTCTGGCCTGACCTCCATCCATCGTCACGTCTCACAGACACACGGGCTGACGTAACTTATGTGCTTTACAGTGGAGATTTTTCTTTTTAAACCCAAAGAAAGAGAGTAAAAACTGCAGTGAAGATGTGGATTTTAACTGGGGTTATATTTCACTTTTCTGCATGTGTCCTGGGCAGAGTAGGACCACTCTATGTGGGGCTGCAGATCAGACCTTGCAACAGGAGCTTCCCTGAGGGTTGTGGACTCCCTGCTGAGAGCAAGTGAGCAATTCCAACCCCAGACATGAATATCTTGTGCTGGTGAGATGAACTAGGGTGCCAGCAAGGTCCTGAGCAACCTGCTCCAGCTGACCCGGCTTGAGCGGGGTTTTGTACAAGAGGGTTTCCAGAGCTCCCTTCCCACCACAACTGCACTGAGATTCTGTGATCAGCAGAGGTTAAGGACTGTCTTGGGGGTGCCAGTGGGTTAGGACTAAGCCTTGCCCAAGTTTCAGAAGTCCAGCTGTGAGGAGATGGGTCCCACTGCAGCGTGGAAACAGAGGGTCAATGGGAAGGATGCTGCTCAGCTCAGAACTCGCCCAACTCAGCTCGTCACTCATGTAAAGCTGTGTTATTCCAAATATGGAATGGCTGTACTTATCCCTCTGTTTTTGGACAGACTCCACCCTGATTTTGCCTTAATTTTCTATCTTAGGCTACCTAAAATCACCTGACCTTTTTTTGTGGTCTTTTCTAGCTGTGAGGATGGACAGCTCATTTCTTTTTCCTCTGCCCATACCCATCCTTCATCTCTTGGCCTCTCTATTTTGACCTAACTTAAAAAGTAAGTCTATACATTTTTTGTCACCATTGCTACCTCCTGCTACAGCCTCTGTGTTCATTTTCTCCTTATGGACAGAAAGGGAGGGAGCTCTGTGAGGCCACTGCATGTTCCTCAGGTTTGGGGTGGTTTATCACTCAGAGGTGATAAAGATGGCACAGAGGGAGGTGGCCACCTCTGGTCTTGTCCCGTGGCTGAGTGGGTTGATCTCCAGGGCTCTGCAATGACACAGACAGCCTGTGACTGTAGGGAACACCGTTGAAGGACTTGGAGCCATTAAAAATGCTGCCAAATCTTTATAAGGAGAATTAATTGCCAAAGTGCTGGTTGTAGCTACAACTCAAGGCATGAATACACTGGATTCCTGCTCCTTTCTCTGAGCTCTTCCCTTGGAAACCTGTGCACCTCCTGTCATTCCTGGGCAGACAGCTGCTGTTTGCAGGATCTGACCATCTGTTTGCTACCCAAGGCTGCTGTAGTAAGTACTTTTCCAGTAATATCCCAGTTCTGCCAGATCATCTTTCCTGATTATCTCCAAACCCCATGGTTTTCAGGGCTGGAAGGGGGCTGTTTCAGGGTAAGACCCCTCCTCACAGACCTTTTTCATCACGGTCACATCCCCACGCTTCCCCGCCTTGCCTATCTACAACGTTGTCACAGCAGAGAGGAAGCTGTTGCCACACTGGTGACCTCTGATTTTTGTCTGTCTGTGCTGCAGTGAGTTGTGCATGGGGTGCCCACAGCTACACACTGAGCAGCTCTCCTGCTCCTTTCTTCTCCACCACTCACTGGATTTTCCTCCTAGACTTTGGATCTGTCTACATACTATGACGTGGGGAGTTGGTCCTCTTCCCTGACAGGACAACAGCAACACACCTAGTCAGGCAGCCCACAGGACCAGACTCTGTCAAAGTGTGTTTCTGTGTCATTTATGGCATCTACTAAGCCACCAAAAAAGCAAGAGTCAGATCTCCTGTCGTACCTAATGGGATTTCTCTGAAGGTGCAGGGGTGTCTCTTGTTGTAAGCACATGCTGTGAATGCAGCTGGCAGATCTGGTCAAGGAGATTTGTTATGTGTCTGGGTGCCCAGAGAATGAGAGGACTCGCCCAGAAGAAAGCATGTGTCCATGCATACTGAGTGAGAGCCACCAGCAAGGTGATCAGTGGGTGCGTGGCTCTAGGATAGCCCGTGATGTCTCTTGTCCATTGAACCTGGTCAGGAGAGCAGAGGAACTGGGGCTAGTAGTTTATGGCTCAGGAGGTGCCTGAGCAGCAGCTTCTTTTAAACCTTCACCTAGGGCTTGTTTAGACAACACAGGGCACAAATGTCTGGCCAGCCTGATCTCTCTGTGGGCAGCATGGCTGGAGATCTGCCAACCAAAGGGTAAAGGAGGCACCTGACGTGAAAAATTTATCATGAGGCTTTGAATGTGAAATTCTTCTCATGTGAGAGCACTGAGGAGGGGAGAGACATTTGCTCTCATTGGTTTTCTTTATGAAAACCCACAGGTTTTCTTTGGCTGCTTCTGTAGCACGTTTGAAAACAGAAGAAACCATTTCTTAGGGAGCAGCCGATGTTGGGCAACGGGCCCTTCAACTCCCAATGTGTTTCCATTGACTTTCACATATTTTTGTCATATTTCTTTTGGCCTGTGCTATAATTTAGGCACTTGCTTCTGTACCTCTCTGGTAAAGGTTTAAATGGAATTAAAATCCCATGATGCTTTGCTGTGTAGACTTGGGCCTGGCTAAAGTTTTTAGGAACTTTAGCTCTGCTGACTTTTTTTGTGTGCTGCACAGTGCCATTGGTTAAAAGCTCTGCTTTTGCAGTAAATGGGAGTCTGTTTGTATTTATTGTGTTTCCTCTTGCAGAAATGCCAATTGTCATGAGAAAAGCTTCACCAGCAAGGGTTTGTGTGTCCGGTATTTTTGTATATTGGTACTTCAGCTTTCAGTAGTGGTGGATAGGATGCATATGTGTTCAAATAGCATCTTTCCTGTGCCCCCTCCAGTGTATCTGTGGTAAAATGATAGCAGTGTGGAAATCTCAGAGGGAAGCCCTGATATTCGTCACAGAGATCATCATCACAGGGGACAGACATAAAAGCAGATAGAAATTCAACTGACTTTCATTTAAGGAGGTATAATATCCTGCAGTACAACACATTATCCTTGGGTGAAACATTATAAACTGCCTCTGGTCAGGTCTGTGGCTTTGAGGAATCCAAAACTGCCAACCCATGAATTTTTGAAACTGCAACCTATGGCAAAAAGTGTCCTCCTCACATGCATGCATTTCCCATCGCTGCAGCCAGGGTGCAACCAGTGTCTGTCTCATGTGCCTTTGTCCCTCTTTCAGCCTCTCCCCAGAGGGAGTGCTGGGCATACTGGTGGAGGTTTTATTCCAGCAGAGATTACCCATTTGTTTAGACCTGTATCATGGTTCAGGAAATTTCCAGATGCACCTAAAAAACCCTAGAGTCTAAAGAAATAATCAATTTGTGGTTCTTACTGTATATTTTTTTTATTTTTTCTGCCCCACTGTGACGTCTTGAAGCATTTGCTGTTCATCACAAGCTGCCTACTTGACTGCAGGGGTTGCAGCTTGAGGAGCAGAGCCCCATGTCCAAGTGCAAGTTAAACTAGTGAGAGCTGGAATCAGTGCATGGCTGTGAACTGAACATAAATCTACAAGACTGAAAGGCTGGTGTGTTAATGCACCTTGCCACCCCCTTTTATAACAGTGACTGGCAAAGCTTGAAAGGATGTTTATACTGGAGGCAGCTCCCATTATGTGAATTGAACTTCTCCTCCCTCCTTACCTTTGAATCTGGCATCAAAACACTTCAGCGGAATAAATATAACAACTATATAAAACCTACTATTTACTTTTGACCCACTTATTTGCTGCTTTACAGCATGCTTGCCCAGTTAAATCACTGGCCATTCACTCGGAGAGCTCAGCCTGTGCTTTGTTGGTGGAGTGCTTGGGGTATGTCCAGGTTGTGAACAGGTCCCGAGCTGTTGGGGCTGGGGGAAGTGGTGGGCTGAGTGCAGGAGGGATCTTGTTCTCCAGCCCTGCCTGTGGCAGAGCAAACTCTTGAAGCTATGGTTGAAGGTGAAGTCCTTCTGCTTAGTTTTTTTTAGCAGCTGAAGTTTTTCTTTGGTGAGATATTAGGAACCAGACACTTCAGCCCACGTTGAAGCTGAAGTGTGGAGAAGCTTGCTAACCTCCAGCTAGAATCAAGTGATGTCTTGCTCCTTGCTTGGTCACTGGGAAGGGAAAGTCATCTCCAGAGGGGGACACATCCTGCTCAGCATCCTTATTTAGGATGGGACAAATCACAACCCCAGAAGGGCTGAGGGGGACCTCAAAGCTGTTTTGCTCCAAGGCAGGGCTGACTCCCATAATAATCTAAAACCTCCCTGCAAATAGTTATTGGAGGAGGTTAGACTGAGGGTGGGGAAACCAGAGCCATCCCAGCACTCCTCTTGCCCTCTAGCCTTTCCCTTCTCTTGTTCCTATGGGGCTGTGCCCTATCTACCTGCACCAGTGTCACTGAGGACCACTGTCTTTGGGAACTCTCCAGTCCTGCATGGATCCTTCAGCCCGTCAAGAGTTTTCTGCCAAAGAAACAAAGGCAGAGCCTGCATGTACTTGGATACACAAAACTGAAGAGCAAGTTTTCCTATGCATGCATATCTAATGTATCAGAAAATATGTATTTTCATACACTGACATCAGCAGTGCTATAGCTTCCCACCCTGACTCTCTATAGGGGAGAAGGCTTGCAGAGACGCGACTTAGCTGAGCACAAGCCTGTTCATACGCCAGCGTTATTGCAGCTCCCCCTTAAAGAAGAAGATTAGCACTCCATTTAACAGCTCTTTATATGACAGCACACCATAAATTAAACTCAGTACAGAAGGAAGTATGTGCACGCCTGGACCTAGTCTCTGAGCCTTTCTATTAGGAGTAGAGCAATATCACAAATTAAGATGGTATAAGGGCTCTGGGCTTTGCCACAATTAAATCATCTTCAGGTTTAAGCTGTGAGCCAGACAGAAGCTCCTGGAGCTTTCCACTCACTCCTGAACAAAGCCCCAGAAAGAAATGAGAACAAACTATAAAGGGAAACCTGCCAAACTGCCTACTTTCCAGGCAAAGCTTTCCAGGTGGATAAAGGTATGAAGTGTCTGGGACAAATACAGAAAACCATGAAGAAAATGCCACGTGCAGATGGGGGAAGGAGGGATGGGAACAGCCTCTTGCCTGTGGCATTTTGGAGAAATTGGAGAGAGTAGCTTTGGATGCTGCTCTTGTGCCAGTGAGATCAGTGACTGGCCTTGGCGCTGAGACCTCGGGCAGCCAAAGGCTGAAGAGGACCCAAGTGAGGTGCTTTTGGGACCTAGAGAGGGTTTAATGGGAAGATGGTAGAAAAAGAGGAAACCATGTGATTAATTGAAATGATTTCCTAAGGGCTTCTCTGGCACTGGAAACATCTCAACCTCAAGAAGTACTCAGTCAATGCAAATTCTGATATTATGCATTGACAGATGAGACTTGAGTGGCTTGACTGGTCTCCAGTGGGTGCACTCTCACTCTTTGGAGAATGGCAAATGTAACCAATAAAATGGAAGGGGGAAAGCTACTGGCGGGAGGACGGCCTGACAGGAGAAGGCAGACTGGACACTTAGGCTACACTAAATAACCAAAGCCTGGGGATAATTCATACAAAGTAGTGGATCGAGTGAGGAGTGCTGGTATGACTTGTGGAACTCATTGGTGCAAGACACCACGAGGGCTGGAAGCTCAGCCCGAAGAAACAAATGACCAAAGCTTGGAAAGGGGTGGGGAAGATCCAGAACCTAATTTCTCACTTTTCCTCTTGCCCTCAAAAGAGTCCTGTAGGAGACATTAACCTTTGTAACTATGGCTGTAGATCATCCCCTCCTGAGACAGGCTCCCGCAATGGAGACGTCTTTGATACTGGTTTGCTCATGCTGTCTTCAGTGGTAGCAGATGGAAGAGAAGGCTCTGGGCCACGTATAACACTGTGGGTGTTAGGAAATGTTTCAGTTCTTTTAGACTGCCTTCATTAAGCCACCTAAAAGGAAAAGAAAAAGCTAAAGGTGTTTAAACCCCATTGTGAAGTCATCCTGGGCTGAGGAAATTGGGAGAACTGATAACCCCCCTGACTCCTCTGCACAGGGAGGAGTGGTAACAAAGCAGCGCATATATATATATACACACACATATACACACATATACTGATATGCAGGGCTCATAGATACAGACACTTCATAGGTCTGTGCTCACTCCAGAATATGATCATTGCACAAGGCATTGAAATGCCAGTTACTTATCACTGCAACATTGTTGAGCCAAGGAGAAATGGGAAGAGAAGTGCACTAGTGCCCGAGATTGTTGGTTTGTGTCTGTTTGTGGGTGGGTGTGGTGTGTGGTGTTTTGTGTTTTTTTGTGTGGTTTGTGTTTTTTTGTTTTGTTTTGTTTTTTGTGGTTGGACTCAATGATCTCAAAGGTCCCTTCCAACCATGAAGATTCTGTGATTCTGTGATTTCTGCCTCTTATTAAAAAGGCACATTTTCAAATACAGGGCCCGGTTACTCTGAATGGCTCCTCCACTATAAGGGAGGTAGCCTGGATTATGCTGTGATATTGAGATCTGTCCTGCTATCTGCGTTTATATTTTAACCTAAATATCAAAACCATTGAAAGGATGGTTGATCTTTAAAATAATAGTGGCTCTCATGAATTGTTCCGTGTGATTCAAATTGGGCTATAGAATTAAAAATTAAAAGGAATGTGTAGATTTTAGTCCATCCCAGATTCAGCTACAATTAGCATCCCCATTAATATGCTGATTTATTCCCATATAGTCCCTTGTTACTCAGAGAGAGACAGAGAGACACAGTGAGCAGGATCAAAGACATGTGGTCCTGGCACTTCAGTATCTCCTAGGAAATCTCTGCTCCTTCCTGCCAGGAACTTTTGCTTTGGTCATTGCTATTCTTGGGTACCCAAGGCTGAGGCGTCCTACTACATATAGCAGCTTTCCCCAAAGTGTTTAAAGCAATTCCTCAGGAGTGGCAGAGGGTTCCATCCAAACTACCTATCAGGAAAGCAGTTCCTGGCCCATGTTGCGTTGTTGTGTCCCAGCATCTTGTGGGAGGCCACGGACAGCCATGGGACTGTGGGCTGTGTCTTGGTCCCATCCAGTTTCCTGGTAGAGATGTAGCCACAAGGTACAATCTGTGCTCCAGAGAGCTTTGTCTAATGAGTGCCGGCGGGGTCTAGCTCAGCTGCTGCCAGTACAGCAGATCCTGCTTTCTGTGGAGGAGAGGAAGGAAGAGGAGACGAGGGAGAAATCTATATGTTCCCTCGGGTTCACTGGTCCATGGTTCCTGTAACAGCAAAGCAAAACATAGATTTGTTGCAAAAACAGACAGGCTAGATTAAGACATTTTGTTCCATTTTCTTTGTGTGCACCCAGCTGTTCCTCCCGCCTTTCTGTGTGTATCATGATGCAGATGTACGCAGCTGCTGTAATGTCCTCAGTGGTAGCGTGTAGCACCAAGGTCATGCACGACTGTCCTTTCCTGTACAAACCTCAGTGCTTTGGATAACCCATTTTTCAGGATATGACATTTCCAGATAATTTTGGGGAAGGCAGCTCATTTCTAGGGTACCGGGTCTCCTATCCAGCTGAGTCCTTCAAAGGCCAGCCTAGTGAGTTTAAAGTGATGGGTCATGATGGTTTTCTCCTAGACCAGAAGACAGAGGCAAGTAGGTTTTTTTCACTTTTGCTTTCCTCTGTGCATGGGGCACACTCTGCTTGCCAGCGTTATCTCAGAGCTTTATCTTACAAATTCCTTTCCTTTCTATTGCAGAGTCCTGCAAGGCAAATGCCCTGGGTTTCTCCCACTCTCTTCCAGTGGCATGTTAGAATGATTTCACATGGTTTTCTGCTGCAGGGTATAAGTTTACCCCACAAACGGCTCTTGGAAGCACTGCACAGCACCACTGCATGTCAAGGTGCAGGGAGGGACTGTGTCATGGGCCCTTGTTCTGAACCAGGTGGATGGTTTTAGGACACTGAAGGCAGTGACCCTCTTCATTTGCCTTTGGAAAAGTAACAACGACCCTGCTGCTGGCGGGGAAATTGTAGGCAGTGGCTACAGGCTCCAGTCCTGGTTATGTCACCAGCTGATTTTATAACTCTGCCCAAGTTGTTTCCTCCATTTTATCTCATGGAAGCAGTATACAAGGCTCATATACCCCCTGGCTGAAGAGATTTCTTCTCCAAATACATACAGTGCTACCTGAGAATGAAATAACAGCAGACAACATGTTTACCTACAAATCACATCCTTTTTGCCTCTAACTGTAAAAAGCCTACCTCCCTTCTTTTAGTACAATACACCAGCTGTATATGACTGTATATTAGCTTTTCTAGCCCCAGAGGTGCTGCTCAATCTGCCTTCTTCTCTTTTCCACCCTAACACGTATAAATTATTTTTGTCTCTTTTTTTTTTTTTTTCTCAGCTGTGGATGGAAGGAGGAGGTATGTTCTCGCAGGCAGAAGCGGACTACACATGTCGGAGCAGGCTGTAGATGGTGCTGCTGGCCCAGGAAAGCAAAGCTGTGTTCTTTATGTGCTGATAATAAAAACTCCAATAAAAGCAGTGTTAAACGAGTAAGTCAGAGGGTCTGAGAAAAGCAGGGCAGCTCAGAGCTGTGGAAGCACCTTGACGGGCAAATCCTCAGCTCCGGTGCCAAACACTGATGAGTCAAAAATGGGATGCAGAGAGACAGCATTGAGTGATCGAAGACCACCGTGGGATTCACAGGGAGAAGTCATTCTCCTTCGGCTGTCCTCTGCAGACCCATGCCTGCCTACGGTGAAGCAGGATAGTGCTTTGTCTAGGCGAGTACTTCTTGGGCAAAGACTAGAGGCCCTGGCAGGAGATGTAACAAGCTGCAAGAGATCAGGAATAACTGAACCTCAGAGAAATTTCTTCCTAATCCCCATTCACTGGTTTAAACCCTGAGGATTTTTATTTCTTCCAAACCTCTTATTTTTTGTTTGTTTAATATTGGGTCTTCTGACCAGATAATCGTATTAGCCATAAATGCAAGCAATTCTCTTTTGGATTCCTGCTAGGTTTGTTGGTGATGGGACGAAAATCACAAGCAATTGAATTATCATGGCATAATGAATCACTGCTTCTCCACTGAGCTGTGGCCACTGGCCATGTGTGAGCCCTTAGCCCTTTGCAATTGCACAGCAGAGCTCAGCAGCAGCTTTAACCTGCCTTTGCAGAAGGGTAGGATCTCCCCCAGCACCAGACACTGTTTCAACATCATCTAATGAGCTAGGGAACAAGCCATAATTTGCTTATACCCAGAGTCGTGGTAATGCCTTGTAGCAGTGAATTTCACAGGTCAATTGGACAGTATTTAAAGTATTTTATAACGCTGGTAGCATGTTGACAGCTGGCCAGGTGCCTCCAGCTTTCCTGTAACCTTCTGGCCCATGCAAGAGAGAGCCAAGATGACCACATGGAGGCTGGGACTTGACTGCTGTGACATGCCAGGAGGTTTTCCACCCCAAAACGCTTGCCTAGCACTGCACATCCTCACCCCTTTCTGTGTGGAGATGCTTATGGAGCTGCTTTCTGAGCCCTTCATCTGTCCTGCGCACAGCACTGGTATTTGTGCCACTGCAGCAACCATTTGGGATGGTTCATATTGGGCATTTTTTTATCATATGGCTCAAGGAGAACTAGGTAATGCTGAAACTTCAGGGCTGAGTCTGCATTTAAGGGCTGGAAGGACTCCACAAATCCTGAATAAACATCTTCATCAGTCCCTTCAAGTAAATCAAGAAAGCCAGCCCTCCTTGACTCCATTTCAGGCTTGCAAAGGCTTTTCCTTCTTTTCCTTCCCTCTTTCATAGGAAGTTTATATCAGAATACTGCTGAAATTCAAGATCCGTCATCTGCCTCCCCCCGCAAAAAACAGACGCACAAAAGAGGCATTAAAGACACCGAACATGCAAATAATCGAATGTTTTCATATGCAGAAGAACGGTTTCTTTTAGTAACTCATCCTAGAACACGACAGCATTAGAGGTTTTGGAATGAGGGCCTCCCAACAGCATCAATAAAGGGAAAAGGTCCAAAAAGTAAGCTAAACAGTGCTGCTGCCTGAATATAGCCTTTCATTCAGCCGTCCCCACACTATTTCAGGCTCATTTTGGAGTTTTTTTGATAAATGATGGAATTTGTATTTTTTGGCTCCCATTCAAGAGTTTATATTTTTGTTCTATAATTTCCTTAAACATTTAATTTCCTACATTAGTTGACGGTCTCTTGCATCTGCCGGAAAATTAGTTCTGGTGCTTCTGTGCCTGCGCTGGGAATTTATTTTTTTTATTTTCATTTTTGAAGCTGCAGAGAGAGCGAACCCACCTGCAGGTAGATGCTGTTGTATACAGACTTGCAGCTTTGCAGATGTTCTACGAAGACATGACAGATAAAAAGATATTTAAGTCAAAGGGCTGTGCTTTTAAAGTTATTGGAGGATGTTCTGTACTGTTTAGCTGTAATACTGTGGCCACATCCAACATATCTGAACTCAGAGGTAACAAATACATGGGAAACAGAATTTTTTTACAAATGCTGCCATTGACCTGGTGAAGTTGCTGCTGCGAGGTGTTTGTGCCACCTTCAACCATTGGGCAACGTTTCTGCAAGGTCTCCCCGTTCCTCCTCCATTTCTGCTGCTCTTGCTTCTCAGTGCTGCCTCTGCAAATGCGACGTTCCTCGTTTCAAGGTGACCCTCGCTACAATGGTGGAGCCAGCACATCTGAAAAGCAGCAATCCCAAAAAACAATATGAGGAAATTTTTTTTCTCGCGTCATTTTTTTAGGACTCCAGGGAAAGAATTCATTTGGCATGGAGCATGAAAGAAGGCACTCAGCATCACTGGAAGAGAAGTTATGGTGAGGTCTAGAAGTAGAAGTAGGAAACAACTGTGTAGATAACAAATTGGTTCGGGAGGGAGTAAAAAAGGTGAGAGGTAAAATTATGCTGGAAAAGCATAGTTAGGGAGTAGATCACAAGAGTGATTTTACCTATCTGTCAAACAGCATAGTACCCTTCTCTGCATGGCTGGGTACCAAAGGGGACCCCCACCT
Organism: Numenius arquata; assembly: GCF_964106895.1. NCBI lineage: Eukaryota > Metazoa > Chordata > Aves > Charadriiformes > Scolopacidae > Numenius > Numenius arquata. The sequence goes on from NC_133580.1 coordinate 53,384,818, forward strand.
AAAGCTGGGGCCAGCAGTCAGCAGGCAGGGCTGCTCAGGCTGCTGTTGTCCCTCTCTGTAACTGTGTTTCGACATTTATTCCCTGGAGTTTGTGAGAGGACTTTGTATCTGAAAATCCTGATTTCTACAGTCCTGACGAATCACTTTGAGAAGCATAGTTTGACTGTTTGACTCTCTCGTGTCTTCACTGAGTCACTGTGTCTCAAGCAAACTGAGGCAAGAGTTTTTTGGAGCCAAAAACCCTGAACCCAATGCCACAAATACATATCTTCGTGCACCTGCAGGAGTGGGAAGTAATCAGTTCTATTGCCCCAAACAGTAAATTACTCCTCACATGGAGTGACTCCTCATCAGTTCCTAGTGGGCAGCTGTGGGATGAATTTGTAGTGATGCAAAATGACAGGATCTGTCCCAACTTATCTAAGTTGTCCATTATTAAAGGTTACTGAAGGGTTGAGAATTCATGATTTCCTTGATGCTTGGCTGGAAAGAAAGCCATGTTCTTCAGCCTTTCGCAGTGTGGAGAACTGAGTGTTCTTGGCACTATGGCAAGGAAGAAGAGGTGAACTCCTGGCCTGACATGGGATCGGACATCTGAATGGGCAGACCTCACAGCAATGGGACCAGTTGAATCTACCCTGTCAGCAAGTCAGGTGCTTTCTGGCCAGGTTACAGCATTTCTAGGATTTAGGTCTGGTCAGGCAAGTCTGCTCTTAAGAACAGTCCTGGTTCTTGTAACAATCTGTGCCTGCCTGGTGTCCCAGGAAGTCTGATCTGGTTTGAATCAGCATAGCATTATTGGAGATAAAGGCCCCCTCCCAATTAATATTAGCTGATATTTGATACAACAGACATCTTTCTCAGTCTTAAGTAAAAGGTTCCACTGATTGGACCTGAGAATGTGTCATAACTTGGTGGAAATTATCTGATGGAAAGCATAAAAATTCTCCATGTTTATTAAGCCCACAACTTGCACAATGTGTTTGGGGCCATGGAGACTGTGTATCAAAAATCTTCCTGCACCCTGAAAATACTGTGAAGAGCAAGGCTTGTTTGCAAGTAGAGAAAGTGCCTGCTACAAGAGATGCATGGAGGGCTGTGGGCACCAGGAAGGAGCTGCATTTGCTGGATGAAGACCTGCCTTTGGAACAAAACAAAACCATTCTGCAAGAACTCTGTGGAATGCATCATTTCCAGCCCTTGGCTAGATGCATCCTTGCAGCGTGTGACATACTGACTTATGAGTTACAGTGGAAATAAAACTTGCTGTTACATCAGAAAGTAAGTCCACAGTAAACAAATGGTTGTGATCCTAACTCAGCAGGATGTGATTGCTTCGCCTGCCTGAGGAAACTCACAGGAATGCAAGACTTATTTATTTCTAGCCAAGCCCTGGGGACAGCCCCCACCCCGCCAGGAGCTCCTCAAGGGGCTTGGACCAACCTTGGGGCTGAGGTGGCAGTGAGAAGCCCACCTTTGTCTCTGGCTGCTCATAGGACTTTGACCCATGGAGAGACCTGCAAGGGGTCTGAGAGGAAGTAATGGGCATGCCAGCCTGCACGGTCAGCCCAAAATGGGGCCCGTGCCGAGAGGAATTTCTCATGCATAGCTCTAGGATGCAGATCATAGGTCCTTATTCATTCAAAAGCTCTACTCATTTTCATAGTGTTTTTCATCTGAGCAAAGGCTTCATGGTCCTTTCCTGCTGATGGCTGGATTTCATCTCCCTCCTTTCTGCACAGTGTGCTGGTTGTCTCCTCCATCCCCTTCTTGGTCCTCAGGCTGGGATATTAGAAGAGCTGTGTGTGGTCCTAGCCAGCTCCTGATCCATGCTTGCTCTAGGAGAAATTGAGGTTTCAAAGGTAAAAAGGGTGTGTGTGTGGAGTGGGGTTTATTTTTCTTGATACCAAAAATGTCTGGAAGAATGAAGTTTGGCAAGGAAATTCCTGCACATGCCACAGGTCACCTGAATTCCCAGAAAGACAATGGTTGGAGAGCGTAAAACAATACGTGAGAAAGTATCAGACATGGAAAATGTACAATAGCAGTTCTTAGGTCAGACATGTTTGAAAATTTAAAACTCATGAGCACTTCTGCGAACCTTTTCTGCCAGGTGATATAAAATCTGGTGCGAGGCTGGCCAGCAAAAGAAGGCACAAGGGCCCTTGTAGCGCTGGGATTTTTTGTAACAGCTCTGTGTTAAGAATGAAGTTTTTCCCCTTTCCTCCAACGGTCACTTTCTCCTGGTGGCCCCACTCATCGCTGTGCTCCCTGACCCCGATCTCCTCCGGAAAACTCTGTGAGGCAGGACTGGGACAAATGATCACAAAAGGAGGACAGATCCAGTAAGAGCGCTTAAGTGACAAGCTTAAGCTAGAAGTTTGGTCTCTTGAAGATGGTGATGGAGGGAAGAGATGGACAGATCCATCCCCCAGAACAGATCCAGGCCAAGGACATGCTGGTGTGGACAGGCGTTCCCAGCATTGGTGACCACAGCCCCCCTCTCCTGCCCATTTGCATCATGGAGAAGACAGCAGGGGTGCAGTTCTATTATGCAGTTTGAAAGTGGGGATGTCTCTGGAGTGCTGACAGACCAATACACTGTTAACAGCTGGCTGAAAATTGTCCATCTTTTACGCTACAAAACAAACCAAACCAACAACACTGAAATGAAACATTTGGGCTCAGCTGTGTTCAACGTTTATGTATGCTCAGCTCACACAGGATGGAGATCTGATGGCCCGTTTTCTTCGATAGACCAAGTCATCAGCTGGACTACATATCCCGTGATGAACTACTGCCTTCTGCCTTGTTGTATTTCTGTGTTGTTGATATATCTTGGGTGGGAAGTCTCGGATGTTCTGAGGCTGGTCTATAAAGGATCCTGGATCCACAAGGCACTTGCATGGCAACGTCTCAGCAGCTCAGCCAGGCAAGTTCAAGTCCGAAACACGTCAAAATGATGTAAAAATATTGCTTCCCAGAACACTTCATTCTATGAAAATGCTTTGATATTTCAACATTTTGTCCCAAGTAATAACAGAAACAAATATTAAAATATTGGAAATTCCTGTGGGATGAAATTCCTGTGAACTTTGTTTTTGCACTTAGTGAAAGTAAATACAAAAATGCCTTGTGGGTGTTTTTTTTGTTTTTGCTCTCTTAATTAAAGTTTCCTGATTTTTCCACAGTGTCAGGGATGGTTTAAAGAGCTAACTATCTTCAAGAGCCATTGCACATAAATAGGCCTTGAGATTTCCCTATGGTGGGGAGGGACATATGCCTGGAAATCCAGATTATTAGTGAGCGTAGTCCAAGGATGGGGAACAAAACCTCTTCCTTGCGTGGCTATGGGCATCTCTTTGCAGAGCACTGATTGTTGCTCTAGTGTGCTTGCTGCTTTGCATCAATGGGATACTGTCAGGAAGAAACAAAGATATGCATTTTTAATTCATTTTCTTCCTGGCATATATAAAATGTGCGCTTTGTTGGAAACCTTTTCGGTTTATTTTTAATAGCAGTGTGGGATGTCAGGAAACATTCAGATTTCAAGCCTTGCACAGTGGCAGAATTCACATTTCTGTGAGGTTTGAGGGAAGGCTTCCTTTGGCCAGCAAGGTGCTCGCCAGCACTAGCATTCATCCGTGGGCCTCTTCCTTCTCCTCTCTGATCCCCAGCTCAAGTGACGATGGCTGGTTAAGTTTATTGCTACCTTGCTTGGCAAGACTTTAACACAAGACTGGGGCTTTACAAAGCAACCGGCATTTTTGGCAGGCTTAGTCCGTCTGCCTCCTAAGTTTCCTGGTTTGAGGTCCAAACTTTAATTTTTGTTCTGCTTCAGTGTTCACAAATATTAGTGAGTTGTGATGTCACCTTTTTCTCCAGGATCTGCCTTTCACATCAGCCAAGGACCCTTAAGCTCTCTAGCACTCAGCAGCAAGATCGTTACCCCCTTTACTCTGTACAGCAAATAGCAAAGCATTTAACAGGAGCGTGTCGTTGGCCATGTCGTAACTGGCAGCATGTGGCTGTCTGGCAGCTGGACCCTGGCTGTTTCTGGCAAGCCCTAAGATGCTCTGATCTGCTCGTTATATCTTTACTGAATGGCCACATGGGTGAGGAGGGTCTCTGGCATGGCATCTCCATCAGGGTGGATCAATGCCACATGGGTCCCCTGCATTTGCTGCTCTTCCAGCATTAGAGCTCCCCAGCATTTATGAGTGTTTCCCAGCCTGGAGCCAAGGGAGCAATTTAGGATGGTCGGCACTCAACACAAGTGGAGAGTTATCTTGAGCACAGACTATTCCCTAGCATTTCCAGCATGTTAGAAACCTGCTTATTATGTTTGTCCTTGGAAAGAAAAATATTACGTATAAGAACAAAGTCCCAGTTTCATAATAGCTGCAGGGTATAAGCACAATATTTACAATGTGGTGAGCATGGGGAGACACAGAGGGAAAGGAACTTAAGGCTCTTTGTGTGTTTGGTGGGGCCATGGTCCCACACCAGCACAAGTCCAGAGAGGTGACATTCCCAAGTGACTTTGAATCCACTCACAGACACAGATTCTCTTGAAAATTGCTGTGCTTCCTGTGCATCTAATTTGGGATTAGTGGGTCAATACTGTGGTAATTTGAGCAAGTGGTTTTGGGCGTACGGCACTTGAAGGACCTGGGGTGGCTCCAGAAGGCATATCTGCTTTTGAGCCTTCCTCTGAAGATTGCTGCTCCTCAGGTGACTATCGCTGCCAATGAACTGACTATTGCAAAGACAAGTTATTTAGGGGAAAAGCTGGAAAAGTGATGTGTCCGAGCCAAGGAGACAAGCCAGAGGGTCTCTTTTGTGGGGGAAAATGCCTGCTGCAAGCCAGAACATCTGCTAGCAGTGCAGCCTGGAGGGGTGGACGGTTCATGGTGATGCCTGCCATTCAGGTCTCCACAGCACCTTCCCTTTTCAGCACATTGCAGTCTGCTTCTCTGGACTACTCGGAGCAGTGTCCCCCTCAGGACCATCGCATCAGCAGGTGACAAAGCCGTTCTGTTGCACACAAGCCATTTGTCTTGTCTTTGCAGAAGAGCAAGCAAACACAGTTTTCATGAATGCCATTGTGTGCAAGGCAGGTGCTGGTTTGGGAAGTGCACATCATGCAGGACTGACACTGAAGGACCAGTGTAAGTTTGACAATGGACACGATGCTTCAGCACTTTTATTAGCCATAGCAGCAATTTCAGTATAAATGCCCCCCTCCTCATTGCCACTTCAGCTTTCTACAATAATCCTCCCCATCTACACCAGTGATGAGCTTGTACCTGCCTGTTTCAATCCCTTTGGTTCTTGGGAGGAGTTAACTGTAGACAATGTCAGGCAGCAACCTAATATTTAGTTGTGTGGGATTATTTCACTGCATGGCAAAATAAATTGAAGCACGGACTTACCAAACTACTAGACTTCTTTCACCCTTGATCTCCATTAAAATTCAATATGTGGCTTTATTTTAATACAATACGTGTTACTAACCCACAGTAGCAATGCTCTGTCAATGATACAGTACAAAAATACCCTAGTGCTAGATTAAGCACAAAATAATTAAAACTTTTCCACAGAATAATTAAACTTCTCTGAAATTCCATGTGCATGGGGAGATTTCATCCCCAGCTCAGGTGTGGTAGGGCAGGGAGGGCAGATGTGATAAATGAGTGACCCTGGGCAAACTTGTGTCCACTGACAGCACCTTCACACACACCCAGAACTCATTGCTGCCACGGTCCAGCCAGTGAGAGAAGCAGCCGTGCCAAGTCCCTTTCAAGTCACTGCACCTTTTTCCACATTTTTCTGTTCAGTGTCAAGGAACTAGGTCCTCTTTTGTGCAAAAAGCAGTTTCTAACATGATAAGACTCTAATCTTGATTGACTGCTGGAGAGATAATGCTAACAGCGATAATATTGATGCTAACTAATGGTTTAGAGAAGGGACATGTTGCAAAGGAGATGACTATAGATTAATAGAAATCACATAGATGTACTATTGGAGATATTTGTTTTCATGATTTTCTTGAGACTGCTAGAATTCAGGTTTCAACGCGCTTGCCAGACACAGAAGTAGTAAATAGTTTAAGCATCAGAACAGCACGCACATTACAAGAGGAATGAAGAGGTGGCTTTTAAGCTAGGTGGAAGTTGTGAGATATTGGTATGCTGAGCACGAAAAGCTCGTCAGCAAATTCAAAGAGTCCAGGGGTGGGAGACAGCCGATACGGCCAACATAGCCTTGGGAACATACTTCAAAAGGTGAATGTGTAAGACGCTGCCAGGCACAGTGAGAGAAAACAAGTAGTAGCAGCGATTGCTGTCTGCGAGATTTTCCTAAGGGGACTAGATGGTTGGGAGGTGAATGGTGAGTCCCTAGAGTCCTGCTGGTACAAGCCTTTCCCAGGAGGACGGGCCCTCTGCTCCCCTAGCTCTCACCGGCATGAGGTGTGCATGCCAGGGGGTTGCCATCAAAAGCACCGCCCTGAAAATGTGTTTTCCTCCCCTGTGTATGAACATGCCCAGCCAAACGGTGTTTGGAGCTATATAAACTGACTAAAAGAAATAGGAGTGAAGAAAGCAAAGCTGACACTGATGACTGTGAAAGAAAAAAAAAACTGAAGTCTTTTAACATATCTGTTCCTCCCTCAGGCATTGAGGAATTTGCTCCCTAATTCATTAGCTTCCCCTCTGTGCTCTGGTGTGTGATTCAGAGCAGACCTGTCTCGCCATGTACACTTTGCCCTGCTCCAGCCTGAGGGACTGAGCAGTCCATGGGGCGATGGAAACAACTCCAGGAGAGACTGTCCCACCTGGGGAGCTGTTCCTCCTGGGCTGGAAAGCTCTGCATCATTCCCTGTGTTAGATTTGGCTTTGAGAAGCCACCCACTGCCTCTTAAAGGCTGCGCTAACTATGCGCGTGCATCCTCCAGCTGGAGTCACTTCCCGGGTTCACAAATCCCCCTGTGAGAAATCCCCATGTGAACCCACACCTGGAGCACGCCTGCTTGTGCAGTCAGCCTGCATCCTTGCTTCTCCCTCACCTTCTTCTGCTGGCAGGCTGTAAGCCATTGGTACCCATCCTGTAAGAGCTGGACTGAAGTTATTATTTTTTTCATGGTGCAAGGCACTGTGCAAATGGACAACTCATAGGAAAATGAGTAGAGGTCAGCTGGTGCTGAGCTGGGTGAATCAGTAACCACGCACATTTTTCTTTATGGTTTGTGTTTCTTTTTATCACAGAGAAGGTGGGTTTTGTTCCTGAAGCAGGGGGAGACTGTCTATAGTTTTGCTGGTATTTGCTTAACTACCTTCCTGTGAGTGTAAATCTTCCCTCTTTCTTTCTCTCTATGGGGGTAAAACGTTCAGCAAATCCCTTTTTTCAAGCCAGGGATCAGGTATATCAGCAGGCACAAAATGAATTCTGTATTGAGTTTGGATCTCCTCCTCTGCAGGGGTCTTTGGGTCTGCTAAACTTTCACACTTGATAGCTGAAATCTGCTTGTGATTAAAGGAGAAAATGAAAAGCAGACGGCTGGGGTGAAAGGTGCAGATTGCTCCGTTTTACCGCCCTGGATGCAAAGGGGGTTGGTGCGCAGGCCACTGTAGAGAAGCTGAAAAATTTCTTTCCTGTTTCAGAGACTGAAGGGTCTTCATCACATCTTACAGAGTGTTGATGAAGGGCTGTATTCAAATTGTCTACTAACAGGATGAGGCTGTACCATGAGACATCATGGTAGTTTCTCTGTATAGGGTGCTGGGGCGGAAAAGGTGGGTAATAAGTGCCCTGAATTGCCCATCACTTGCTGAATATCAACCACAGTGATAGACAGGCACTTACTGGGGCACTGTGGGCTAAACCCCATCTGTACACCATTCAAACTGCTTTCACGGGTGGAGGTACCAAAAGAAGAATGAAACAGAAGAATCAATAAATTAGTGAGTGACAGGGTCCTGTCACTTCTTCCAGAGGAGGTACCTGAGACCCTGGTGGAAAGGCATGGCATCTTGCCTTGCCTTGCAGTCCCGGCAGGAGCCAGGAGGACAAAATTGACTGATTGACAAAATTGAAAATTGACAAAATTTTTAAGCTCAGGCCTAGGGTGATGGATTGGGAGGAGCAGACACCGGAGAGGTACTTTGGTACCCGATGAATTGACTGAAGTGTCAACATTCGTAAACAGAGGTGGAGAGCTGGTTCCAGCCTCCACTTACTTCTTCCCAAAGCCTTCCCCTCCTGATTCACTTTTCCCAGCTTGGCTGTGTGATGAGATCGAGCTGGGACTTGTGCTCTGCCTGGGCTCAGTGATTGATGCCCCGTGCTGCAGACTTCAAATCAAGAGCCGGGGGAATCCGCCCCATCCAACCAGCACAGCCTCACAGCCCCGGGGCCCTCGTCCCCATTCCAAATCTTATTGCATTCCTGAAGGAGCATCTCTGGCTTGGGGGATGAGGCATAGGCCAAAATACAAGGGGGGAAGTGGGAAGCTTGGATTAGACAAGTGAAGTGAACCTTTGCCTTGACTTTTGTGCTAGGCATGTATCACCAGAATAGGTGAATAATGTTTTTGCATGAGTTAGAAATCATTACTAAACCTTCTTGGACAGGCACTGATGAGCAGTCACGCAGCGCAGTCACCACTCTTGTCTCAATCAAACTAGACGAACTCTCGTGGTGACATGGGATGTCTCTCTAACTCTTTTCAGCTGGGGGAGATTTAAGCATATTAAACCATTCTGTTTTCAGTGTCTCTAAAGTTCACGGTCTGAGAGATCCTACTATGGGGATCAGACAGACACTGTTCACGTCAGTAGATTAAGTGGTGAGAAATTATTAAGAGGATTAGATGCTGGTCCAAGTGCATGTCTGCTGGAGCAGCCAAAATACTGTTGTTGGTTCATAAGCTTCCTTTTCTATTGTCTACAATTTCATAATTTGGGAATTCAGAGTTCATAGGGGAGTTAAACCACTGAAGCAGCAAAAGGGTAGATTTCTGTAACAGACCCTTGAAAGAAAATAAAATAAGGAATATTATCAAAATGTCACTTGCTGTCACTATCCACAGAGCCAAATCCTGGCACAGACTGAGGGGGGTCAGGCCAGGACTCTGCCAGGTAATTGCAAGAGGCACAGCTGAACAGAGCAGCACCTTCTCTTCCCTATCCCTTGCTTCAGCTCTTTTTATGGAGGGCTAAACTGATATCATCCAACACCTTCTGAGGCCCTGAAGTATTTGAAGAAAAGGTATTCTGGTTGAGTTGGGGAAAAGTCCCAGCCCTCATAGAAGAGGCTTCAGCTCCTTTCCTGCCTGCCTTTCCTCCCTTTTGGCCACCAACCTCCTCCTTCAGGTTCTGGGGTAAATTTCCTCAGGACTTTGACCCTAGCCCAGTAATATTCCTCTGAAACCTTTTATTTCTGAGCCTTCCCATATTTCTTCTTATGCGATATAAAACCAAGGTTGCAATTTATTCAAGTTTCTGCAGTGATTCCTGACAGAATAGAGAGAGGTAAGAGTCACCCACTTGCTTGACTGCTTGCTATGAGCCTGAGACCCCAGATCCGCATTCCCTTAAGGGCAAGTAGAGACATTTAGATCCCATGTTTAGTTTAACTTGTGGCTACCAAAAAAAATCAGCTCAAGGCTGGCTGACACTCCAGAGTTCAGGACTATGAAGACTTCAGGGTTTGGTTTCTTAATTACACATTGCCTGCGTATGAAGCTAAGACAGGAAGCAATGAACACAAATTACAGGAGAAAATAAATTTGGACATTAGGAACAGTAGAAAGACAGTGAAGCACTGACAGTGTCAGCTGTGGAACCTGCTATGGGGATCTGTGGGAATGGAGTTAGATCTTGTCTTCATAGAATCATAGAATAGTTTGGGTTGGAAGGGAACTTTAAAGGTCATCTAGTCCAAACACCTCTGAAATGAACAGGGACATCTTCAACTACACCAGGTTGCTCAGAGCCCCATCCAGCCTGACCTTGAATGTTTCCAGGGATGGGGCATCTACAGTCTCTCTGGGCAACCTGTTCCAGTGCCTCACCACCCTCATTGTAAAAAATGTCTTTGTTATATCTAGTCTAAATCTACCATCTTTCAGTTTAAAACCATTACCTTTTGTTCTGTTGCAACAGGCCCTGCTAAAAAAATTGTCCGCATCTCTCTTATAAAGCCCCTTTAAGTACTGAAAGGCCACAATAAAGTCCCTCTGAAGCCTCCTCTTCTCCAGGCTGAACAACCCCAACTCTCATCCTGTCCCCAGAGAAGAAGTGCTCCAACGCTCTGATCATCTTTCTGGCCCTCCTCCGGATTCGCTCCAACAGGTCCATGTCCTTCTTATGCTGAGGACTACAAAGCTGGATGCAGTACTCCAGGTAGGGTCTCATGAGAGTGGAGTAGAGGGGCAGAATCACCTCCTTCAACCTGCTGGTCATGCTTCTTTTGATGCAGCCCAGAATATGGTTGGCTTTCTGAACTGTGAGTGCATGTTGTCGGCTCATGTCTAGCTTTTCATCCACCAGTATTCCCAAATGCTTCTCAGCAGGACTGCTATCTTGGAGCAGGAGAAGGTGCATGACTCCAGGGACTGTTTTCAATTCTTTTCTATGATGCTGTACCAAGTTTTCCCCTAATTTCAGTTGGGTGCAAAATTTTTCTCTACTTCTGGTCCCTGTGATTCTGTTATTCTCCCTTGACATAATGTAGGCTGAGACAATTTATTTTCTGAGGAAGGTGAAAATAGCTGCATATGTTAAACTGTAATCCTGAATTCCTTTGGGATGACAATAATGATATAAGTACAACTATGATTCATTACCCTCTGTGCCTAACACATAGATGTCCCACTATACACTTTGTTTGGAGTTCATTCATGCCATGCCCATGCATCACTTGCTCCTAAGAAACTTGTCAATTCTGGATTTGGATTCACAATGCCCAGGGATAGACTTTGCAAGACAATAATTGCTTGAAAATTTCTGAGTAATGGCAACTGGGATTTCCTCTTTATCCTGAAAAATAAACTGTTTAATTAAAAGGAAGAATGGAATTGAAATGATAAAGATGAAAAGACTCTTCAGTCGGTCATGCAGGCTGTAATTTGTTGCTTGGCTCAGTCTGGTTCAATGAACTCTCCTGCCCTCAGTGGCTCAATTAGCTCTGAGTATCAAGAGCAGTTTTGCAGCATTTACTAGCTAGTGCAGTGGAAAGGTTTAATATGCTAACTAGAAATATTTGAGGCTTTCTTTTTTGCTTTTCCTATGCAGACTCAGGGAGAAGGTATAAGGAGAAGAAGACAAACTCAGGAATTTTGATTTCTCGCTTGGAATGATGCTGTATAAAAATTTGCTTAATCTTATCAGGCCAGCTGGAGCATCTGCTGTCTCTTTTTGTGTTCCCTTACACAATTACAGGAAACAGAGGGAGTGGTGGAAATTCTGAGATGATCCTACCAGAAACAGTCACTGGCTGAACCGGCTGTCAAAGACCACCTTACAGTTCCTCTCTGCCTGGCTTCTGGTTTTCATCTCCAAATATGGGTGGAATTTGAAGGCGATCTTTATCTTCTAGAGGCCCATGGAGGGGAAGATTTTGGCTTTCTCTGATTTCAGTGGGGGTCTTCTGGATCCATTGGCAGGAGTACCACCTCGATGCTCCCCTCACATCCAGGATCCTCTCACAAAATATGACAATGCCGTGTTTCTCTGTGTTGTACCTGTGTCAAAGTGTGAGTGCAATTATGAACAGCGAAAAAAGAAATCCTCAGATATTTCTACACACATGTCAGTGTCTTTCCCACTGGACTGAAGACCTTGTACAGAGACGAGAAACCATGCCTGCATCCAGCAGAGTGCCCCAGTCTGCAGTGCCTTAATAGCTTTTATTGCCCGAAATCAAGGTCCCTATGTGCCTGAAAGGTTGAGATGTGACAGTCTAGTTGTCAAAAGAAGAGACAAGTTTATAGGGTAAAGAGAAGATTTTTTATTAGGTTACTTTATTTAGACAGAAATGTATCAACAACTAGTTGGACACACATGTCTCTCTTGAGGGTAGATCTGAAGAAGGACTTAAATTTCCCCAAAACGTGTCAGGTCAGCTGTACAAGAAGGGCTGTGTGCCCTGCAAGCTGATGTTTAATTCCAACTTTACTAGTCACTACCTTTCTGAAGTTTGCCCATCACTGGCTGCTACAACTAACACACAGGCAAGTTAACACGTTGTCTTGATCACCGGGGAGGCGTGTGTGCTCACAGCCCCTGTCGGACAGTAAGGAATTAAAGCGAGCAGAGACCTCGGTGAAAGCACACTGTGGGACATGAAGAATAACAGTATTCATTACTTTGAGGGAACCTGGCAAGATGGGCAGTTCCCTTCGTATTTTGGCACTCCTGCTTCTGATCTGGGGACCCTGAAGAACTGAGGGGAAAAGAAAGAAGAAGAGAGGAAAAAAACCCAAACCCTTATTATTCAGACTTTAAAAAACCTCCATCAAAGGGTTGGTTTGTGTTTTGGACATGTCTCAATGTAGGTTGTCATTAGTGACTGACTAGCTATATTTGAATAGATGCAAGTGACAACCCAGAGCCTTTTCCCAGCCTTTTTTTCACTCTGGTATGTAGAAAAAAAAAGGTTCATTGCAGTCTAAAATACGTCTGCAGATGGTGTGTGTTCCTTGGCTCCAGTTAGGGCTCAAAGTGAAACACCACAAAATGCCTATTGTTACTAGCACTTTCTGCCCTGGTACGGTAAGAAGCCCTCTTTGCTCTCAGCAGATTTGGATCCTGCTTCCTGTCCCTAATGTTTTCATATGAACTTTTTTGGATGGCACACCAAACTTTCTGGGGTTTGCCAGTTTCTGATTATAGGCTGGTTCTTGGGAACGGGAAAAAAGGCCATAATACCAATTCTTATCCTGCCCCAAATGTGGGCTACATCCCAGGACCCCTGAGGTCAGCAGATCAGCAGCAGTGGATGTTATACGGAATGTGAAACCACAACAAGTCCGCTGCAGCCATTGGAAGGTGGATAAAGTTCATTGCTGTTACACTTCCAGTAAGTCAGGAATTTGGATCTTGATCCAGAGAGGCATTTACGTCCCTGATTCCCAGTGGTTTCCTAGCTATGGTGCGGGTTAGGAGCTGAGTCCCTAAATAACTGGTGGCTGTGAGCCCAGTGCCTCAGTGTGTTAAGATCTACCTAACATTAGTATGTTAGGTAGATCAGCTGTATCCTGAGGTCCTCACTGGAATCTGGGCTCCTTGAAATAGAGACAGAGACATATAGGCTGGGATTTAAGTGGCCAAGTGTTGAAGTTTATGATGTGGGTGCCCTCACCAGAGCTATAGGCAGTGGAAACAGTACAGACAATAGTTTCAACAGAGTGGGACATCATGAAATACCTAAAACTGATCTCCTGAAAAAGCCTCTTTCTCTTCACCAACTGCAAGGGAAGCTGGAGTAACACTTTTGTTATTGACGTCTAAATTTAGAGAGGAGGTGTCCCATCCAGAATGGGAGGAAAACCCTTCTTCAAAGAGGTCGTCATGCTGTATAGTCAAGACAGCTTGGTCTGTGAAGTGAAAAGCAGAGGCAGTGAATTTTAATTAAGACCAGCCAGCAGAGCTGGGAGTTGGTACCAAGCGTGTTGATTCTCAGGTTTGCTATCCACTCTCCTGCTGCTGATCCCAGTGGTGAATCTTTACTGATTCACATTAGGACAATTTGGTCTTCTTTAAGCTGAGGTCTTTAGAAGTAAGACATCCAAAGTTATTACTGACTCTCCTGAGTCACTCCTGAAATGTTGGTCTATCTGGTTTTCTCTCTGATCCTCTTCCTCTTTCCTCTCACTCTCTGGCTCAATTGTTTTGATTACATGAAGTGCAAACTTTTCTCTCTTGCAGCCTTTACCCAAGACTCTAGTAGGACACTTTTTCCTAACTTCCAACATCTTTGGAGCAGATCAACAAATTTTAGAAACCTAATTCTCTGGTGATAGTAATTTGGAACATTTCACCTGAGCCCAATAATATTTTAGACCAGCTGAGGCTGCAGCCTCATCTTCTGTGATGTGCGTTGAACAAAGATGGGAAAACATGAAAACATTTGCTGAATTTTGTTTTATGTATCATAGGAAGCTTTTCATTCATTTCTGAGTTGTTCTGAAGAAAAAAGCCAAACTGTTGGTCTTTGCATATTTGGTTCAGATACTGTCAGATCAGATGGTGAGAGAATATTTTTGCATCAGCCTCTCCATGTGCACTCGTGCAGTTCAGTGCAATAGACCTTGATCCCAGCCCAGGCCTGTGGCTGTTCCTGGAGTACACATGCTAGATTATAGCACATTTTCTTTACTCATGTCAAATGCTGGGTGTGTTTCCATCCCTTAGATAAACTGTATAGTGTTTCTATTTCCCTTTTCCCCATGGTACTGATTATCCCAGAAACAGACAGGATCTGAGCTATTCCTGTGTTGCATCTGGCATTGTGACTGGATCCATTTTTGGGGCTGTGACAATTTTGTGTTTGCCCTTGTGCCAACTCCTCTGTTAAGTCTTATTATTTTTTTTTCCCCCTTCATGAACTGGATTGATTTTTTGTCATTTCAAGTGCTTCTTGTTTGAAGATGATGCTTCTTCTCTTCTCTTCTCTTCTCTTCTCTTCTCTTCTCTTCTCTTCTCTTCTCTTCTCTTCTCTTCTCTTCTCTTCTCTTCTCTTCTCTTCTCTTCTCTCCTCTCCTCTCCTCTCCTCTCCTCTCCTCTCCTCTCCTCTCCTCTCCTCTCCTCTCCTCTCCTCTCCTCTCCTCTCCTCTCCTCTCCTCTCCTCTCTTCTCCTCTCCTCTCCTCTCCTCTCCTCTCCTCTCCTCTCCTCTCCTCTCCTCCCATCTTTCCACTTCTGCATTTTTTGACTCTCTCATTTGTTAACTTCTGCTGGGTCACTTTCAACAGGGACTGCCTGACCTGAGTCTCCTGCAGTTCTAACACAGCAGCAGTGGAGCATAATGTTTCTTAGGAAAAAAAAAAAAAAAAAAAAAGAAGACAAAAACTGTCTTTAAAGACAATTTAAACTTAAGCTTATTGCTGTCTGAAGACAAGCTCAAACCCTGAGTGAGATGCTCACCTGTTGATCACACAGAGATTTCAGCATGCTGCAGTTATTCTGGAAGGATGTGAAACTTCTCCAGGAGGATGTATACTGAGTTGATACAGGAAACTTTGGTGTCCTTCTTGGGAGAGCAATGCTTTGTTGTTGGGTCTTCTGCCCAGATGAGTGTGAGACATCTCTCCAAAGCTGTAGCCCACGCTAGAGATGATTGCTGACTTTGATCTGTGTGAACACTGAGCAGAAAGACTTTGTGTGTGGCATGTGAAGGGAGCGAGAACATCAATAAATGGATGTTCCTTGTTAAAAGAAAACCAGATGAGAAAAATATATACATAAGAATACATATAGCTCTATTTATTATGCATAGTCTATAGCTTGCCACATGGAAGCAGGATGTGTAAGTACCACACTGATCCTTGTGAGCTCTTTAATGGGACACCAGGGTCATCCAGCCAAAAGAAGACACTGGTAACACCAGAGAAGTTGGGATGAAGCATGCTTAACTGGTTTCATGGGTAAGGCAGAAGCTGAAAGGGAGGGATGGAAAGCTTCCTAGTGATGTTTGGATACATGGAAAGTGGATGAACCATAGCACAAAAGGGGAGAGCACTGAGATAAAAGAGGAAATATCAGATCAGGTCTTTGCACCTTTATGTTCATGCCTTTGGGATTAGTTAATGACTGTGGAGATGATGGCATAGATATTTCACCTTTTTTTGTTCGTTTGTTTGTTTCAAGAAAGACATGTCCGTGGTTAGTACAAAGCCATAAACCAGATAAGGCAAATCCAAACTAAGTGCCCAGTGGCCAGAATGGGCTGCAAATGAAGTGATCACAAAGGGGCAACACAGCACAAAGTGTCACCAGGGTCCTGGACTTCAGGAATTTACTTCCCTGTAGAGCATGCAGCCATCACCAGATCACCACGCTTCATGCCTCACTCTTCTGGATTCAGCCTAACAGCTCTGTAGACTTCTTTTGGCATTGTTTTTCCCCATTTTGGCACTTCCCAGGTGTCATGATTTAACCCAAGCTGGCAACTGGGACCACTCAGCAGCTCACTTGGTCCCCAAGTTGGGATGGGGGAGAGAATCAGAAGAGTAAAAGTGAGGAAAAACTCGTGGGTTGAGATAAAGTCAGTTTAATAAGTAAAGCAAAAGCTGCACATGCAAGAAAAGCAAACCAAGGAATTCATTCGCTGCTTCCCATGGGCAGGAAGGTGTTCAGCCATCTCCAGGAAAGCAGGGCTTCATCACACATAATGGTGACTTGGGAAGAGAAACATATAACTCCAAATGTCCCCCTCTTCCTTCTTCTTCCCCCATCTTTATATATTGAGCATGATGTCACATGGTACAGAATATCCCTTTGGTCAGTTGGGGTCAGCTGTCCCGGCTGTGTCCCCTCCCAAATTCTTGTGTACCTCCAGCCTACTCACTGGTGGGAGAGTTGTGACAAGCAGAAAAGGCCTTGACTCTGTGTAAGCACTGCTCAACAATAGTGAAAACATCCCTGTATTATCAACACTGTTTCCAGCACAAATCCAAAACGTAGCCCCGTACTAGCTACTATGAAGAAAATTAACTCCAACCCAGACAAAACCAGCACACCATGGTTTAAAGCCAACTAGGCCAAACCATAATGTTCCAGGATGCAAAATGATGTGTCATGGCACATGGGATGAGGAGCTGAGTCTTCTTGCTCCTCTCTGCTTGCTGCACTAAAGGGATGTCAGGGAGGAAAGAGCTTCTGTCTGAGGTAGGGAGACTGACTCCTCTGAACAGCTAATACCACCACAAATACATGACCTGCAGCCCTTGGAACTGGCCAGGCTGCTCCAGCTTTTCCTTTTGAGATGTTTTCCTTCTCAAGAGCATAAGACACAAAAGGAAAGCAATCTTTTGCCATATTCACAAATGATCTACTAGAGTTCAAGAAAATGGATCAAAAGGTGAGCAGAGCTGAGCTGCGTCTGCCTCTGCTTTGTCAGCATAGAGGTCCTGGGGCCATAGCCTGCAAGTGTGTGGTGTGGGGCTGGGAATGCCCATGAGATTGTAGAGCATTGATACTAATATGGGTTAAGAGGACTGCTTCTTCAGGATGGTGGTCCAAGGATAATTTCTAGTGTATCTTGCTACCCATCAGCCAATACTGACTTTTCTGTGGATGATTTTAGACACATGAGATTATCCAGTTGCTCCTTGGGTACCTGGAAAGCCGCATCTCCTTCTCCTACCCTTTCCATGTGATGGTAACTTCAGTCTCCAAGAAGACTGCTACTTTAGAGGTCCATCAGTATGAACTTGGGGCATTTCCTGCCAAAGGAGGAAGGATCTTGTCCATGATTTGCAAAGCTCTTTCAGGTCCTTGAGATGCAATTATTATTTTGACTCTATTGTGAAATCTTGAGGGTCATGACTCAAGAAATAATTGGCTGTATGGAACTAAGGATGAGTAGATGACAGACTATCCAGCATTATAATCATAATACTTTAAACACTAGATAAACAAGAGCTTATGGGAAGGACATAAACTCTTATGTTTCAGAGCATAACTATTGTCGGTCAGGAAGTAATTCTCCTTTCAGGCCATTTATTCTGTAACTGGTGGCTGCAACTGGAGCTGGACACTGTCAGAATCAATAACCCATGGCAGAGGCACCTCTGTTTTTTACTTCCAAGTTTTGCAGTGAATTCATTGGGATAAACAAACTTTTGTTTTCCTTTTGCAAATTCGACCACCTCCCAACTTCTTGTATTCCCATACTTTATATTCGTCTTGGCACTAATTGTGTGCTTTCAGTCAGCGTGTTTCTGCTTTCCAAGACTGTAAGCCATGACTTGGGGGCCCAGTCACATTTACATCCCTTTGCAGATGGCCTGTTTCTAGCACTGTCAGTCCTCGGGTTTTATTTTTTGCTGTCTTTATGCTGAGGGACAGACACTGCTCAGTGGTTCTTTGTGATTCTAATCTTTTTCATACAGTTTGAGGAGCAATGAACTTGAAAAACAAGATCCCTTTCTCCTGGGAGGGAAGGCACCTGAATTTAGGCCTGTCTTTACCACCCACTAAGGATGTGCGTGACAGTTTAGAGGGGGCTGAGAGCAGTGTATTTGTTGTTGCTGTAATGCCCTCTGTTGTTTCCATATAGCTCCCATTTCTGTAGGCACCATCTGTTTGTTGGGAATTGTATTTTTTGCCTCGTCATTGCAGGCTTCAGGAAATGCCATCTTGCCAGGTGGCATCTCTATTTGCTACTGCTACAGCAACTCTAGAAGCAGGTGCAGTTTGTGGCATAATGTAGCTTTGTGCCAGCCCATTACAAACCATGGCCCATTCAGGGACTTGGATGGGGCTATTGCTTTAGCTCAGCTCCATTTGAGATGTGGGCATTGCATCTGAAGTGCCACTGGCAGCTGACTTCTCACTTTGATTTATGCTAACCTTCGGGCTGCTGGTAATTACATGCATGTTCTTGTATTCAGGAAGTTTATGCAGTCGCCAGGGAGCAGAGACTTCTTCATGCAACACCGGGAGGATGAATTGTTCATTTTGATGAGCATCTCGGACACTTTGGGGCATGTGAAAAGGCCTGCCTGTGTGTTCCTTCTTGTGGTGGCGGAAGGCCTGGTGGAAGGAAAATTGATAATAATAGTGCAGCTCTGTTCTCCAAGAGTTTCGAAACTAATTTGCTGGTATTTCATCACCCAAAATAATGTGTGCATAGCAATGGGTTTGCATAGTGTGATTCTGTGTCTCATTAACTTAGTTGGATGACCAGTTTGGGGTTTGTTGTCTTGCTGGCATCCCTTACAAGTAGTGCAAGGGGTAGAATAGCCAATACACATATTTTCCATGGCGCTTCATCCACCTGCTTCAACTGAACCCAAAGGGCCACATCAGAGAAATGGTCAAAAATTCTTTTGGTACTGATGTTTTCTGTGTGAGTGCCCAAAATGATACCATTTAGCTGGTGTCTTACATGGGAATATCTGTTCTGGTCTGGGCAGTGACCATTAACTTTTCTCTTCTAAGCTACCAGACATTTCGTATTTTAGATAACATTTCTTCAAACAAGTTTGTAGACTCTCATCGACATTTTAATTTTCATGGGCTGCTGGAAAAGACCAGATGCAGCTAGGTGACTAAAGAAGAAGGGTTTTGCTAGCCTTAGCACAGGGTGATGTTGTATGATAAGTCCTTGAGTAACAATATTGTCTTTTTTTGCTGCTGCTTGAAACAAATCTGTAAGGAAATATTAAGATTGTAGACCAAATTCAGAGATGAAATGGGAGCTTCCTTTTGGATCATTTACAGATGCTCAGAGGAAAAGCATAGGAAGAGCTTTTCATCTGGTGAAACTCAAACGTCGAGGAAACATAAGTGAGAAAATCCTTGCTTTCTCTCTAATTCTGCTTTCTACCTTTGCACAACCTTCCCACTATTTGTAAAGTACAGTATAAGTCCAGTGCTGTGATGTAAGTGACAACAGCTCTTAACAAGATCAGTTATCCCTAATAGCACATGGCTTGCTAAAGCTAGGAAACCTTAACACTGGAAGAGTGAACCTTCCCATCTTCCCCTCACCATGAAGTGAAGCAGAAGTTGGTGTTGCGTTTGCACCTCATCCTCACTTGCATGGACAGCCAGCGCATCTTATACCTGCTTTGCTCCTACCGCCCTGCTGCAAACATCAAAAATGGCAAAGTGGGTCCCTATCTCAAAGCAAAGCTGAGGTCTTCTCTAACATCCCCTCTGCCCATCAGCACTCTCTTAGCCTCATTTGTCACATCCAATGTAGCGTTTCCACATGCAAATGAATACCAGATTGTTGGCTCTTTTGCCCTGCCCCAAGTCACCAGGTGAGTGTGTGGAGCAGGCTCCCGGAGGCTGCTTGTGTTTCTTGTGTCAGATTAATCCCCTGCAATGAACACCTGGGACAGACTCCTTAAAGCCATTAAACTTGGAAGGCAATACATTAATTTTCCCCAGAAACCATCTCTTCTGTCACTGTTAAGAACATCCTGCCAGTCCCTCATGGGTGCCAGCAAAGCTGTAAACATGGAATCTATTACAGTCTTTT
Organism: Numenius arquata; assembly: GCF_964106895.1. NCBI lineage: Eukaryota > Metazoa > Chordata > Aves > Charadriiformes > Scolopacidae > Numenius > Numenius arquata. The sequence continues at coordinate 53,405,033 of NC_133580.1, forward strand.
AGCATCTTTGTTTACGGCTGCTCTAAATGAATTCACCTTCCCCACATTGCCCCACCTTCAGCACCTTCCCCACATTGCCCCAGTGCACAAATGCTCCTTTTAATGCAACTCATCATGCTAGTAGCAATAATTTGCTAGATTTTTTTTTTTTTTAAATTGCACAGAGTGCTTGGACCCAAGAGACAAGGATGAGCCTAGAAACATTGTGAAAAACACTATCTTTGTAGAAAATTTTATTTTTTTTTATTTGTTTTGTTTCTTCAAAATAAATACCAAATTAAAGGTACCTGCCAAGTTTTGTTCCTCTTTCTGGGCCTGATCTAAAGTGCCACAAAGGTGTTGAAATAATTGCCCAAGAGGGTTTGGATTAGGTCTTTTATTAATTTCATTTCTCCTCAGTATTTAGGTTCATGTTAATACATAGCTGTATTATTAAATGGGATGTAAGCAGAGTTGATAATGTCACTAATAAAGGCCCAATAATGATTTCAACTTATGTGAAAAGAAGGATTATGTGATCATTCCCTCTGCCCGTCTGTCTTTATTTTTTTAATGACTTGGCTAATAGCAAACTGTTTTTGAGACAAGGGGGAAGATCACGAATACAATAAAGTTCCTGCAAGTTCTGTGAGGCTTGATGGCTGAGCAGAGGACAAAGATGCATGAAAGTGCTGTGAAAATGGGGAGAAGAGGTCAAACTTCACCATGTCCAGTCTGTCCGTAAGCACATGGACAAACCACAGTGTATTTTGTTGCTTCTCCAGTGGGGCAGAGCAGGAGGCGTGGGGTGAAGGAGGGGGGTTACAGGGGGGTTATGTTAGCAGCCAAAGGCTGTATGTTGAGGTGAAACCACATTTCCTCAGTCTTGCTGTTCAAGGAACAGCTTGCTTAACGTGGGCAAAAGAATGTATTTTTCCCTTGCCTTGTGCACAAAATGTCCTGAACCGTTTTGTCTCAAATTGACTTGAAACATTTAGCCTGCAGCAGATATCCAGAGCATAACATTTCAGCCCACACGGTTAAAGTCTGGCAAAATAGGAAGTGATTAAAAGTAGGGTCTGTTTCAGGACCATTCAGGAAGATATCAAGAACTGAAGGGGACAAGCTCTGCTGCTTGTTTTACCCATGCCTGATTACTTCTGCAAAATATCTTTGAATTGCCATCCTCCACTCCAGACAGATAGGTCTGAGGTCAAGTAATAGAAGCTGTTTCCCAAAACAGAAGCTGTACCGAGGCTCTTCAGAAACCGAGCTGTACTGCCTGAGGTGTTTCTCTGGCAGCAGAAGGCAAACCTGGGGTCAGGATATTGTTTTGGTTGAATTTTGTGTGTGTAAAAGCAAATGTGCCAGAAACATGAGAGAAGGAGAGAGGAGATAGTAGCAGAAAGCCCAGAGCTGCCACAAATCAGTTCTGTGTGTAACCCCAGCTGACCGCAAAGAGAGTGTTTTGAGTATTGAGTTGACCAGAAAAAGAGACCAAGAAGATAAGGAGAGGCTCTTCTTTACTCTTTGATTCCCACTATGCCCAGAGGAAAATGAGAACATGAACTTTCTCTGCAGATAAACAGGACTGCATCAAAAGCACTCAACTTAATAGGCATCTTTCATAATGGAAACATTTCCCGTGATCCTAAGTATCAGCACTGTACTGTGGCCAAATGATATTGCACTACATTTACACTACATATATATGAAAGATATATATACATTTAAAATAAAAGAAAGCCACTCTGAACTAAGCATCACTTCACAGGTTTTTGAGAAAATTCTACTTAAATTTGAGTTTATTCCCATTTGGCATGTTGGGTGAGGTACTCGTGATCAAAAGTAGAGGCTTGGAACATAGATATTTCCATCTGAGCTGGACTCTGCAGCTACCTTTTCTATTTTTATATCTAGGGTATAATTCTTAATCTTAAAACAGACCTCTAAAATAGGCCAGACAAGCGTCTCCTTAAAAGTCATCTATTGAAGAGCACGAGGGTGGCCAGTTCTACCTTGTAGGCATCTGAAATTAGATGAAACGGATTCCTGCCCTACTGATCACCAGGTATGTGGAGCCCTAATGCCTGCGCTGGAGTGGGTGGTCTGATCTACCAGGTCCTGGGCTGGATGACAGGGCTGTTTGCAAGTGGTTTCCACGAGCTGTCTGTGTAGTTTCCTTTGCAGACAAACTTTAGCTTTTTATGCCTTAGATGGTGGTGGGACACTCTAGCCCTGACCATGTGCTTGTCTTTCTGCAGGAGATGTGTGTGATGTGTCTCACTTCTGCATTTAGCCACTGACCCTGAGCAGTGTTTTGCTGTCTGTGGGATTACTGGTGCCACTGGGTTTGAAGTGTTGTCCATTAACCCAGCTCTAGCAGGCTTGCAAAGGAAGGAGGGTGATGTGGTGAAAGCACCCCACTGGGTGGCAGGAGATCTGAGCTCAACTCTTCACTCTGCCACAAAAAAATATCACTGTTGATCTTGGGCGCGTATCTTACACTCCTTGCTCCACCACAGTTTCCCCATCTGTAAAATGTGAATGATTTTTACCTAGCTGGATGAAAACTAAGGACCTCATAGCTGGAACTCGAGGAACCTAGAGGGAAACTCTGGTCTGGATTTACTCATGACAAAGCATCTACTAACATATTTTCAGCTGGCGGCAGGCAGAGCAGAAATGTTCAAATTTCTGTTTAAATAAGCTCTTTCATCGGATGAAAGAACATACCAGGAACTGGTCAGCAGTATGCTCTGCGGAGTGGCCCCTGAAAAGGGAGCGCAGACCAGGGAGTTAATAGCTTCCAGGTAATGAGAAGGGTGCAAAGCTGTGCCGAAATGAAGTCGGTAGCAGAGGACTGACCCAGGGAGCTCCTCAATTCTTAGTAATCCCAGTTATCAGCTGCTGGTCACCTCTCTAGTTGGAGGTCAAGGGGAATGAGGGCATCGCACTTCACTCTGCTGGTGGATATTAAACAATAACCAGCACCATAAAGTTTTTGACTTTAACTGGCATGAATTAAAGGCTTTGGTCAGGTTGGCCTTGGAATTGTTTAGGATGAAATTGATTCCTTTTAGCCTTCGAGAGGGTCCAATTTAAGCTGTTTAGCTGAGCACTGTGGAAAATGCGGCAGTTTAGCTATTATGTGGTCAAACTGAAAGCAGACGCCATTTAAAGATAATGCTGGATCCATAACCTCACATCCTCTTGGAAACACTGCACTTATTACACTTTCTATCGTGTGTCGTTATGGCCACCAGCGATGAAAATCCAGCCTGTTTTATCCATCATGTTTCTTGGCTTCTTTGTTGCTTATATGTCTTCTGTATCCCTCAGTACATTTGCTGCAGGGCAACACATGTTCGTCACAGGGTTTCCACTCCGGGCAGAAAAGTGTGTGTTTTGAGACAGAAGGACAGGAAATGCTTTTGCTAGATGTCAATGGCCTTATAGTTTGTAAGGATAAATGTGGCCACAAAGACTTTTATGAAAAAAAAAACATTACTGAGAGACTGATTACTTGTTCTTCTAGCCCTAGAGAATTTTATGCTGGCTACAACAGCATCTTGTTTTACTTCGGATGTCTAGAGATTATATTAATATATATAATACTCAGTTTTCTGCACTGGACAGTCTCTTTGCCCATCCTACCTGAGAGATGGTTTCTGCTAGAAGCACTGAAAGTGGCTGGTCTGTGCAGCCTGGACAGTCCAAAACCAGAGGCTGATTTTTTTGTCAAGACCCATTTTTACACCAATTCTCAGCTGCCATGAAATTATAGAGGGTACGAATTTGTGAGCTTTGTATGGGCTGAGAATCTGACCTAAATTCTGGACAATGAAGAATATAGACAAAGGAAAATGTTAATTTGGGCTGCTTTCTGGATGGAAAAGAGCATTTCTCTCTTTACAACTTCCCTAAGGAGCTATGAAGGTACATGGAGGAACAATGGGAAAAAATTAGGAAAGGGAAATTTGGGGCAACTGCTAGTAAAGTGAAGTGTTAATCTTTCCCCATAAGGATGTGGTGATCATTTCTCAGCAACATGCAGAGGAAAGAAAAAAGAGACAGAAACGGTGAAGTAATAGAAAAGGCAGCTCGGTTCAATGGGCGCTGTTTCCACTTGGGTATAAAATGAAGAAGCACAGGGGAAAACAAAACATGGCTCCCTTTCCAGAAGAAAATAACCCTGTGACTGGACCCTGAGGCTGGGCTGCCCGTGCTAATTGCTGCCACAAAGGCATCAAATCTCCTGCTTTGAGCAGCTGCCCTCCTTGACAGGAGGAGGACTTCTGCTGCCCTACCGAAATGAGTGTGTGGGTTCCTTTGGTACGGAATTTTATACCAGGACTGGACAGAACAGAGAAGAGGCATAATCCTATCCCAGCAGGCAATGAGCCTGGGTGATCTTAGAGGCATTTTCCGTTCCTGTTTTCCCCATTTTTCATAGGATTGATTAAACTTTGAAGTGGTCATTTATCAGAAGACTTCTATTCAGAAAAATTGGGCTTCTTGTGAGTTTTCCTGCCCTCCCTTGTGCTGGCAGTTGGAAATGCTGTGAGGCCAGCATTGCGTGTAATGTCTCCTCACCCCTACTTCTGGCCCAACTCTTGGGAAGTGCAAAACAATACGAAAAACCAAACAAACAGAAATAAAAGCCCTCATAACAAGACACTTCAGGCAAAGTCAGTCGGAGATTCTACAGGAACGTCTACTTGAAGTTCTTTGTCCTTGGCATTGAAGCTAGACCATGTCCCTCTTATGGATGATGCTAGTACAGTGCCTGTGACTGTTTCCCCTGGAGTAGACCAACCATGTCCCCGGCTAAATATGGGTGGCACAAGGGGGTATTGCTTTCTCCATGCTTTCTGCCCCCTACCCGCTCCATCAGGTCCACGTCCTTTCTATATTGAGGGCTCCAGACCTGCACACAGTACTCCATGTCTGTCTGTATTTAGATCTGGGAGACATCAGCTTAATCACTGTCTCTGCCAAAGCAGGTCTCCACTAGAGAACGGTACTGCTACTCTTTGCAGTGCTTTGAACTTGCTGGGTGTGCCCATAGCAGTGCTGTCTCCATCTTGGCAAAATGAACCTGTCTGTCCAAATCACAAATTGCACTTTTTCCAAGAACTACAGTTTGGTGCCATGGGGAATTTTCTTGCTGTTCCCAGAAATGATGACTTACATGAGCAGCAGTTGTTTCTCCACAGCCAAGGACATGCTGTAGCTAAAGCTGACATGCATCAGCTCCGATAGAAGAGTTTTTACTTATGGAAATGTTTACTTTATAGAAATGTAAATTTAGATGATGTTTAAAGCAACCAAGCCTCTGCCTTGGTTGTGACCTTTAATGTTAGTGGAGCATTCATGACAGTAGCAATGTTCTCAAAGGGACGAAGCTGCTAACTAACAATGGCAATGTTGGCTCGGCGGATGCCAAGGAAGGGCTGACAGGGGTGACATGCTATAGGAAAAGCGTAAGGACAGTCTAAAAATGTGTATTTGTTTGGAAAAAATCCATGGAGGGAGAAAGTGGGTCTTACTGATAAAACATTGGCCTAGGACAAAGAGTTGGGTTAAATACCATTGCTGGCACAGACCTTGGGTGTACGCCCAAGAATAAGTCATGGGACCTTCTGCCCTGGTTCTCAGCCCATAAAATGGAGATGTGAAGGAGGATAATAACAGCCCCTTTCCTTTATCCTGGCTTTGTTTGTGTCAGACTAGAAATCTTGGGGGAAGGGGCAGCATCAAAAACAATAGAGGCTTGTTCCCTTTTCAGGCCTGAGAGCATTACTGTCCAACAGACACAGGTTGCACTATCTGAAGGCCTCTTTCAAGGTTATTTTGTTGAGACCAGTGTTTAATTCTAGGCTTTAGAAATGGAAAATGAAAAGACCCAACTGTTCCAAAGGTCAAATTGTCCACCTGTCCCGGGCAGGCTCCTAAGCTGATTTTGTAGATTGTACTGTAATGTTTTACTTTGCCTAGAGGCTGAGATGTGAGTTCAATGGCAATTTGCAGAGCAAAGCAGTAGCTTGATTGGCAAATCTCTGAAAGAGAAAAGTTTGGGCTCAGCAAAATCTAACGTTCCTTCTGGGACAGCATTTCATTTAAAGCTAAGTCATTTTTGTCCAGGACTTGCTTTCATCAGAAATGTTCTCACATTTGGGAAAATATCTTATACCTTGTGACATAATGAAAATGGAGAGGATGATTTCTGATTCTTGACTTTGTATTTAATTTTGATTTTGTATATTTTTTTGTTTGAGTGGGAGCATTAAGGTAGAGATAAAAAATGAGTTCACTCTGTTTTTTCCCCCATGCTTTTTCAGCAGGAAAGATATTTTCTACAATCCTCAAATGGAAGCAGCTCAAGCAGTGAGAAAGGGTATTGTCTTTAAATTTTGAAATGGAAAAGTTTCTCAAAAGAGTTTGGTTGGTGTTTTTTTTTTTTCCCTTTTTCTTAAAAAATGTCACATTTTTGACATAAAGTTGTTCTTGGGTAGAAACTTTTTTTGAAAATATTTTTACCCGATTGTTGAAACATATCTTTTTTCTGCATTTATGAGTCAGTCTATTGCATGGACTACAAAACCATAAAGAGTATGAACTACTCTAAATCACCTCTGTGGGAGTGTTTGGAAAAAATCCTGAAAACATGAAATATTTCACTGACAGTTATTTTAGAAATATTGATGATAAACAAGGCATGCACTGAGGAAAGCTACGTGCTTGCAATTTATCTTCAGTCTGTTCACAACCCAAAGGTAACCTTTCTGAAAACTTGGGTAATAAAGACAATTGTATAGAAGAGAAAAAGGATGAATACTTGTAAACAAAATAAATTGAGAAAACTCCAGAAAAAACTTATTTTCAGTTACTCAAGATCAATGTACAAAGTCTAAAAAAGCACTGCATATGGCTGATAAATTTTAATGTTGTTTGGGTTCCATTTTAAAATATTATGGAGTTGTGCTAAGCAGAATTCCTGAGGCTGAAGGAAAACTCAGGTACTCCAAACAAATACTGTTTGAAGTGAATGTTTTTTGGCAAAGTGTTTCACAGTATGCATTGAATAATTCCATCCAAGATATTTTGATACCTTGTTTTAGGAAAAGAAAATGCTGAGGATTCAAAGTAAAATAAGACTGCGGGGGAAAGCAAATTAATCTGTTTTCTTGGAACATCCCTCAGAATGTTACAAATCCTGCAGAAATTTATGCGTAGCCAGAAGCATCATCTGGAGCCCTCACCGTTCACCTGCCTGTTACCGAAAATGAACATTAAAGAATACTTCAATTCATGTCGGTTTGTATGATAATTTTATGATCTAGAGAGGTCAAGTTCAGACTAGCTCCTTAGGAATGCCACTCTCCAAACTCCCCTGGAAATCCTCGGCATCAGGCGGCACTTCGTGTTTAGAAAGATCCGCTCATCAATCACCACCTTACAATATTAACTAATCCTTTGCAACACCTTTGTCAGATGTGGAAAGTTAAGGCAAGAAGAAGTTAAATTCCAAACCATGAAAGGGTCCTGATCTGGCTCTCAAGATAACAGCATAGAAATCATAGACATTTCTAAAAAACAGGCAAAGCTTGAATTCTAGGAATATTTGGACACACATCACTGAAACCAGGAGATGATGAGGAGATGTTTCTACTTTTGCTACAGTCAGCATTTTGAGCCTTTTCTCTCTTCTGTACCACAGAGATGATTTATATGTTTGTGGGACATATTACAGCGCTATAGGAAATACTGAAGCCTATTAAACATTTGGAATGAGCGCACTGAAAGTTGTCACGCATTATCTGGGATTAAAGTTGAGTACTTCTAGCCAGGCCCTCCACTACTGAAAGTTAATTGGTGAAACTTGATTTTATTGGCTGGCAAAACGCCTGCGTACCTCAGCTGAAGGTCAGGCGTACCGCTTGCTTGCTAGGCAGAGGCAGGAGTATGTGAGAATTTCAAGCCAGCTTTCATCCCTCATTTTGGATTTCAAGCTCTGATTGGTCTTTAGAGGTTGGAAAAAAAGCTGAGAAAATTATTTCTTCCATTTCTCTCATTCAGAGGAGTTTGTGGAAAAGCCTGTAGAAGCCCTGGATGATCAGAAGGACTGGCATGGCCAGTGGTTTCTCATCTCTTCCTCCAGACTTGGGTTGGATACAGCCATGGGATGGATGAGAGGTTTGGCTCTGGACACAAGAGAGGTGCACAGTCACATCTGTGTGCTTCTTGGATGTGCTTTATTTTAAAAAGAATCTCAAATTAATTCAGATGAATTGTTCCCAAAGGTGCCGATTTTACTCCACTTGCTGGGACAGAATCTAAAGGCTGACCTGAGTTCAGTAGGATGAAACCCAGTGCAGCTGCTTTGGCAGGTTCAGTTTCAGGGGCTTGTTCCTGAAATGTGAGTTATTGAACCCTTAATCAGCTCTGATGGTCTAGCCTTAGGGTGACTTTGGGTGAATCAGCAGTAAAAGCAGAAATCACCAGTGCTCTGAGGTTTATTTCCCAGCTGTAGACAACTTCCTCCGCACCTTGTCCATGAACAGGATGTGATGGGTCATAAGGCTCCTCTCTGGGGTCTTGTGAGACTGTGTGATGCTTGGGACTGCCATCGGGATCATGCCACCCGAAGCCTGCAGGGATGGCATCAAACCTGACGGGGCTGCAGCCGCAGCAGAGGTATTTCTTGCCCAGGCACCAGATCTACACAAATCCTCCCATTTCTGTGTCACACTGAGACCAGGAGAGGGCCTTGAATAATGATGCTGCCAATGTGAAGGCAGCAGGGAGAGGCTTCCGAGGACCTCTCTGGAAAGCCAAAACCAGGAAATGTTTAATCAAGCTCCGAGAAAGAAAAAAAAAAAAAAATTAAGAAAAAAAAAAGAAGAAAAGACAGTCTCTTCTGAGCAGCCAGGATGTTTGTGAAATCCCTGCTCCGTTTGTTATGATGTTGAGTTTCAGCTGGCTGTTTTATTAAAGACAGCTGGGACACATTACTTGCGCATTAACACTGAACCAGCTTTCATTTTAAAACTTACCCATTGCTGGGAGCTTTCCTTAATGCGTTCCTGCTGCTGCCAGCTCTATAATCCACACCAGCAGCCGCGGGGGAAGATCACCTCGCTTCACCATACTTCTTATTTCCGGAGAAAGGCCTAATAAAAATCAGCCTGGCTGATCAGCAGCGAGATGGCCCCTCTCCTTGCTGTGGCTCCGAGGTGGAGCAAAGCTTGCCGGAGCGAGAGGTCGGCGGCACATCCGCCAGGAGGACATCTGCTCGCGAAGCAAAACCCTTAACACTCATATGCAACTCTCTCTTAATTGCTTTCCAGGGACATATTAGAGCTTTTTGCAATGTAAACTGTGTTTCAGTACATCACAAATCACTGAGTGATGGCTCCAGCGTAGATCGTAGTGCAGGCTGGCGAGCCCTGTTGTGAAAGCAGCAGGGAAACGAGCAGACAGGCTCTGGTGGGTGCGAAAGTTCGTCTGTGCAGCACGAGAAGAGGGATTGCTCGAGGGTCTTGGCAGTCACAGTCTGTGTCTCCCGGCACATGTCCCCCAAGCACATGGGGCCAAAATGTTCTTCTCGGGCATCTGGGAGACCACTGCAATCCCTCACCCCGAAACTGCTCTGCATAACGCAACACTCAGGTGTGGATGGAGGGAGGTGAGTGTGTTTCTTGTGTCCCCAGCACTGCAGTTTGGGACATCAGAAGTCATCTGGACCCCGCGTGCCATCCTGGTCCTGGTCCTGAGACCTCTAGGAGTGTAGGTGTAAAACACTTGTGTGAATTCAGGTCCCGATTTTGGGAAGGGGTCAAAGAGGTGTTGTTGCTGTGTCCACACTGCTTTTTAGCCTGGTCTCATAACAGAATGAGACTTGTGCCATCACACAGTATGTGTGTTTGCACATATATATGTTTTTGTTGCAGGTGTGTTCCCTAACTAGATTTGAACTCACAAGCCAATCTCAACTAAACATAAAAGAAAGGTAGAGATTTCAAACACATTGAGTTATTACCAATGTAAATAAGCTGTTAGATGGAGAAGAGAGGCTCTGTTAATGCCCTTGCTGATAGGCTGCACTGGGACCTCAGGCTTTACTAGACACATGAGAATCCACGCAAACACACTCCATCAAGTGTTTTAATTGCAGAGGACATTTCCATTCCTGTTTATGCCTTATTAGAGATTAGAGTGATCACCCTTCTCCCATGTCCAGGAAGAGGCATTTTTCTTTTACATAGGACTAGATGGCTGCCTATGGAACAAAATGCCCTGGGGATTAATTTCTTCCTGACATATTAGCTGATACTTAGCTAATACTATTTCATTTCTCAGCAGCACCACGGAAGTTCCCTTGTACAGTAAAAATATCAGAATCCCTTTTTTCCTCTGATTTTGTTTCTGTCTAAACTTGTGAGATCACACAACAATAAGGTCCTCATGTTACTAACACCCATGTATAAAAAGAAGGGGTTTCCTCCTTGGTGTTTGTTTTCCTTTGGTTATTCTCACTCATTTGCACCCTTGAGAGAGGGTGTAATCTATTTGCCATCTCTGTTCATTATTTTGTACCATATTCCTTTATGCTTTGTCTCTACACAAAAAGGTTACCAGCTCTGGCAGTGTCATCAGTGCTGTAAAGCTGCTGTCCTCCTCCCAGTGAGGAGGTGGCTGTAGTGTCCAGCCTGTTATAACTGTCTTTGAAACCCCCTCTTATAACTCACTTTTGCCATGGTTCTTCCAAGAATTTGATGACTGATGAGTACTAGTATGCTGAGATTGCTTTCTAGTGCACTACTCTGTAATATCTCATAATTTCCTTGTATTCCCCCTCTGTCTGCATCTCCCTGTTGCCTCTCACTTTAGACTTAGAACATATTTGGATTAGAAATTACCTGCAGTAAGTGTTGTCATATTTTTTTTCTACAGCACCTAGCACAGGGTCCAAGTCCAAATTTAGGGTTCATCCATAGCAACACTACTGTTCTGAAGACCTCTTGCCCCTTGGCAAGTGTTTCCATTAGCAAATCTGGTGCAAATCAATATATTAAGGTCCTTTGTTGGTTTTGATGCAAAGTTAGTATGGTTAGTTCATGTCACTTTGAAGGGTTATTTAAACTGTTGCAGACAAAGCAGGTGAGCAGTGTCTACGTGGTCTGTTTTGCTGTATCTGCTACTGACATGATCTTCATAGAGATAGAAAGCAGATAGACTAGATTTGACTAGACTATAGTAGACTAAGCTATTTCAGTTGGAAGGGACCTACAAAGATCATCTAGTCCAACTGCCTGACCGCTTCAGGGCTGATCAAAAGTTAAAGCATGTTGTTAATAGCACTATCCAAATGCCTCTTAAACACTTACAGGCTTGCGGCATTGAACACCTCTCTGTGAAGCGTGTTCCAGTGCTTCACCACCCTCTCAGTAAATAAACGCTTCCTAATGTCCAGTCTAAACCTCCCCTGACACAGCCTTGAACCATTCCCATGCATCCAATCACTGGATCCCAGGAAGAAGAGATGAGACCCTCCAGGAAGAAGAGATGAGACCCTCCCTCCCCAGTTCCTCTCCTCAGGAAGCTGAGGACAGCAATGAGATTGCCCCTCAGATGCCTTTTCTCCAAACTAGACAAGCCCATAGCCCTCAGCCGCTCCTCAAAGGACATGCCTTCCAGCCCTGTCACCAGCTTTGTTAGCCTCCTCTGGACGCATTCAAGGACCTTCACATCCTTCTTAAATTGTGGGGCCCAGCGTTGGCCACACCTGAGTACAGCAGGATAATCACCTCTTTTGATGGGCTGGTGATGCTGTATTTAATGCACCCCAGGATGCAGTTTGCCCTCTTGGCTGCCAGGGCTCACTGCTGACTCACATTGAGCCTGCTGTTGACCAGCAGCCCCAGATCCCTTTCTGCAGGGCTGCTCTTCAGCCGCTCCTCTCTCAGTTTATAGTTGTGGCTGGCATCACTCCATCCTAGGTGCAGAATTCTGCATTTGGACTTGGTAAATTTCATCCCATTAATCACAGCCCAATGCTCCAATCACTCTAGTTCCTTCTGCAAGGCCTCCTGTCCCTCAAAAGAATCAACAGCACCTCCCAGTTTGGTATCATCAGCAAACTTGCTAATAGTGCATTCAACTCCTGCATACAGACAGTTGATAAACATATTGAACGGAACTGGCCCTAGGATTGAGCCCTGAGGAACACCACTGGTGACTGGTTGCCAGCCAGGTGTAGCCCCATTCACTACAACACTTTGAGATCTGCCCTTCAGCCAGTTCTTCACCCAGAGCACTGTGAACCCGCTCATCCCGCAGTCGGACAACCTATTCAGAAGGGTGCTGTGAGAGACAGCCTTGCTAAAATCCAGATAAACTACATCCACCACCTTGCCTTTATCCACTAGGCAGGTGACTTCATCATAGAAGGAGCTCAAATTAGTTAAACAGGACTTTTCCTTTCTGAATCCATGTTGACAGTGCCTGATGATGACTGACTGCATTATTCTTTAAATGCCTTTCAATAGCACCCAGTGTGATCTTCTCCATAATTTTTCCAGGAACTGAGGTCAGACTAATAGGTCTGTAGTTTCTTGGGTCTTCCCTCACACCCTTCTTGTAAACTGGAGTAACACTGGCCAGCTTCCAGTCAGCAGGGACCTCCTCAGACTCCCGAGACCTTTGGTAGATGATTGAGAAGGGTCCTGCCATAACATCTGCTAGCTCTTTTGGTACTCTGGGATGAATTCCATGAGGCCCCATGGACTTGTGAACATTCAGCTGGTACAGCTTGTCCCCTACAATTTCAGTGTCCACAAACGGAAAGTCACTGCTCCTGCACTCGTGGTCCTCTGACCCAGAGGACTGGGCAGTTCAAGGTCTATCAGTATTATTAAAACGTGAAGCAAAAAATGCATTGAATACCTCCGCTTTTTCTTCATCTCAAAATGAATGTAAAGTAGCCTCTTAAACAGGCATTCCTCCCATTCCTCCCTCAGCAAACACACATCTCTGCCATAAAGCACCTTAATACCAGCATAATTGTGCCTGAACTGGGTCTTGTGCTGGTGGATCAATAAAATTCTCACCCACTCCCAACTACCCCAGTATGGAAACTGTTTTTTGGCCAGACACCCTGTTTCCCCTCTCTAAGATATATGCCCCGAATCTTTTCACTCTTGTTAAAAAAGTTTATCTGTTTTTCAAATAATTTATGCAGGTCTGAAGCCCTCTAGTTCCTGTATATCCATCCTTACTGCCATCACCAGTAAGCAGTTCTCAGTAAGCAAGGGCTTTGCAGAGACCTCCAGGCAGGCATGGAAGAAGGGAGGCTACTTCAAGGGGAGACTTTACATTGAAATACTGCACAAAACCTACTGTACAAGGGAAACAAACCATAATTAGGGACAACAGTATCCAGTCTTCTATATGGCCCTGTGAAACGATTGGCGTGATTTTGGAAACTCATTCTACATTAAAGGAGTCTCAAGTCCTTGATGGCACCTGATAGATTTCAAGCTCTTCCCCTGTGACACAAATTGGTGTGAAGCCAGTGCCGTATCCTGGTGTCAGGGTGTCTACCTGAAGGGTGCCTCAGCCTCAGAGCTGTACTGAAATTGTAGCAAAGAGAGGAGACTCTTCCCAAGGATCAAATTCAGCAGTGCTGTGGTTGCACGTAACTTTTTAAGTTAAGTGTAGCAGCACTCTAGAGAGGGGCTAGATGCCTGGGAAAGCCAGTGGTACTTATAGGAGCCCTCCACACATTATGCTTGGAAGAGAAACAACTGAAATATTGGAAAGTATTTATCAGGTTCGTGAAATATTAGGCCTAATACTGTAGGCGTATAAGCCAAAATGGGGATGATATGTATACAGAGATCCAGAAGGGTGTATATGTGTCTGGAGGTGTCTAATATTTCCAAAACTTTTCCCCCTTAGGTCAAAAATCATGGATTGGAAATCCTCATGAATAATTTTGGTTTCACTGGATTGGCACTTGTCAAAGGACAACCAGCTCTCTGGAAAATTCCTGAGGGTCTCTAAAGACTTTGACATGAAGCAAGGCAGAGGAGAAGAGAGGTGTGCTTACTTTCCTCCCAGGGAGGCAGCTCAGGACATACATGTTCCCTCTCAGACACCATTGGGAATTGACCTGAGCTTCAGTGAAATTTCTCACCAGCTCTGGAAGATGCACTGAGGTGAACAAGGTCCCCTGTAGTATTTATTTTTGGGTAAAATTTTCCCTTCTCTTTGCATCCTGCTCAAGGAAAGGGCTAAGTTGTGCTATGAACAACAGCCTTCATAGAGAGAGGTCTCTTTTGCAACACTCCTTCAATTCCAGTGTCTTGAGCCATCTTGCCTTTAGCTCCTCCACCACTATGGCATAATACTCATCTGAATAAATGTGAACACACTATTTTATACCATGTCCCCTGCCTTAGCAGGGAATTAATTACCGGAGTTAGATGTAGGAAGGAGCTCTGCAGTTCGTTCATTGCAGTTTGCTTTAATGAATTCAAGAACGATTGGGTCAGGCCCTGGGCTCAAGTAAATCTATATAGCTGCACCAGACCAGGTGATGATCTGCCCCATTATTTTTCTTACAGTGCTGCAATTTGCCTGGGACACTTGGTTTAACATTCACATCCTGAGTCTTGCAAAAAGTGCCAGGGGAAATTTATAACCACAAGTTAATTAACCATGAATCAGTTAATATTTGGGCATGTGAAGTGCTATATACATGCAAGGGATTAAGCTGTCAGAGGGAACTTTGGTTTTAAATCTCCCAGGAAAATTGTCACTTCTGGCAGTCTGCTGGTCTCCAAGTTAATGCTGTGCAGGGTGACTGCAGGAGCACTGATTCGGGGAGAAGGTTCCTCTTGCTATTTTCTACAGTTTCTGGGGTTTACTGTATGGGATTCCTATCCAAATAGTACTCCCCTCTTGCCTTGGGAACCTACCCAAGAAACCAGATTACTCTCTGGTTAGGGGGCTAATTGATGCACAGTTCACTGGGTGAGATACAGACGCCTATGCTGTATGGATCACAGTGTGTCTCTGGAATACAGACACCTGTAAGGTCAGCAAAGACCCTGTGTCTGCAGAGATGTTGGCAGCAACCGAGAGATGAGCTCTGCATAGCAGCAGGGATTCAGCAGTGAATTTAAGGATCCATCTGCTATTGCTCCTCTTCCTGACCAGTTCTGCTGGAGGATTTATGTGGTAATCAATCCCACATTGCCTTTTTTCCTGAGCAGTGCTGTGAGGAGTTAGTACTCTGACCATCTGATGTTGCCTCTGCTCCTGGCTGACATGTTTTGCCCCAGCCCACATGATATCCCATAGATGCAGGCGGAGGTGAGAATCTGCACATTAAAGCCAGTTCCTTACACCACCTTGCTGCTTGGGCCTTTGTGATTCCACCAGAACTTTAAAAGAGCTGCTGAACCAATCGGTCAGTTGGGTGGCTTGAGAGCGAAAGAGATGTGAGTTTGTCCTCCAGCTGACAAACCTTACTTCTATTTGGAGGGCACTAGCTATTAGGATGCTATTGCCTTGGTATGCTTAGTCATCAGGGCAAGGAAACCTAGGTTAGGAATAAAATAGTGTGCTTTTTCCCTGGTGATGGAGGCTAGCCCAATGGTGCTGTTTGCAGAGCTCCAACTGTGTTCACTGAGCAGGAGAAAGAGACACATCAGAACCAAAGCGGGTTGGTAATGCATGCAGTAAACTTCTGCAGTTGTGTGTTTCCCATCTTTTGATGCGAGTTTGACTCAAGGGAAATTCTGCCCAGCGGAACATTGTTGTTGCTATGAGGCATTTCAGTTCCTCACTGAGGCAGGGTCAGGCCTGTTGGCCCGGAGGCTGCAGGTGACCCTCTGCGGCCAGGAAGGGATTAGGACCTGCAGACAGCAGCGCTGATGGCTGTGCACCACGGTGGACTTGGAGGAGATGACGTACCTTGCTGCGGCCAGGTGCACCGCTCGTGTTGCAGGAACTGCAAGCAGCCGGCCACTGTGCTTTGGCAGGCTCTGCTGGGCCTTAGGATGTTGACGTGGCTGCTCCAAGCTCCCTGAGGTGGCAACAACCTCATTTCACAGAGCTTCAAAGAGCCAGGTTTGATATAACAAACTCATTTTTTTCTGCCTACTTGAATCTGATGAATGTCCCGTGTCTGCAGCAGTTGCTGACTAATAGTGACAGTTTGTACGAAGAAAATGAGCATGAATGGAGCATTAATAAAGCTCTGCTAGACCCATTTAAGGCAGGCGCTTTCCCAGAGCTAAGAGCTGGCGTTAAGTTACTGGAGTTGTGTAACTAAAAGAAGGGCTGGAGCTGAACTTTCCTTCATATGATTTCCCCTCTCTAAGGTACTTGGAGAAATAATGTTTTCATAAGTTGATGGTTGGACTAGGTGACCTTAAAGGTCCCTTCCAACCTAGACAATTCTATGATTCTATGTGTCATTATTTAGGGACTCTTCAGATTGTTTTTCTCTGCTCTGCAGGTCAGATTCACAAGCCTTATAACATTTTTATGGTCAGAGATGCAGAATAATATTAAGAATTATTTTTCTTCCTAGGGGATGGTTTTACAGTTGTATATATGTAGGCAAACGCCTCAGATAATATTGTGACACCCACTGTGTCCATTCACCAGCACACCTATAACTGTATCTCCAGTGTCATCCAGTCTCCAGGTTGGCTTGACCACATGGAATAAGGATTTATGTTTACTCCCAGGCCAAAGAGAATAGAGCCAAAGAGAATAGAGTCATCCCCCTTTCCCCTCCATGATCCCGTAAATCATTAACATTACAGAGATTGCTTGAGAATGAGCAAGTGTTATTTAAAACATGGCCATTTTAACAGAAACTGCAGAATAGCTGTTGCTGTAGAGGCTGGGTTCTCAGCGTTTGGGCTGTTTGCAAGCTTGAACAAAGCAAAAAAATAACTCGTAAAACAAAAGTCCAGATGTTACCCTCTTACTCTGCATGAATAAGACCATTGAAATCCGGGGACCGCTCCCAGAGCAAGATGCTGCTCCAAGAGCAGGGGTGGAAGGGCCCATCTCTCAACATGGGAGTTATGAAAGAAACACAGAGGTGGCAGCTCTCTGCGTCTTCTTTACAGAGTCGCTTTCCAGTGTGCGTCTGCAAATTCAGACAGAAAGCCTTGTGGGGAGAACAGGCTGCCATTTACTTTATTCCTCAAAATATTTACTCTACTCTAACACCTACCAGACTGCCTCATCATGCACTAGGCAGCTTTAGATGGGAATGTACATGCTGAGCTCTTGACATGACCACAGTGTGAAAGTTTTCATGCAAGCGGGAGAGCAGCGCACAGCGAGGGAGGTGGATATCCACTTGGTTTCCCACAAAACAAAATAGTTATTAATGATTCTGCAAGTTCCCCTCAACACTAATTTCCTGTTTAATTTAATAGGTGGAGAATGTCAGTGCTTTGTAGACTTAAGGGCTCGTTTTTTTGTCCCTGATTCCAAGACCCTCAATGGACCAGACCCCTACAACGTCTATGTGATCAGATACAACTCAGGATGTTTACTTCTTGTTCCAACACATGGTTTCTAACTTTTTGCCTCTCTTGATTATAAATCTCTTGGCTGCCAAGAACCTGGAATTTCACCCAGCCCACGGAGGAGCTGGTTCTGCATTCCCTTACCCCACATCTGTCAGGAGCAGCTTTACTGGAACAAAGAAAGTTGCACCAACAGGAGATTAGGATCAACTCGGCTCAAGGCAATTTCCCCTGAAACAAAACAAACCAAACAAACAAACAACAAAAATAAACCCTTAATGAGTTGGCTGTATGATGAACATAACACTTGATCGGCGGAAGTTGCCATCTACAGAAGGGTTTGGGATATGGTACCATCGTCAGTGTGACTGATGAGATTTCAGAGAATCCCCATACAGAGCCACAAGGCACAAATAGGTCATTAACATGACTCCATAACATTTTTCTTAAACCCATTAGCCTGCACCATTGTGGGGGCCTTAATTTTTTTCCAACTTGCGCATTCATTTCACGGGGAGTGATTTCACAGGAGCACCGTCCGAATTAGCTCAGTGTAACTCAAAATCGGACTGCAGTCTCCTGAAAGGACATTGTAATTTCTATTACAGTCTATCCCCTCATACTCAGTCTGTTGGCAGCTCAGAGCATGCACATGTACATTTCTTACAAGATCTCTGATGACCACAGGGAAAAGGCCCTGGGGAGATGCTGGAAATGCATGTGCTATATGGAAACTATAACTTACCCAGGTGCACAGCTCTTGAGAAGTCTGAGCCTCTGAGGAGCTGAAAACCCTTGTTTCCTGTGTGGGAGGAGAAGGTTTTGTAAGGTTTGCAAGTGGGAACAGAAATGCTTAAAACATAGACAAGAAATAGGTATAATTTGCTTAGCATTAGTTTGGATGCTGGGTTTTACAGGGGTGCTGATATAAAAATCAATCAAATTGCATCTCCCACAAAAGCAGCATGTAGGGGGAAATTAAAAAAACCAACACAAACAACTCACAACCACAAGGAACTATCTATGGTAGGAAATTTGCTTTATTATTGCAACAATGCCTAGCTATGACATACAAATTTTAGCCTCCACTGTGCCAGGCACTGCACAGAGATAGTGACAGCCAAAACTCATCACAAGGAACATGCAGTCTGAATAATCAGGACACCATACGACACACTGTTAGACTCATTGTCTCATATGGAAGTTGTGGCCTCAAAAGATTAAGCAACTCAGTGACAGAAAACCAAAAAACCATGTTAAAATTGGGAACCAAATACCACTATATTGAATCCTGGTCCAGCCCCAACTTCACCAGCCATTTCACACCAGTAAGAGCTTGCAGCCACCCAAGAACATCACAGTGATCAGCAGCTCCTATAGATTTGTCTCCAAATAAAAACACAACCCTGCACACAGGTCTCCCTACTTCCCTGTGCTGTGATAACTCCTCCATGAAACCATGCCTCCATCACAGGGAGGGTGGGTAGTTTTTGCAAGCAGAACCTGCTGCAGCCTCTCCCCATACACACACCTGCCTCCATACAACATTTCTGAATGCAGCTCAGTTTATATCTAAACTTCATTCAGATGTACTCTGCTTGTTAGCAACATCAGCTTCCTCTGTTTGCTGCTAGCATCATCTTGCTCATTTGCCTCCAGAGCAGCAACAGCTGTTTCCTCTGCAGGCATGAAAGTATGCATTACCCAAGAACTGCTAAATACCTCTAATTGCCAGTAGCAGTATGATAATCCCAGGGTGAAGAGCATGAGTTGAGTAATTGTTGTCTCTATATGCAAACTCTCAGCCTCACACTGAGGAAGCATGGAGTGGCTTCTGGTGAAAAAAGCTTGTTTGTTGGAAGAGGTGGTCAGAGAAAGCATCCTCTCAGGTTGGGAGTCTGTGTCTTAGTGATCTGGGAAAGAGCCTATGAAGATGGCAAATGCAATGTTGTGCTTCTCAAGAATATTTTCCTTCCTGTCAGTAATTTACAGCTTAACTTCAAGGTGTCTCTTGTATTCAGTAGCTCTGTGTTGCTTCCTTTTCCATGAATTTGCCTAGTGGCTTTTTGAACCCAGACAAATGTCTGATATCCAGAGCTTTCAGTGTCGAGGAGTCCCACAGTTTAACAAAGAAGTATCTTCTTCTGTTTTAATCCGCTATTTTTGTGCGGTGCTTAGTTATTATTTTATCAGGAGGGAAAGGGAGCACCTTCTTGTTGTTGACCTTCCATACACCACTCCTGAGCTCAGAAGCTTCCAGCACCTCCTGACTTCTCTCTTGTAACTCGGTTTCTGCAGGGACCAGCAGCTGATGAATTCAGCTGTCCCACTTCTCTGAACTGCAGGAGGTTTGAGTGACTCCTGTTTATTTTCTTGTTTTTCCCTTGTAAAAAGATTTTTTTTTTATGATTAACACATCTAATATTCAATTAAATGCTTAAAAATGTAGATAAGCCACCATGTTATGACTTTCCTAATCCTTTGCTATCCTTTCCTGCCCTTCCAGCCTCCCTGGGGTCTTGACCTGTGGTTTGAGAAACTGCTTTACTGCACAGCAATTGAGACAGTAGAAGTATCCTTAAATTGCCTTTTGTATGACTGAAACATTTATTCGTGATCAATATGTACGTGGTTTGAAATGGGACTGTTTATCTCTTCAGCAGCTCTTTTACAGCTCATAGAGGACACATGGACATCAGTAGGTTGAACTTTACTAAGTCTTATGAGATCAGTGAGTATTAGACATGCTTCAAGTGCTGCCATCTCACTGAAATTATGACATTTCTGCTCTGTTAAATGTTTTCTCCTTCTTTTGGTCTTGATCTAATATTTATCCTGGTTTTAGAGATTTGGAAACCGAGGTACAGAGACGGGCTGTGTCAGAGGATGAAACAGGGCTGAGTTCTGCTTTCCCTCTTTAAGCTTTAAAACCAAGCTCAGACCTTACTGAAGGTTAAGAAACAGTTCTTAAATTAGTAACAGAGGAGTGTTGATTAGTATTTCATTTCACAGAGGAACTGGAAGCAAGGTTGTTTCTATGCATGATTTAGCAAGGACGTAAAGGGGAAAGGAAACTACACGCCATCCATCTCAGATCCTAAAAATTTTAACTTAAATGCTAATGAAGGCAGAGGAATCTCACAGCACCACTGGCCCTGTTAGGATTTCTGTTATAGTTTGTAGCCTGGCATTTCATTTCAGGAGCAATGTTCTACCTAATACATGGCAGAAGAAATTATGGTCAAGTAATATATCTTTGAAACAGAACAAACAGCAAGTACAGTGTCAGATGCTTTGCATAGTAAAATGTACATACCTAGGAATGCCAAAGAAAACACTCTTCTTCCGGAGATCTTTTCACTGCTATTTATACAACATAGGCCATGAATAAATAATAAGCAGTAGAAAGCTACATGGGATTAAACTTTGGTAATGACAGACATCACAGATAGGATGTATAGGCTTGAATTCCTCTGTAGTCACATAAAACAAGTAATTAGAGCTGGCTGGACAAATGCCAACCGAGCGTTCTCATTGGGAAATATAATCCTGTTTAAATGCAAGTACTTCACTAAGTCACACAGGTATTTTTAAAAATCCCAGGCTGGAGGAAAGAGAAATTCTCATATTATCAAAATGAACCTCAGTAAACCAGAATAAAACATGATTTTTGTTGTTCATAAATCATATTTTGTTTTGCATTTTTAAAATTACATAATTGCAAATAAAAAAATTAAAAAACCCAACAACTGACAGTGTGTAATCAATCCTAAGTGCTATTTCTTCTGACGTAGAAGATTTTTCCATTTACTGAGTGATAGAAGGGAGGGAATATTTTAATGCAGCATGAAGACAGCTGTCACCTTCTCAAAAAAGATTAATCTCTACCGTCAGTGGTACCCAGGCCAGGGAGCAACGTCTGGCTCCAGAGACATTCAGTGCAGGCTGTTTTGCATCTGTAACATTCACAGCAACCTCTGGAGTGAAATGCCTGAGTCCACACTGTACGTCCAGGAACAGAAATCTTTGTCCTTGTTTATATTGTGGACAAGTCCTGTGAAGGATGATGTCTCTGGTTGTTCAGTGTACGATGTCTGCCTGCAGTCGCATTGAAGGGAGCACAAGTAGGTCTCCATCCACCTTGCAGTATTGCATGTGACCAGTGCCCTACAGCCATCGTGATTAACTGCTTCAGTTCAGGACTTGAAGAAAACTTTAATTCCATCTTAAGCTGGCAGATCTCATTGTGTGGGATATGTGCTCTGCAAGCTTTTTTCACTGCACCATTTCTGCTCAATTTGAGCCCATCGCTTCTGAGCAAACTTCTACAGATGTATTTATTGCACAGTCCAGAAAGGCCTTGAGGTGTTCAAAATACTGGTACCCTCTCCAGCCTATTTTCCTGTGAGCCAAAAGTGTTTGGAAAAGACAACCAGATGTCAGGCTTGTCTGTTATCATAAATGTAGCTTATAATCTGTTAACATCAAAGCCATTTTACCTGGTACTCTTTATTGCATGGAAAGTAGCACACAGCCAATAGCCATGGAAAGAAAAGGGCTGCATGGTGAAATAATTTTTCTGTTCTGCAGGTAAGCCAAAATATTGAGTTTTCATTCAACTGACTTGAATGAAATCTTCGTTTTGTTTTTCAGACAGATTGTGACAAAGCACTAACTTTGGCTTGCATGTAATATCTACAACTACCTGAAGGGTGGTTGGGGTGAGGTGGGGGTCAGTCTCTTTTCCAAGGTAACAAGTGACAGGACAAGAGTAAACAGCCTCAAGTCATGCCAGGGGAGGTTTAGGATGGATATTAGGAAAAATTTCTTCACCGAAAGGGTTATCAAGCATTGGAGCAGGCTTCCCAGGGAACTGGTTGAGTCAGCATCCCTGGAGGTATTTAAAAGACGTGTAGATGTGATGCTTAGGGACGTGGTTTAGCGGGATTTGGCAGTGTTAGGTTTAGGGTTGGACTTGATGATCTCAAAGGTGTTTTCCAACTTAAATTATTCTATGATTATGGTTTAGGTTTTAAAATATCTTTAGAATTATCTAAATGTAGCTACAGAGTGCGAATCATTTCATTTAACTTAATTTGTTTAAATACAAGCCCTCTTTGCAGCCCATCTAGAGACAGGCAGCTCCAAGGGACAAATCACCCCATTTGTTGTAAAGCATTGAAAACAAGAACTGTATATATAAACAAGAACTGTATATATATCCTGGTCTCAAAATTGGAAACTCATGGATTCGATGGATGGACCACTCGGTGGATAAGGAACTGGCTGGATGGCCGCATCCAAAGGGTTACAATCAATGGCTCAATGTCCAGGTGGTGGCCAGTAACGAGTGGTGTTCCGCAGGGGTCGGTACTGGGACCAGTACTATTTAACATCTTTGTCGGTGACATGGACAGTGGGATAGAGCGCACCCTCAGCAAGTTTGCTGATGACACCAAGCTCGGTGGCGCAGTTGACACGCTGGAGGGAAGGGATGCCATCCAGAGGGACCTAGACAGGCTGGAGAGGTGGGCTCGTGCAAATTGCATGAAGTTCAACCAAGCCAAGTGCAGGGTCCTGCACCTGGGACGTGGCAACCCCAGGCACAAATACAAGTTGGGTGGAGAATGGCTGGAGAGCAGCCCCGAGGAGAAGGACTTGGGAGTGCTTATGGATGAGAAGCTCAACATGAGCAGGCAGTGTGCACTGGCAGACCAGAGAGCCAACCGTGTCCTGGGCTGCATCAGGAGAAGTGTGGCCAGCAGGTCTCGCGAGGTGATTCTGCCCCTCTACTCTGCGCTCGTGAGACCCCTCCTGGAGTACTGTGTCCAGCTTTGGAGTCCTCAACACAGAAAGGACATGGACCTGTTGGAACGGGTCCAGCGGAGGGCCACGAGGATGATCAGAGGGATGGAGCACCTCTCCTATGAAGACAGACTGAGAGAGCTGGGGTTGTTCAGCCTGGAGAAGAGAAGGCTCCGGGGAGACCTTATAACAGCCTATCAATACCTGAAGGGAGCCTACAGAAGAGCTGAAGAGGGACTCTTTGTCAGGAAGAGTGGTGACAGGACAAGGGGCAATGGTTTTAAATTGGAAGAGAAGAGATTTAGATTAGATATAAGGAAGAAATTCTTTACAGTGAGGGTGGTGAGGCACTGGAACAGGTTGCCCAGGGAAGTTGTGGATGCCCCATCCCTGGAAGTGTTTAAGGCCAGGCTGGATGGGGCTTTGAGCAACCTGCTCTAGTGAGAGGTGTCCCTGCCCATGGCAGGGGGGTTGGAACTAGATGATCTTTAAGGTCCTTTCCAACTCTAGCCATTCTATGATTCTATGATTCTATAAAGGTCTCTTTGAAAACACCAAAATAAAGTATTTTCGTGTCTAACCCAGATTTTCAATAGCTTTGTGAATGCAACACATTGAAAAAACATTCGCAAATTATGCAATTGATTGGAATCAACATTTTCAATTAAAAACATTGCAATGGAAAACCCTTCCTCTGCGTCAGTTAAGAGCTGTTTTCAGCAGCTGAGAAGGCAGGTGATGTGGACACTGAAACCACAGGACCAGTGTGGACGCTGTGTGTGTGCACAGATGTGATTGCAGCCTTGCACGCTGCCCGAATGGAGCATTTTCCCACGATGGCACATGTGTGTGCAGCAGCATTGCCCACCCGGGCACGCAGAGCCCATGAGCCGTGCCTCCCTCTGCAATGAGATGGGTGCAGAAAATACGTCACTCAGAAAAAAACCCTTAATCTTTTGCTTGTGTTGATCTTTAAGCCTCAAAGAGGTCTGTTTAAGTCATGTTTGCAAGCTTTGATCTGCAAAATTGAAGGTCTTCAGAGGTGAGCCTTTAGTGAAAAACGAGATGCTCTCTTAGTCGGCTGAGTCAAAGAGCTGATGTTTAGGAAGAGTGCCACTTGTGACAAAACATAATGAAATTATGAGAATTGGCACCACTACAATGTAGTGCACTGCTTATTCCTGACAGCAATCCTGAAAGTCATTTATACATGGAAAGTACACAAAAAAGCCACAATTAGACCATACGGCTGAGCGGTTCCTCTGGTGTCACTCAGCAGAGCTTCTGACTCCTCCCTTGTAGCAGCCGAGTGAATGGAAGGGTTGGATGCAACCTGGAGGATTTCCACTTTGTAATTTTTTTGTAGAATTATCTTTTCCATCGCTATGGAAACCTCCCATTATTGGCTTTCTGGGGGAAAATATGTCTCTATCTTTGATCTCAACCACAGCCCACACGGTCTATAAAACTTGGAAAGCTGAAGTACTGGCACAGCCGCTCTTCTCTCATCTCAGAACAGAGCAGCCATTCTTAATATACATGTATTTTTAACATTCTTGTCATGGGCAAGCTACAAGACACCAATGACCCAAATACAACTGTTGGCGCAGAGGAAAATATTGTTGATCCATATATATTTGCTTAAAAGACTCTGAACAAAAATATAAACAAGTCAGGGAGCTAAATGGAGTGGAAAGCTCATGTGTGAAGGGAAGGTCTGGGAGTCACGACATGCACTGCGTTACTGCACTGTGCACGCATGCACCGTGCTACTGTGTTACTGCTCAGAGAAGGGCAAGACCTGTAAAGAGAAATAATCACAGCTGTTTGTTTCAGCTAAAATGTGGCCCATTTGCAGTTCGCTCTGCTCCGGTTGCGATTCTGAGCAACATCTCTGAAGTCAGCAGAGACTGTATCAGCAGAGACGTGGTGGAGGTGAAGAGCAGAACCGGCTCATTGAATTTCAGATCTGTTTCGCAGACCACTGAAAAATAAAGCCAGTGGGAGAGTGCAACATCCCAGTCCTTGCTAAACTGGGGCAAAAATAATAATAGTAATTAAAAAAGACACATTGTTTCCCATGGAAAAAAGCGTTGATTTTGTGTATGTTCAGTTCTCCTGGCGATCTTGATTGTGTCAACATCATCATCCGACCCCAGGAAATATTTGTAACAGACTTCCTTTTGCAAGGCCTAAGCATTTTGTAATCAATAAATAGTTTTATTCACATAGTAATTCATTAAGGGAAGGGGGAACAAAATGTGTGTCTAAAGGCTACAAAGGACAGAGTCCCCAGTAAATGGATGATGGTGTCCCTGAGTTACTCAGTAAATCTTTGGCACAGTTGGGCATTGAACCACACCTGCTGGTGCCTGTTTCAATGCCTGAATCGCAAGAATGACCTTTACTTACCCACCTTTTACTCCCTGGCCTTTACTTACTTGCCTTTTTTTATTAACTCTTTATTTACTTGCTGTTCTCAACAGTATGCACAACAAAAATGTTTCATTTTCAGGCAGATAAAAGTCTCTTGGTGTGACAGCAGGTTGAAATATTTCAGATTTCCAAATATTGATACCATTTATCACTGGGATTTTTAATTTCCTTCCAGGAAACCCCAGGAAATTGGGCATTTTTTTCGTGGAATTCCTCTTGATTTTTTGACCAGCCTTGTACAGGGTGCGGTTGGGGTAGAAGATTGAGGCATATCAGCACAATTTGAAGACAAATCTTTGACATCAGGCAACAAAAAGCAGGCAGATAGTGCTTAATAATTGTGCAGAAGGGAAGCTTCAAATATATTCAAACTTTATTTTTTTCCTATAGTGTAGATCAAGTCTAAAAAGATTTGTGCTAAACATGGGCCACCTCACGCCTTCAACCCTTTGGAGTATTCAGGGACAGTCCCGGCTCAGAAGTCCTGGTGGGAATGTCTTGTTGACATATTTCATTCCTTTCTGCATTTTGCAGAATAGGCCATTGATTTTCAAGCGGCGAGCAAGGGTGGCTTGTCTCCTAAGGCTGCCTGAGCATCAGAAAAAATGAGCATCAGTCTAGGAGGGTTACAGAGACGCCAGAAGGCCCCAGTGTTTATTAGTGTGGCTGGCGTCTTGATTTCTTTTGATACCTCATAAGTTTTTGTGGTGGTGGGTGGGGAGGGCGCCTCTCCTGCCTTGTGGGAAGTTCATCCTGAGAGAGGGAAAACGAGGAAAGCGCGGTCGTTCAGCCCTGCGCAAGCCCCAGCTCTTGCGCGGCGCCCAAGCAGCCCTCGCTCCGCGCGCGAGCGGCAGAAGCGGTGCCGGGCTTATCAAATTATAGCTGGGTACAGCTCTTCAAAGGGATCCCTGCGGCACGTCACAGCAACACCACGATCAGTCATGATTTATGAGCGTCTTGCAGCTCTTCTGCCAGATGTGCCTGCCCTTTGTTTTCTGCAGGAGCTGGAAGCCATCCACCCCGAAGCTGTCCCACGCAGAGGGGGTGTGCAGAAGAGGCAAGCTCTTGGAAAGGGAAACCAGGCGTTTTGGAAATGGCAGAGCCCCTGGGCACAGCTCAGATGTCTCAGCTGCCTTTATTGAGCTGCATCTGCTCTTTACAAGCTGTAGGTTTCACTGATGCGTAGACGGATGTTGTGAAAGACAGTTGTGGCTGGGATTTGCAGGGGCTTGCAGGTGGTAGTAAAATTTTGGAGAGCTGACAGCAAGTGATGTTCTAGTTCAAAATCTCAGAGAAATAACTGTGATCATTATGGGGATATAAAACACTCAAGATCTGCTGAAGCTGATGGAAAGGTTCCTGTTGATATCTTGGGAACAGAAATAAAATGGGAATTTGTGATTCCTGGTAACATTTGTTGGCTGGAAGGGTCCACACATGTAATTAATTTTGCATTCAGTTGAAACAGTGGTGGAGGAATCCAGTCCACCTGCCTAAGGCATGTTAGGGAGTAATCCTCCTACACCGGGTGAAAATGTCTCTGCATAGTCAACCAAGACAGTTACCTCTCTTAGCTGGGCAGACCCTCACATCGTAGACTTCAAAAGTACCTTCCTCTCTCTCCCCATAGGAGATGCACAGACACTTGCTTTAGGAAGCCTGGGTCGCTTGACACCTGAAATGCAGAATCCATTCCCCCCAGATTTACCCCACTCCTCCTGGTTTGGGGCTATTTGGTTTCCCGTGACTTCAGCTAAGTTTATTCAGCACAGGATGGAAGCGACTCTGCTGAAGCACACCCTAGAGCGGCGCTGCAGGAGTTAGAAATCAGAGATAATAAAGCCACAGTGAAAATGTCATAGGAAGCAATCTGATCCTGAAAGGAGACTTACATATGCGACTTTTTAGCCTTCTGGATCTCTCTTTTCTGTGAATTCGTAATGGCTTGCTGAAAAGGTGGTATAAATAGAAGAAAAATGTAAATGGGAGTGGATGCTGGAAAAAGCATAGCCTGAGGAGCATGTAGTGCAGGAGGGGACATGCTTTTTTGGTGGGTATTTAATACTCTTCAATGAAAATCATCAGCAAGGGGAGGAGAAACTCCCTTTCGTGTTCCCAGGCTGTACACAGATGAGATTCTGTCACCACAGATCACACCCTTCTTAAGGCTAATGCCATCTCCAGGCTCAAAGCCCAAGAGGTCTGGGGTCCCAGGCCTCTGTGGGAGAGGCAATGCAGGTCTGATGGCACATGTATTTTGGGGCGTTTAAGAGGGCTCAGTCTAAAGGCGTGAAAAATAACTGGTTTTAGACAACAGTGAACACTGCCACACAGAGTGATGAACTAATTGGAAATAAATGAGTTTGGAGGCAGCCCAATTCCTATCAGTGTCTGGCTGTTGATTCCTTTCTAAATAGCATTTAATGGACAGCTAGGCCACAGAGGAGTCTCGACTGGGACTTCCCACCTTCGTGTGCCAGGCTTTCCTTTATACAGGGGGAAGAGATCTGGAGAGAAAATGTTATCCTCTGGGAATGGCAAATTTTGGCTGGTTCACACTCCAGTCTCTTTAGATGCAGGCAGTGGCAAAATTACCTGTTTCTAGAAATTTATCACCAGCAAATATAAAGGTGACAATATCTACAAGCCCATCAAGATTTATCATTGCTAAAGGGTGAAGAATTTGCATGATCTGCAAGGGAAAGTGTTCTTAGTTGGATGCTGCTGACTTGGGTCACTTTCTTTGGCCAAAAAGAACTCACCTAGCAAGGTTATATATTTTTTATTACATTTACAATATTTTAGATACAGTCCAAACAGTGGGTTAAAGAGCTTTTGGTAAGGTTCTACTGTCTGCTGTCCTCATGACTATTCAATGCCGGATTTTTCTTCTACAGACTCATAACAGTACTTAAATTCTGGTAAAAGCAATAGAAATGACCTCCTTTAAATATCTGAGGGACAAATTCTGACATGTACTGAGTGCACATGGAAGTCATGGGAAATTTTGGGCACTAAACTGGTGCTTTGCAGTTCCCCGGCCTTGGCTCCATTGAAATGGATGTGGTAGCACCCAAATAACATATCCTGCCTGACCTCTGGCTGCCCTAAGGAGTGGGATGGCCTGTTGACAACATTGTGTTGTGCCCTCCCATCACGTGGGCATGGGGCTTGGTGGAAATGTTAGCTAGGGACTGTGGGAACAAGGATTTGGGGACTCAGGTTAGACCTATGGGATAAAATGCAGAGAATTCAGAAAATGAGAAATATTTGGAGAACACCTGAGCTGTGAAATCCCTAGATGTAACTGGGTTTCTTGCTCCCGGGTGTGAGATACATAGAGGCTAATTCCAGCTCTCTTTTCTTCCTTGGCCCAAGCTTTTAGAAACAGGGTGATGAAGGTCAAAGACTTAATAAGTATACTTTTAACGTGGTTCCCTTTTTACTTTGTGTGCTTGTGTGCCTATAGGCATGGTCCCAAGTGAGAACAAGTACAGCTAATGCTAAAATATAAATGTACACACGCATGCAGAGGGAAACCCACTGATCTGAGCACCGACTGTGGGTCTCAATGATTGCTTCAGTGTCTGAATCACCATCAGTGATGGCAGGGGCTTGAAAAGGAGCCAGGAGCCCTTTGCTGCATGAAGAGACATGCTTTGCTGGCTGTGCCAGCGGCAGCGGCCGAGGTCCTCGCCAGTGCCAGCAGCTGCCACCAGACCCTTGCCATTGTCCCCCGCTCTTCCCACTGAGCGGGAAAGCAAATGCTGGGCAGCCGTTGCAGATATAATGCTAAATGACTTTTTTTCCTGGTCCGAGAGCTGCCAGGAGGGACTTGGGGCCTGAGGGGGTGCGTGAAAGGTGCTCCTGTCTGCTCAGCACAAAGCCACTTATCAGGGCCAGGAGGTGGGAAGGGGGAGAATTACTGTACAAACAGTCATTCAAGATTAATTGCTTTTCATCTCTGGAGCAGGAGTTGGCCTTTCAGCCCTGGGATACAATAAGGGCCTGTTCTGATTGTACCTTTTCAGGGGCCAGTACAGCCAGGGTTCTTTGGCAGGGGCAGGCTGAAGTTTTTGGGAGGAATTAATCGGGGTAGCAAGCTCTCCTGTACTCCTGGGGCTAGAAACTGTTACGATGCTAATGGCAGTGATTACCGTGTGTTTACAACCACAAATGGGGTGTTTGTGTCATATAGTTTCTCTTCTCCCTGGATTTTGTGTTGCAAGTACATTTTCACCCCAGCTTCTGCTTGTCATGGTCTGTTGCTGCTTGTTGTGCCTGATCTTGCTGATAAATCCCATATATTTGATAGAGCAATTCACGTGTCCAAAGTCCTGGTCTTGCCAGCTCTGGTGCTTTTCTTATGAATCATGCAACATTCAGTGTTTCCTTTAAAGCTTCAGCAAAAGGGAGCAAACTATTACATGAAAATCTCAACATTCATTGAAAAAATACATAGGCTGCCTGAGAGAAATTTTGAAAAAATAATCGAGAAGTATAGAATCATAGAATCATAGAATCATCCAGGTTGGAAGAGACCCTTGGGATACCCAAAGACATAAAACAAAAAAGCTGATATTAAAAAAAAAATCCGAACTTCTATTTAACTATTGTCACGGGCTTTTGAGCTTCATTCATTACTATCGAGCACATGATGGTAACCATCTAGAGAGCTCCCAGACTGTGCTGTGGGATCAGTGTGACAGAGATCATGGATTACATCATAGTGATGATGATCCCGGACCACAAGACTAGGAGGTCTACATGGGTCAGTAAGCCTAGAGCTGTGCCTCTGCTGGCAGCTGTATGATAGCCTTTGGAGTAACCACGCATCCACTTCACACCAATGGTCTTCCTACCAGCCAGGAAATGTAAGACCTTTTGTTCCAGCCCCAGCTGCCTCATTCAGCTGCTTTCCCCCAGTGCTGATGCAAAAAGGCCAGCCACAAAGTAGTCAGGTCTCTACTTGCACGTCTGCCCTACCTCTCCGCAGAGAAAAGGGGCAACCTTGAACCTGACTGTCCTCATCCCACCACTGTGTGTGATGCCAATAGCTGATGCCAAGAAATAGGGAGTGTCTTCCTTTACTGGGCTGATTGCACACTCCCAAAATAGTGTCTCACGTCCCTTACTTCTAAGGCCACTAATGGGTAAGTCCAGCTGCCTGCAAAAGAGTCAACATGTAGTGAAGCAATCCAAGGTTGTTTCTGTCATGAAGTATTTTCATTTGTTTTTGAAGTGATTTCAGGCCCTAAGTCCATTGTTCTGATTTACCCACACACCTCCTCCTGAATTTGCACTGCAGGGAAAAAAAAAGTGCTTCAGTAACTTAATTCAAAGCATATTATAGTGAGTTGCCAGCCTAAACCCGTACTGACTTGTGATTGAGGTCAGCGCTCATCCATATTGACCCAGGAGGCAAATATAGACCAAGGAAAAACCCAAGATAAATATTCTCCTTATGGGACAATACCTCTTTATATTGGCTGGAAATCTCAAGTCAATTCATCTTATACTGTCAAAGGAGAACAACTGGAAAACAATAAAGAGAAACAAGCGCATTTTTAAAGAAGGGAAAGATACACTTTTTAAGGCAACATAGTAATTTTTCTGATTTCAAAACCACTTGTCTCACTGATTTTTGATCCAAACCACATAAACTCTGTATAAAAATATAGCCTGTCCCTATAGGGCATTTAAAAATATACTCTCCTTAGCTCTTTTTCTCTCTTGATATAGCATGTGTCAGTGTGGAAGAAAAAAAACAGAAATAATAAAAATGATAAGAGGGGATTATCTGCATTAGTTCAGGACGTGCTGTGGGATCCCACAGCTGGAGATGGACCACGTTCTCAGGCAGACAACGGGGAAGTCAATGGGACCTTTGTCCCTGGTTTCAGTGAGGCTTTCATTTGCTCTGCTCCTGTCGAGGGCCATCATATGAAGTGTGTTGATAAAATTATGCTAATATACAAATGTTTTCTGTGTTGTGGGCTACAGCATATTAGTGAGACCAGAGCCACTGAAGTTCAGGATGGGAAAGATGTGGCACTCTGTAACTAACATTTTTTGTCATACTGGTCTCAGTCTTGTGCAGTTGGACTTTTACCCTGCTAATCAAAACTCAGGACACTTTGTGGAGGGCTTCACCCAAACCCAGCTGAGATCAGCAGCAGAAGTCCTCATCCGCAGCACTGGGCTTTAATTTGGGCCCATCAAAGATTTTGCGTCTCCTCGTTTCCACTGATGTCACTCTGTCACTGAGAACTCCTAAATAATTCCACCATTCCAACAGCAGTATCTCAGTGTTTTAGTATTTGTCATCTCATCTTTTGCTTGCCTCACCTGATCTTTCCACCCTGACCTGGGGTCATTGGTGCGGCTCCTCTGTCTCCTGTGTTGTTGGATGCAAACCTGAGTGCTCTGCTGATGCAGATGGGCTAGAAGAGCAATGGGAGTGTGACAGCCTCCTCCGCTCACAAAGCTTCATTTTTGCACATGCAGCAGGGAAACCTTTGGGGTCTGGAGTGTTGTATTCCATTAAAATGAACTTAATGGAGGAAAAAAGAGCTCTTTGTGATTGAACGCTTGCAAAGTGTTTCAAGAGATTTCTTCTCTGTGGTCCCTGCAGGATGGTGCAGGGGAGACAGACCCTGTCCTGGAAAAGGCAGATGGACCAGATGACCCCTGCAGGTCCTTTGGAGCCCTGTTTCATATGGATGCAAGAGTCCGTCAACCTCAGGGTCGTCTTTGATCTCCAGCATGCTTTTGTTTTCAATTTTCTTTACATCATAAAACTGTGCAGCACCCAACAGGCTGATGACCTTGCTGTTTTGGGAGCACACCAAGTCATTTGTTTAGCCCATGTGACTATACCAGATGGCTATATTTGAAATTCATCTATCACAATCATTTTGGATGGACTGAAATTGCAGGTATATGACAGCTTCTTGGGAAGCAAGACGATTTTCAAGATTCCCATCCTTGATACTCCTGTGTTGAAATTTCTCTGAGTTAACTTCCAGAGAATTAAGTAATTGTCATTGATAGATCTCTGCTGTAAATGTATTCTCATGCATATTATGGGATAATGGCTTTACTTTCTCTTACATCTTGTGGACTCCATTTAAAGGTGCACAGGATATGCAGGTATTCCTCTCACTATTCCTCTCACACTGGCTAAAGGAATTCATGTGCCCAGCTTCACTCCACCTTTGAAAATCTGCCTTTGAATTGCTAGAAGCTCAAAACATGCCGCATCTCATAACTTTCCTGTATGTTCCTAAAATACAAATCCAAAATGGGTTTTGGATTAAATGTTTTCCCTTGGGCACTCTTAAATCATGTTAAAGAATGAAGCTAGGGGGGAGGAGAGCATTTTATAATCGACGTTATTTATTTTCTTTTCCTTGTGATAAAACCTTGATCCAAAACTCGTTAGAGACAATAAGAAAACACTCCTACTCTTTTGGTGGGTGAGAATCCAACAACTCATGTCCAGAGGCCCTATGCAGAACCGTACCTTTCTGCTGACTCACTTGGGCTTTTTCCTTAGACTTTGGTGAAATGCCCGGAGATCCTTATCAGCTCCATCAAACCCTGCCGGGTGCTGCCGGCTGTAGCAGGGCTGTCAATCAAGCAGGCGACTGTTGGGGTGCATCCAGCGGAAGTGTTTATGAGGCAGCACACCTGGCACTGAGTAGGTGTGTTTGTTCAAACACTGCTGGGAAAGCTCGTCTCGTGACCCGAAGCCAAACGCCTCCCAGCTCAATGTGCCGACGTGCCGCAGCACCGCCACGTTTGCTTTCGGCTCACCTCCTGCCGCAGGCCAGCCCTGCCGCGCCAAGCCATGCGGTTTGCCTTCAGAGGCTGCCGGCACAAGGAGATGTGCTTATTGCTCTTTTCCTTTGAGGCTGAACTTCCTTGGCATTTGCAAACAGAAGATCGCCGCCTCAAGAACAGAAAGGAGGAGAAACGTGGGGATTAGGGAGGAAGTGGTGACAAAAAGTACTGGCTTGAATTTTCATGCTGGCAACAACAGGAGGTTTCCCCATCTTTCTCTGCTCTTCCACCATGGCTTTGGTGAACTGGGGCAATATCTTTGAGTGAAAATGAGAGATTAAGGTGGCAGCAAGACCACTGTTTTCCTGGTGTTCTTTTCAGAACATGTTTTTGCCCTGGGAAAATGTTTTTAATGGCTAAATCAACAAAATCCTCTGATTCATGACAGTGTTCCTTCAGGGGCTGTGTCCTACTCTGCTCCACCCAAAAGCCTCCTCTGCAAAGGATGGAGTAGAGGAGTAGATCTTCCATGGGATGCAGAGCTAGAGTCATCAACAGAGCAGTAGTGATACAAGTGGAGTGCCTTATCTGTTTTGCAAAAGGCTTTTATCTAGCATTTTAGAGGCCTCAGCTGGGGTGCAATATGACCAGGCCCATGTAGATGCAAGCTTCCCTAGAGAGCAAGGATGGCTCAACAGCCTTCCAGGTAGGGCAAGGTTTCAAAAGTCCTCCTGAAAGACTCACTTTCAGACCATTTTGTGGTGCCTTATTGAGGCTGTGGGACTCCTTCTGGTAACCCAGATGAGCTGGTGACCTACACTGCTCAGGTCGTCTGAGCTTATTCTTGAACTTACAAATGACAGCTGCTAAAGAAGGGGGCTGACAACACATTGCTCAACCACAACAGAAGGTGGCTTCAGGGGCATGCATCCCATTTTTAGACTCGAGATTGTATATGAACAATAGGAAATTATTGCCCAATGAGCTCTGGGTTCATCTGTTTGTAAGACATTAGGTCACTGCAAACAACACATTTAAGATTGCTTAAATTTTCATGGAATTGTTTACTTTGGGAGGAGAACCAACAAACAAACAATGGAAAGAATTCAAAGGAGGGAAATATTTGGAACTGTAAGCTGTTCTCGGTCTGTCTGTGAAGGTTATAGGCATGTTTGGGAACAGACTGTGTTAAATCTTCCTTAGATATGGGGAAAAAGACAGACATAGAAGTAGTTAGTATTGTTAAGCACTGTATAGAACCAGGGTTGGAGGTCTAGGGAAATGTTTTTAGCTTGTTGGAAACTGGTTTATCAAGTTATGTGAAATTGGTAAAATTGGCCTGATTTGCAGAATTAAGTGTTGTTAGTGAACAAATCCTTGGAAAAGCTCCATTGTAACTGCCTCCAGAAAACTAATAAGGAGCCTGAAGGAAAGATACAACATTTTAATCCCCAACTGGAGAAGTCTAAGTGTCAAACCCCAGGACTGACACTGAAAATGGCTTAGAAAACAGCAGTCACTCAGGTCAAGGAGAACAAATAACCATGTCTGGAAATTGTCTCGGTGCCACTCATCTCAGTAGGAAATGCCGCAAAAGTGATGATGAAACAGAGCAGATTGTAACTTCTCCCTGGGAGGTTGGGAGCCCATGGGAACAGGCTTAGACAACTTCACTAAAAACAACCAGACAACTTGTTTTTATTATATAGAATAATATATTACCTTGAAATTAACCTCCGTATTCACACTGGCCAGGTGGCTTACTGTAAGACTGAGATGGCATGGAATTGCAACAGAAAAAAAAAAAAAGCTCATCTATAAATACAGGCATTCATCTTGGATAATTGATAGATTGTATCGCGAAATGTCCAGCGGCTTTCTTGACAGCTTGTAGGTTTTCCTCAGGAGACACCATAGTGGTTTCATAGCTGACTGTCTGATCACTCTTCAGCATTATCACATCTAGTCCTTGCCAAGTTACATGATGTTTCCTGTTTACAAAAACATGAAATCACTGGAGCAGAAAGGGCAGGTTGCAACAACTCATTTATTATTTTTGGGTTTTTCTCTACCCTGGCTAACTATCCTGAAACCAAAAGAAATGTTGGTGAGAGCGCCCTCCACATCCATGCAACACAGAGAGGGAAGTAGTTCACTGCCTCTCGTGCTGGCCTTACCTACACTGTCATTTGCCCATGCAGAGGCATGTTTTGCTTTACTCAGTGCCTTTACTGCTTGTAAAGGCAAATACATCTCCTATATTATTGCTAATGTGGAACTTAATGCAATCCATGCATTGCTTGCTTCTCTGTCCGAATGGTGACTGCAACTTCCCCAAATTTATAGCAGATTCATTAATTTGACTACCTGATTTTGTAAAGGGGCATGACATCATCATATGCTCTTCAGAAAACAATTCAGAGGCGTGAATGGATTTTCTTGCCACCTGGGCCTTTTGAAGCGCTACCTTGGTTGGGCAGATGGAGGCAGCTTGGTTTCTAAACTGCGAGGCTGTGGATGGTTTAAATTCAAGCGTGATGTCTGCAGATGGAGCTGGGATGTCTTAAGGAGCTCAGTCTGAGCCTGTGCATCCTGCAGTACTTGATCTCACAAGTTTGGGAGAGTTTTGCCCCAGCAGGTGTTGCAATCTGGGACTTGAAGAAGGCAGGCAACGCAGCAGTTTCAGTTACTGAACTTGTCATTTAAATGTTGATTGAGCCTAAGAAAGAAAAAGTGAGGTTTTAGCTTTAAGAAGAAAGGCAGCAGAACAGACAAACCTTGAACACCAGACCACTTTGCAGCAGGGTAGTGTGAGTTGCCCTTCTCTTCATTCAACTGTTCTGGTAGCAAGGCTGTCAAGTATTAGGCTTCCATGGATACCAATATAAACTGCCTATTGTAATTAGGCAGGAAAGGTGTTAAATACAGGGGACACTTTCTGTGGGTCCTGTCTTAGCAAGTCCTGTTGTTAAGTATGAAGGTGACAAGGGCATGTCCTCTCAGCTGGGGGCAAGAGGTGTTAAAAGAGGAAGACTGAATCCTTTGGGTAGGTTCTGAGATGTCCCCCATGTCCACCCATCCCACGCTCAGGGCTGGTACTTGCACATTGACCTGCCATGGGCAGCGGTGGCCCCTTCCAGCAGCTTGCTGGCACCCATGGTCTGAGCTCTCTGCTCTCCCAGGCTGTCCAGAGAAACTATCGTGAGAAAGGGCTTTTTTCTAGCCACTTTAAGGACTTTCAACAAAAGACCTTAAAAGGGAAAACTTACAAGGGCTGCTTCCAAAGGAGGCTTGGCAACGCTGTCTTCCCAGCCTTGCAGCCCATGCCACCCCACTGGTTTGAGACGTGGCCTCGGGCAAGTTCGCCTCAGCTTTGAGGCGGTGGTAAACTGTGAATATTTTCCATGAGATTAAAAAAAAAACCAAAACAAGAAAATAAAAAAGCCCTAATTCCAGAGACATTATCTCCTCTGGGAGGCTTTCCCATTCAGGGCAGGGTCCTGCAGCCCCCGAGGAGCCTGGGAGCAGCTAACATGCAGAGCTGGTGCACGCAGGGCTGGAGAGCCAGTGTGCTGCAAACAACGGCAGTTTGTTACCTGGGTTTTTCTTCAAGGAGTTTTGGACCTTGTGGGCCGGGAACTGCTTGGCCTTGGATACTTCGTTCATAATCAAACCCCCTTTCTGACTGAGTTGTCTCCATCCCAGGGTGCTCCAGCTGCTATCCACATGCCCGGGCTCCCATT
This sequence comes from Numenius arquata, assembly GCF_964106895.1. Taxonomy (NCBI): domain Eukaryota; kingdom Metazoa; phylum Chordata; class Aves; order Charadriiformes; family Scolopacidae; genus Numenius; species Numenius arquata. The sequence continues at coordinate 53,442,348 of NC_133580.1, forward strand.
ATTTCAAGGACTTTTTGTCCATAGCCCAAGACTCCCATTATTTTCCATTATTTGAATGACTTGCTGGTGAACAAAATGGAGCTCAAGTTGGCACTTGGAGAACGCAAGGACCCCTTACCCCGTCCTTCCCCAGACCCCCTGGGACATTACATCACCCATTTTTGAGGGGACAGTGGTTTTGCTTGAGCATCAGCCCATTCTGCTGTTGGCAGAAGCATCAGCCATCTCCGTGTAGCTGTGCTGACACACCAAAACCAGCTCCCTCTGCTCTGCCCTCCCCAGGGGCTGGCGTGCAGGGGCAGTGCTGGCTGTCCTCCCCTTGCTGGCAAATCCCCCTGCTTTCACCGCCAGCCTGTTAGCATTATAATAGGGGAATACAGGGAAATGGGGTTCTTCTGGTGTGAAGCTGGAAGGAAAACTCAGCAGGGAGCTGGAGGAAATGAGGCTGTAATACACAAAGGGTCCTGAAGGCAATGGGAACTGGGGCATTTCTGTGGATCTGGCCTTAGAACAATGCACAAGATCACACCGGCAAAGCAGGGCTCGGACCTTCAGACCTAACTGAGGACTGGGTTCTCTACCTCCACCCCAGGACTGTGAGAGGAGGTTTTCTCTTGCTATTCCTTGGATTTAGGAGCTCTTCCATAAGGATCCTACCCCATACCCCTTCATCCCTTTTCTTGATGTGGAGGCAGTAAGGCTGGGCAGACAGACAGCCCTGCCTGTGAGACTACAGCAATGACAAAACACTTGACAAGAAAATTGCGGGCTTTAACAAGAGCAGGAGTGGTTTGTTTTGTGCTGCTGAAGCAATCTCTCTGGGCAGAGCATGTCAGCTATCTCCAGCTGATAGATGCTGGCAATTAACAGCGTTCGCAGAAGGGCAATATTCCCCAGGTCTTTATTTGTATAACCTTTATACAGGGAGCAGGAGCAGAGAGAGCCAAAATTGCACTTTCTAGCTTGAGCCAGCCCTTCCTCTCACATATTATGCTAGCAAAGCACAAGAAGAAAATGTATACATTGCCCAAGAGACCCACGGGAGCACACAGCTCCTCCTACCTTTTGGAGGGACCAGCATTGCTACAGCAGATTGCTCTCCTCTGAGGCTCTCCTCTGGCTGTGTTCTGTGAGTGCTACAGACCTGTCAGGTCTCACGCAGTGAGGATGAGCATGGGAGTGTCTCAGTGCTAGCTGCCTGAATGTTAGGCATATCATCTGAGTTAATCATTCATGATCCCTCTAATGCAACCTGGCCTAGGGGACACCCCTGTCCCAGGAAGGTTGTTGTTTAGCATCTCAAAGGGAGCTGGACACAGATGGGTGGGCAACTTATTTGAGCCCTTGGCTCACTGTAGATGCCTACATGTTGTCACGGTTTAACCCCAGCCAGCTACTAGGACCACGCAGCCACTCGCTCACACCCCCAGTTGGGTTGGGAGGAGCGGCAGGTAGACAAGAGAATAGAGAGAGTGAAAAAGCACCCAGTCACATTTCTAATCTGGGGATAAAAACCAGTCTTTGTGGACCTAGGTATATTAAAATAATACATATTTGCTTTCTTTGCAAATGTTTTTCTTTAACTTAAAACCAGAACTGGCATTGTCTTTTAAACAGAAATAATATTTTCCAAACTGTTTTTTGTTTTTTTTTTTTTGTCCTTGATTTTAACCAACAATAGATGAAGAGCCGGGAGAAATTTTTTTTCCCCTCCACCAAAATGTGAGCAAAAAGCAGAGAGAAAAGAATGAACTTCATCCAAAATTTCCTTGGGAGCCTTCTGATTGTTTGAGAAAGCAGTTTGAAAAATGCAATTTCATATGGATTGAAAACCATATGAAGTGCTTTGTTTGGAGTTGTACTGGATCTAAGTTAGAAAGTGTTTTCATTTTTATGGAGTGAGGAGGAAGGGGGTAAAAGCCAGAGAAATAAGGAAGGAACCAAGACCAAAATGGAAACTTTCTGTATCGGCAGAAACTTTTTTTTGGACTGCAACAAAATTTTTCATAACTACGTTTTTTGAAACAAGCTAGATAGAATTTAAACAAAATTTGGTCAGGATAAAATAAAACTTAAATAACAATGTTTCAACAATTTGTTAAATGGGATCCTCAGTTCCTGTACTGATGTGTAAAGAGATGTTCTGTGTAAGAACAATATTAGGAGGCTCTGAAACACCCCACCTCTTAGTGATGTGCTCCTGTCCCCCACAATCATCACAAGCAGGGAAGTAAAATATCTGGAGTCAAATGAATTTAACTAGGAGAAAATGAATCTATCTAAAACTTCGGTAAAGCTGTTCTCAATCATTTAGTTTTACTGACAAAATACTAAGTCGGTTTGTGATAATCTCAAAGGGCAAGAAACCTACTTTCTCTGTATGTATGGAAGCTGCCTAGCAAATTGGTTTTCTCCATTTTTCTCGTTCTTAGCTTTTACCTTATCTTCACTGTTTTGGAAGTTTGTAGTATCAGAAGAACTAACGTTGCTCAGACTTCCTGGCAAATGGTTGTGGCTGTTTAGGAGCTTTCCAATAGACTGATTTTTGTCTATGGAAAAACATTGCCAGTGATGATCTTGGAGCTGCTGGAAGCGAGGGCAATGAGTCTTGTTTGGAGGAAATGCTCTCTATATGCTGTATGTATGTATGTATGTATATCTATATGTATATGTATATATGTATACATCCAAATACATGTCAGCAATTGTTTGTGGATTTCTATATAGCCTCCCATATCATAATGCAATAATCAAAATTATATGTGCTTAGCAGATTCCAAGACAATCTCTTTACTCAGCAAATCTACACAAAGGGCCATTTTTCAGTTGGGCACTATATCTAGATACCCTTTGGAAAATGGTTGCAGGGTTTTGGCTCCAACTCTGGCTCACTTCATATCCCACAGAAAGCCTGGCTTTGCTTTTCGGAGCTGTAGGAGGGAAAGCGTTTCACAAGAATTTGCCAATGTGCACCTTGATCGGGCGATGGTTGCTCTGCATACACTGCCAGCAGATCATTGGTGTGTGGGAAAAAGAAGGCATTATTGCCAGCCAAAATACAGGTGCATAGAGCTGCTTTGCAGCCTACGTATCATAGGCATCCAAAAAACGAAGGAAATACACCATGGGCTGTAATTAGGCCCTGACAGCTGATACTTCTTCCCCTTTTCTGAAGGTTCTTATGTTTTATCAAACCATATTATCTCTTTAAGAGCAATCGCGCTCAGGGTCACTGGGTAGCAGGGCCAGGCCAAGCACAATAAAATAAGCTGGGTTGCTAATTCGAAGCAGATGATTGCTCCAGCTCTGCTGCAGCGCTGGTGCACATGGCAGGACATCACATTTCCAAACCCGACACAGGCTCCCTGACCCAGCCAGGATAAACTGGGTTCCAGTCATACCTCAGAATAAACTTAAGTAAGCTTAATAAATATTATATTTAAACGTATGTGGCTCTGTGTGTAAACCACTGTAACCAAACTGAAGCAAACTGGAGCTTGTGTTACAAGCGCTGTGGAAATATCAGCATTTGGCTCTTTTAATAGCCCACTGTTTGTACTACCAAGCAACAAGCGCTCCAAATAAGAAGCCATAGCAGACCTCACCTCCTTCTGACGCCTACTACCTAATGGAGACCAGATGCAAAAGGATATCTCGCCTGCAGTGAGTCAAAAAGGTGGTGTGCATCCAAAAGGGGACAACACAATGTTATGGGGACCTGGTAATTCAAAGGATCACCACTTGCCTCTTTTGTCCTGGTTAATTTAATCAGTCTGACTTCTCTGACTTGCTTGACAACAGGATGAGACAAAAGCACTCTCAGGACATCGTTTAAAGTCCACGGAAATCTATAATGGGATGTGTTTTGGTTTGGGGCGCTGGGGTTTTTTCCATTTCAGTCGAAGTCTTTTGGACTGGAAGTTCCTCAGTAATTCTCTGGGTTATATTGCATGGTGACTTTAGTGTTCGTGCTCAGGTGTAGACATTATATTGAAAAATAACAGTAGGAGCTGCTTATGTTCAATTACCATTCAGGTTCCAGAGGTTATTCCCCTTGATAAGAGGGCAACAGGGTTTTTGGGTGGAGGAGAAGCAGTTTGGCATATGCTAGAATATGCCATTCTCATTGGGAAACCAAAGGAGCATAGTCTAGATGAAAATGCTTGGCACTGGGCAAAAATGGATTGGAAATATTTACTTGCAAAACAAGTAATATAAATGGCTTGCGCTCAAATTGGAAGATGTACTAAGTGGCCTCCTGAGGCAACAAAATAGACATAGACATTTTAAATGCTGAGAGAACACCAAGATTAGATAGGATTGAAAGAAAGCATTAAAGTATTCTTTGGAGGACAGTGTTAGAATTTAAAATTAGCTTTACAAATTGAAGACAAAGACTGAAAAAAGAAGGGAGAAATTCAAGAAGGACAAGGCACCCCACTTGGGCATAGGTAATCATCCAAACAAGTGTAAGAGCAACTGGTTAGACAGTAAAGGGTCTAGGGGCTGTAGTGAGACACAAGCTGATCAGAGCCAGCAACTTCAGGCTGTCCCCAAAGGGGCATGGGGATGTATATAAGCATTAATTCCTCCATTCAGCTTCACATTGGTGAAACCTCTCCTCGGGCACTGTGTCCAGGCCTGGGCCATCTTCAACATGTAAAAGATTGCTAGAAAGGTTAAAGTTATAGACTGCTTTTTATTCCTGATGTTCAGTGTGCATAAAGCAAGATGTTATCTTGTTCATGACCATGAACCATGACCATGAACAAGATACTTTGCTTTTCTGTGCTCTGTGTGAGCAGTGCATTTGTTTTTTATTCTCACACACATTTGGTTAGGAACAAAAAATTGTTTCAATAGGTATGGTTACAGATGTATGTAAACTTTTTATAAAATGACGTGCAAAGGCGGCTGTGTGAGATTTTGAATTCAAGTGCTGTAAGGGTTTAAACACATGGACAAGCAAGCATACTTACCACTGGGGTGCAGAGTAGCCAGTTGCACAGTTCAAGCAGAAAATGTGAAATAAAACACACTTTGGTTGCGGGATGTGATTTAACTTTAGCAATGGTATGAAAGTACAGACTTTCAGCTCTGTGAGGCACAACCCCAGGAGGCCAAAGAAACTCGGTAGCTGTGTGCTGTAGCCTGACGTGTTGATCCACCTCCTCTTTTATGCACACACACAGAGTGCAGCCCTGGATCCTCCCCTTGCCTCTGTGTGCGCCAGCAGGAGCCCCCTTGGCATCAAGGTGGGAGGCAAAGGCATAGGCCAGGAAAAGAAAATCAGACATATCCTATGGGGGTTTCCTAAGCACTGAAATGTTTTAAGTGTCCAAATCCTATAGATTTCCAAGACATTTTAGAAAAATGAAACTTTGGATCCGTGGACAGAAATAGGGTGCACTTAGAAATTACTCACAATGGGTAATTGAATGCTTTCTTGCACCTAACACAGCACCCCCTTGACCACTGACATTATCTTGTTAAGCTGAGTGGTGGGAGAAGCAAAACACTTAGAGGGAGATAAATGGTCTATATTTAAGCGCTGTATGCTTGATAAATTAGCTGTGCATCCAGGCTGCCTTTCATCTCCATAGGAAGGAAGGGCATTTCAGAGCACTGTGATCTCCCAGCCAAGGAGACGGCTATCTCTGCAGTGCCAGAGGCAGCCAGTGCATTAGCCCCTTCGGCTATCAGCACGTTTAGACAAAGCCATCTCACAATTACCAATTTGCTATTTTCTCACCATCGCCTGTAATTTGGCGATGTCAGTGGGTTGCTTCGAAGGGGGTTTATGCCCTTCGTGTTGCTGGTCATGACACACAGCTGCGGTTTCCAATCACCAGTGCATGCAGGACCAGTTTTGTAAATGCTACTTGAGCGGTGCATCCCTTTGTAATGGAGAAATCCCTCTCAATGAAGGCAAAACTGATGCATAAACTGGAATCCCCCATGTCACCATGAACTTATATTTCTTCAGACACCTGTCCATGTGTGAGAATCTGGATGCAGATCTCACTGTCACACAAAATGCCCTTCTGAGAGAATGTAAGTGCTCAAAGTCATGTGTGAGACTTTGAGGGGGTTACATCTGTTCCCAAAGTAGACTTCATGAATTACCATCAAGGTTGCAGAAGTTGGGATTAATATAGTAAAAACCCCACACGTGCAGAATCAAGAGGTCAGGACATTAATGACACAGGCTGATTTAACAAGATTCCCGTCATTTTGAGTATCTTAAGAGTCAAGCAATTTTTGTGCTATTTATTCTGCCTTCAAGTCAGAACCAGAAGGCAAATTTCTGACTAGTTTGCACAAAACTTGCATTGAGGCATTTTAAGCTGGACCCTCTGAAAGCTAAGCAGGGATTCACTCTGGTTTAATTCTTCTACACCCAAGCTGTGTGTTCAGGTCCTCCAGTCCAGCTGAGAGATGGTGTTGGACCTTCAGAAGTTAAGATGAGGAGCTTTTAAATTCAGTGTCATCATAAGGCCCGGTTTGCTTGGAAATGGAAATCCAAACTCCTCTTCAACAGGCAAGGCAAGAAAAAGCAAGACAAGGAAAGGAAGATTTTTTTTGTGCAGCAAAATCTCTGAAAAACTTTATTTGGGGAGAAACAAGGTGGGTTCTTCTCTGGAATATCAGGGTCTTGAGTTACATTTACTTCTTCCTCATAGACAAGACTCAAACTAAAGAGAGGTTTTTTAAGTAGGTGGACTAAAAGTGTTTGCCTCAATTTCACTAATAGACATGGAACTTCAAATGGTATTTATAGATGTCTCTCCTTGGAAAATGTTGGAGTTTTTTTCTGTAAAGGGTATTCCTGTTAGAAAATCATTTGTGATCCAGTCCCACTGAGATCTAGTCCTAATTGCATCTTGTTTAAGGGTATAATGATAAACAGGTTACAGGAGAAGCAAACCAGGCCCCCATGGAATCTGTGCAATTTCATGCAGAATGTTAAATGTGTATTATTATTGTTATTATTTTTTAAATAGCAATTAAGCCTTCCAAGTAAGAGGAGAAACATGCTATTAGCCTTTTTCATTAACCTCTGGGATGCCCTTCACTGATTTTTTTTTTCTGGTTCTAGCTAACAGCAACTCAAAGAATGAAAGCACAGTCTTGATTCACGGCATGTACTTCCCTAGTTTTCCCTTGTGTGCCTTGGCACCATCTCGCAATTAGTGCTGCTTGGTTAATTGGTGTATCACCACTTCAGACTCTGAAGAACTTGAATTAAGCTTCATGAACTTGACTTCCAAGGACGAGGGCTCTTAAAGGAGCAACAGTAGCAGAGGAACAGCACTGATCAACAGCTTGAACAATTGAGACACCCAAAATGCTGCGTATGGAAATGTCTCAGTGTTTCCGAACACCAGTGAAAACAAGCGTTTGCAAACTTCATGAGAGGGTGGCCTTTGCTTGAGACAAGGAAAAAAAGACACACAATTGCAACTGTCAAAATATTTATGGCTTCTTTTCAACCCAGTAAAACTGGAATTAGGTAATATATTTTTGCTTGTGACCACACATTTTATGTACTGTGTACAGCTAGAAGATGGCTAGAAGAGGAATCTTATCTGCTGCCTATTCCTGGCTGACCCTAATAACCAGAGATGGAAAATAGCCCTACACTGATGACTACTTGAGGGAATACACAGGAAAACAGCAATTTACTTTACGTAAAGAAGAAAAATCTCCAGTTTAAAACAGGGTTAATCTCAAGCATCATGCCTGAGAAAATAGGACCAAACATCCAGGATACCTGTCAACTCTTCTGCATTCATTTCAAATGGTGGGCAAATTTGCTTAGAACAAAACAGAAGTGTCCCTCCCATCACTGTCCACAATCTGAGGTTACAGAGAGACCACTTCAGCAAAGAATTAATGTTATTCTTAATATTAAGCACTTAACTTCTCCCATTTGCTTCTATTCATGAGAAAAAAGTCAGGTTTTCCTATTGGAAAATTTCCTATTGGCCTAAAGACCAAGCTTTGAATCTTTGATTTTTTCATTGTTACCACACGATCCTCCTGTCTCTGCTGCTATGCTTTGTGCTGGTTGGGACCGTAATCCCTGAATCATCACTGGGAAGTGGCTCCTCTGAGTGGTCCAGTGAAAAGTGTGAAGCACTTTGGTGGTTGCTGTGGTTTCTTCTCTCTGTTTTGCAGGGCTCAGCTCTTTCCTGGTGTTCAGTAAATGACAAAGATGTCCTTTTAGTGTGGTTTTGTAGGGAAGTGTGAATTATGTCTGCCGATACCTGCTTGTTGGTTTAGTCTTTCCAGTAACTGTTAAGCCTATTTCCACCAAACTTGACAGAAGGTTGGGAGTCTCAAAGATAATTACGTTTCTACAGACTTCAAGAAAATCATATGAGGGAAGGAAAGAGAAACCTAACTCTGTGTCGCCTATTGTGGGAAAGCACAGAACATTCAGTCTTTGTGGCTTTATTTGACAGCATCCAGCGAATGAAGCAGCTGACATCTACCACTGGCCAATCTGCACGTGGGTAGCTCCAGTGCTGCTGTAGCATGATCTGCCTCTTATCCTTGGGCATATCTCAGGGGGTGTGGGACAGAGTTGGAGTGAGTGTGTATGGCACAGGGAGACACAAAACAATTTCTTTGAAATGTATTTTTGCCGGAAATCAGATTGGGATGCACCTTAGTGTGAAAAGAAAAAATGGAATTAAATGGTGGCTCTATTGAAGTCAACAGCAACATTCCTAATCTTGAATTTTGGCCACATTTTGTAATAATGTGGCAAAAGAAGGAGTTTCTAAGCCTGAAAATTTGCAGATGCAACCCTTGGCATAGATAACACCCCAATCATGTGGTGAGTGACTCAAAAAGGTCTCTCTTTGGGAGCTGCTGTTTGTGCTTGAAAAGTTTTGGCTTTTGTTAGTCTTCCTGAGACTCCATTGCCAGCACAGATCTGAGCATTTGTCCTCCTAAACTCCTTGTTTTGCCTTGGATGGTGAAGAAGACAATTCTCAGTTTGGACCTGAAGGTGGGATGGAATCACCCAGAACTTGCTGCTGGCTACTGGGTGGGACACAAAAGACCTTGACAGGGAAAACACCCACCTGCCTTGGCTACTCATCTTAGGGTTCCTGAATCCCTCTCCGGACCATGAGGGAAACCCTGATGCTGGGCTGGATTCCTCACTTTTAGACAGCTGTGAGGACGGGTGGCTTGTTGACCCAAGGGCATCTTGGAAGGCTTCATTTATGTATAAAATGCTTGAGGAATATCCACGGACTGGGTTTTATGGTAGAAGGTAGAAAGCAACAATCTTCACCTGGCTTTTTCTGAGGTTCACCATCAGTATTCACAAAGCAGTAAAGATCAGTACCATTCTGTGTTATGCACAGGCAAGAGAGCAAACTCACTTGGTTTTGGAAACGTGAGACATACTGAGATGTTTAAAAAGAAGTTTTCAAATGAGCTTACCCTTTTCTAACATTTAGGAACAACCATCAGCTATTAGCTGTCCCTCCAAATTTTAGTGCCTATGACCAAATACTTGAAGGTATTTCTGGAGTGCCCAGAACTATTTCAGTGAAAGTGGTAATTACAGAAAAGATACTGCTCCCAGCCAGCAACTTCCCACAAGATGAGAGCACCAGACAGCCCCTGGCCACAAGTAACAGAAATTTGAAAGAAAATAAAGGGTTTATTTAAAAAAGAGAAAGATCATAACTTTATAATAACATTATTATTCAAAGAAAAATACTTCCTTATGAATTTGAAAACCCACTTCAGGCTTCAGCTTTTTTTTCCATGCCTCAATTGTAATTAATTCCAAACCATGAAATAGATCATACAATAACATTAACTGGATGTGGGTGTTGTTGGTTCCCCAAAGGCTGTCATTTCACTCTGGTCTACTAACAGGTTTTCGGTACTATGCCCCACAGACTTTGAAGGTATATGAGAGAAAACAGGCTAAAATGCTACCTTCCTGGCTTTCCTTCCCACTGAGAAAGAAACTTTCTTGCGTGACACATCAGTATTTGTTATTCATTATTTCAAGTGAGCAGAAGAAACTTTGGTCCATTTCTTTTCTTTTGGTTCCTCCCAAATAATTTATACATTTGTTTCAAATTTAAAAAATGTTGAAGAGTTGACTGGTTTTGTGGGTACTATTTTTGACTATTCTACTCATTATATCTGCAAAATGCTATTGTTTTTGTGTGTGCAGTGGAAAGCCACCCTCATCCTGAACACTGTCCCAGAGGCTTTCTTTGCAGCAGTGAACTTGTCCTTTTTGTCCACAAGAGTGAAATGATAACCTTGTTCCAAACGAATTGAGTTTAAAGACGCCAAAACCATTTCACAGCCAGCATTATTAGTTTTCCACTGCAGACAAGCTGCCTGTTTTTCAGAAAAGCTGAGCAATGAGTGATAGGTCCATGGATTAATGACTGATAAAGAGCATTCCTTGGCGATATGACCTACATGGAAGAGCAAAGAAACTAAGAGCCAAGACCCAGCTGGTGTTTAAACTTAAAGGAAGCGTCATCCTTGAAGGTTAGTACTCTAACTGTATTTTGTTAAGAAAATACAAAATAATTGCCATTTTTCCTACTGTGTTTGCTGCCTATCAAACTCTTTGTGCTGTTGCTGCTGCAAGAGTTTATTTATATAGGGAGCCAATGCCCAGTGGAGGATGAGGCAGGGAAGAGGGACTCTTACCAGCTTTGCTGTAGTGAGCTGCCATGGATTTGTTCCATCATTAGGGGACAGAAAGGACTCACAAGGCATCCTTGCAAAAAGCAGTGTGCAAAGGTTGTACATATCAAAATATTGGTTTTCCTGACTCTGGCTTTATCTCACATTTCAGAACACACTGTGATCACCACAGAGGATGAGAAAAAAGATCTAATATACAGCATTTTATATTTAGGCACTAGTTAATCCAATATTAAGGGCAGTCTTGATTTTCCAGGGGTTTTGGATATACTTAAACTTGCATATGCTTTACCTCTGGAACAAGAGGGACGGATTCACAGTCCGTGGCTATAACCCTTGTGCCTCACACAGAGATCCTGAGTTACCTAGAGGGAATAATCCTGGCAGGAATGTACCTTAAACACCACTCTTTTATAGGGATTATGCACCTAGGATCCCATGAAGTTTCTATCTGTCCTCTGGGAATCATAGCCTCGAATCCTTCCCGCAAAAGGACTCCTACGTCCTTTCTTTCAAGCACTAAGGAGGGACTTGTCTTTTCTTTTGGAATATCACTGTGTCTGGGTGACCTGCACTTCATCTGTGCCCGAGCCTTAGAGCCCACCTCATGACATTCAAGTCCGCTCCATAGCCCCAAGGCTGTAGCTTTTTTTGGATAGAGAAGAGCTGAAGGTTTCTCACCTGGTGAATTATTGGAAGAAGAAAAAGATTTATGAGACCAGAGAGAACATGGATGAGCCTGACTGTGACTGGTAGGGTAAGAGTTCCAAGACTTGCTTGATGTTGTGTTCAAGTATATTACATTACACTCAACAAAACACAGAAACAGTCTTTTGAGCAAGGTCAGCATGGCCGTCTTGCTCTCCCACATAGAGCCCTTAGGTTATAATGTCATGTTCATTCATTCCCACATGTTCACAGAAATTTTTCATTTTTGTACATAATGGCAGAACTCCTACTGGATAAAAGGATGCAGCTTCCCATTCAAGTTGGCCTGTAGCTAGCAATTAGGGCACTGTTCAGAGGAGGAGGGAATTTGGATTTAATCACTCTGAGGCAAGGACAAGAACTGAATCTTGGTTTCCACGTTCTGAGTGACCTCCCACCATCCAAGTGTTGGAAGGGTGAGTTGGGTTTGGTCAGGGATTTTATGAGTGCCTATATTTGCATGTATGGGACAGAGGCACAATCAGTAGAACATACCTCTGTGCCATATCCGCCAGGCTTACTCAGATGTCTGGAATGCTCTAGGACATCTTGCACAGGTCCAGACTGTTTAGGCAGATTGATTGCACTTTAGCTCTCCATCAAATATCATGGGAACTTAGATATACATGGGGACCCTAGGTAGTACATGCCTAATATTAGAGTGAGTGAATGCCAAACGGGAAATTGGTGGCACTGCATCCAGCTAAGGTGCAGTGTAGGGTGCTTCCTAGGTACACACCATCCTGGGGAATTATATTATTGGGCTCTGTCTTTCCACACAGAGCAGTTTTTACTGGTTTCATCCATTCCCAAAGGAAGACTTACCCATCTGGGCTGCTCTCCTGTCAGCTTCCTTGATTTGCGACACAAATTTTTTGTAGTGACTGCACCAAACCTTGCATGCTGAGGCATCCCTAGTGATCCTTATTTTCTGTGCTGTGCCCTGTCCTACCCATTTCCTTTCTCGATCAGGGAGAAGATCCTTTCGTGTGGCTCCCCAGCAGAGGGGGAAAATTATTTATCATCCAGACTTTCATTCCTGGAGTGGGTATTGAATCTTGAACCTAATTCCCAGCCCAGACTGTGTCAAATGCCCTTGCCAGGGAGCGATTGGATGGAAAATCCATTTCTGTCCTCCCTGGGCCATTGACCGCCCCATGCTTTCAGCCTTGTTGTATCCAAGCAGCAGGATTGACTTTACAGTGAACCCAGAGCCAGCAGCTTTCACTCCAGATGGCAAGGGATGGATGCAGTTCTGATTTCTATGCTCAACTGGGTAACATAAAAGCCATGACAATATTTTATTTTTTTTTTCTCCTGATTGTGTGTTTATTAGGCATAATGTCCAGTTTTTTTGAGTATTTCAGATAACCGGGCACACACAAATTTTGCTGTTTTAGTTCCCTGTAAAGCAGATGTTGGTGGCTCATGGTTTCTGACTTGTAATCTTCATCACTGTACAAATATATTGATTTTTGTCTCTCTCCTCAATAGCTCTACACGAATGAGGCTTAACATGCCAGTGAGGAGAATGATAACACAGAGTTGACACCGTATCAAATTACCCTTTACAAAGCTGTAACATATGTCCAATACCCAAGTCCATGTAAGCTCTAAAACATGATACTCTGCTAAGACATGCCCAAGATATGAAGGGGAACTCCTGTGTTTTGATACGGCACAGGTTTGAAGGTTTCTTTCCCTTTTCTCCCACTGCTACCACTGACAAAGAAATCAGAGTGACACCTATGTTTACTAATGTGTTTAAGCAAAGTAATTTGCTTAATAAATAGCTTCTTTCTGAGTGCAAATAGAACATTATTCCAAATTGATTGTTCAGCTGGGGCTGTAGAAGTTCATGGGGTTAATCTTGCCTGACTGTAAAGGGGTTTATGTATGAGTTAATGTCCAGAAATATTCTTCATAGTCAATGGAGATAAAGAATCACTTACAAGGTGTGATTCATGTTATCTTGAAAGAAATGTTCAAGAGAGGCCGGATGAACCTAGACCCTAAAAATGCCTCTCTGTCCACTGACTACAGAGACATTTTGCAAAGGGGCTAGCTCAGATGTTGGCATCTACCACAAAGGCACCTAAAGTTGACAAGATGGGGGATTCATCCCACCTTGGCAATCTCAGTGGCTGCATATGAAGTTCCTTATCTGCTGCTAAGGAACATCTTTGGAAACAGCCAACCAAGTTATGTTTTTCTTTTTCCAGATGTGGAGCACTCTTGAGCCAGTGAAGACCTTGCTTACACTACAGACTCAATCTCCTCAGCCTCCATTTCCATTTAAAAAAACTGCAACAACCCAAAGAGAGAAGATGAAGGTCTGGTACTTGGCTGAGCCTCCCGAGTGCTGCAAAAATAGCAAATGCTTTTTGCAGAAAACACCACTGTACAATAGCAGAGACTCTTCCCATTTCCAAGGTTTTTGAAGTGTAGTGCCAGAGAAACAGCTACCATAGTGCTTAAAAAAAGAGGGAAACAGGTTATGTTTAGGTAATTTTTCTGCCATTTATTGAGACTACTTCTCACAAATGCCAAGGAAAGGTGGAGAGCTGGGATCATCCACAACACAGATTAAGGAAAATCCATGCCGTGGAGAGCAGAAACCCAATATCAATATTTGCAGAGGATGGGCCCCACCTTCAGACATGGCATGGGAAGCAGAAGGAGACAGTGATGCTGGAAAATAACCCAACCTCCACATGGCACCAGAGAGTGCTACGTTTCCATCCCAACCTGGGAGAGAAACTCATCCAGCTTTGGTGTTTGCCCTTTCAAAACCTTCCTGAAACACTGGACCAGGTGCAGAAAAAAAACCCAACCCAAACATCAAACCCAAATGATTTGATGATTGCAGGAAATGCTGTGCAGTGAGCCCCTCAGTGAATTCCAATTCCTTATTTCAGTTTATCAGCAAAGTTGAAAAAGGACTTCACTGTAGTGTGTAATTCATTGTTTTTCTTCAGGAAGAATGTGCTGCCTATCCAGGGCAGGAAGCTAGAACAAGGCAATTCCAAACTGGAAATAAGGCACATTTTAGCTGTGAGGTTGATTAACCATTGCAATGAACCATGGAAAGATTGATGGATTCGGTCATTTCTCAATGTCTTCAATTAAAACTGGATGACTTTCTGAAAGATTGTTTTAGCCAAACAAAACTTGTTGGAAAATTTAAAGGCTGTATAGTACAGGAGTTGTTGAAGACTTTTCCACAGGGAGGGAGGATTTATATGATCACTGTGTAGTTTATTATTTCTGTTTACTTTCTGTAGAAGAGCTCAAATACAAGAGAGATGCTTGAGATAAGTGCAGAAACAAACAAGCCAAGCCTTGGTTATCTCCTAAAGATAAATGTCAGCTGAAGTTAATGTGTCTAAATCAGATACGGAGTTTATCTCTAAGAACCTACATTGTGAATCTGTTCTAGAGAATTTTTTATTTAGTCACCAATATAGATTTTATTTGAATACTTAAAAAAAAAAAGAAAAAGGAACTTCAGAGTTGCCATAACCAATAACTAATGAATTTTTCTCCTTTCTCTCTGATTTATAAGTTCCCTTAATCATAAACATTCCTCCAGTTTTGCTAGCTGACCCAAATCAAAAGGACAAAGTCAAAGATCGTTGTTGCACATTTTAAAATGCAAGACTGTCTCCTTCTCAATAAAACATGATGGATTCACGGTCCAGCACAGAATTCACAATCATAAAGCCGGGTGATAGAGGTTAGCCACCACATTGCAAATAGCGGGAGTTCAATTCATAAATTGAAGAATAAAACATACTTAGAGAAAAATCGGAGTTTGCAATTTTGCAAACTATTGACCTCCCTCAAAGCAGAACCTGCTTTTCTGCTGCTTGTGAAGTACCTGCTTCCAAAATGAAACAAAGACTAAATAAGCTGGCCTGTATGAGGCTGCCATACCCAGTTCCCTTCTATTTGCTTCTCTAGACACTGCTGCATACATCAGACAGTTCTCTTGATCTCTTTAGCAACAGATTTACATAGTGCTTCAGGGATCTCGAAGACCCACAGTTGTGGCCAAAAAAAAATAAAGGCACTCAGGAATGTAAAAAGAAATGTTCTCTGTGTGCTCATTTTTTATGAAACTATTTATAAGTGTCTGTTTTAACTTGGCACTTGTCATGATGAGGTGGAAAATCCCCCCCTCCCCTTTTTGAAAAGCTGAGGGAATCTAAAGCCAAATGATGTGCTGATAAGTGCAACTGTCATCCCACTAGTATTTCTGCTGTAGGAATTTCCTCTGAATTGCAATATTTATTTTCCTTTTTGCACCACTCTTTCTGTGGAACAATCCAGTGTGGATCCAAGGTACCGTGAAAGCAAATGGCAGAAGATCCACTAGCTGCAGAAAGTAACCTGCAAAGAACCTGTACCAGTTTTGTTCTTTTACTCTCCTTTCGCAGCACAGAATAACACAATTTACCCTAATTATATTTTTATCCTTCCTCCTTTTCAAGAGATCTGTTCTTTATGATCCCCTAGTACTTTCTTAAAGGAATTGTTTATGACTAGTCTCTGCCATCTGCAGCATTCTGAGGGGCAGACTGAGGCCATTAACTTAATTTTGGATGAGTGTGCATGAAAGGTAAACTTACTTGAAAAAGCAGCGTGGATACAAGGATCACATTCATGCATAAACTGCAATTTCCCATAGCTTAAATGAGGATTCTTTTTATTAAAATAAGAACTTAATTAATACACATGGGCATTTGAGGATCAGACTTTACATACCCTTCATATGGACTTGATTTAAAGATCCTGAAATTAATTAAAAGTACTGGTAAAGGAGCCTATTTCTGGTGGGAATAATACACTGATAACTTTCATTGTTAGGGTATGCAAAAAATTATGACTGGCCTCTTATAGATCAAAAATAAAAATAGGAAGGGATGGCTAATGCCTTGTGGAGAGATTGATCTCATCTGACCTGACCTCCCAGTGCTGGGCTTGTCAGTCCATTGCGGTGCTAAACCCAACCCTGAGAAAAGGAAGGGGTACTTGAGGTCCACTTTGCATGTAAGGAGGGTGGCAAACATTTCTGTTTTGTCCCTTTTCCATCCTAGGCTGAACCCATCTCATCTTGTTTGTCCCAAGGAGCAAAGCAGCATTGGATCTGTATAATACTTGGATAGGTGACCGCATGGAAAACTGAGCTACTGTGGGAATAAGTCAAGGACTCAAGGACAAACCCTTGGTAAACACTAGACCACAAGCACTGGGTGTTTTTGTCTTCAGGGTCATTTGAGGGCTGCCTGGAAGTTCACTTCAAGAACAGATTTGCTGTCCTTAGAGACAGCACATGTCGAGGCCACAAGATATGCATGGAGGTGGGTGAGTGTTGGGGCATTTCAGAGGAGATGCCTGAAGAAGCTTAAACCTTTGTCTGCTGTTTCAGCATTGATGCCCCTGAAAACATTTGAATATAGAAGGGAGATGAGCCAAGAGCATTCCCTACAGGCTGTATAGAACTCATCAGTGACTCTTTTGTCCTGCTATAAGAGCTAAACTGCCAGGACAAAAAAAGGAGGAAGGTTTTCTATGTCCCAGCTCCTGCAGGCTGGTATAAGGCACTGTGGGACATTGGTAGCTTCGTGGGTGAGAGGACATCTCATGGTGGGAATCACTCTGTGTGTATTCATGTCTCAGACTGTTTCATTTGCAACCTCATCTTAAGAGGCTGAGTCATCCCTAAGTCCCCAGAATTGATCCAGACTGTTCCCAACAAAATGTAGCTTTGGACCAATGTATTTAAGAAAACTGTTGAAAAAGCAGCTGGCAATTTTGTGGGGCACATCCCATTCAGCCTTCTGGGTTACAAAGACAGCAGTTCATGAGCCTAGCAGGTTCTGCAGCCAATGCTCGTTAATGACTTGGAGACAAGTGATGGTGTCAGGCACTCCAGGATCTCTGTTGGGACATCTGGGTTGACAAAATAAATATTCAATAGTAAATAAATGAAATAGATCTTCCAGATAAGGCCCCAGTCCAGCAT
Source organism: Numenius arquata (assembly GCF_964106895.1). Taxonomy (NCBI): domain Eukaryota; kingdom Metazoa; phylum Chordata; class Aves; order Charadriiformes; family Scolopacidae; genus Numenius; species Numenius arquata. The sequence continues at coordinate 53,459,788 of NC_133580.1, forward strand.
CCAACATGTCACAATATTGTCCATGGACATAAAAAGGAGAAAATGAATAAACCAAATATCCAACATGAAGCATATACAGGCTACAAATTAATTTTGCTTTAAGCAGGACTTTGGAGTTGTGTAGACCTTCCTCTATTGGATATTTTCATGTGTTTTGCCATAAGCAAAGTAAAAAGAAGTACTGAATCTCCTTAAAAAAATGAGTTAGAATGCAAATTCACTGACTTGTGTTTGTCAGATGAAAGCAAAGTGAGTGTGTGTGTGTGGAAACTCATTGCTGTTGTGCTTGGCCTCCAACTAAAGAAAATTTTTTTTCAAGTGTTGAATGAGTTTTGGTACTGCCCATGAGGCTGGCACTTCACTCAAGTGTGTGTAGCCCTCTCATGTTTCAAATTTGCCAAATTTTGGGTATGGTAAACAGAGTTTTTTCTTTCTCTCAAATATTTTGCTTCCTCTGGGCTTAGAAAAAATAATTAAAAAGAGGAATTCTCTCGGTCACTCAATCTTTGCACGGGCATGATGTATTTTTGACTCTCATCAGTAAGCATGCTAATTTTTTGGAAATGTTTCCCTTATTCTTCTTGTAAGGAGAATGTATTGGTAGCCAAAACAAACACAGAAACAAGCCAGGGAAAGAATAAGATATATCTACATGTATGAATGGTCCAACAAGGGAAATCTCCAAAAACTACTGTAAGTGCTATAAGATTTCAGATGGCAATCTCATCCAAAATTAATGGTTAACAAAACATTCAGTTCTTAAACACCAATAGGATAAAATGATCAGCTTCCAACAGCAACAAAATAATCCTTCTTTTAGTGTGGAAGGACTGTCTTGTGGTTAAGGCATTGGCCTTGGAGTCAGGAGAGCGAGGTTTAGCGTGTCTCTCTCCAGAGTGGCCCTATGTAAGTCAATTAATCCTGTTGTATCTTCGTTCTTTATCAGAGGATGGTCCTGGTGCTTTCTTCTTATCTACTTACTTCCCTTGGACTACTACCATCTTGGATCATGAGCTTTCTGCTATCATGTCTGTACAAAAAAGAACACTTGGTCTTGTTTTGAGCCTTCAAATAGAGCAGACAAAATTTTTTCAGTTAGATAAAGTGTTCTTTAATAGAAAATAATCTTTGCTGAAAGTTTTTGCATATGGCACCAAAATTACACTTTTTGTAAAACATCAGAATGTTGGGAGACATCTTCCATACTGTAAAAACATCTTGAAATCTCAGGATTTAGCTAAACTCATATTTTCTCTCACATGCAGTCTTTCACAGGAAATTTCACACTGCCATAATGTTCTATATCTATTTTACAAATTGTGCCTTGTTATATGCTAGCCTTTTGGAAAGGTGATTAGTGTAAATATTCAGTATTAGGCGTCTAGTCACAGGGAATACATGCTCCCTATGCAGATTAAATCTGTAAAAATGACCTTTGTTTTGCTCTTCTTGAGGTCATTGCTATTTACAGAGAACAAAGAGAAACAACAAAACCAAGACACGTACACAGCTAATTTCGCATGCAAGGGACAAAGAAAGACCTAAGAAAATCTTACTGCACATGAACCATTCAGTTTGAATAAACAACCTATTGACCAATCTCTTGATGACACACATGAAATGGGCCATGCATTGTTACATGGTAATGTTTATGAAAGCGAGCGGAGTCTGAATAAACTCAGTCGATCCATAAGACTGAAAATGAAGCAGCGTTTGAAGGGGAAGATGTGACCAGGGTTTTATGACACACCCCAAGCTGAGCAGTGTGTTGGTGGGGGAATGGTGTGTGCTGATGTTTTCCTTTAGCAGTTCACCAGCTGGCTGAAACCAGACACAAAAAATGTTAACCTCCAGAGAGATGCTCTAAGAAATTTAGCTGGGACAGAGCTGACTTTTCACAACAATTACAGCCACCAGCCCTGCCGCCCCATCTCTATTTCACCTGAGCTGTCAGTCCAATGCTTGGGAAAAACCACTGGGCAGTGCAGTTTTTACAAACTACTTTGTAAAATGGCTGTAATGCTGTTTTGCCCTTGACATTTTTCTTCTTATTTAACTATATTATACTTCCGTTCACAACTTCTGGTAGGTCCTGAACAAATGGCTGCTAAGAAGAAGATCTGAAATGTACATAAGCTTCCTAGACAGGATGGATGGAGAGAAGAGGAATTATTCACCTTTCAGTCAGGAGCTTGGACGTGGAGCTCCCAGGATCCCAAAGGGCATTTGCAGCAAAGACAGCGGTGGCAGGCCCCTCCAACGAAACCACATCTGGTTTCGCCACACCACAGTGGCGATGCCTTTGCCACGGTGCGATCATGACCATGCCTTTGCCACGGTGCGATCCTCCAGCATGTCCACACCTTCTTCTTGTCTGCAGTCTCTGTTTTATGCACCATCACACAGACATGCAGCTGCTGGCAGAGAGGCAGGAGATGTCCTGTCTCAGCTGGAGCCAGAGGAGTTAATACAGCCAAAGGCAGGCTCAGGAGAGGTATCCCCAGGGCTGCCAGGCCAGTCAGTGGGAGGACACCGGGAAACCTGTCTGCCCTCTGCTAACCTGACCCACCTTTCTCCACCCTGGCTAGCCTGGCTGACCTCCCCACAGTTACCGCAAACTTGGGCTTGGCTCCATCTCTGAATTTTTTTTTTCTTTAAATTGCAGCAGTTTGTTTTTAAATAGGAACTGATGAAAGCTGTTGCTGTTCTTATTTTTCCTTTCTATGAACTGAAGTGATGACAACAGAGTTTCTAGTAAATTATAACATAGGCAGTCAGTTCCAGATTAGTTTTGAAGTTGGACTTTTTTTTTGGGGAGGGTACAAAATACAGCCAGACAAGATTTAATTAAATACTTGTATTTCATAACTGTAATTTATCTAGCTCAGTATGTCCTTTCCCATGGGTTTGTTTGAATACAGGGAATTTTTAGCTTTCAGACTGCCAGACTTGGAAACCCCTGTACATCCACAGACAGGTAGAAAACAGCCAGTAGCAAGGCTGACATGCCCACACTGCCCTCTTCATGGTCTTCACCCTGATCTGAAGTAGCCACCTCTAAAGATGAGGATAGTTTCCAGGCTACTTAGCATCTGGTCTCTTGCTGAGCCTGCCAAGACTGTATGTTTACCAACTAAAACAAGCCAACATATTTTCATTATATCTCTTACTACTGTGACTCAGAAGTAATTCCATATGGTTATAGTCTTGCTACAGCTCTTTATGGGCCGGATCTGGAGCTTGTTGGTGTCAGTGGAGAAAGTCCCAGTGATTTCAGTGAGTTTTGGAACAGGCCTACATACATGAGTAAGACCTAGAAAAAGATATACGTGATATGTTATCTTCGACCCTGTTAGCAAAGATGTCATTGCTCACCACACTTACAACCCATCTCTTTGTTCCTCCCCACCTATGAGTCCTATTGTGGTGGTGAGATCTCCTAAGATACTTGTAGCCACCTAGCATGGCTGGTGCTCATTATCACAGTCTTTGTTGAGTGCATACCTGTGTTTGCTGCTTTCCGAGACCTGAGTTAAGCGCTGGATCCAGTCCTTCTCATGGAGGGATCATGTTCCTATCCATTGCCTGTGCCTGTCGCTTTACTGCAGAGATACTGAAATAAGAAACTTAGCTCTTTCACAGGATTTTTCTACAACACTTTCCTAACCAGCAATTTAAGACTTGCAGATTTGTATGTAATGACTGCATAAGCTACCCTTACGTTTCTCCGATCAACTGAAGAAGACTGTAGTTTTCCTGCCAACCATCCCAGAAATGCATAAGAAAAGATTTATGTGTCCACAGGAGGGTATGAAACTCATTCTAAGAATTCATTTGTCTGACAGTCTGGAAAATGCCTGTTGTCCTGCGTGTAATGAGGATAAAGGAAGAGTTAGTTTTTGCTTGTGATTTCTGTTGAGTGGTCAGCATGGAAGGAGTTTGCTAACGCTTGTCCAGTCCCTACTGGACCGGTGCCTTCCACGCGAGGAAGAGCTGGCAGCATGCCCCGAGGCTGTGGCGAGTGGAGTCACGCAACTCTTCTCCTGTAGAGATGACTCCTCTGGGAGAAGGCTGGGGCCCATGGGTGCGGTGTTGGGGCAAATCTTGCTCTCTTGAAGGGGATAAACAAAGGACTTTGGTGTTTGTGACCTTTTACCTGGCAGCCCCCAAAATAAAAACTGCCTGGAAAAGATATGAAACAGGATGGAGTTCCTCAAAGGGACTCTCAGCTGCTGCCGGTCCTGCTGACTGAACACATTCTGTCCTCTCTCCTGCCTGGCTCCTAGCTATCTCCTTTCCCCCTCAACAGATTACAATTGTACTTTTGCGAAATTTCTTAGCCTTGTACTTGGGACAGAAGGATGTTTCATGAAGAGAAACAGAGTGAGTGATGTTCCCTATAACAGATGATGCTGGATGACACCACACAAAAGGAAAAGAAAAAGGTAGGGACACTGTAGTAGACATAGTCAAAGTATGGCTGCAATTTGCAAGGGGAAAATGATAAACAGAGTTTTGGCTGTGCTGAGATTTTCTCTTTTTTGTCCAGGAAATTTTTTAATATCAGGAGCTGTAGATATGACACATAGTTGGGATGGGACATCTATTCCAGATGTTACAGCCTAGTCTTTCTGGTTGCTTATTCCTTGCAAGAAACACGAAATTCTTCTAAATGCTGTTGAAATTAGTGAAAACCAGGGGAACTCAGCATCTCACAGTGCTAAACCTTTAACAACAGGATCAGGAAAGGACATCAGGGTCTCAAAATTACATAACATGATACTTAATTCTTATGTGCTTTGCTTTGAGAGGGTTTTACATGGAATGAACAAAGGACTGAAGTAATTTGGGGAGCATAATTAGAACCTATGTCATTTCCCAGGCAGCTGAACCACCAAACTACAGCATCATGGCCTCACTGGCAAGTTCTCTTGACACCTATGTATCTCATTCCTAGCCCTATTTAAACAGGGTGCAGGATACTCCATCTATTAGCCTGTAGTAACACAGAAGCACTTTCCAGTGAAAGATGCTGATAGAAAAAACAATAATTTTATTATTGGAATAAACTGGAAACTGAAGTTGCTGTTTTACTGTTCTGGAGGAGAAGACATCCCAGTAAGGTGGATGGAGGATGCCAAACTAGCTGTGGCACACAGCCATGGAACTCATTGGCAGAGAGAGCTAGTTAGGACAGGGAAGCAGGGAAAGGTGAGGAGAGAAAAGAAAAAAAAGTGACTTCTATCTATATTCACTTAATTCTCAGTTCTGCTCTTTCCTTTGAGTCTGGGGTTGATCAAAGGGTGGGAAAGCCAAGGGACAGGGAGCATCACAGCTGAATTTATTATATAATTGGATGTTATAAAAGTCCCTTGCACTATTGGACTTGTTTTTCAGAGAAGCTGTGAACTGGATCCTGCTGGAGGTGAACAACTGCTGTCTAAAGTCAGTCTTTGCATTTTTGAAAAAAAATGACTGTTTTTTTCCACTTTATTCAGAGAAGGATCTTGACTCTCTAATAAACCCCAGAGATTTGTTCCTATTTGTGTACAGGATTAACACAAACTCCCATGATCAATACTGTAAACAGCGGCTTCACTTTTTGCATAGTGTGACTGAAGGTGGGCTAGAAACCATGCGGCAAGGCTGCAAGGTTTGAAGGTAAAGCATGTCTTATTTGGCTCTTCTTTCTAAGGATTTACTGCAGTTTTAGTGAAAAGATAGTAAAAGCATTGCTTGGAACCTGCCGCAGAGCAATTTATAGCAGCTTCCAACAGTAATTCATGGAAGTTTATTATATGACCCGCTCTATAAAAGTTCACTACTAGTTCAACATTTAGTGCTCACAGAATTGGCAGTTTCATGCAAGCTGGATGATGAACATCTGGTGAACTTTGTTTACCAACACAGTGTATGATGGTTAGGAGGTCTTGTAGCTGGAGGCCACCACAAAGTTGTGTGCAAGCTAATGAGCCAATTTGCCAGGGGGAACGGAGGGATTCTGTGCAAGGATTTAGAATAATATTAATATTTAAATGTATTTTCACAGAATCAATTCTGTGCTTGAAACACACGAAAAAAAAAAAAAGTGAAGAAACTGCTAGCACAGAGATCAGGACAATGTTCTCACCCACCAAACCTGTGTCATCTCCCCTCAAAGAGGATTGCAGGGCTTCCTCAAAGGTGTTTCTGAAGGTTTGTGAGCAGAAGAGAAAAACATGGCCGGGTCATCATAAGGCAAAGAAACTACCAGAAAACTAAGGGGAATTTGGAAGGAAACACTTTTGCTCTTTTGTCTTCCCCTTTTATTTGGCAGTGGTTTATGGCATAAAGATTGACTACAGGCTGTTTTGCTAAGATGTTTATTTTGGAATGGTGCTGTCACTGTTATGTCCCAGTTATTGCGTATGTCTTGTTTTCATCTTAAAGAAACCTAGAACAAGCTGAAAACTCCATAGACCTATAGTTCATGTATTTAACAGTGGACACAAGGAGAGAGCCCCAAACCATTAGTTTATGTGTAAAATGGACCATTTTCTGGAAAATTGTACCTGTTCTGTATAAATAAGCAGTAGGAAGCAGAGTTCACTCTGCCCCTGCTCTGCAGCACAGTGCACTGGTTCAGGGACCCCAACACCAGGTCTGTGTAATAACTCAGTGACTGGTCCTTCACACTCCTGGGAAGAGGTACAATGGCAGTCTGTCTGTCTGAAAGGCATCAGCAAGCACAGTGTCTTCTAAATGCATCTTCCAACCACCGGAAAATACTACTTAACTTGGACACCCCAAGTTAAGAGGCTTATCTACATCCTGAAGGGAATAGATCACTCTGCAGGTGAATTTAGGAGAACTTATCAGCTGAACCACTAGAAATGGGCAGCATTTGCATAACCTGCAGGCACAGCTTGTGCTCTCAGAGGGGCATCCAGTTTAAAGAGTTTCTCTATTGAAATATCTGTTGAAAGCGTTTATGCTATCTGTGGTGCTCTACTAAACAGAAACTTTGTTCGTTACAATCATCTGGATAAACAGAGGGCCCAGAGTCTCTGGGTGAATTTTGTTTAAAATCACTGGAGAGGCACATTTCATCCAACCTATTTTAGGGGGGCAATTCAGGCAGTGCTATTTCAGACATTAACATGGAACTGACAAATACGTGAGAGAACTTATGGGAGACCGATGAAATGGCACCGTGAATGCAGGTGGGACAGTCTGGGGTAAGGAGGATGAGCAATGTGTTAAAATTGTAGCAATGCGTTCAATCCTTTGCCAGTTGGAGTAAAGAAATTAACACCATAATTAGCCTCAACTCTGCAGCCAAATCCACACTTGCATTACATTAAAGATGCAAATATGCTTTCTGAAAAGTGTATGGTTCTCCTAACAGAGTCACCATCACCTTTCAGCAATGCTGTTGTGAGAAGCCACCATGTTAAGGTCATTTCTCATGGTATCTCAGAGAATTAGTATTATGCTTACGACACTATACTACCAAACCTGCTGGGATTGTATGGCTTCTGCTATTACTAGGACTTCTAGAAAACTAATTGAATATATGATTAAATCCCTGTGATTAAATTCCTTCTCCTAGTGTCCCAGTGCAAGTTAAAATAATAAGGAAGGCACATAACACGCTGTCATACAATTAAAGCTGATAATTTTTATAAGGTCAAAACACTTGGTGACAGTGCCACCAAAGACTGTGTGTCTCACTGAATGATGAAGACCACCTTTATTGAGGGTACTGACAATATTTTTACCCTGTAGGGAATGCAGACTACCTCCTTAAGTCATAAAAGGCAGAGTCAGCCAAAAGATGGACACTTTTGCAAGTAGGAATTCAGAACCCTAAATTAAGCTTTATCTCAAATTAACCTCCTGCTGTTTCCATTAAATATAAAGGGAACTGGCTTCTGAATTTGGACATTTAAATTCAGCAAGTAAAGTTAAAAAGTGTGAGTAATCCCACTTCCTTTTCTTGTCCCCTGCATTCAGTCTTGAGAAGAAAATATTTCCAGGGGATTCTTAAGGAGTGATAATGTTAATTTACAGGATTGGTTGGAGGCTGTTACTCAAAACTTGCATCAGGGAGTTAGCCACTGACAGGGACTGTCCTCTCCTCTGTAAAGGATCCCTGCTGGCCAAGTACCTTCAGTGATGTGACCTCAGCAATACCTCTAAGCCATGCTATTCAGGTGACGGACACAGAAGATCTTGCCTGTAGGGGACTTGACAGCTGAGAGCACACTGATTTTTCTATTTCCTTTCCATTCCTAGCCCTGTTGTTGAATAGAGAAAGAGCCATCTCCTGGTAAACAAGATACCCAGACAGAGCTGCAAATCACCACAAAACCATTGTGTTGTCTGAACAGATCAAAATGGTCTTCAGGGGCTTATTTATGAGCTTATTTTAGACTCTTGTGGTCTCGAATTATGAAAGGGAGGTGGTTTTTAATCTATTCCCTACATATTTGTTTTGATTTGTTTTTCTGAGTTGCTGGCAGTGATAATGACCTAATTTGTATCAAAACTGGGGTGGGGAAAGAAAAGTGAGGTCAGGTTCTTTGGCCACGTTGAGCATGGTTTCAGTTATTTCAGTAAAGAAGCACACATTAATGATCATTAACGTTTATATGGGCCCAGATGTTACACACATAGACACAGACACAAAAGCTATTAATAAAAATACTTCTTAATGTTACCAAATTGTTCTTGTGGTAAAAACTTGGGTGGCTTCCAGTTTTCCATAACTAGGATAGGCTGAGCTAATTGGGATGAAATGAAAACCATCCTCATGCTTCTGTCAAAAATGTTGAGATAAAAAAAAAAAGAGATCTGTTCAATATTTCTCCCTCCTTATTTTTCATCTTCTCTTGCCTCTGCTTTTCTGGTAACTAGCCAGATCTTAAATATACACACACATCCAAACTATCCAGTTATAATTAATGATAAAAAGCATTTTGGGAGAGATATTAAACCTAGAGCTTCAGGACTTACCATACTCTTTCTAAATCTTAGAAATCAGACCTCTGTAGGTCATCCTCCCTTCTGTCTCCACTGTGGCTTTAGGTCTTTCAAGCACTCAGAGCTGAGTCAGAAATAGAATACTAAACTACATGGATGCTGACCCAGTAAGTTCTTGTGTCTTAGCAAAAATGATGAACAAGTGAATAGCAACAACATTCATCTACTTCAGGTCCTGATGCAGTAGCAAGTCTGGAATAGGTAGGTCTGCTGCAAATTCCTGGACCTGCTGTGTGTGCCATGGATATGCATTGCTTGCATGAGCTTGAGTGATCTCAGGCATCTGTGACAGTGTATACAAGATGGAGTTGATAAGCACATGGAGAGTAACCATTTCTCCTGACAGCTGGTATCTGAAGTCTTTGGGTTGCTAGAAGATCTATGGACAGCTTGTGTTCCACTTAAATCCTGTTTAGGCTTGAGCGTCAGCTGAGATGTAGTAACTGTCAGGGTGTACGCTCTCAGCCCATGGCTAATGTGAAAGAATGCACTTATCTTAAACTCCTTCCACTATGCGTTAAGCTAGACAGCAATAATTCACTTTTGCTGGGTGAGGATAACCTACCTCAGCTACCATAACTAAGCCAATTTGCTGCTGAATCAGAAGAACGTGCTTCTGTGCCTGTGCCTGCAGTAATAGCAGCACCCTTCGGTCCTAATCTTGTGATTCAACTGGAAACATTTATTCCTGTTGAACCCTGAGGAGCACCTCAGTGCGTGCCATAATCAGAGCTCCCATTATCTTCAAAAAGCTGGTGAGTCCTTTCTGGTGCTTTGAGATGAGGCAGGTCTGCATGTGACACAGCTACAAAGACCAGAATGGCTTTTACTGTAAATTATTTAATCTCTTTCCTTCCCCCAGCAGTTCAGTGCTCCATGATTCATACCAGCCCGAAGGAACACATCTATCTGGATGAACTTCTGCAGATTACCCTGAATCCTATCTAGACACTTTGGGCAAACACAACATACTAACAAGCTGTATCTGCATCGGGCTGAGCAACGCTTCCTTACAGCACAACCTTCCTGTGCTCAACCAAGATAAACAGTGAAAGAGCACCCTGTTGTGCCACGAGGAGGAGAGGCTTCAGTTCTCATTTATTTTTAAAATATTTAGATTTAGTAAATATCTATAGAACATAGGAAGTGCATATCTTACCCCAGCAGCCCATCGCAATCCTGTGCTTGCCAGCAGTATGTGGTTCAGTCACTAGATGTCTCTGCGGGCTGCGCATAGGGGCCACCGACCTTGGGGTCTCTGGTGAGCAAAGGCAAAGCTGGGACTTGGGCAGGAGAGAAAGCCTTGGCTCACTGTGTGTGGGTCTGCCTGCCAGGCACAGTTGTTTGTGCTTAATAAACCATTTAGGAAGGTCTGTGTTTCTTCGATTGCATTGGTCCGTGCTGTGTAATTCCACAAGCCCTATGATTCAGCAGGTAGTACTTATTAAACATGGGTTTATGTTTATGAAACACTGGAAAAGCAATGAGGAACTAAGCTTCAGGGGTGTCCTTAAGAATCTAGGTAACATTGCAGGAAGAAAATCAGGCAGAGAGCACATGTAAAGAGTGAACCATGGTTCCTTGGTGAGGTTTGGAGCTCAATGAAGGCCACAACCCAATACGCCCTTCTCTGTGGGCACAGTCTACTGACAAATCCATACTCAGTCACATCTTCTCACACCACCTAGCAAGGCAACAAGACAATGGCACCAGAAATCCCATAGCAAAACCTGGGTGTTAAGGTCTCCCGGTCAGTCATAACATTCCACTTGGGTGGCTGGAAATGTTATATTTCAGCTCTCATTACACACCTGGAGACATATCTACAAAATGGTGAAGGACGCAAAGCATGAATTCATGCATGTCTTTCTTTCTGGGAGAGTGTGAGGAAAGAAACCAGTATTTGACTTCTATGAAAAGAAGCAGAAAGAAAAGACTCACATTTGAGATGTGTAGTGTAGAAAAATGTAGGTGAAATCCACAGTAGGAACACACAGTGGTGGGCACAGCTGTGGTTCACTACAGTGACAATATTGCATGTTGCTGGTACCACAGTGTGTGTGTGTGTGTGAGTGTATACATGTTGAAATCATAGCCCTCAACCCTTGTAAGCAAGTGTTTGCATCTCTAGAGAGGCAGATAGTTAGACACTTGGTTGCCTGTGCCTGTCCCTGGCTTTCTTGGGGTAATCAAATGTATTGCAACAACACAAAAGTTTAAAAAGCCTTTGATAGTAAAGTTCTTCCTCAGTAGAAGAAGAAAAGATAGACAGTAGGACAAGATGCAAGCACAGACACTAGAAATAACCCAGACTGCTAGCAAAGGGACCATCCCACTCCATCGGAGCACTGTGTGGCCTTTGAAGAATGCAAAAAAAAAAAAAATTCAGCTCCCAAGATTACCATGGGGTAATCAATGTTGCATTAATTGTACTTGACACTTTAGAGCCAAATGAAGTGACTATTTAATTAAAAGTACAACATCACCTTAATGAGAACAACCCCCACTTGTCACATCACAGGAGGGTTTATAACTTCCCTCCCCACCCTCTATTCTTTGACTCCAAATTCAAATTCAAGGGAAGGCTTGCTGATGAATTAGATCCAGATGTGTCTGATGTTTTAATTCTTATTTTCAGCAGTTCCCTGGGCATGAAAGATCTGGGCTGTTTCTGAGCATGCTGTTGTTTCCTCTGACGCAACATTGGGCTGTGATGTAAGCCTGAGATTGGAAAGCAATGGTGGTGGCACTTCCAAATCCTGCTGAACTGGAGCATATCAAAAGAACTTCTCCAGACCAACAATTCATATTAATTCTCTTCTCTGTCCAATTAAAATTTGATCTCTTTGGCTCTGTAACTGGACCTTGATGGGTCACTGCTTTGACTAAAGAAAATCAGCTTACCTGCTTGGGTCTGCCCTGGATTTAGGGCTGGTCTGAGTTAGAGCCCTACCAAGAGGACCTGAAGAGTATTCGAAATGATATTTAAGGCACCGGAGAATCTCCACAAGCATCCTAGGATGTTCATTCTTTCTAGCCATGCAGACAGGTGTCCCAGCTATGATAGCTCATCTTTTATGGGTCTCAGCAACAGTTCCTGATGCCATGGTGGTTCATGAACATGTGTATATGTGGACATCACCCTCTTTGGTGCCATTGAAAAAGATTTTTTAAGATGACTCTTGAGTTATGTCTCTAGAATCCTTCTGGAGTCCCTTCAGCATGTTCTTCAGCCTATGTCCCATCAGTGCTGAGGAGATTTCCTGGGCTCTCTTCTTGTCACTTTCTACTCATATTTCCTAGGAAACTCTTTGACATTCGCACATTCAAAAATGCCCTTTTCTTGACACTCTCCTTCTGTCTAGGAGAAGCTCAAGGAACAGCAAAGATAATTTCCCTAAACTATTATTTGTGTCATGTTCCTACTTATTTCTATCCTTTTATATCATAACCCATTTCTGGTCTTTTGTTTGCCATAAAACCATTAGTTTTAAACTAAATTAGTTTTTAGATATTCTAGTGCTGGGCACTGCATTGGCAATGACACCAGAGAAATAATCCAACTACAATCTGATAAGCAATAATTAATTAAAAATTAGCTTGTTATGTGTTTCCAGTTGTCTTTTTAAACACTCTATGACATTACTGGTCATTTCCATTACTATACTACTAGCGCTGTTGAAGCAATGTAGGTCTGAGTTTGAAATGGGTCTGTCTGAACCTAAGGGCAGAAAAATAGGGAGCAGTTTTGGAGGGGTAAGAGATTCCACACAGAGGTTCTTAGCTCCTTATTCCAGGGAGGATGTCTTTGCCATCACTGCTTTTCATTGAATATTTATGATAACAAAATGACAGTGGGAAATTTGAGCCCCGTCTGAGGTTGGGAGCAGGGGAGAAGCTCCACAACATGTAGTTGTGAACTGCAAACTGATATGCATAGATTAAGAGTAGTTTCCGTGGCTTCCTTCATAGCCAGTGGCAGGATACACGCTCTGCCAAAGGACAGTTCAAAGAGGTGATGCAGCAGGAAGAGAGAAGTTGTGCAGTGCACACCTATCAAGAGCCATGAGCGTACATGGCTTTGGGTAACATCAGTGGGGAGAAGTGAGATGCATCCTCTGGTAAATCTGGTCCACATTCACAGGACTGGAAGCGCTCCAGCAGAGTTCAGCTCCAGCTTACAGAGACAACAGCCTTATGTATCCTTGGCCATAAACTTATAAAATCCCTGTAAATGTTCTTTTGTTTTTTGTTTTTCTCTGATTGCTCCTAGTAGGACTTCCAGTTAGGGACTTTATTTTAACTTGTAGCTTAAATTAATTCATACATCAATTACCATTCACCAATTCCTGCTTTGCTGCCATTTTTTTAATTAAATAGTTAAAGTGCTAACTCTTCCCCAACTAACACAGTGCTCTTTGCTTTAAGTTACAGCTGAGACATGGCTACAAATGAAGGAAAGGTTTAGAATCTATGGCTTACTGGATAAGATATGAAATTTTCTTCTTGTATTGAAGACATTTTTGAAAACATCAGCTATATTTGTTGATTGTAAGTTGATGACCTACTGCAGCCTTGTTTTAATATTGACACAGCCTTTGATATTTTATAGGATTTTCCTGGGATACCAAGATTTACAGAACTTCATATCAGCAAGTCAGGGCATCTCCTTAATCAAACTCATGTGAAAACAGGCTACTTTGCTGGCTTTATTGTTTTCCCCATGAGCTTGGAAACATCTGATTTTCTTCTAGTGGTCTGGATGAGCTCTTGTCTGGCAGCTCTGGTATTTTAACTTCCTTAAATTTTTGACCTGAGAGTCATGTCACTGGTAGCACAGATTCTCTTTGGAATTGTTTTCTTTAAAAATTGAATTACAGTTCCTCCTTTAGATGGAAGGAAGTGAGTCGTTAACAGGCAGCTCTCAAAAGTTTTCTGGAGTTTGACCCAAGTCAGCAGCAGACATTGTCCTCTCCCCAGTGGACTCTATCTCAAGAAATTCAAATATAATTAGTAGACATCCTGGGATTTAGCACTTAGGACATATTATCTCAAAATTTTTTTTATTGTTGTTGTAATTGGCCTTTCAGAACAAAACAGAGGCACTGGTAACCACATGATGTGGCCCAAAGACCTCATCAAGAATGAAATTAGATGTCTGAAAAGTCCTATAGAAAGGACATTTTTAATTTGAGGGAAACTTGAAGAAAATTGTAATAGTCAGAGGAATACCCTGATGTTGCTCCAGGATTGTAACGTTCAAGCCCAGACCAAATGAACATCAGGCAGGATCCTGCCTTAGGCTCCTGTATCTTTGCTGGCATACTAGCTGCCTCCTGAGACAGTGCTGACCCTGTTACAGCTGCCTAACTCCACAACTGGTCTCCAGAGGCCACTTTGCACCCCTCAGCAACATGGAAACCACAATCCTTGCATTACTGAGAGGTCTCGGACAATCATTTTAAGGTATGAGGGCTCATCATATTGGTCGAGAGCAAGCTTGGTAGGACAACGTACAACTATTGGAGTCAAAACTGTGTGTTTGAAATGAATGTCCTTTAACAGTAACTGTATAATGACATCCACACAAACCTTGGCTTACTGTAAATAGGGATGTTCTTTTAACACATTGGAAGGAGAGCTAATCTGGATCCAGGTTACTGCAAAGGGCCATTTTTAGTTTGAGATGATGAAATTCTGGTATAGAGCTAGTAGACCTTCAGTGCTGCAGAACTCATTATAAAGTTCTTACACTAAAAGATTATATGTGGAAGCTGAAGTGGTTGTTCAGGCCTCTTACTGTGGTGCAGGCTTGTCTCTGCATCCGTGCCTGGAAGCTGATTAGTTGAGCATATGACAGTGAACTACATACAGTTGTGATCCTTTTAATTTTATCAAAACCTGATTCAGAGGAAGTATCAAAACACCTTTAATGCTCAAATTTGTAGCAGAAAAGTTCAATGGAGAATGCATTCATATTCACAGCTGGTAGCCAGCTTTTCTTCTGAAGCATGACAGCTTCTATTTTCCTGGTGTTTAAGGCAATTTTCCCAGTAGGTCTTTGGGCTAAGCTAAAAGACATGTGCAAAATGACTGAAGAAAAATCTCCCGTAACCCTCTCTAAAATATTAACAGAATAGACTTTTTAAACATTTTTTTTTTGCTTCTAATAATTATGTTGCACCATTCCTATGGTGAGGATACAGAGGATAATATTTTAAGCAGTAACTGACTGCACATGCATGCACCTGTACAGAGACAGCACACGTTTGCTAATGCCAAATGAATAATTAAGGGCCCATCTGCCTCTGCAGTTATCTGTGTGTACATGCAAACACTTAATTGGGTGGAAAAATAGAAGCCCCAAGTCATGCAAGTATATGGTGCAAGTTTTATGACTTCTGCTGGAGATGTGTTCCTACTGTCAGGAATATGTGTCTCACCTAGGAGGACACCAATGAACAAACATACCGTGGTACCCTTTGGAGATATTACAAGGTCGTGGGAGCTCTCCTTGCCTTTGATATGGATCTCAAAGCTGTATAACCATGCTGTGCTTGCTCACTTCATTGTCTTGAGCACAGAAGTGGGTTAACCTCTGCTACCTGCCTCTCAAAGCTCCCTTGCATCTGCCTGTAAAGACAGGGTGAAGTGTCCATAAGAGTTGAAGGATCTTTGACACGTGCTGTCCAGCTGTCATCAAGCAGTTACGCACGACTCACGCACCTCTCCATCATTAATGATACAGCTGACACTGATGCCTGGCAGCTGGGAAAGGCAGGGCAAGAGTGCAACCTCCAAGGAGAACTTCCTCAGAAGAGCTGAGAACTAGCTGAGAAGCTGTTCATTCTGGTGTCCTGCCTACCATTACTCTCCCAGGGAGAAGAGGGAGTGGAATAAGAAGCAGTGCAGTCATTCAACTCTCGTTTTGGTGATGTGGCAAAGGCTGACGTTACATTTTTGTCTGAGTTATAAGGGAAGAAAAACAAAAAGTTCCAATTTTTTTGATGGTTTTCTACAGCTAGGATGGAGCTCAGTGATTTTCTCTGTTTACTCTTGCTGTTTCATGCAGTCATAACCATTACAGCTCCATCTGAACCACTAAATGCACAGGTATCTTCAGTCACCCATCTAGCATACTTGTTAGTACCACAGCGATGCTGACCATAGTGTAAAATCCCACTGCAAAAACTGTGCCAAGAATCATATCTGGCAGCACTAATTACTAGAAAATGGCTATATGCTGTGGTTTTATTTTACACAGTTGACTTTTCCCTCATAATTATTCCATGCTTAGGAATTTCTTAGATTTTTGGAATGTTCCAGTTTTTGATCCAATAAAGTAATTTCTCTTCTAATTACTAAAAAAAGTCATTGCCCAACTGAAGTGCAATTTTCTTTGTGTTCACTAGAAGTCTGTAAATGGACATTCAGCATAAGCAATGGTGCAACTAAGGGAAAACTGAAGTCATTAAGTTACCCTCAAATTTTTTCTTGCTAGTGAAGACCCTATGACTGAGATTTCATCAATATTTTGTCGTAGAGGTGATCAAAACACTGAGTGATAGGTTAAAAAAAAAGCATTTCTCTCAAGAGAGAAACCCAGGGGACTGTTAGGCAGCCTCGAACCCTGGAGCCCTGCTTAAAGAAAAATCTGAATTTTCATGGCTGTTCTGTGGCTCTGTGGCAGGACAGCAACCTAATCTCCATCCTGGAAATAAGATCTTCCCTTGGAGCAGATTTCCTGTGCAGCCCGAGCTGAGGTCCTGCTGGCATTGCCCTGTCTCCCCGCAAAGCCACTTCTGCTTGTGCTAAGCGTTGCCTAATGCTTCTCTGTCATTAAGAGTATTTTCAATGGAATGAAATTGTCAGCATTTGATCCTAAAAGGCTCCTCACAACTCTGATCTAGTGTATTTATCATATTTGGCTCATTTCCTCAGATACGAAGATCTTCATAGCAGTCTTTTGGAGGGCAGATGGGGAAGCCATCTCCATAGGATGGAGCCGTCTGCTACCTGTGGCAGAGACCTCATCAGCATGGTATCTGCACAGCTGAGTTTCTGATTTACTAACATATTGCCCCAACTGATAATTTACAGATACTTTCTGTAGCTGGCGGAGACTTTGTAGAATGAGGAAAACCCCCACATGGCAAATAATTCTCTGTGTAAAAGCTCCTAGTGGTGATGAGTTTCCTATCTATTTAAAGCATGAATGCTGGTGGCACATGTTTTCATCTAAAATAGATCAAAGGAGAGACAGCCAGTCAGATATCTGACTAATCTAAATTGTCAGAAAGTCAGTGGCTTCAATGCATAGGGCTGAGGTCCTGGCCGGGAGTGGAGGGTGACCAGAAGTGATAGAAGCTCACCAAGAGAATTTTATGCTAAAAAGCAAATGGTGACAGTTAGTTTCAAAGAAGACAGAGTCTAGAGAATGCACTACTGCTTTTAAGTATTTCAAAGAAAGTAGTATGTCTGCATGGTGATTTTTGATAAAAAAAGACACAAAGGAAAACCAAGAAAAGCATGGAAACAATTTCTTTGATGAAAGACAAGGTTCCTTACATGGAAAACACGTGAGAGACTGTAAAATATCATCATTATAAAATATCTGTGGGGCTGGATTCCCTAGGCCTTTTTCCCTGTTCCTCCAGTAAACTCAGCCTCCTGATTTCTCAAACATGTTATTTTCTAGATTCAGAAAATATGTATGTACTGGCATGTCATTCTAATTAGCCTAAATTTACATAATTCCATATTACCAACTACTGAGGCATGCAGAAAAAAACCACAGTTTTATTTTCTGGAATTTAGGGCCTGTTTCCCATTTGTAGTGTGGATGCTTCCTATCATCTGGCAGTGTAAGGGCATTGATAAAGAGCAGGCATGTAATTCACACTGTTGGGCTGTGAAATACCACCTGGGAGGAGGAAAATAGCCTTCTCCTGGGCGGTTTTCATTTAATATCTTTACTGCACCAGTTTCTAGAAGCCCAGGTCCTTCGTGGGGTTGTGACTGTGATAGGTGCTGTGTCGATGAAATACCATTGGAAACAGTGCTTGGAAGCCTATTCCTTTCTCTCTTCTGGTCCCTCTTACACCGGTGCATGGGGATATGTTACCTTTGGCTTTTGGCAGCCACTCTCTGATTTTTTCATTTCCCTCACCACTTAGGTCAAGCAACTCATGGAGATAATTTTCCATGTCAGCAGCTAATCTGGTCTATCTGGGATCGTATTACTAAATATTTTATACAAATCTGCTCTTTTTCCACAGTCCTCTCTAACAATCTCAAACTCTCTAGCTGTTATCATTGTCTACACCCGAAAGATGCAATTAATTATTACCCAACAGTATACACCAGAAGTCACTTTGAGCCTTGTTTTCTGTTCAGGAACATAAGCAAGCTATGGACCCTCTTTGCCTCCTGGTTGCATAAAAGATTAAATCATTATATTTAACTGCGAGAGGTTCCTCTCTGATGCTGAGCCCCCCAGGTCTAGTCTTGCTTACTATTTGTGTGTTGAAGGAACTTGAATAATTTCAGAACAGCTGGTCTTGAGTTAAATTGGTCCAGCTTAAAGCAGTGTCAGGCTCTGGTTGATTTATTTATTCACTATGTCAGTAGTCATCTCAGTTCTTGACTCAGCCAAACTAAATACTGCCTGATCTGCACGGCCAAAAAATAACTACATAGTGAAAGGATTTTTGCATTTAGATATGTTACCTGAATTAATTTATGGTCCCTCCTTGTCCTGCTACTTAGTAGACACAAATGCATTGCTCTTCCTTCAAATCCAGACCTTTCAGATAAATTATCCTTAATCTCATCCTATTTCTTTCTGCTCTGCAGTGAAGACATATCTTCAGACAACAAATACTTCCTACCAAGGTTTCTCCACTGAGTTCAGTATTTCCCATTCCTCTTTATCTGCTGGGAATTTGAACTTTCAATTAAATTAATATTATTACAAAGAACACTTGTTTTCTCTAAAATATTTGCCTTAAAAACTTTTTAAAAAATACTTAAAATGACACAATTTTTTATGTTTGTCTGAAAATAATCATGCTATTTTTTAGGAAAAGCTAATGTCTGGCTGGAAAACATTTGTTTTACTCAAATGTTTCCTCAAGAATATATTCTGCCTTCACATTTCAGTGAGTTCTTGTCTCCACATTTAATGCCAAAATGAAGCAAAACTTTGTTATGAAAATTCCTGAACTCTAAAGTTTCAGCCAAAGTCCGGATCACAATTTTATAATTTGACCTCAAGTCTGCAAATACAGCTCTCACTTAGGGAGCATTTGACTGTTTGTAGAAGTTTGTAGGTGCCTTGAGCTAGGCTGTCCAAGGGGAGAAACTGGAGTAGTTTTGTTGCATTATTTTGCTCCAGTTAATGATTTGCCAATGGATTTGTTCCCCAAAACAAAGGCAGAATTTACTGTAATTTATATTTTCATGGGAAAGTTATGATACTGTGACCTAGTTCCACCATCCACTGTATTGTATCTTTCTATACAAGAGCAATAGCAGGATTCACAGCTTCAGAGGTGACCATTCAAAAATGAATGGTGTAGAACTCCTAAAAGTCTGACAGTTTAAGCTCTGTGCCTGTTTTTTTTCACTCTGATTTTTTCATTTTTGACACAAGAAAGCTGAAACCCTGAGCTGCTCATGGTGGCCACCTCTCTTTAGCAGGACTGAGCAACCATCATCCCTTTACAGAGCTAGTCTACAGGGTCAAGGAAACTCAGAGCTTCTGTTCACAGGTAAAGTACCATTTTTTCACCTCTACAGTGGTTTATGACTTCCACTGTGTTAGTAACAGGCAATCTATATGTCATGCACAGGCTAGACCAGAAGTTATTTCACCCCACTCCAGATCTGGTGTTGCTCTGTCCTGATTCTTTTTGGCCTTATGGCTGGCTCTGGGATCTTTCAGCAAACTTTCCCTTCCCTTCACGATTCTGCCATTAAATTTCTACATAGATTTGTTTACAAAATCGCCAGATAGTTTATGGCTTAGTGTTGTCATAAGGAGATATTTGGCCCTCATATTGTGTTGATTTGAGGGCAAAAGCCAGCTTAAAATGACACCCTAATTCTAGTCCCCTGCTTACGGCCATTGTGCCCTCATTGCTAAGGCCATGTTTTTTGCAGTTTGCAAGATGAATGCAAAATTAACAGGGCTTTTTTGGGGGGGTGTGTGTGTGAGATAGGTGGGGAGAATGAAAGGTTAAAAAAACCCCACCATTGCATTTACTCATGCTTAACAAAAGTAAGGAAAAGTCTGTCTTCATTCCTCTCTCCCCATCATGTCTCACTTATTCAAAAACTCATCTTGGGTTTTTAAGAGTCTGGTCTGCTCCCAGCCTGCTTAATTCGTGGACACAGAACTGTGCATTGTCACTTAGGACAGGAACCAAGCATTTGTTGTTTCACCAGGTGGTTACTCCTGCTTTCTCCAGCTGAAGCCCCTTACTCTACCTCTTAATGTCTTTAAATATGCAAAAAGAGGCTGACCCAGATGATTTCCCACCCACCTTCAGGTGGATGATATCAGCCTTTCTACAGCTGAGTGGATATTTACTGGTTTCATCATGATGAATGGTCCCCAAAGCCAACAATCCCATGCATCTGGATTAGGAAGAATGTATATCGTACTTAAATAGGCAGTGAGCTGGAGCGAGACTAAAGTATCCTCTAGCCCTACATCCACCCATAAAAGAGTTTCTAGCCTAAGCCTCTGAGCCCTGCTTAGCTCCTAAATGGACTGGAACATAGTTACTCTGCTGGCTTGATAAGTAAATGTTTCCTGGCTTCCTACTGGCAAATCTGAGCAGGTATGTCCCCTCCCAGTTGCTGGGATGAACTCCATTTCAGGAAATAATGTACGGAGGATGTTTGGGGGAGATATTCCTGCCTGGCCAGAATGCAAAACTGCTGCTGGTGCATCATACTGTTGATTCCAGGATGGAGAGTGCTTTTCTTGCTTCTTTAGTGAGAAACATCCTGGGGTCAAGACTGGGTAAGCCCCAAGTCAGTGCTCCTTCCAGGTAGTCCTGCAGGCTGGGTTCATGCACTGACAGGGAGACCTGTGAGGCAACGCTACAGCTGGTTCTGGGTGCCTGGTGAGCAATTAAGAGTCATCTTTAAGATCATTCTGTAATAATAAACTGCAATATAGTAGTGTATCTGTACCCATATCCTTATTCATATCTATTTGCAGTGTGCGCTGGCAGCCCAGAAAGCTAACTGCATCCTGGGCTGCATCAAGAGAAGCGTGGCCAGCGGGTCGTGGGAGGTGATTCTACCCCTCTACTCTGCACTCGTGAGACCCACCTGGAAAACTGTGTCCAGCTTTGGAGTCCTCAACGCAGGAAGGACATGGACCTGTTGGAACAGGTCCAGCGGAGGGCCACAAAGATGATCAGAGGGATGGAGCACCTCTCCTATGAAGAGAGACTGAGAGAGCTGGGGTTGTTCAGCCTGGAGAAGAGAAGGCTCCGGGGACACCTAACAGCAGCCTACCAATATCTGAAGAGAACTTACAGGAGAGCTGGTGAGGGACTCTTTGTCAGGAAGTGTAGTGACAGGACAAGGGGTAACGGTTTTAAATTGGAAGAGGGGAAATTTAGATTAGATATTAGGAGGGAATTCTTTACTGTGAGGGTGGTGAGGCACTGGAACAGGTTGCCCAGGGAAGTTTTGGATGCCCCATCCCTAGAATTGTTTAAGGCCAGGCTGGATGGGGCTTTGAGCAACCTGGTCTAGTGGGAGGTGTCCCTGCCCATGGCAGGGGGGTTGGAACTAGATGATCTTTAAGGTCCCTTCCAACTCTAACCATTCTATGATTGTATATCTATGCCTTGCATTGAGACAGACCCCCATCACCCAAGGACTGGTGACCTCGTTGGCTCTATCTATTGTTTGTGTCCTCCCGAATTGCTGTGTGTGGCTCTTGCTACTCTTTTTCAGGTTCAGGGAACAGCCTACCTGTAGCACCCCTAGGATGTGGGGCAGGGAGTGAGACGGATGACGACAGGGCCAGGACTGCAGCCCACATGCTGTAGAGCACTTGTTCTACCTTTACATGGACATGCCCAAGGTTTAACAAATATAATAACCCGTGCTCTCAAAATTTTGCAATTGACACGTGCAGGATTTGTGCGTCCTGTACAAACTTACTGGAAGAATTGCTTTAAGCCCTAGCATCTCTGTCTGAAATAGCTTATCAGCTAGGGATTTAAACAAATCCATGGTGTGGTGGTGCTGTGCATACATAACATAAAATCATTTGTTCTGTGGGATGTGGCTGCAGAGACCAAAGGTCATTGTTTTGGAAGGCAATTTTTTTGAACTGCAGGCAGCAAAACAGACTGGTTGTTGAAGTTTGCAAAAGACTGTCATTGCTCTGCTATGTAATTTTTAAATAAACACATTTTAGTCATTAAATACACTCTTCAAGCCTCAGTAAGAGAACATCAGAATTGTTAGTCAAGCTTTAATTCATCTGGTATGAGTTACGACTGAGCTAAAGCATGTTTCAAATAAAGGGAGGTATTTTCCAAGGACAATTTATCTGTGATAACCTCTAACACAGCAGGAGTCCAAACTCTAAACCGTACCCACTTTCTTTATGCATTTTGGTTTTGCTCTTCTTGTTGCTATTATTTATTATATACCCCAAGAGAGGACCAGGGGATGTAATTGATCTCTCAAGGTTCCTTTGAGCCCTCCATTTCCATGATTAAATGAGTCTATGAATCGTTATAGGGGTCACCACACAAATGAATGTTCTATTAGGCACCGGTAAATTACTACAATAGCAAACCAAAGTTGTGTTTGTACAATATTTCACAAATTACAGACAGCAAGGACTATCTTTTCTATGTGTGCATATTCATTTCATTTCTCCTCCCCCCTGTATTCCTGTTGTTTCTTGTTTCATTTGGTTTGTAGTATATGTGAATGGGTCCTGCTTCTCTGAAGGAGTATCTTTTCCCAACACAGCTGCTAATTAAGTGGCTTGCTGGTAAGATCGTCTGGTGTCCCCAGCTTTAAACCCACCTATCTAGTATACAAAGAACCGAGGGGGAGTCAAGAAGGAGGAAAAGTATTGCCTAGATAGGGCATGTGGTGGAATATATTTCATCTCTCTGAATGCAATGACATTAATTTAATTAAAAATCCACGCTAGTCGGTACAATTTATAGGCCAACATGACTAATATTGTTATGCTTATGTAAGCAGAGAAATTAATTAAAACTTTGAAGCTTACTCGTTGGCATAATGAAAGCTTATTTTACGCTGGTGAGAGATTAAGGAAACCTTCTTGGTGGGCTTTTTATAGAAAGGAAAGAAAACCTCCCTGTCCCACTCTCACAACCAGGGAGTGTTTAATTAAAATCAGTGGAGAAAGTAACAGTGGGTAAATGAAAGCAGCAAGAAATACTTTTGTGAATATATAGCTCTGTAGAAAGAGCCTGGGAATAACCAGAAGGAGTTTGACACTGGCTCCGTTGGTGTGAGAGATAAATGGGAACATCATTTGTTACGGGAGCTGGAGTGATGGGATGCTGAAGGAGGGCCACAGTCAGGGAGGCACTGGTGTGGGGGGTGAGCTCCCTGTGGCAACGTTGCAAGATAGAGTAGACTTTGAGTTGGATGGGATAACTCCCTGCTTACTTTCAGGAAAGGGATGCCAAGGTCAGTTCCTACTCCCCAGGGCTCTCAACCTTTACAATTTTCCTTGAGCCTCCATATCTGTTGTTACCTTTCTTAATAGCATGGAGGTATCACTGGGAGTTATATGGTCATAGTGGATTTTTAAAATAGTCAATGTAAAAATGTTTCTGTTTCAAAATGAAAACAACAAACCATCTAGTACCCCAAAATATATTTGTCCATATATTTGACCATATAGCTATAGTTTTTTATATAGACATATAACTGCATATACATATTTTGGTCTCTACAGCTTCCTGAGGAGGGGAAGTGGGGAGAGAGGTCCTGATCTCTTCTCCCTGGTATCCAGTGATAGAACACCTGGGAATGCTTCAAAGCTGCACCAGAGGAGGTTCAGACTGGACATTAGGAAGCATTTCTTTACTGAGAGGGTGGTCAAACACTGGAACAGGCTTCCTAGAGAGGTGATAAATGCCCCAAGCCTGACAGCATTTAAGAGGCATTTGGACCATGCCCTTAACAACATGCTTTAACTTTTGGTCAACCCTGAAGTGGTCAGGCAGTGGACTAGATTATCATTATAGGTCCCTTCCAATTGAAATGTTCTGTTCTATTCTATTTACACATACGTGTAGGGTGCTACACCCTACATGTTGGTGTGGGTTCCTCTTTAGTCTGAATCCAGATTGCCTCACTAGAGCAACTGGGCTCACTACAGAGTCATTACAACACAAAAAAATCTCTGTGAATGCTCTGACTGGTGACAAGGACAAGGACAGGTTCAGGCCTTCCCAATTGCTTGGGCCAAGAAAGGAGTAGATGGCCTAACTGCACTAAGCTGAAGACATCTGGAGCCTATGTTCTCATGTAGGATGGGGGATTGCATGAGAGGGTTGATATGACTTGGATGTAAGGAGTGGAACTAAATTACAGAGGTAGAACAACTGAAATTGTTGTCAAAACTTTTGTCTTCCTATAGAAGGTCCACCCCAAACCATCATCCTGTTGTATCATTTTTTTTCATCAGTTTCAGGGGCTCTTTATTGTTCTTATTTCTATTGCAGAAAAGGCCAGTGCTGCTCCCCTCGCCTTGGTACCAGCAGTTTTTAGGTGAGAGTCTCTGAGCTCTAGAGCTCTGGTTATGGAATCAAGTACACTCTTTCTGGACAGCTGGTAAGCAGCTCTCTGTGTGTTATGGCAGCAGCCATAGTTAATATTTGACACACCTTGTGATTGACAAGTGCTATACTAATTGTTTCCTTTAACTGGTTGCATTAAGTGTTGGCTCTCTACGACTGAGAAATTAAGACAATTAAACACTGCAACCATTAGGAAAGAAATTTGCAGTGGCAACTGAATCACTGTTGTTTTCCTGTCCGCCCAAAGAACAAAATCCCCAGGCACAGCAGGTGATCAGCAAGTACTAATGAAGAAGCTGATGCACAGAGGAGTCCTTCCCTCGTACACTCAGTCAAACTGGCTGAAACATCTTTCATCAAAATATTCCTACTGGACCACATGGCAGTGCCGGGCTGGTATGTTGTGGTGGAAACACTAGAAGAGTGTTGTGAACATACATGTTTTTCTTTGGGGAACTCTATTTCAAATAACATGTTCAGGTTTTCTGAATTGTGGCATTTTAAACAAAAACTTGTTTTGGGCTTACCATTTGCCACAAGATACTGTTTTTAATTTCAGAAATTTGAAAACAAACTTTTGTTTATTTAGGGATTTTTTTTTGTTTGTTTTTGTTTTTATGCTCCTGAGCTGATGTTTTGAGATTATTTTTTATTTGTATTTTGATTACTGTTGCTGTTCCATAACACAGTCTAATTTAGATATGTTGACCTGTCTAGCAGAATGAAAATATGTTTTTCCAGCCAATGTGAGCTGTGAGTGCTTTTATTACAGATAGGTCTCAACCAGCTCTTGAGCTGTGACCTTGAAAGCTGTTCCAGTGTAAACTTGAACTCTCTGCCTGGCTCCTACTTTTCACGGTGGACAAAGTCAGAACCTTGGATCTTCCCTCCTGAAATACTATGCGTGTTTTTCATTGAAGGATGGAATCCCAGTTGGGGGCGCAGAGTAGTAAAAAGGCAATCTCTACATGAAATTTTATGATCTATGTGTTGTAATACAAAGACAGTGGATACGTAGAGGCGAAAAAGCTTTGGTTGGAATGGGGGATAGAGAAACAAGCTTGCCAAAAAGCTAAGCATCACCATAGTTTTTTTTTGTTGTTGTTGTTGTTGTTTTTTGTTTGTTTGTTTTTGTTTTGTTTTGTTTTTAGCACCTGTGACAAAATGAAGTTTTACAGAGATTTTGGAGCTAGGAGCTAGGTGCATACTCTTTCACACAGACCTTTCTAGATTTCAGCTGCTGTTTGAGCCAGGTCTTCAGGAATGCAGGACTGTATCTACAGAAACACTGTAGGCTAGTGTACAATGGCTTAATGCCAAGAAAGGGGTAAATAGTAGCTCATTTTCTGCTCCTTACTTTCTTGCTATTTGTGAAAAGGCAACCACTGATATGGACGATGCTGAGCAGCTCCTGCCTGTTGTGCTGCTCTTGAGGAAGGAGAGGTTATACCAGCTGCAGCTGAATATCAGCACTGCTGTTCAGTTCAGACAAATATGATGTGCCAGCGAGGTCTGGCCCCAGGGCACCCCGTACAGCCATGAAAGCACAGCTCCTGCTGCCCAGCATCTTTATCAGCACCAAAACTCTGCAAGTGAAGGTGGACATAAAGAAACCTCCCCAACGTCTAACTTTTGCTCCCAACATTTGTTCTCATGTCAGGGAGGACTTTGAGGTTAGCTGCCTGTTTATTTGTTTTCGATCCCGGGATGCTGTGTGATCTTTTTTAAGCCCGCAGATGCAAAATGCAGCTTTGTCTTTAACAGTTTGTGCGAGTGGCAGTGACTGATGCCTTTTGGAAGAGCACCCCAGGGGCCAGGAGATGTGTGTAGCCGAGTGTTTGTCCGAGTATTGGTTAGCAGCATTTGTACTGAGCTGATTTCTATTATTCCATATGTCAGGAAGAACATTTGCACTTCCAGGCCACTAGATGATGGTGGTACTGTAATTACAGCTGTATCTTAATTAACATTCCCACATGAATAAAACATTAACATGATTATTCTTAGCTTTTTAACCAGTGGGCTGTGGTCTCATCTCATTATAGCTACTTTCTTAACCAAACCACACACTCCAACAAATGAAGAGGAGAAATAAACATAGAGCATCAATTCACCTTTTTCATATTTAAAACTTGGAGCTGGTTAAATAATAATGAAGTATCTCCAAAAACCACTGTGTTGGCAGAATTTTGCCCGTAATAGGAGATCTGTGAGTTTTAAGCCTTCACTTCATGGCCCTGCTAGGTCTGGAAAG
This sequence comes from Numenius arquata, assembly GCF_964106895.1. Lineage (NCBI taxonomy): Eukaryota > Metazoa > Chordata > Aves > Charadriiformes > Scolopacidae > Numenius > Numenius arquata. Next base: position 53,486,896 of record NC_133580.1, read on the forward strand.
ATTTGATACACTTGCAGCTGAAGACTGCAAATATTGGATGTGTAATTATGTCTTTTCCACATGGAAAACCTATTTGCACACGCAAATCTTAGCATTTTGCATTTACACAAAAACTTAGGGCCACAAGAGAATGTCTTTGTAAGAGCTTGGACTTCCAAATGGTACAAAGCCAAGTTGAGGACCTGTTTGTGATGCGCTTGAGGTGCAGGGGTTGCCTTTCATCTGGGCTCCTGCCCTGCATTCCTCACGCCGTGGGCTGGATCTGCAACAGCCCATGAGAACTTCAGGCTTCAAAAGGCTGTTCAGGTGTGCCCACACTGTGGAGCCAAAGGTGTGACTACATCTCAGAGACACATATCTGAGATAATTTTACATGGCATGGCCCAAGCGCTGACAACAATGTGGCTACGAGAGTGTGCAGGTGGGCACGAGCTGCAGAAAACCTCAGTCTGTGGAAATGCACAAGCTGTTGAAGTTCAGTGCTGTGAATGTCTGTGTTTCAGTCCCAGTTGGCTTTGGGACGTCTGCTCTTGCTGTAATCTTGCCTTTCTCAGCAGCATCGGTAGAGGGAAGGAGGCTGTTTGTGCGTTAGTGGCTCTCACACTAGCTGAACTGTCCATTGCTGTGATTTCAAACTTGGTAAAAATAGAGATATAAAACATAGATGACCATTCCTGGCCCTCTGGAAAACCCCACAATGGCACCACTATCCCCTTCTCTGATGATTTTTTTAATATTTATCTTGTCTGGTTTTATTGGACCTCTTTAACTCCTCTTTCATTAATAACTTTTGAATCCTTTTGCCTGTTTCAGCCAAAGCTGACAGGGTCGTAAAGGTCTTGAAGATACCAAGTTCTTAGAAGCTTAATAAAAAACAATGTTTCTGTATAGAAGAAAGAGGGAGAGAAAGCTCATCATCTTCCTGTCAGAGGAGAAGTTGGTAGCATGAATACAATTCTATTGCACACCAGGGAATTTTCACCTGAGAGAGAAGGAAAGGCTGGGATTGCTCCAAACACCAGAGGCACTTTAGTCATAGCTCATATTTTCTTTCTTTCATTTTAGTCAGATATGACTAAACAGCAGGACACCATGTTCTGCTGCTCAGGAGACTACCCTGATAAGTTAAGTAAGGTGAGCTTCAGACTCCAGCCCAGAACACTTACACAGTGTGTTGGGAACAAGAGGCTTTGTCATTTGTTCGTGAAGCCTCAGGATGTGACCAAGAGCAGTCCCACTGTCAGGATCTTTCATCATGTGTTTCTGTAAGAATTGAAAGCTGCAGAGAGTCCAGGCTGTGAAATCTCTTCATAATGATAGGTTACAAGCTAGTACCATAATGGCTGTGAATAGCCTGAATGCAAGTTTGAGTCATAATAAAAATAATAGTAGGCAGCTACACATTCTCATTTTAGCTATTGCAGCGATAGTCTTCCAGGGGATGCGTGGTTGTGGCCACACTTTGCTGACTGGTTTGGCTTCTTGAAAACTGAGTGTTGAGTTGATTTGGCAATTATGTGAGCAAAGTAAAACTATAGCTTCTTTTTATAGCATTCTCAAACTAGACCCACATACCAGGCTAGGTGACATAAACGGCAAGTCCCAGCCCCTCATCAAATGCTACTAAGAGGGGACCAGTGAGTCTGTCTTCAAGGATTGAGCTGTTTCCAACATTAGCCATTTGAGTATGGTTTAACAAAGGCATCTTCCCATTGTATTCAATGCAAATTAGGCATCTAATATGCCTTTGAGCATTTGAGCCTTAGCCTTAAACTTCTACCTTATGCAAGAATTTCCAGTAGATTTTCAGGATAAAGGATAACAAGAAAGCAAGTGGAAATAGTGGCTACAAACACAGTAAGGTGGTTTGAGTTTTAGTATGGTTTCACAGCTCACACTTAACTTCAGACTCCCACTTAAATGCGGCATGTCAAAGGTCTTGTCTCCCTTGTTCCTGTAATCCTAGTTAGCATAACATGATTTAAGAGTGCACCTTCTCTGCCATGAAGATATAGCCTAACTTGATGAGGAAGAATTGAAATAGAAGAAAAATGACAGCAAGTAATTTCTGATCTAGACTTGAAGGAAGGAAATATCTCAGTTCTCTGTGGCACTGCTGGCTCAAGAGTCACCCAAAAAGAAAATGTAATATTGCTTTCAGTGATTCATTTATCTTTTTTCTGTCTTAATGTTCTCCCAAGTCTAAGTGTTTATTCTGCATGCCCAACAACAGGAAGCTCCACCTGTGACTTACGTGGGATTGAGTTGTCTGCGCTCTGGGAAATCTGAACTAGTATGAGTTTTGCTTTGACACAGCAAGATATTTATCTTGCAAGTCCCCACCTCCCTGTCTATCCTTCTGTCCATCATCCCAAGGCACCAACATTTACCATAGTGGAATTGCTCACTGACTACAAACGTGCAAACACCTCCTTGGTCTCATAAATGTCATGTGTGAAATAGCCAGAAAAACTGGTGAAATTTTAAATATATTCCCTCTCCCACATCTCAGCACAGAAAGCAGAGCAAGACATTTCTCACAGTGTATAGCCACACATATATGCAACCGGAACTGTTTCACCTCCCTCTCAAACATCAGGAACAAGCCACAAGGAACAAAGAATTGAGTTGTGGAGTCTCCTGCCACAGAGAGTGGCAAATGCCAAATGCATTAAGTGGACTGAAAAGAAATTTAGCACATTAATGGATGGTAAGCTCATCAAGACCCCTAAACATATTGATGTGGATGCAGCCTCTGAGACTGGAAGCATCTATCTGCAAGTTGAAATTCCCTGGGAAGGTACCAAGGGGATAGGTTTGTGCTGTGCTTGTCTGTTTTTGCAGTGTTCCCTAAGCAGCTGCACCTAGACCCTGTCAGCAAGTGAATGGACTTTTGGTCTGGGGTTGCATGGCTGCTCTCCTTTCTCTTCATTCATGCCCAGAGGGTAGAGCTGTGGTCTGAAATGAGCAAGTGAACCCAAGACTGATTTTTTTAAAATACTTTCTAATTTAGGTCACCCATTCTATAATTCTTATTTTTTCAGCTCAGTAATTTGGCAATTTCCACTTCTGCAATCTGGCGATGAAGACTTTCATTCTTCATCAAGTTCACTGTTAATTTCAGGTGGTTTTCTGATATCCCTAGATGTTCTGTCAGATTAAGTGTTACTCAAATCTGACTGGGAAACTGGACCAAGAATGAAATTATACCTGCATCTCCCTACCACCCTGGAACCAGGATCTGGACTCAAATGCCATGATTGGCCTTTATCCTTGTCATGAGTTTAAGTCTAAAGAACAACTGTGCTTCTGTCTCTCATCAACCTCTGAAATGTAATTCTGAATCTTTCAGCTGAGGTAATTTTTAGCTAAACCACAGAAAAGGCAAAGGAGTGTAAATTAAAACCAACTTGACTCACCTTTTGCCCTTTTCCTGGTACTGTGCTTGAGGGCTTTCTCCACTAGGGCATGTGTCTAGCCAGGAAGTATATGAAGAGACACATTCGAGAGCTGATGGACCAAGCTGAGCCCAGGTCTCATCAATCCATGGTCAACTCGACGACTGGGATCTGTGAAATATTCTCTGTTACCTGAGAAAAACCTGATTTTTCCTAGATTCCCATTCCATTGAGGGAAAAGTCTAACTCTTGCAGAGGCTGAAAATGCAAGTTAGAGGTTCTGTTGGGAGGACGACAGCTTTGGTCACACAAGAGAAGAGCTTTCTTCCATGGTAGCTGTTTCTGCCTTTTTTTTTTTTTTTTTTAAAAAAAAAAAAACCACATTAGCTACACCAGCAGAAAAAAAAACCCTCGTTAAGAAACCCTGGATTAACCTCCTGAGAACCTGGCAGAAGCAGCTGTCTTTGCCCTCCCTTAAATTATATGCTTGTGCTCCCTGCTGCTACGATAAAATAAAATGAAAAAGAATCTTCTCAATTTTTCTTTCACCGGTGTGTTAAGATATTGTCAGGTCAGTGCTGGTAGTGGGGTAGCAGATGACTAATAGCTGTGTTTTTTAATTAAATGTTATCAGAAGAGGATGATAGATTAGCACCACTACCCCCTGTATTTCCCAGAACATTTCAAAATTACTTTTTGAAAAATGGACTTAAAAAGAAGAAAGAGGTGAGGGGGAGGAAAGCATGAAACAATGATGGGAATTCCTTGTCCTTCTTGCTGGACTAGAACAAAAGCTTTCTGTCAGTCAGAGAAGGAAAAGCTTATTTATTTGTTACAGTTCAACCCAGTGCAGGCCTAACTTGTACCTGGCTGGGATCTAACCTTCATAGGTCTCCTTTACTGCAGGCATTTCTGCTGCCACAGGAGAGCTTTTTCTCCTGTAAACTGTCTCCCTGCAGCAAACACTGGTAGTTGTGCCGGTGTAAATTGCTTCAGCTGGAGCAAATGACTGTGGACTCCCCTGGCAGCAAAGTGGAAAGGAGCTGGCCCAGAGATTTTGTCCTGCACTGCTTTGAAAGAGGACAGATACATTAACTCAAGATGTCCAATCAAGGGTAGTTAAGTCACACATTGCTTTCTGCTGCAGATGAACACTGAGTGTTTTGAAGGCATGATGGGCAGGATTCATCCCAATCATCCTCACATCTGCAATGCTGAATCGATACCTGGACTAATTGTCCAGACTCTGTCTATGAGCAATGGGGAGAAAAAGGTCATTCGGGAGATGTAGGGTTCATACTATAGGCCCAAGGACTTTGCATGTGCCACAACTGTAAAATGGGAAAAATGCACCAGACTTATCTGATCTGGGTATTGTGTGATGAACATGATACCGTGCATATGTACCTGCATAAGCAGCTACTTAGGGAAGAGCTTGCTTTGCCTTCACAGGCTGTGAGCACGTATTAGAGGCAAACTCTGTTGCCTACTTGACTTTGCCTCTGCAGCAGAAGTGCAACAAACAAAACACACTAGCTCTTCCTCTTTCTCTCATGACATTATTATGTAAATTACTGTATTACTAAGAATAAGCACTATGCCTATGCCTGAGAAGAGATGTTATCTGTGTTTCTCACCTTTACAATCTAAAAAAAAAAAAAAAAGCACTGTAGGCAGTGTATCCAAACAAGAGATGTAGGCATTTGTGCTATATTTGTGCTATTTAGAGCTGTAACACCTGAAAATGACAAAACATGGAAGGCTGAGGGAGCCTCACGTTTCTACTGCTGAGAGATTTACTGGGAGTGGGTGGGGGAATATCTGAGCCCATGGAAAGGAAAAAAATCTTTCTTATCCAGGAGGAGCTCATAAATGAGGGTTAACATTCTGCCGTGACAGAAAATAAGGGTTCATAGTCTGAAATTGTCTGAAATTTAGACAGGCGCCAAAATCAAGCATCTCAGTGCAGCTGATAGGATCCGTATTTTCTGTTGAAAGACCTCTGGTCCTTTCTCGTCTACTCACTTTTTGTTATGACTATCAGTTAGAGCACTCAGGCCATGAAGACAGAAAGACATGCTCTCTAGACCCTTCTTTCACCTTGAATAAACAGCTTAAGAACATTTTAATCAAAAAATAAAGGCTGTTAAAGTGACTAAAACCTTTCAGAGGGTTGGGTTTGGATTGCTCTTCTCAATATAGGTGCTTAAACTTTTCCAAGCTACATTTTAGGTCCCTGAGTGCAATTCTGGATGCTGCCCAGAATGAACAAGTGGTGGGGAATAGGGATGCAATCCACAGATAAAATGAGCACATCATTAACTTTTTATCATCGTTGTTATTTTTATTAGTCAAGGGTTAGGCCCCCAGAAGCTGGGATATTTGTAACAAAAAAGACACAAATAGCTTGTAAGGCGAGCTATAAATATGAGAGACTGGAAAACTGGGCTAGTGCCCAGACGGATGATTATTTTTTAAAAGAAGTGTATTTATATTTCTCCCTTTCAACCAAAAAGGTGTGTCAGTGTTTGGAGACAGAAAAAACTTCTTTATCCTTATCTTTTTTCTGCTACAAATCTTTTTTTCTGAGTTTCCTCCATCTTTGGATATGTCATGCACGTCCCATATAACCCATATACTGTTTCAAAGCAACAGAGTACTGGCTATCAACATTAAAATGCTGACTTCCCAGATGTCTTGTTGCAACAAAGCCTGAACCGTAAGCACACATGCCAATAAAATCATGCTTACATATAGTGGTGGGTGAAAATATGATAGAGACTCTTTTCTCTGCCAGCTATATAATTTCTGTCCAAGGAAACTCAAGTGAGGTGCAGTTCTCCTGCAAATGCTGATTAATTCCTAGGTCTATTTAGAGTGTGCTATTGCATGAAAAACAGAAGAAACTGTGGGAGTTGGTATTTCCTTGAATTTTTTCTCTTGGACCTGTACTGAACACATTTTGAGCACTTCAAAATGCTACTTCAGGAGTGAAATAAAAGGAAAAAGCTGCTACGTTACTGGAAAAGAGCCTGCGTCAGAGTTTACCTACTTTGCATTAAGGATGGTGACACAAACAGAAGGGCCTTGTACGCCTGTCAGTGCCCTATGGCCAGCGACAGAAACACGGGCAGTTCTAAATTAAAAGAACATTTCTGTATTAATTTATCACTCTGGTACACACAGGGCTAACTATTTTCCAGAAGTCAGCTACCGAGCCTCATATAGCTGACGGAGCTTAAACCGTTATGAAAGAAATACAGTTGCTTTCTTGATGTGATGTATTTGGCCTCATGAAAGGGCATTTTGTTTAGGTAATGCACAGAAATCTTAGAAAGTGCCTACGGACACAGATATGATCCCTGGGGGAAGGCGGCATACCTGAGCAGAGAAAGCGGCATAAATCACGGGACTTAATGCGCAGCTCATAAATCCAGTGTTTGTACGGAGGTCTGATAAGGCAGGACGATTCTGAGCACTTTTACTTCACATAACATAGTAAGTGGCATTCGTATCCACACAACAGTGAAATGAGCTAAGATTTGCATCTCATTTTTCACTCCTCCATGCTATGGGGGGGTCAGACTCTGATCTTGACTGCATTGGTGTAAATGAGAGTGACTCCAAATGTAACCACTCATATTTGGGATGAGGATTGGATTCTGTTTCAATTCGGAGTTATGGTCATTTGACTTGAAATAATAATATCAACCTATAAATTTGTAAATCAAACATCTGTGCTTGCTACTCACAATAATTCGTATGTATACATATGAATGCTTATTTTGTATTTGCATATTGTATATTTGCATATTTTGAAGGCAGAATGAGAGATACACCAATAAGTTTTCATGTACCTTGGGCTGTCTGAGAATAAAGTTGTTACTAAATGATGGCTGGGTGCTTCTTAGGAAACAAAAGCCTGGTAACCACCAACAGGCCAGGTTTTCACAAGCAGTTCATGCATAGTTTCTTGGGATCTAGGCACTGAAGCGCCTTTCCAAAAGGCAACATTTGCAATACTTCTGGTTTTTGGCTCTGTCAGTTGGGTGAACGTTCCCCCCACCTTAATTTCTTAAATTAGCTTTCCTAGATATCTCCTTTCCCTCAAAGGTTTAACCCACAGACAAGTGAGATGCCATTATTACCTTCTTTTCTGCAATCTGTGGAACATTTTCATCAAAAATCTCCCTGTTCAAGGTGAGTTGCATCTGTGGGACTCATTGTAAGGAAAGGGAGCTGCTATGTGCTCCCTCTTCCTCTCTCTGTAGAAAAAACCAGCTTTTTCTTGGTTCTCGCATTACTGATGGTGACTCAGACTGCACTGTGATCTGTGTCATCCCTGCAGATGCCCCCACTGCAGAGAGCCCCTCCTGTGTGGTTTGTCTTCTCCCACCCATGTACAGAAGGGAACACGGACACTGCCCTGCCCACAGTACGATTCCAGTGGTGGCAGCTGTAACTCCATCAGATGATGCTCTCCAAGTATGCAGGCTGTGAGTCTGCTCTTAGTTGTAAAATAGGAGAAAGTCCATGGGCCTCTCAGACTTATATTTGACTTACATCAGTGTATGTCAATAGATTTTCCCCCCAGGGACTAGGCATGGTAAAAATATTCTAGCTGGAACGGTGCAGGCTGGACAAGTAATCAAATATTCTACTTTCTTTGTTATTTCTTCCTGCTCAGGCATTGGTGGAATTATTAAATAATCCCTCTAAATTAAATTTCTCTTTCTTTTTGTAAATCCAACATAGATATCTATGCTTTCAGGACATAACTGAAAGAGTGGCTACAAAGCTAATTAATTTTCCTTATGCTTTTAACTTGCTAACCATTGAAGGCGGTACATGCTGCCTTCTTTTCCAGCATAATTAGCAGTAGCATATGTTTGCTGCATAGTAATTTATTCTAACAGAGGAAAATGATATTTCCCTAATGGTGCATGCTTCTGAGAAAAGATGAAGCGTCCCTCCTCTAACAAGCATAGACTTTTGGATGAGAAATCATAGTTTTCTTTAATCTGTCTCAGACAGACCCAATAAAGTTGCTAAAATGGGTGCAATTTTCTATGTTCTCAATAAGCGTAGCAATGACCTCCTCTTCTTGTAGCATCCAGCATTTAACTTGTGCTTTTGATGATAGGAAATGATAAGGGAGGTTAGCCTGGAAGAATTTTAGTCTATTTACTGTCCACAGTAAAGTCATTTTATCTCCTGCAGAAAGCTGTTGTGTAAAGTTTTGTGATTTGAGGCTTAATCTACAGAATTAGCCCTCTTTAAAGAAAACTCACGCCAAAGCATGGCTCTAGCTGTGGCACAGTACTCCGCACAGAAGAGGAAATTACACAACACATCTGGAAATGTATGTTGTTTATTACTGCTTCCGTCCTGTGTCCAAAAGTTTTTCTATTTGTTTTTGAAGAAAAAATAAATATTTGAATTCCTGGAGCTCTCACTTTGCCCTGGTTGCTGAAGGGTCCTGACGACATCATTGGAAGATCTATTTTCTGAAAAAACATAATGTTATCTCACACTCCACATTAAGAAAAAAAGGATCCTTTTTCATATGCTGTCTGAATGCTAAAAGTCTGATCAAATTCCTGGAAGATCACAGCAAATATCTGTACTAGTAGAAAGCCATCACTTCTTCAAGACTCAGTGCTAGTTTGCAGCGAGCAGTGACATGCAGATGTCAGCAGTCCTCTGGAGAACTAGGTGTCAGCGCAGGATTTCTTCATGAAATCATAGATATCACAAATGAAAAAAAAAAACCAAACAGAAAAAAAACAAAAAGAGAGGCCAGTCTGCACTATTTATCCAGAGAAGGGCATCTTTTCTTTGAGGGGAAGAGCTGTTTGCATCTCTGTGTCAAGATTTTCATATTGAGAGCTAGAGGCACCAGAGGAAGCACATGAACACAGCGGTGGGGCTGCGGGTGCAGAAAGCCAGTCTCTGCCTCATGTCATTGTTTTTTTTTATGGTGTTAGACCCTCAGCTGAGGGTACCATCTGCTGCCTGCTTTGCTGTGCCTGGCTGCCCATCTCTGTTTGCCTGCCCCCAGCATCTCTGCTGTCTCAGCAGGGTGGGAATCGCTCGCTGACAGCCCTCCCCTCTGTGCAGGAGACATTGAGCAGGTTCTTGCACTCTGCAGCATGCAAAAGGTATCCAAAATCTCCCACTCTCTTTTTTCCCCTCCTGTTGTCCCCAAGGCTGGGAGCAATGGCAGTTTTTGGCACAGTTTTTGGCCCAGGTTCCTTATACTGTTGGTTATAAACTTTTTGTCTCTCTGTAATATACTTAATTTTCTTTTCTAGGAGAAACACTTTTCCAAGACTATAAAACAACATCTGTAAAATAGATTTCAGGCTTCCCCAGAGCCTCTTCTATTTCTTTCTACTTTTCTCCATTATGGTGTTCTTTCTTTTGGACTCCCTTTCTCCTGGGAATTATTTAGGGATACAGAGACATCTCCATTCTCTTTCATAAGTTTTAAAAAGTTTAAGTAATCATTTGTTGCTGGGGAACAAGCATCATTTTCTTTATCTAATGATGGGTCAGAATCAACTGGTGTTTAGGTTGCTGGTGTTTCAGAGGCTTAGAATTCATTGCAGAAGCCTTTTTGGCAATGCCATGTACAGAACGCAGCAGTCCGACCACATGGTGGAGGCAAGGCTGGCTCCATCAGCCCAAGGTGATGGACCAGGCAGTGCATCAGACAGGCCAGAGTTGTCCTTAAGTTTGAAATAAATCTGGGAAATGCCAAGAAATGAAATGCAAAAGACCAGTGCCCCAGTGGAGAGCTCATGGGTGGTTACCAGAAAGAGCCTGGGGGGAGGATGTGTTGTGTGGGATCTGTGTGCCTCTATTGCAGGCTGGTGGCACCGACTGATGACTCCCTGGTCCATACAGCCTTTCCTAGTACAAACCTCTGATGGGGCCTGGATCCCTCATGGATTTTTGAGTAGCTGTGTTTGGAGTATCAGACTTTATTTATTTTGGGGATTTTCTTCTCTTTCTCTCCCCTTGCTTGCAGAGGTGCTAAGTATTAAAATAACAGCAAGGAAGGGGAGAAATCACATCTTGGCATTTCTCAGTGAAAGCCTGCCAGACATTTAATAAACTGTTTTATGTTGAAAACATTTGAAGAATGACTCTGCAAACAGTGATAATACTTAATCGTTAAGCTTTCAAACAGCCTGGCCTGACAGCCTTAACCTTTGCACTGTGCAAGTGAAAACATAAGGCATAAGTAAAACCTCTTCCTGCAGTAACTCCAGTGGACTGCGTAGCGGATTACACCAGGTATGAATTTACCCCCTAGCATTTGGTTCATTTCTAACACCAAGTCATCATGGCTTAGTTTGAACCCCAATGCCTGATATAAGACTCCCAATAGAGTTAATTACTCAGCTCTTTTTAATAATCCATTGCCCAGTCAACCCACAAAACATTTCGTCACAGTAGCAGCCTGAATTTTCAGTTAGGGGACCAATTAATCAAGCTGGCATTTAAAAAAATATAAACCCACATTTTATAATAGTGTAAAACATCAAGGTATTATTTTTAGTTGCATTTGGCATACATAGACATACACACACAGTATCTCTCTACAGCTTGATTTATTATGTTTAAAACTGAATGGCTTTGGAAATCAATTTTATTAGACTTCATTATTTTAAAACATAAAATAAAGTGAAAGCATTACTTAATAATGGCTTTTAAATTCTAGATAAATATGCCCAAAGGGAAAGTACAGAAACCCTGGTGCATTGTATATTGTTCATTTTTTGCATGAACTAATTCAGTGATTTGGAAGAAGAAATGATGTAAATTAAGGAGTGTGTAAGGAGATGAAGTTTGTAGGTATTATCAATTGTCCAGTGTGTGCAGGAATGAATGGAAGTCATTCCATTGTCCCCAGCATGCTTTGGATCAGAAAACATAAATACGTGGCATCTGTCTCATTTAATGACAACAATAACAACCGAAAGAGAAAATGAATGAGGGGTTGTCTCTTAAAAGACAAGAGCAAATCCCTTCTTTATTTGCAGATGTTTCCCCCCCCAGAGCTATATGGAGGTGGGGGAAGGGGTAGATTAGAAATTAATGAAAGAGAGATAAAGGTGTTGCAGCTGAGAAACTCAGCCACGAGCCATTCCCAGCAGCATGTAGTGGGGTCTCTCTCCACCTGCTTAACGGGGAGGCCAAAAGCAGAGATTTGTTCGAGGTTTATAGCAGCAAGGTGGGCAGCAGTTCACAGGGAAGTGGTTGATGTGGATGCTGGTGAAACAACCAGTGGAGGTCACCAAGCCCAGACCAGCGCATGACCCTCATGGGCAAGGTCTTGCTAGACAGCGAGCATGGCTTGGGGACTGAGGTGCCAAGGTGGTGTTCACCATAGACTGCAGCTTCTGCCTTTGGCCCTTTGCTCGTCCTCTCCCCGCCTCAGCTTCCTCTGCTGGGAGGTGAGGAATCTGCTGTGGCTGGGAATTCCTCATCAATAGAGCTGTTATTCTGGGGAAGGACTTCCCTCAGAAAGGTTCACTGCCTTTTTATGGATTACTGATTAGAAACCAAAAAGAAGAAAAACATTGTCGAGATTTAAAAACTTTGAATGTACACACACACACACACACACGTGTATGTATATACATTTTCCTAGCAAAACGTCACTACTTAGAATGAAATGAATGTTTTCTATGACTATTCTTCACCTCCAAATGGGACAAATGTTTCCACAGGAAATTTTTAACCACTCACAGTTGTAAGGTACACTTGCTTTTGAGATCTGCAGCTGACAACTTATAAGTGATACTGGGGGGATTTGGGGGCGAAGTCAAAGGGAGCGCAGGACAGTTTGACACAGTTTGGTGCTGACAGAGACATTGCAGCCAGTGGCAGGTATATGGCCATAGAAAGATGAAAAATCAAAGGGTGGATTTGCTGTTGAAGTTCACATTACCAACGTCAACTTTCCTGGTAAGAAATCTCTGTGAACGAAGGACCTCAAAAGGCAGAAATAGGGACTACTGTGGTATACCTACTGATGCTTTTTTTAAAAGCAGCATTTGAAGAGGTTCACCTGCTTTTGCCTGCATCCTCAGCAGGTTCTAAGCACTGAGCTCTGCAGGAGAGCCTGGATTTATTGTCAAGAATAATGCCTCCTTTATCGTGTCTATTTAAACCTGTTGGCATTGCTAATAATTTGCACCAAGGAACAGAGCAGGGCTGTGGGTGCTGGCAAACCAAGACCTCAGTGAAACCCAAACTCATTTCTTCCTCCAGTGCATAGATCAGGCAGCTTTCCTCTGTGCCACAGATACTGCATGGGTTTAACCCTGGGAGAGCTGTCTCTCTGCTTCCTGTATTTCCACTAAGCCTCCTTCCTTTTGCTGCAGGTTGAACTTCTTGAAATGTGGACTGTGCTTTTTTCAGGGGGTTCCCTCTCTCATACAAGATTCCTCCTTTGTTTTTTTCTTTTTTCTTTTCTCTCTTTTATTTTTTCTTTTCTCTCTTTTCTTTTTTCTTTTTTTTTTTCTTTTTTTTTTTTTAAGAAGGCATAATCTCAGGACCTTGTCTGAACTCTCTTGTGCTAAAACATTAATCTGCATTGCATAATGTTTCAGAGCAAACAGTGCTGGAGTGAAAGCAAGTTCTCCCCATCTGTATTTTACTCTCTCCACTCCTCTCAGCAAACAGAGATGACATTTTTGTGCACAATAGGCCAACATAAGAAATAGAGGGGTTCGTTCTGGGAGGTTTTTTGTGTTTGTGAAGTTCTCCTACTATTTTATAAAATGAAGACAAGTCCAGCTGGGCCTCAAATGCCAAGCGACATGCCAAATGGCTTGTTAGCTAAGGGCCAGCATCAATCCCTCCGGGATGGGGTCAGAGGACAGAGAAAAATTGATTTAGGAGAAATTGGAGCAAATAAAGTTTCCATCTTGGATTTATTAAACTTATTCCTCCCTGACTTTAATCCTGGTGTTTTATTTTTGTCACAACTCTCTTCCCAGTATTGGTAGCTGCTGCCTACTATGCTGACTGTTGCTGCTTAAGCTCAAGCGATAGTCATCTGACATTATAACTGGGCTGACACCCTGGAAATTGCCTTAACCAGGCCATGCCAGGTATGGCTCTGGGCAGGGGTTATGTTATCCTAAGAGAGGGAGTCTTTCCCAGTTAAGGTGACTCTTCTCCAAGAAAAAGGCTCTTCTTGTCCCACAGCTGAGAAAGGACCTCTTGGCACCAGGAGCAGCCCGGGGCTGTGAGGAGACACAAAGCTGGCTAGGAAGAAAAGGGAAAGGGCAAGTCTGACGTCTTCTGACATCTCGTTCACCCAGATAGCATCCCTCCAGTGAGAGCAGGAGCAGCAGACTCAGCTCTGCAAGTCTTCTATTGCACTTTTATCCTTTTTTTTTTTTTATTTCTCACCTTCTTATGAGAGGGTCACAAGAGAGGACCTTGGCATCTGTGATTTGGAAACTTTTATCTTTGCATATAGGGCTGAGAAACCTTTAGCATGTCATGTTGAGCACAAGATATTGGAGCTAGCTTGAGCTTGCTGGGGGTGGCTCTGGGATTTTGGCCCCTTGCTGGTTGTTTAGTCTTAACTTGCCTTTCAGCACCTGTTTTGCAAGCATGATCATCCATTGTTCCTTGCCCTCAAAAGTTGCCATGAACTATTCCCTACACAAAACTGACAGCATATACAAATTGCAAGTGGAAAGAAGGACCTATTTGAAAAAAACTCATTATCTTGTGTTATGGACAAATGTGCTACAAATATCTGAACCCAAGCAAAATTTCTTGTCCCAGGCTATTTGAAAACCCATTCCTCTTTTGAAAGGCAGAGTGTTGGTGGAAGGAGAATATACCTCTACTGTCTAAGGGTGTCACACAATGTGGCCAGGACACACCCCCCAGAGCACATAGAGCACACACGTGCCAACCATACCCAGAACAGGTCTGTCTGAAACACTCCTATGGCCAGAAATCAAACAGAAGGTGCCATATTCACAGCTGCTTTAGACACCATGTTTACAGACTGTGGCTGTGCTTATACTGCCAACAAAAAAAAAAAAAGAGGTGTGGGTAATGGTCCCTGTTCTTGAAGCCAAATTGGATAGACAGGTTTCCGTCCATACTGCTTAACTCTAGCTATATTTTATAGCTCTTTGCCCTGGCTCTCCTCTAAACTCCTTATGGTCCTATGCCATATAGCTCCTTTCTGTGTGTTTCCAGCTGACAGCATCCAAATATGAGGGTTGAGCTGAGGCCGCAACAGTAGTATTGTTTATAGTGTAATGCTGAGATAGTGTAGTCCAAGCGCTGGAGTGTGACATGAGGGTGTATTTGAGAGAACAAAGCATGCTTGGAGGACTGTGCCAGGGTGCGGAGTCCAAACCTGGTGCTGTCGTGCTCCCATGCAGTACTGTCTTCCCAGCATGGTCCAGGGATGTAAGTGCACCCAGAACCACAGTTGGGCTTGGTACACACTGAGCTGGGAATACTGCTAACCATGAAGCTTGTAGTTCAAAGTCTACTGAAGTTGACTACCTATCAAACTGCAAGGCCCTGAAGTCCAGGACCTGAGTTTGTTCCACAACACTGTTATTTAGCATTGTGCATATAGCCTTTAATCAATTTGAGTTCATGTAGAAAACCCATGACAGAGATAGGACATGAGCCCAGCTCTCTGGAGCCCTAAAAGAGTACACTGTTTCCTTCATCTGGTTTTATTTGTTCCATCCCCGCCTTTTCTATAGCATTGAGATACATTTCGGTGGTCCTGGGATGGAAATGGTAATTGGCCCACTGTTCGGAGAAGGTACCAAAAACATAGTAGTGACTCAATACCTCCTGACAACTTGGGACCATTTCAGCAGTGCACCCCTGGGAGGAGAAAAGTGGAGGTCAGGCTGCCCTGGGCCACGTTTGGCCACTGCCTAAGTTGCCTGCTGCCAAAGCTGACCTTTGATACTGCTGTTGGCAGCACAGCCCAGGGAAAGCACAGCCCAGGGAAAGCTTGTCTAAGTCTAGGTGATGGTCACAAGTGGCTGGGTGAAAGCCGAAGAGAGCATTCAGGGGTTTGCAGGTAGCTCTGCATGATCTTCTCTCAAAAAAAACTAACCCATTTGCCGCTGTTTGGCCACTGGCTCCCTTGGAAAAAATCTCTGTCGTCTTTGAGAGCTCCCCTCTGCCTGTGTAACCCCAAAAAGCTGCAACTCACCCCTCCTGAGTCCTGCAAAAGCTCAAGCCTGTGTTATGTTCTGAAATTAGACTCTGGCTGCAAAACACAGCCCCAGCCTTGAACTCTCTTAAAGTTTGGTGGATTCAATGCTGGGAATTTGCTTCCACCCATGCCAGAGGTAAAGGGATTAGCTGTGAAGCCCTGATCCCACTCCACACTCTTCCCAAAGCTCAGGGCAGCCTGGGCTCCTGGGCTGAGGTTCAGGCCTCTGCAGCTGAAAGTGTTTAAATAGGAACGTCCATCACTCGGTGTGAATAAAAGTGAAAGTGGCCCTTTTAAAAGAGAGCGATGACTTGATCAAAATGCTGCTTTGTCATATCTGTTTCATAAAAATTTGCCCCCTCCGGGCCAATCCGGCTTGATGTCAATGGTGAACGCCAACCACAGCCTTGTCTCGGTGAGCACCGCACAAAGCCTTAATTTCACAGCCTTCACACAACAGTGAAAAATCACCAGGAACTTTCTCCTCGGCTCTGGGATCTCCCTAGCAACCGCAGGCCAAGCATACTGTAATTCAATTTATGCCTTGAACTCCTTCAGGAGTCTCTTCTTTAAAATCTGTCACAGTCAACGTGCCTTGGGAAACTATTCTACGTGCCTGAACCTTTGACCAGCCGGAGAAAGTAAGCGTTAGTATAAATCTCGTAAGCATGTTTGGTCTGTTTTTATGTTGGGCGTATGGTACATTTAACATTCAGCCCGTAGCCTCCATCTCTTTTCTGCTTGGGAAATGCACCCCGCATCTGTCATACTGTCTGCGCCGAAACCGGGCTACCAGCCCTGAAAAGAGACACGAGGGAAATGCCTCCGCTCAGCCAGAAGAATTGCTTTATGTGGAAATGCACTGACATGGCCCTCGGCTCGTTGGGAGACGGAGGGGTGTCATGGGAAAGATAAGCAGGAGTGACCTGGCAGGTTTGTGAATGTCTCAATCCGGGACTGAAGTGGGTTTAACAAAAGAGTGAAAGCTTAGCAGGAAAACACAAATGATAATGAACTGCTCGCTGTGTTTAAATAGCCATCCCCAAATACTTCTGCAGCGAACATTGTCAAGTTACTTTAGTCAAAGTGAGGTTTATAGGCCTGTAATTTTAGGGCTATTTTATTTGCTCAGGAGTCCTCTGTGAGCATCTTGAAAAAATTACTCCTTTCGCTGACAAATGCCATTTTTAAATTATCCATATGACACAATGTCTTATAAATAGGATCCCTCTCTATGCATTAGCTCTGTGTCTTGAGTGTGGTCAGAAAGAGAAGGGACAAGCCTTTAATGAGTAATGTTTGCCTGGAAACTTGTTGGCATTGCAAATCTAAGGGCAGATTCAGGCTAGCATCAGTCAGGAAGGGTTTATGCCTGGGGAGAAGGAAGGGATCTGCTCCCCTCAGGGAGCCAAGAGCCTCCATGCACGCTGGCTTTGATGGGACGGGCAGGTGCTCTGCACCTCGCAGGAACTGGCTGCCAAAGATAATTTTCAAGTAATTATTAACTGGCCATATTCCAACCCAATCTGAGTATTTTGTCCCAGAAGCCTCACCGCATCATGCTGTGTCAACTGGGAATATAAGTCTGTGCAGGGAGAGGGGATTTTCCAGCTGGATCAAAAATAGACATCACATTTCTACCCTGCTGTCTTGCTTGGCTGCAGGTCGGCGTCAGCATCCTAAATAAAGTGACGTAGCATAGTAACTCTGGGATGCACCTGGATGGTGGTTATTGCAGATGGCTTGTACAAGTGGAAATTGCTGATTTCAGAGCATCACAGGGTGGCTCTGAAGGAAGGTGCTGGGCTTGGCCCATGCACGCTCTGCTTGCGGAGGGGCTCCAGCTGCAGCTGTGTTGCAAGACGTGGAGCAGCAGTTGGTGGCTAGCGGGTACCTGCATGAAACGCCATGAATGGGGAAGGTTTCGTGCTCAGTGCAAGGCTAGATTTGATCTCGATAGTCTTTCCTCACATTGCTTAATATAACCTTATTTATATTTTCCATCCTGCTGTTTGCTTTGATCTCAGGGAAGCTTTGTAAAGCAGGCTGGGGATGGTATTTGGCCAGGCGGTATCTCCATCTACCGTCAGAGAACAACAGCCTGCAGCTTTTTCCAACGCTTGGAGTAGTACTGAGAAAAGGACAGTTTAATGTCAATAAGAGTCTGAATCTTTGTCTGCGGCCGAGTAAAGACTTGGCATCATTTTACGCTGGAAGAACCTGCTTTGACTTTAGTAAAGCTTACGGGGATTTGGCATTGCAAAATAAGTGGCTGCTGAAAGGCAGACAAGGCCATGAAGAAATGACACGGCAACATGCAAAGCCATGGAGTTGGAAATGGTGGTGGTACGGTTTAGTACAGCAAAGCCGGAGCAAATGCCAGCTCAGGGCAAATGTGAATCTGTTTTGAGTTTTACCTTTCTCCCAGCATTTCTGCTTTTCCCATGTAGTTCTGCTTGTTGGCTGGGGCGGTCTGAGTCATGGCCCCTTTGCCGTGTTTCTGTCTATAGTGGCTGGTACAGGGAGGGCTTAGGTGTAATAACACCCCGTCACTATTCATAATGAGCACAAAATCACTGCTGGAATATCCACAGGTTCCCACGAAAGCAGGGCTGTCTTTCATCCTGTTGTCCACGATTTAAATAATTCCTCACTGTTCAGTCAAACTGAGCAAATAAGTGGAGGAAAAACACACGTATTATTAATTAACCAGAGATCATTGTTATACACCAAACAGTAATATCAAAACTCACCAATTTCAATGAAGCAGGACTTTTAATAGGGGCATCAATAAGTGAAACATTAGCAACATCCCTTTAACTGTTTGCGTCCCCAGCAGAAGTCTTGTCGTTATATTAAAGACAGGGATAGATTTCATTCCCAGAGTGGTATAGAAGTGGGTTACTCCATTGGTGTTACAGTTGGGCTCCCATTTATTTAAGACAAATCAGGCATGATCAGGTGTTGGGTAACTCTGTGAGCTGCCCATAGTGAAAAAGGCACAGAGCTGCCAGGGCTGCCATCCCCCATGGACGGGGGATGCCAGGGTGCTTCAGACCAAAACCCAAAGCATTTGCAAAGCCAAGGAAGCAGATTAGAATAGCTGCTTTGCACCAGGGGCATGTTTCTGGCTCTACATCAAGAGAAAAAAAAAAATTAAATATCATTTATCTTTCTCTAGGGAGTTTATGGGCCAAGTTTTGAGGGAATTATCTTCTTCGCATCGCCTGTTCGCTTGACTGTATAAATACAATACCTGTTTGAGAAAGGAACAACAGTGCTCCTTTCAGCCTTGCTGGATTTCAATTCACAGTAAGTTTATCTGACATCTCTCATGATTAGCTGAGAACTTATCTCAAGTAAGAGAGAGGGGTAGAGAGAGAGCAAGAGTGAAGAAGATAAGCAGCAAACAAAAGATGTTTGTCTCTCTCTGGGTGCTGCCTTAAACGAGCCCAGTCCACCGGGTACTGAAATACAAAGTAGCATTTTTGCAGTGGGGAGAAAGAGGCAAGCATGGGATATAAACCCATTTTTGACACCAAATACGTCTTACTGTTATTTATGTTCCTTGACAAATTGTACAGGTAATTCCATGCACTTAGTGGGAAAAAAGCTGTAGGCAGGTAAGAGCTTGCTCTAAAGTACAGAAAAAGATTCCCGGTGATTACAAGTAAGTCTGGGTCACAGGAGAATTGGTTCCAGCTGAGTCCTGAAGCTTGCAGTCATGAGAATGCAAGGTGGAGGTTTTCCTCTAGGGCCTGCAGGAATCTGTCTGTGACCGGTTTTAGAGCGTGATCCGATTCCCAGTGAAGGCAATGAGAAAGGTCTGGTATACCTGAGCAGTTTGAGAAGACCGGGCATTTTTACCCACTCTCTGCCACCTACAAACCAGAGGACATCAAATGTAGAGATGGCAAAAACATTGGGGTTCTCACTGCCACGGGGTGTTATGCCAAAAGTATAAATTTATTCGAAGCTGTGAAGGAAAATTCCTTCAAGAGCTAGTAAACACAAAGATGCAAAAAACTTGTCTTCAAGGGATCAGCAAATACCCGAGTTGGGGCCAGGAGGAGCTTCAGGCATGTGCCACAGGAGGTGTCATGCCTGTCTGCTTGAGACCGCTTTTCTTGGTGTCTGCTCCTAGCCACCTCTTGAAGAAGGACTCCAGGTGAGCTGCACATTTGTCCTATCTCCATTCTTACAGAATCCAAAATAGAAGCAGAAGATCTCTTGCAAAATTGTCCATGATTTTTCAATAAAAAAGAAGAATAGCTTTATTTTCAATAAAAATGGAGCACAATGTTCACTACTGGCTGGATGCCTACAAGATAGCTGTTTTCAGGATGCTCTACACTGTGGTGTCTTACATTAATCAGGGGCTTCCCCCTGCTGTAGACATGAAGTTATTCTGGAATAGCCCTGAAGGAGTAGTTGTTCCCAGAATAACTATCCCTGAGTAACTCCATGTGTGGACACTTATTCCCAGTTACCAGAATCTTCTGCTGGTGGACTAATCTAAAATGACTCTCTCTTTACCAAATATGAGTTTTCAGCTATGTGTTATTTGATAATAGTTGCTCTCTAAATTCACCTTACCTTTAACTTGAGAGACCTATCAAGTATAAAGTGGCCCAAGGACAGAAGTTTATGTGGTAACAGCTGGCACGTTGATTATTCATCGTTTCACAATATTAATAATGTTTTGTTCGCAAATGGCCTTTGCTGGAGTCGCTGAAATTGCTTTGAGAAATCGCGGTGGAGTAAGCAGTCTTATTTCCATTGCACAATCAGGAAAAACTGAGGAACAAACACAATAAGGCATGATTTTCTAAAATGATTAGTAATCTGAGATGTTCCATCTTGGGCAAAACCTAAGTGGAGAGAAAGAAAAGACTGACCTTCGGATAATGGTGAACATCTACGCTTGGAAAACCAGACCTTCTGAAAGGTCCCCTATTGGTACCCAAGACTGGAGGCAACAAAACTTTCTTGTCAGTCCTGAAGGTGTTGGCTTATAAATGGCTCATGCAGATATTATTATTAGCATCATTATTGTGGTTACCTGCAAATACAGATTTGGGCATTCTCATTGCTCTACACACTTGCCAAACATATGGCAAATAGTGGTCCCTGGCCCCAAAAGCTTGTTCTCCAAACAACAACACATAATCAGTAGGAGGGACACTGGGCTAAAAGTGTCGCAAAAAACCCTAAGATTTGTTCAGCTCTGAGAAGCCCAGGGAAATAGTAGCATGCTACCTGCTCAGCTGCTGTTGGGCTGAAATTTCTTGTCTGCTTTACAGAAGAGGAGGGAGCTGGCAGGAAACACGGGGCAAACTTTGCAATGATTTGGTGGGAACTCTTCCTTTTTCCCCATTTGGCAGGAAATATGGTCTGAAAAGTACTTGTTGGAAAGTGCGGGGCTGGCCTCATCTCCCCCACCTGCCTAGCAACTTTGGGGAAGGTTTGGGAAGCAATACTAAACTGTTTTCTTTTGCCCTCAGCCTTTTCCCCTTCTCCCAGGCCACAGCCTGCATTGAATTTTGTCCCCCCACTTTCTTTCTTCTGTTGCAACTCCAGTGGCGTATCCTGGCACTTTCCGAAGTGAAGTCAGATTTTGGCACCTTCCCTTCAGCTGTGATGAAAGTTACAACAGGGAGGGTAAGTGGAATTTGATAACAAAAAGCCTCTTGAGGCCTTTCATCTTTGAACCACTGGCAGTCCCAATAAAGTCCTGTTTCTGTCTCAACATCAACATTCACAATTCTGAAAAAAAAAAAAAAAGGAAGATAAAATAAATAGGAATTGCCGCAGTAGATCCATTAAAAGATTTTCCTTTTACTAGACTCCAACAGATTGCTTAGAACACATCTTAAACGGCCTGCATTTTTAGGAATGTAAATACACTGAAGGACAGATTATACAGTCACAGCTCTCGGGGCCAGCATGTCAGGAGTACTGAAGACAGAGTCATAACCCTCCCCCTTATTCTTCCTGGCTAAGTATTCTTATGTGGTCAAAGTGACCTACTGTGCAGTCATGTCAACTCTTCAGTGGTTTAAGATAAGTGTCCCTTGATCACAATGGAAAGTTTGTGGAAATTTTCTGAGAAATAAGCATTTTGAAAAACCATCGACAGCTGGCAATGAAGAAAATACATTCTCCTCCCCTACCCATGCTGAAATTCTGTGCTCAAATGTAAATATAATTTGAGTGTAAAGCAGTAAATTTTTTCAAGCACCAATTTAAATAGCTGCTAGAAAAGACAAAAAAAAAATCTGACTGAACTCTGATGACCTTTGTGTATGTGTATTTGACAATATAACATCTCTAGCCAAGGTTTAAAAATGGTGCAGTCTTGCATCAGAGGGTAGACTGGACCATATTTCTAAACTGTGCTGCAGTATTAGACATACTCATTTATCTTCTGTTTCTTCAGTTGGATTTCACAGAAATAAAGAGGATGTCCTTGCCAAAGCACATGTTTTGGAGTAAATAATGATGAAAAAAAATGTGGTGTTTTGTTTGCTAGAATTCAGTATTTTGCATTAATGCACAGAGGACTCCCATGGTGAGAATGTCCAAATTGTGAGGACCTCCTGGATCAGGGACAGTGGTGGTGGGGCTGTTCAGAGGAGCTAAAAAAGGTCCAACACCAATCTGGGGAGGGGGCACTGGGCTGGCAGCAGCTCTCATTTTGCTCCTCAGACAGAGCCCTGTTGCTTCTGCCCCATGCTACACCGGTGGTAGGACACAGCCCCTCACTGTCACAGTCTGCAAGGACTGAGGTATAGCTGGGATTACCAGGACAGCCTTCCTTGGAAAAGTAACTAGAAATGTAACTTTGTCGGATTGGGACATAAATGTTTTGTTGTATTTTGGTTTTAGTCCATATCCTCTTCAGTAGTGCTGTTCTACCTACCTGGGGGACATCAGAAGATTCTCCACATTGAGTTTTCCTTGCTGCTCCTGTAGGCCTCCAGCTATACCCAGAGGGAGAAGCCTACAGGTGAGATAAATCCTCTGCATGGACATTGACATGGTGACCTTTTGGTGATGCCCAAAACATTTGCCATCAACTGCTAGAACAGTCTCTGAACACTGGGAGCAGAAAGAGGCTTAGCCAGCCCGTGCTGCATACCCTGCTAAGCACCCGGGGCTCTGGCTATATCAGCTTGAGCCAAACTTGTGAGCAGTAACTGTGAAAAATGTTTTCTCAGCCACTCTGGAGGTCATCATTTGGGCTTTTGAATGTGGGGATCTCCAGGAATACATGCTCTGCATTTGCAGGATCACGTCCTTATCTTCTCTATGGTGTATTTACCTCCTCCTATCTCAGAAAAAGGAGTGAAGAAAACTTTGCCAAATTACTTCAGCCATTTTTGTTCACAGTTGTTTTGCCACTGAAGGGTTAGATATATCTCATCATTATTCCAGAGGCAACTAAAATCTGGCATCTGTTAATAAAAATATATTGCATGTGAATCCCATTTAGTTTGGAGTATATAAAACTGCTCTAGTGCAAAAGATTATGTTGATTTTATTTTTTCAAATAACACAAGGATCCAAGAAGGAGGACAAATTTTCCACTGAGTCTTGATTGCACTGTGGTAGTGATAGTGACAGTGACAGTGACAGTGACAGTGACAGTGACAGTGTTCTCTCCACTTTACTCGTGAACTTTGTTAGCACTGCCCAGCAAAGTACCGATTCAGTGGCTGATAGATTTTGCCCTGTAGTTTTCTTGGGCAACAAGTTTCTTTGCAAAAGTCTCTGACATGAGTAATACACACACAACACACTGACATCAGCCCAGGTTTGAGGGGGAAAAATGCTCTCAGGCCTTCTGTGTTTATAAGACAGGCGATAAGCCAGATTTCACCCTGGTCTACATCAAATTCAAGGTTAGGTGACGTAATGTAGGTCAGGATTCAACTGTGCAAAACCTGAGAGAGGACATAAAAGACAGTACTGGCTTCCAAATGCCTTAATAAGGGCATCTTCTTTTAAAGAGAGGGTTAGCCTAAAGTAACTGCTCTTATGCTAACAGTTATGACTAGGCAACTGTGTTTAAATCAAGTGGGATTTTCTATCCAAGGCTCTGCTAAAGACCACAGTTTTCAACCGCTTAATCTAGTAGCCCATGCCTGCTCAGGAGTGTCATTTGTTAGGGAGAGGAAGATTTAAAGTGGAGAAACGTATATAAATGGCTTTAGTCATAAAAACCAGCCCAGATAGTTCCTGAGTATCTTAATGTGAAACTATAAATTACTAAACCCACAGCTATGCTTTAAGGGGGAAAAAAAATTAGAAGCTTTAATTGAGTTAGGCCTGCGAAGCTTCATACTTTCTGCAATTATCTAAGGAGCTTCAGAAAGAAGACTTTGTGCGTGCAGCACACACACACGCACATGTACTCACATGCACATGGAAACTCTCCAGTAATGGGTGTTTGAAACTGCTGCGACATCACCAAACCCCACAGAGCCCTTCACGGAAGGGGGCTCAAAATGCCCCTCCTGTGTTGCTCCTGCTGGTTTGCGACTGCACATCCAGGCATTATAATGCCAGTGCCAGTCTGATGAGACGTGAAAGGCTGGGGACAGTCTTGGTGAGGCTTGGCCAAATTTAGTACTTTGCCCAAAATGTGCATTTGCCCTACAGCTTTGCTCTGCGGCTGCCAGGGGAAGGTAGAATAAATGAAATAAAGGAATAAATGAAAATAATCAGGGGAAGATGCCAATTGGTATAGCCAGCACTTGCCCTTCATTTTCACCTGAGATAGACATAAGTGTGTTGGCAAAGGTTTATCTCAAATAACGTTAAACATGCACAGCCTGCTGCTAATCTGTTACACTAATGCATGTCCACAAGAGGAGCACCGATTTAGAGAACTTGTTTCACAGTCCTGCTGCAGTACAATATTACTGGGTCTGAGGAGAGATTTGCCCTGACGCCTTTTGTCCGCAGCTTGCAGGCGCCATTGTCTGTGGTGCATAATCTGATTTAGCCTAATCCAGTTCCTAATGGGAACTGCCACCTAGGAGCTGGGGGAACAGGAGATATTGCAAGATTTCCAATAGGTCATGGTGGTCTGTTTTGTTTTCATTGTTTTCTACTTAAAAAAAAAAAAATAAATAGAAGCCCAACCTGAGTTCCCCTTGGAGTGGATGTAGAGAGGAAGGCACCTCCAGAAGGTGGTGAATTATCTCCAGTTCTCAGGTCTGAGAACTTGACCCAATGACTCCTTGTGTCTTCATATGTGCATGTTTGTGTGCTGTTCTTTTGGACCACAGACATGAACACTATGAAAATCTGAACTAAAGGATCTTTGCAAAGACCATCCGATCTCCATGGATGACCTCTTCGGTAGGGCACTGAGGTTTGTGCCAGACTTGAAACCCTGAAATTGTTCCTCAGAATCCAGCACATACTGCAATACCTTGCTGAACTGGGACCTTCCAGAGCACACAGATGATGCATTTCTTTGCAGTGTTAATTGTTTGGCTCTGTCCTATTCTGACTCTCTCCTTGTTTTGTCCTTGATAGAATAAAGAAATCCCTAAAGCTCCCTTTTATCTCCTTCTGTAAATAATTTTGGCCTAAGAGATGACTCCTTTTTAAATTAAAAAAAGATAACATTTAGTACTGTTTACTATATCATGCTGATTCTGAGAAAAATACCAATAAAGAAACCTGTGCAAATCAAACCGCTGGATAACACTGCAGATCTTTATCACCAGACTACTAACTGTTGCAGTGCTAAATAAATAAGTGAACATGTATTGCATTAAAATTAATTCCAGAAGGAGAAGTGAATCTTCTCTCTGTGGAAACAACTATTTTGCTTAGATATTATGTTTATGTGCCCAAATGCTAATAATTTATTCTCTACTTTTATTCCCTGTCCCCTTGTTAGTCAGTCAGGCTTCCTTATTGGTCATGGCATCTCTGTGTCTCTCAGACACAGTCTCACACACCTCAGGATGGTCCCAGATGAGGCTGAAACAGAGACTGATAGAGAAATTGAATAAAAAACCACTTTTTCTCCTGAGAGTGCCTTCCTTGGGAGAGAGCAAGAGGGGAAGCTTCTTCCCTGAGAGCATCTCAGATTTGTAGCTGTCTGCTCCCAATGCAGGGGCTTTGATCCCGAAAAACCTTTAAGTGTCCACTTACCTCTGGATATATGATTAAGTGCTGTGAACTTTGCAGGGTCTCAAGCACCTACTTAAAACACAGCACATGCCAAAGTGCTCGGCTGAACTGGAATCCAAGGCGTGGATCCAACCTGATGCACTTGGGAACTGAAAATAGGTCTCCCTAAATAGTCAAAGAAGGGAAGAAAGTGCTTCTCCAAAACCTCCAGGGGATAATCCAGCCTGTCACCTGAATGAGATGTATTGCAGAGGAGCCTGATTTTTTTTACATTTGCTCCTGGTTTGCAGATTGTTGGCTAGTCAAACGGTGCTGAGAATAAATACCTAAAAATACTTACCCAGAAGTACTTTAGCCTGCAGCGTGGGTGTGTGGTGTAGAACTGTCCTGCTACCAAAGGCGGGACAGTTACAACCTGCAAGGGGATGGTCACCTGCCCATCACCGTACCCATTCCTGTCCCAGCAACCCCTCTTGTCCTGCATTTCCCACGGCTCCAGCATGTCTCCCCTGGGAATGTGCCACCTATGCAGCAAGGCATCTATGGTCAGGGAAGGGGTAACAGAGAGGAAGAGAGGTCACCAACTGCATCCCTAAGGTTGCTGTCTCTCCCACCCATCATTTGGAAGGGGAGGGGGCCCTATGGTCCCCGTGAAATGCATGCAGAAGGGAGCATGGAGCCACTGTGACCCTGGGAGATGATTGCCTGCTCCCAGCAAGTTTAGTGATCTCAGCCTCTACCTCTCCTAACTCCCCTTGCTCCCTGCTCAGTTTGGTTCAAAACAGAAGAGGAAGAAGGTATTTGGGGTCTCCAGGAGCCCCTCTGTTTGGCTCCATGGCCTTTCGCTTGACACTTCGCAGAAAGCAATAACAACAACAAAATAAACGTTTGGCAGTTCCAATTAAAAGAAAAAAGACGCCAGTGTTTCCTCTCTCAGAAGCACAGAGAGCTAAAATGTCAGCCAGCTATCAGCGATACCTGGAAAACACTGTGTTTGGTGCCAGCAAAGCTGATGAGGATTTTTTATTTTAATGGCTGTGCTCTGAAAGAGCTAGTTGTTAGGTACATTGTACACGATGGGAATGAGGTGTGGAGTATTTTTGGTCCTGGCATTCTGCATTTTTTTTTTTTCACATATCCCAGCAATCTCCAAGGGGGGGCGAGGCAGTAAGTGCTCTAGGTTAGTCTGAGGGACTCTGTCTCCTGTTCCCATCACACCCCTGTCGCTGAAGGGATGAAGAACTTTTCTTATGCACATCTGTGTTTCATGGTATGATTAAAATCAAGTGCTTTGTGCCAGCACAATAGTTGCAGTAGAAAGAGGTGCGAAGTTTTACACACCACATAATCAGAGAGAATTTACAGCAAAGTAAAGTAAGATGCAACCACTAAAGGACAGCATTGTCTCCTGTGTCCCCACGGGGTAGGAGTTTGGGTTAAGTAAGGTGTCCTGGGCTTTTAGAGGAGAGGACAGAATAACATTGTTTGGGATAAATATCAGCTATTCTAGAAAATTCATTCTGTTGCTATAAACCTACATCCTGGCAGAAGAGCTGGAAAGCTCTACAGTGCATTTGCTTACAGGGCAGCAGGCTACATATATTGATGGTTACTGGAAAAGCTTTTTTTTCCCTCCAGCCTGAAACATGAAAAAAGAAAAAGCAAAATGCTGCATTATCCTCTTGGACAGTGCTGAACCCCATCCTTTTGACCTCCTATCAGACACACTCTGAACACACACCAGCCCGGGTAACTCAGTGGGCGTTGCTGAGCGTGTTGCAAGAGTGACCTGGGAGTGAGAGGTTCCTACATTAAAGGAAAACTTTTTACCAGCAGTATTTTCCTCCCCTAAAACAAAAACAATCTGCACCCAGCTTGCAGGCTGTACAAGCCCAGACATAGGTGCCATAATTTTCTATTGTCCCTATTTGCTAAGCCCTGAGTCACAGGGTTGGTAGAAACAGAGACAAATCGTCATAAAGTACCAAATGCAGTGGAAATCCTGCATTAAGAGTGAGAGGTGGACAGGTTTTAATTTATACCGAGAGGGAAACATTTGCCATCTGCACTGCCCTTTCCTCAGAGACAGCTGGGGGATGTGGACTGCTGAGACAGGACTGATCCTGCCTGTGCTTGGACCAGTGCAGACCCACTAATGCAAGCCTCCAGGAAAAACGTCTCCATCCATATCTTTTTGTTTCCCCTTCCTCTCCTGAAGTACAAGCAGATGCTGATACTTTTGCTTCCTTTTCTTAGTGCCTTGTGCTAGCGATTCTCTTGACCAAGAAAAGCAGTGATTTATGGTCAAATAGAACCTTTAGCTTTTAAGCACCCATATAAGGCACTGCTGCTATTTCTACTTTTGTGCTCTTGTTCCCAGGTGGACTGTGAGGTCTCCTGCATACTGAGGTTACTGCTGTGCACCAGTCACCAATTACAGGGCTAAGGATCTCCCAGAAATCTCTGGAGAGTTGCAGGTAGAACGTGATGGCACCATCTACCCTTAGTTATATGTTTCAGGGCAGCATGAGGTGAATCAAAACTTTTCAGAGCTTTGCACAGAAATGAGTCCTGCTGGTGAGTGAAATGCTTGGCAGAGTAATAGACGTGAGTAAGGGCTGAGTTAAGCCCTAAATAATTAGAAAAATTCCACACAAATCCCTCCTCCAGGTTTCTCAGCCACATCCTGCCTTTCCGAGGCCTGACACGTACAGTACAAGTCCTAGGAGATAGCACTGTCTCTGTTACAGCATCCTGGTTGGGACTGAGCAGCCTGCCAGCATTTAACCAAATGTGAGACATCTAATGCTGTAGCAGCTCCCATAGTACAGCCCCATCCCATGCAGATATTGATTTATTTATAGTATGCCCTATCCTTTGCAACCAGCAAGATAATGCATGGCTATATTTAATAGTCCTGCAATCTCAGAGACGTGAGCATCGATGGTCTCAAAGCACACAATGCATTATTTTATGAGGAATTACTACTCTCCCAGTTAAGCCTTACTCCATCAGGCTGATGCTCTTGTCAATGAACTTGCACAATTCAAGGGTCAGAAAAGTGTCTATTTCTTGTGAGGCACTTCTGCTAGAGTGACTTTGTGAAGCAAAGCCCCTGCTTGACACGTATTTTGAAAATTGATTATTTTGCCTTACCCAGAAATAACCCCTTTTCTTTCACCCAATTTGACTTTCTTCAGAAGTTGCTTCTTCAGAAATTTTTCAGAAATGTTTTCTTTTTTCTCTTGGGATTTCTAACAAAAACGAAAGCAGCACTGCTTTCATTAGTATTTTCCACAGAAAAGTTTAAGCATTTCTCAATAAAGGGCAAATTTTCCTGCAGCTGGAAGCTGAGGCTTTTTCTTTTTTTCTTTTTTTTTTTTTTTAAAGTTATAAATGCTAATGCGCTACCCTGCAAGAATTGTCATTTAAGTGCCTTATACTCACATTTGCCTCAATCGACCAGATTCGCTCAGATTCTTTTTCCTGTGATACACCACAGTCTTCTCTCATGATGTGAAAAACCAGTTGTGTTCTGGGAGATAAAACTTGGCCAAGCCCATAAAAGAAAAATGGGGATATAAAGGGATCTGAAACCCCTACCATTTGCTGTGGAAAGCAAGCTGAATCTAAACATTTTATTTTCAAAGTAAGTATTTGAATTATGAAGGAATACTTGGCATTTTCCTCAAAAAGCAGAACTTTCACAAATAAACTAATTCTGAAGATAAAAAAATGACCCCTCACCCCCAAATACCTAACAGCTAATTTTCCACTGGAAAACATCTTTTGTGGAAAGTTTTGATGATCTCTATATTTTTGTATTTAAACCTACATATGTGCTAAAGTGGCTTTGCTGATCAGGACCTCAACATTTTGCATGTCGTAGAATTCATACATTTGTGCCCAGCCAAACCATACCATATAAAAGCTGGCTTATTAGTAGTAATATTGAAAAAACTGGCTAACAAGACATCCTGGATACTGCACACATACTGATGCTCTTTATAGAATAAATGCTCTGTGCTCTGATGTGGCAAATGAGGTCATTTGAGTGCACTAACTTTGGTCTTCCTCTCCCTGTTCTGCTTGAAAGAGATTTGAATGTGAAAAGGTTTTGGCACTCAGGGCTCCATGGTTTGGAACAGCTTTCAAAATTGGAGACTTAAAGGTCACTTTTCTCTGAAAAAGTAAGAGACCCAACCCCAATACCAGCCATCAAAGAAACACTAAAAAAAGAGACGTTTTCAAAAACACATTGAGTAGGCTAGAGATGGAGCTGTTCCCAATAAACATGTGGGACCTCTGCATTGAAAGTATATTGTTTTATCCCTGCAGCATGACCCTGTCTGTCAGATAAGGAGAAGCAGTAAAACAGGGAGGATGTGGTCGCTGTCCTGGAAGTTGGAAAACAAATTCAAGCCTAGGAGGGTTGTTTTTTCTCCCCTAAAATTAAAACCAGTTCTCCTGTTAGCTTTCTAAACTCCATCCAAATTCAGCTGATTCTCTGACAGGGAAAAACAGGATTTCAAAAGCTATTTTGCATTTACCAGCGGTGACAACTGGCCGGGAGATGGGGCAAAGGCATGGGAGAGTAAGATATGCCACCTTTCCCTCCTGCCCATAACAAACTATGGGCTGTTTGCCCCAGGAACAGGCATAAGGCACTGAGAGCCCTGAGCACTTTAAAACAAAGAGTACAGTACAATTTTGCTGGACAGGGAGCTGAATGGGCCAGCCATAGGACTGGCCACAGTGTGGTGCCACCACTGCTCTCCTCAGGGAGCCAAAGTGCTTAATTCTGGGCTGGAGGGAGATACCTGACAGCAGCTGAAATCCACAGCAACAGAACCTTTTGCAGGGGGCTCGAATACAACTTTTCTCACCCCAGCAGAAGCAGGAGAACATGCTCCCCACCAGGTGATCTTGCTTTACACTTAACTGCGTGGTGGTTCCCACAGTTCTGGATTCAGATCCAAATCCTTCTTCTGACAGATGCAGGGCAGGATTCGTGCTGTGTTCTCCTGCCTTTTGTGTCTGTGACCAAGCAATCTGGGGGCATGCTTGCCTCTCTTCACTAGCTGTTCACTGTGCACCACCAGGTCTAGCAGGGCATGTTCAGAAAATAATTCCCAGGTTAGGAGAATTCTCTTGTTTGTAAAGCAGGCTGGGCTTAGCTCTCCAACAGCCCAGCACCAGCACCCATGTGCATGTCTAATACATGGATAGATGTCCCTTTGAAGACACAGCTCCTATAAATTCTCCTTCATCTACCACAGCTCAGCTTTGTGACTCGGTTCTGTGCCCCCAGCTCTATGACTTGTTGAGGTTAATCCTTCAAGAGTAACATGTAGGGCCTGACTAGGCAGGCCTGAGAAATATAGCAGATAACACAAGATTTTATAAAATACCAGTTTATTTGGTACATATTGTAAATGCTGCAGTTTTTCTATTCAAGCAAACATAACTATCAAAGCTGATAATTTCTCTCTCACCGTAATGCTGCATTCTAATTGTACTTCCTGAGCCTGTAGTCGTATCTCAGTCAAGTTTTGGGGATTACTTAATTGCTTGACAAGCTTTCACCCACAGTTAGGGAGAGGTATTGTAGATAGCTCTCTGCTCTTCGAGGATTGAATCACTGATATAATGAGGAAAGCATTTCTGAAGCTCCCAAACTGCCTTTCCCATCACTCACCAGCCTGCACCCCAGTGGGGTGGGCTGACAGAAAATCACTGCTTTCAAGCCTACGACACATTGAGCTGGTTTTAAATTTCCTGCTCTCCAAACCATGCTGCAAACTGAATCAAAACGCTTTCATTAGAGGGATGAAAATAAAGCTGGATTTTATCATGCGGGTCTATCCGGACTAGCAGACTGGGATATGTGGGGTTCAAGGACGTGGCCATCAGTCACCAGAGCCAAATGTGAAGCTGCGGAGAATCTCTGCTGCATGCCCAGATACTAGACTCTGCAACCAGTGTCACTACCTAGGAGAGCTAAAACTGGTGTGCTGTTACTCCTTCATTCTGTTTTCGGGAAACCCTAATTTCCATCAATGGAAATGGGTCTGGCAACATCATAAAACCGGCTTTGAATTATGCTGAATTTCCAGAACCAAAGCAACATTTTGATGGCATTTCTACTTGTGATTACCATCCAAATGCAAATGTAAGCCTTGCAGCACATGTTTGAGAAGGGGGGTGGGCTCTTTCAGGCATGTCTTCACATCGGGATTAGCACAAAGCCGTAGCGCAGGAGCTGCTCCAAACCTTTTCCTTGTCGCTGTTGAGAACACTGTCCCGGTTAGCTGGTGCTCCCAGCTGGGACAATCCGCCCCAGAAGGATGCATTGCCTAAATAATTTCTTTTGCTTTCATTTAGCAATCTGCCACCACTCCTGGGAAGATTTGGATTACATTACTCAGCTGCTAATAGCTCTCTCATCCCTTCCCCAGCCTTCTTCCTGCACCCAGGAGAATAGCCCAAGTTTGCTGGGACTAGTCCCCACAGAGCAGTGCGGAACATACACTGCCACATGAAGGCAGCATGTCAGAAGAAACAGCCACTTAATTCTGGGCTTGTAGCCCCTGGGCTAACCCGGGGCCTGATCTGACCAACACCCTAGGTAGAGATGTTCCTATTTGGAGACAGGTCTCTCTTGGAGGGAGGTGAAGGTGTCTTTAGCAGAGCACAGCTATCCTGTCCTTGCGGTTGCAGGAACAATTTCAAGATGCAGTATAATGTACATAAGTCATTGACTGTACTCTTACCTACAACAGCAAAAATGCACAAGCATGTGGGCACAAATGTACACAAATGCGTATTATTATGATTTGCAGCTGTCAGAGCAGTTCCTATCAGCGAAAGAACTAAACTTAATTACCAATCTGGAACGAATCATGATCTTAAAAAGAGCAAACTGCCTAAGTGTATGCACATTCTTTCATTGTAAATCACTTGCCAAGAATAGAGGGCCAAATCCTCAGTTGATGTAGGCTGGTGTCAAATTTTGACAGCTAAATCAAGTCAAGAGAAGCTGGCTTTCCTGATGGGTGCTAGTTGCAGATCTGATTCTATACATTTTCTAATCCTATGAGAATATCAAGAGGGTGATGTTTATTAGGGGCCACCTGCATCCCCAAGCTCCTGCTTGCCTTGGCATCTACATGGGGCTGAGGAGGTCTGGGCTTTATTCCTGGATGTGCCTCTAATGTTCAGTGTGATCCTAAGCCTGTCCTTCATCACTTTTGTCACCATTGCTCATAACGTTCGGGCCAGAGACATCAAACTTCAGACCACTAGACAGAGCAGAAAATGCCCCAGATCAAGACAAACCATAGCACAAATACAAGACTGTCCCCAATCTTGTATGTCCCTGCTACATATATCATAACCTCCAAATGCAGACTCCTGACTGATGTCCCCAAGCACTTCCTCCATTGCATTCCCTCTCACTGGCACCCTCATTTGTCATTGTGGTGGGCTGCACAAGGAAATGTCTCCTCTAGACTGCAGAGAGGTGCTCCTGTGGACCTCCTGGAGATGGTCTGCATACCACTAGCCATACATGAGTTGAGATGCAGATGCACTTTGTTACCCCTTTTTACAGGCTTGGCCGGGGCTGTCCTCACTATGTGTTTGAACAAGACTTCATGCACCAAGGCTCTGCCTCAGCTAGGGCCTCAAAAACATGGCTATAAAGCCAGCTATAAATAACGGCAGCACAAGACAGGGTGTTAAACTCACTGATGGCATCTAAGTCATCACTTCTGCCTCTCGATGGTATGACCTTGGAGGTAGGCTGTTAAGTCTGTAAAAAACGTTTAGAAAAATAACAAAAAAAGTCTCTCAAGTCCAGTGTCTTGCTCCAGTGATAGCAGAAAGGGTAACAGGAGACTGTTGTTTTAACTCTGTGCCGCCTTTTCAGATCTTGTTTTTGTTTTCCTGCAAGGAGCAGGACTTTATTGGCTTGTTTCTGAGCGCACACATGAAGCCTTTCATCAGTGCGTGTTTCGGTAATGGGCCCCTGGATATCAGTAACATTGACACATTCATACAATATCCCACTCCGTGATTTGCAGTGCTCCTACTGCTCGGCACTATTAATGTATGAGTGACTCTTTTCATTGCCTTGCCATAGATCAAGTGCTGGCCTCTGATTTTGACAGATGATTCAAATACATCTGGTTTTCCTAACTTGTGCCTGTTCAGCTCCTCCAGCTAGTGCTAAATGATGTTGTTTGCCAGAGAAGAATAAACTATTTTGGAGGGACGTACAAAAGGCACTTTGATGGCTGAACTGAGGTGCAGGCTGGGAGTGAACATGGCTGCGCCTGAAAGGGGCATCTCAATGGGGAGAAAATCTGCATGGGCGAATTTTTTTCTGGGACCATTGATGTTTTGCTGGGGAGCAGGCAACCTTTGCATCAGGAAAGTCAACAACATTCTCATTTATAACCTATGATGACCATGAGAATTTCGTTTTCAGTGCACAGTGAAAGGTCCCTCTGTTTATTTGGATTCCCCTTGACATTATGTGACAAAAGCACCCCAATGTGATGCCAGCAGCTGCATTTTTCTTTGACTTCTGACATACCACATCCTAAATTTAATTGCTTTAATTTGTTAACATTATTTTATACTTGACAAGCATCCTTTCTAAGGTGCTCACTGAGCCATGGCAGTTCACTCGCCACCTTAATATCGTTGAGAAACTAAGAGACCCCTGTTGAAGTCTGGTCCGGTGCGCAGACTGCTGCACCTACTTGAACTAGCATATGTATTTGCTTAAAATAGGAATAGGATAAAATTCAGGAACAAACTCAAAGAGGAAAAAACATGCTTTGCTTCCTCTAGAGGAGCTCCAGCCATCAGAGCACAGAGGTGTGTTCCCATACCATGTCTGACTCACTAGTGTAAAGCAGTTTAAATACTTTGCACACACTGGAGCAGTTGTATTCAGTAGAGGTGAAACAGGCCCTTGTCCCCCCACATAGCTTGGGAGAGGCAGGCACTGCCCCCTGAGATGGGAAAAGGGGTGTTTGCACTCTCTAAGCCAAAGGACCATGGATGTCCAAACTCCTGAGAAAGACTTCAGCTGATGTACAAAGAATGGGCAGCAAGGGCAGGGGACTAAGGATGACCATCCAAAGGAAGCGTTCCTGGCTGTGTTTTGGGGATCTGGTTTTCATGGGCAAGAGGAAGATAAGGTCCTGCACCTCAGGAAGCACAGTTCCATCTCCCTGGGGAGCACTCGCACTTCTGCGTAAGCCAAGGAGCCTTTGCTGAGCTAGTCTGACACATGTGACCAGCTCTGGAGTGGGTACGGAACAAAGAGAAGGATATTGAAGGTTAATGAAAAGTGGCAAATCTTAAAGCTGCACTCTGAACATAGAATTATAGAATATTTTAGGTTGGAAGGGACCTTTAAAGGTCACCTAGTCCAAATCCCTCTGCAATGAGCAGGGACAACTTCAAATAGATCAGGTTGCTCAGAGCCCCATCCAGCCTGACCTTCAGTGTCCCCAGGCATGAGGCATCTACTACTTCTCTGGACAACCTGATCCAGTGTTTTACTACCCTCATTGTAAAAAAATTTCCTCTCTTTATTTAGTCTAAATCCATCCTATTTTAGTTTAAAGCCATTACCCCTTGTCCTATCACAACAGGCCCTGCTAAAAAGTTTGTCTGCATCTTTCTTATAAGCCCCCTTTAAATACTGAAAGGCCACAATAAGGCATCCCCAGAGCCTTCTCTTCTCCAGGCTGAACAATCTCAACTCTCTCAGCCTGTCCTCACAGGAGAGATGTTCCACCCCTCTGATAATTTTTGTGGCCCTCCTCCGGACTTGCTCCAATAGGCCCATGTCTTTCCTATGCTGAGGACTACAAAGCTGGACGCGGTACCCCAGGTGGGGTCTCACCAGAGCAGAGCAGAGGGGCAAAATCACCTTCCTCAACCTGCTAGTCATGCTTCTTTTGATGCAGCCCAGGATGCGGGTTGGCTTTCTGGGCTGTGAGTGCACATTGCCAGCTCATGTTGAGCTTTTCATCCCCCAGTACCCCCAAGTCCTTCTCAGCAGGGCTGCTCTCAATCCCTTCATTCCCCAGCCTGTACTGATACTGGAGGTTTCCTCAACCCAGCTGCAGGACCTTGCACTTGGCCTTGTTTAACCTTATGATGTTCACATGGGCCCATTTCTTGAGCTTGTCCAGGTCCCTTTGGATGGCATCCCATCCCTCAGGTGTGTCAACCGCATCACTCAGCTTGTTGTCATCTGCAAACTTGCTGAGGGTGTACTTGATCCCACTGTCCATGTCATTGATGAAGATATTAAACAGTGCTGGTCTCAACATGGACCCCTGAGGGACACCACTTGCCACTGATATCCATCTATCCATCTCCACATTGAGCCATTGACCACTACCCTCTGGATGCAGCCGTCCAACCAGTTCCTCATCCACCAAACAGTCTACCCATCAAATCCATATCTCTCCAATTTACATACAGTATCTTCTGCTTCAACCTGTCCTGCCTCCAGCAGCATCCCCAGCACACTGGTACAAACACCTCTGGGCGCTGCCAAGGTTCTACCAGTACTCCATCTATCTGGATGCCTTCAGTTGTGTCTATGCTTCAAGGACTGTGTATCATATATCATGCACAAGTAAAGCCAAAGAAACTTTCAGCTGGTTCATTTGGTGCTGCAATAGGGTACCCAGCATGAGGAGGGTGTGCAACTACCTAAGAGGCCAAGGTAGCCCAAGCTAAAACAGACCTGGACATCTTTGTGCAAGCCCCAGCTCCTGCAGAGTCCAAAGCAGTGGCTCTTTGCAGCACCCCTGCTGCAGGCTAAGAGGACCAAGCTGCAGTCATGTTCATTGCCAGCTCTTTGGGGACATGCTTGAGAAGGGCAGTCACAGAGCAAAGCAGGCTTTGCATTTACTCTCAGTGTGAAGACATCTTGATAGCCACAGCTTTTCTAGGAGGATTTTAGGCTGAGGAAGGAGTAGCTAAAATAAATGTATCTCACAATAAAGGATATCCTGCTCAGTCAAAAATAAAATCTTCAGGAATACCAAGGACCAGAAAAAGCGAGACTTGTAACTCCAGAAACTTCATGTGAGGAAATCTCTATCCTATCCAGCTCCTACCGGGTAGTGCTCAGAGAGATAGTGATTCACCCTGGGACCCTGGCAAGACTTCTACCTAATACCTAATGAGCTATAAAGGGGTTTAAACTATCAAAAGATTTTCAGGAAAGCCTCCAAGGTATTTGGAATTGCAGAGATGCAGAGGGGAAATCTTAGGTACTTACACAGTTACATGCCTGACTACCTCTAAAGTCCACCACTTAGTCTGTAGTTAGAATAGAGCAGTCCAGGCCTCCTCACACAGAGCATTGCAACCTGGACGTTGTTCCCTGGGCAACCTCTTGGCCCTCACTACCCATGTCACTGTCTCCAACCCTGGCAAGACAAGCATCTGTGCCCAGCTCAGGGCATTGGCTTGAGCTGTGTCCGAAACCAGGAGAAAAAAAAAAAAAAAAAAACACAAAAAAAGGAGCTAGGTGTCCCCCTAGAGAAGAACAGTCTTTGCAAGAGGGCCAGTGTTAAAGCCAATAAGCAATAAAAATATTGACACTTTGGAGCCTAAACCCACTCCCTCTAATTGTCCACTAGAGGGTTTCTTGTACTTCCCACTGAAATGCCTGGCACCACTGGCTCTTAGAGAGTTCAGGGACCCCAGAGGCCAGATGGCAAGGAGGAATGCAGGGACAGCTCAAACAGCAAGGACCACCAGAGCCTGTGGCCACACTGGCATCCTGAGGTGGGACTGGTGCATGGAGGTGTATATCCAGACAGGCTTCCCTGTGAGCTCTGGCGTTAGCAGGAGCAAGTGCAGTACCATCTCAGGGGTGCCAAGTCTAGAAGTTCTTTATTAAAACCCACAGCAGAAGTGTGGCTTTCCCAGAGAAAGTGGCATGTACCCAAATATCAGCTGCTTTTGCCACCACAATAATGGCCATTTCTCACATTGAGTCCATGCAAAACTCACCACACCCTTCCTGGCATTGCTTTTGTCCCTCTTTTGTGGCACAGAGATGAGCCAAACCTTCTGCTCCCCTTCTCTGGTTCTCCCTAAAAACTGGCCATACGCACACTGTAAAGGAGGATGAGACTCATCTCCACGTTTGCCATGGGGTCCCAGTACATGGGGAAAAGCCAGAGAGAATGGACAGGAAAACGATGATTTTTGAGCCTGATCCCTAGAACAGTATTTAGGAGATGTCATTATTCAGATTAATTCCCTGATGCTGCTGTACCTACAGGTGCCAGTCATGTACATTTCAATTACTTTCTAACGGTCATGAAGACTTGGCAGGTAGATGGATAAGATATGAGGAACGGTGCTTTAAAAAACATCAGTGGACATTTTCACAAATGTTGTAGGTACAGGGTGGCAGGGTGCGGTACTGAGAGCTTTATTAGCTCCCGTGTACATACCCATAGAGTCTCTCCATCTGTCAGGAGTGTGAGCATTTTAATCTCCACGCACTTACAAAGCACGTCAGCATCACTTTCCCTTTTAAACAGCAACAGAGCAGAGCTGGAAAGAGGCAAAGTGTTTTCCCTCAGGCCATCCAGAGGGCTGATGACAAAGGTGGAGCATTCCTCGGCAACTGTGAAACAAAAATCCGTTAAGTTAAATAACATATTTTGAGTGTTGTCAGGTATTTTAAATATGAAATTTTAAAAAATTTAGATGGGAGAAGAATTCTGAAAAAAATCAGCATTTCTTTAAAAAGTTAAGAGAAATGTTTTGATTATTTTTTTTTTTAAATTAACAGTGAAAGTGAATGCTGTGATTTCTCCCACACAATCCTCAGCTTTTCACAGCAAGGTACTTTTGGTGGCAAATTTATGTAGATCTGCTGGTCAGCTGGGGATCCTTGGCTGGCTGCTCCTGCAGGTTGTGCCCGTGCTACAAAGCCCTGCTAACATGCACTGGCTGGTGGTACGGAGAGGTGTGATCCTACACCAGAATAGCTGCCTTGGCAGAGCCCCAAGCCTGTGCTGTGTCTACACTGTGAGCACTTTGCCTGTATGACTATGCTATTATCATCAGACTTGTTTGTAAAATGTCTAGCCGACACTGAACGCGAGGGTCAGATTTTCAAAGCACGTAGTGCTCATAATTGGAGCCAGATTTCTGGAGGAGCTCTGCTCCCATTTAAACACCTAAAGAGAGTGACTGGATTGTCTCCCCCAGCTGTTCCCACTGCGGGAAATGAGAGCTGCTACAGGTTGACTCCAGCCCTAGATAAATAATAATGAATGAAAGTCATTATAGGGGATGAATTTGCAAATATTTAAAGTTTCAAAGCATGAATTTTGTTAATTAAATAATGCTAATAATGCAGCATTGGTCTGACCTAAAGGTTAATGTAAAATCACCGTCTTTGGTGAGAATCTCTCTCTTCACAAATTCCCTGGGGTAAATGAAACTTTTTCAGATTTCATCTGGCTTTGAAAGCTGAACTGATTGAACTGCAACTTTTCTATGGGGTTCATTCATCCCTCTGTATGCCTCCAGATAAACCCATGGCCATCAAGAAATAATATAGCCTCCACAGATTATGGATTCAAAAGTTTATCTTCCTTAATAACTTTGTTAAATTCTTTGCTTGTTTTTCTTTGCTCCCCTTGCTAAGACTGGGCAGTATTGTTAAAGACAGCTATGATGGTTTATAGAAACCCATGTTAGGATGTTAGAAACCCCAGTTACTTGTGTGGAAAAAAGAAATAAAAGGAGCAGTCTCTCGTTATGTAATGTAATTGAGTTTAAATACTACCAAAATAATTCTGTGGCTCTCATTTAATTTGTCTGATTTTCACTGTCTTCTCTTTTTCCCTACCCAGACCTTTCCATATGCAGTGAGAGACAGATACTACAGTGACATGTGTGCCAACGAAACTTTAGCTACAATATTAGAAACTCCACTTAATTTGATTATAGGTGTCACTGGGTTCAGAAATATTTATATGATTTTGTAGCTGTTACAAAAAAATTTTTTTTGTAAGTCTGGGGCTGTAATTTCACTTTAGAGCCTCAAAGGGACTAAATTAAAATTATGAAAAAGCCTTTTAAAAGCAGGAGCAGCACTCCACTTTTAGAAAGGGGTTTTGGAGAGAAAATCACTGCTCTGTCGTGGTTGTCTTAGATCATTTTTGTCGGACTAGATTTTTAAGATGCTAATAAGATGCCTATCATAATCTTTTCAAAACTTGATCCAAGACTTAGTGCTTCAATTTCTCACCTCTAATCCCATGTCTCAGAGGGCTGATGTGATGACAAACACATTAAAAGCTGGGAAATGATTAGACAGTACAGTATACTGTGAGAGATGTTTGCCCCCTCCCCACAAGTCACAAGATAGCTCACAGCACAGACACCTGAGACATGCAGCTAGTGGTACAGTATTTACTCTGGGATGTCCTTATTTTGCCCAAGGAGGTTGATAATTTCTAAGCGTGAAAGTGAGCTCCTAGCTCACTTCTCCAGGCTGTGAAGCATTTGCTGTGGGATGTGTATCATGCTGAACATGAGTTTCAAGTGAGCTTCCTTCTGCCCATCGAGACCTCCAGCATGTGGTTGCAGACTGAAGCATGAAAATAAAATCTCAAATGTGCAAGAGAAATAAGAAAAGGAGCAGATAGTTAAATCTCTGCTTAAAATTTCTGGGAGAAATCCTGGCTCCATCTCTAGCCTATCTATACTGTTTGGAAAGGTTGGAGTGTTTTGAACCCCACTGATTTCTACATGAGGAGGGTTGCTGTCTGCTGGGCTTCCACAACTGTACAGCTTTTTATAGAATTGTCTAGGTTGGAAGGGACCTTTAAGATCATCTAGTCCAAAGGCCAAGCTGGTGCCTCTGGGCAGTGCCTCCCTGCTTTCAGCAAAGTACAATCCTCGCTTAGGTTTGGGCACTTGTAGTCTTCTCTCCCTGGGGCTTCTTGTGCATCAATGGGCAGAAATGGACTCTCCCAACCATCAGGACTTTAAAGTCAGTGAATTCTTCCATCTCTCTCCAAACCCGTTGAAGACACTCCAGATAAGAAACAGCTTTTGATAGCCTGCAACTACATAGCCCTTCTCACTCCCCTCTAAACATCAGTCAGATTTTCTGCACTGCTTTGGTCTGGCAAGGCTCGGATTTGGATATAGTATTTTAGGTCACACCACAAGCTTGATATCACGAGTCTGCAGAGGAATCGAAGACCACACTGTCTAATTGCAACCTCGTCCAACCACTAAATAGTGCTCTGTGGAACAAAAGCCTATCTTTAGTCCTTCCCAAAAAACACTGGGCCTTTGCCAGTAAGGGAAAATGCTGGGAACATAAACAGAACTGAAGAACAAAAAATGGCAGGCCTAAGAGGAGATATTTTCCAATAGACAGCCTGTAATTTGCCATGGATGTGGTAATTTAGCCAAAATAATTGAATTCTATGTGTTTCCAAAGGGTTTCTGTTAATTTTGTTGGTGCACTTGGGCTGGGTAATATGATATGAAATC
Source organism: Numenius arquata (assembly GCF_964106895.1). NCBI lineage: Eukaryota > Metazoa > Chordata > Aves > Charadriiformes > Scolopacidae > Numenius > Numenius arquata. Next base: position 53,528,266 of record NC_133580.1, read on the forward strand.
TTTCATCTCGGATTTGCTGCTCTGAGAGCCACCCCAATCATCATTGATCATAAGCATCACCCAATCATAAACATCATAGTTGTTCCCCTCGGGTGGCTTTTTTGGTGGTATACGTGAAATACATGAAGGTTTCTCATTCCTCAAGTGGAGGAGCCTGCTCACCACATCCAAGACACCATTACTGACTCGTAATCTCATCCGACTTCAATTTACCCAAGCTCCTCTTTGAGAGTCTTAGTCAGAATGGATAGTTGCGAGCTCATGGATTCAAGGGGTTTGAAAGGCAGGCTTTCTGCTGGGTGGACTTCTTCCCAACTGCTTCCCAAGGATAAATAGGGAACAAAGACATCACCGTTGTCTGAAAATATTTCATAGGTAGAAAATTGAAGAAAAAGGCTGGAAGAGAGCTTTAGAAGGCATTTCATCCTTTCTCTGTCCCAATGCAAGATCAGATAGACCAAATCAACTATTATAGATGTTTGTCTAGTCTCTTTTTAAAAATCTCCTGTGACGGGCACTGCATGATTTGCCCAAACACAGCCACTGGCCTTTTTCCTAATGTCTAACTGAAATCTTTCTTCTTGGAGAGTCAGCCCTCCTCTTCTTGTCTCCAGGGAGACATAGAGAATGGTTTATTGCTTTCCTTGAGTAGTGCTTTTTTCAGTGTGAGGTCAACTCAATGACGAGAAATGATTTGCCACACTCTCCCCGTCTGTATAAGGTCTTCCTAGACAACAGGAATGGTTGTGCTACTGCTAAGAACAAATGTAATCAATACGGGAACTCTTTTATGTTAACTGCATTAACTATTTCATTGGATATCGAAAATCACAGAGGTGGAGACTCTTTGACATACTTTTCCCTGCAATCCTTCTCCCATTTATCCTCTTGGTTTCACAGGTAATTTTGTCTATCCCACAAGGGCTTCTGAACTTGTTGCCTTACTGACTAATGGTCACGGCTCCTAACAACCCTTCTCTCTCAAATTGTTTCCCTGTTGAGTATAATTAAGCTAAGCTGGACAGATGAATAACGAACTGTTCCCAGCCCCTGCTTAGTTTGGAGTGTGCTGCTCAGTCTCCCGAAGACCTGAAGAAGTACTTGCGTGTCCACCAATGTATCTGCTTTTTCCAAGGTCTCATAGAGGTTACCACGTCCCATAACAACCTAACCTCCCTTTAAATGTAGTCAATGGATAAATTGATCCTCTTCCAAATCCTTATAGAGGAAACCTAGAGTCCATGAAATACATTTCTGGTGGGGTGTGCTGATGCCAAAGGGATGCTAGGAATCAAAGCCCAAGCTAAGGTGCACTGCAAGGCACACTTGCCTATGGTTTGGGCAGAGCAACAGTTATGCTGGGAGTTGCTTCAAGAAGGCAGAGAGGAGTGTGGGTAGAGGTTGTGAGCTGCCCACAGGGAGTGCAGAGAGATGTGAGACTGGAGGTTGGAGATGGAGAACAAGGAAAGGTGGGATCAACAGGGAAATGAGAACACAGCAAGAAAAAAGATCTATTTAAAGCAAAATAATCCCCCTCTTCTCCAGGAATGTTCCTTCTTGTCCATCTACCGCTGTGCCTTGTTTTGTACCCTTGCACAGCCAAGGGCTGGGTCCCCATTAGGGTTTGGGTTCTTTGCTGCCCTTTCCAATTACTGTGTCACATCCCCCTCCCAACCCAACACGGCTATGGATCTTGGCCTGAGAACTTCACAGGTGTTTAAATGAAAAATAGAAACCACCCTGAGGCTGGAAAAGCCCAGACATGCTTTGCTGCTTTCCAGCCTTGCCGTGGAGCACTGCTGCTCACCTTAAGTGACTTTCTCTGCTATGGGCAAAAGGGGAATCAAAGCCAATCTCTCAGCCTGGTGCATCCCTCAGAGATGTTACCTGCCTTTTTCTTGCCTTAATTGATTTGACCAAATGAAGTTCCCTGCATGTGTACAGCACTGGCTGTAGCAGCAGACTCTATCGTTCTCTGAGCTGAGACATGCTGGCTATTTAAATAAAACAACTTGTTATCTGTGACTTCCTACTCTACTGCTTACTCCTATTGACTGGTAATTTTGAATTGCTGTTAGAACATACTGTCCTCACAATCACTTCCCTCCTGCTGGGACATCTTTTCCTGTGTTTACCCATGTCCTTTAAGTAATACTTAGTCCAAGTGTCCATGCCATGAGAGACACATATTTTAATGGTTTAGCTTCTGTAAAGCTAGGAGCACACAGCAGAAAGGAGAGGGGTCATTAAACTACAATGATACGCCTAAAAATCCTGCTCTGAATCTACAAGGACATTAAAGAAGGTAATTTTGATAAGGACACTCTCAAAGTGAGCAGGTCTTTTTCATTCTGTTTAGAAGAAAGACTGCAGAACTTGGTGAGTGGGTCTATGGGGTGCAGGGTATCTATGGAGCATCGTCTGGGTATGCAGTGAGGCCTTGAAATGTCAGAAAAGACCCTAATGTGACATACCCACAGATCTAACCATAAATCTGGATCACAGATCAGGATATTCAGGGATGATGGAGTTCGGGGGTAGATTCTGGTATTGGTGGAACCGTTACCTGCATTGCTGCAGCAGCAGGGATCTCCTTCCCAGTTAACAGTCTGTCTGCAAATAGACACAGGGCAATATGCTGTAAAAAGCCTGGAACGTTTGGGCACATATATGGGGACTTTTGCCTCACTCTTAGCCTGCGCTCCAGCTCTTTTAACTATGCACAGAAATACCTGAAAGTAACAGCCACTGCCCTTGGAAATTCCCTGCATGAGAGAACCAGAGCAGGTGGTTTTGCACAGATATTGGATCTATGCAAAGTCACTTTGATCCTCATGTGAACACAAACGAAAGAGTGGCCAAACACACTGTTTTAGTTTCTCCCTTGTTAGAAAGGTATGGGGGAAAGCAGAAAAAACCTGTTCTTGCAGTGCTGGAAACAGAAACTCCTCACAGTGCACTGTGTGTTGCAGCCACAGAGTCACACAAATGTGGGCAGTTTGTTGCTCTCCTTAGCCTGAGCCTATAAGTGCATATGGAATTGTACTTCAAAGCCAGCAGTAATGTAATGCTCAATAAAACTCACACCAAAGATGGACCATAATATGACAGGGATCATACAGTAAAATAGCAATGTGGGGAGATTAAGTGGCTGCTTTTTTTTTAATTGACACTATATAAAATTAAAGCTGAAACATAATTTATCCCTTTACAGGAAAAGTAAGGAACTGCTGACTGTACAATGACAAAACTAAATTGCATTGGCGTGTGACTGCATCAAGTGCTGTTCCAGGGTTTTTGTTAATGATGGGCTATGACTGGAACCACATGACAGTTGCTACTGTTTTAGCAGTTTGTAGAGGCAAACACACACTTCACCGTGGTGTCTGATAACAATCATGCTATAATTCCAAATGGGACTTGCTTTTGTCATTGCGCTTTGCTCCTTTCCAGGGGACTATTTTTCTTTCACTTCCCAATTTCAGCAACTCCATTCTGATCTTGGCTCTCCATCAGCCATGCTGAGGGCTCCAGACTCGAGGAGTTGTGAAGTAATTCTATATCCTCCGAGGCTTCAGAGAGGAAATAGTCACAGATTTATTGGGCTTTAAGGGAGTTTTGGGGGGAAACCAGATGAAGGCATCCTGCATCCTGGCATAGATTCAGAAGAAAGTCAATATGTGCTATTACACATTTAAGATGTCACTTAGAAAAGTTATTCTGGAATAAAAGTAGGATGGAGACCTGGAAAAAAAGTTAAGAAAATGCATTCTTATGTGTAAAATTTGGTATGCAACATATCTAAAGATAGAGAGCTTTCAGTGTCTTCTGATCACATGCACTTTTATTATGAAACTGCGATCTCTATTTAAAAGTTGTCTATTTATCAAATTGTTCAGGCCAACATCATTTCTAACCTCAAATACAGAAGAGATGATCTTTAAATCAATGAGTATTTCATCAGGAGGTAGTTGTGTTCCTATATTATATTTTAGTGAAAAAGAGTTGACTTTCCCTGTAACTTGAGGTGAGCACAGTGCTGCCTATCACCATGGCCAAAGCAAGATGCCATAGCTGCCATGATGGTGCACCACTTCCCCGCTGTGCAAGTGTCTAGCGTGAGGTCAGCCACCACAGAAGCCAGCAATCCAGCATGCTCAGAGGGAGAGTAATTCCCTCTCATCTGGCTTATGCATTGATGGTCCCTGTTTGTTGTGGTTCATCTGGTTTTCATTCCTTTTCCCCAGGTTCTCTCACTGAACTCATCAATGGTTGTTTTGGAAAAGTGTAAGAAAGTTTCAAGAGATATCTCAAAGGCAGATCTTCAGACCTTCCATTGTGTCATTGCTCACTGTGATGACCTTCGTTGCTTCTCTTTTCCCTCATGGTTCAATAGTAAATTGAGTAAATAGTAAATTGAGTAAATAGTAAAAGAGTAAATTGTTTGATTCATGTTGTCCTCTGTAGGAGAGGGAAACTATGTGCACGAAGGAAGAGCTAACCCCTCCTATAAAGAGCACTAACGATGTTTCTTTGGCGTGTTTTACCTGCCTTCACAGCTCCTGCTGGCCCAGAGCTATCTCTTAGCTCCTGAGAGGCAGTTTGCTGAAATCATCAGGGATTCAAATGAGAAGTGGAGAAAACCAGTGCAAATCTTTTGGAAAGCTCTGTATGAGGTTATTCCTGGTTTAACCAGGATAAACAACATCACAAACTGTTGGTTTTGAGCAGAAAAGGAGAAGGGAATGGGAGAAAGGAGGGAATACTTTGGGGTGAAGAGCACAGCTGTGGAAAGGGAGAAGGGACACAAGGTATCAAACCACTCTTCGCCTCTCAGCGATGGAGACCAGCCATGCCACAAACCCTGGCAGATGAAGCTACACAGTAAGGGTGTCATTGCTCTGATAATAGAAGAAATATCTGCTAGACAGTACCTCATTTAAAACTTGCAATTAGCAGGGTGATCTATTCTTGCTGTGGAGGAGGTTGTCCTGGTTAATTCAAGGCTCTGGGATGTTTTCTGTCTGCAATGTTTATTGGCTTTTTCATACAAGATCCAAGACCCCATGGAAGGCAGTGGTAAGTCCACATATGAGCAAGGTTGATAATAATTTCAGCAGTGCCTCACAGTTGTAACTACTACCCGTGAAACAGGAAGACTGAAACTCTTTGCACCTAAACAGCAACCAAAATCCTGGAGAAACAGGTAGATGCAGATTACTTTTCTGGAGGACTGACCAGGCAGCTAATTCAAAATGCTGTTGCACACTGGTACGTTCCCAGGTAAAGAAGATTTCTTCATATGGAGAAGATGTGGTCCTGGGCGTTTTCTCGGATTGAGGTAAATGGAATTACAAGTCTTGAAAACTATGGCAAAATGTGTGATGGCACAGTGCAGGAGCCCAGCTGACGTTGTCAGATGGCAAGATTTTCATCTGTGCTCACAAGTGTGTCTACTAGTATAGTCATATCTCTAATCAGCAAAAATGAGATGCTCTTTAAAGGAATAAATCTGAAATTTAATCACAGAAATATGTCATGCTACTTCTTGAATAAGATTAATTTCACCTAACTTTAGGTGTGTCTACATGGCGAAGTGGCCTTGGCTCCTCTTATGGAATGAAAAAGGCTTTTCTAGGGCAAGATTCATTTTGCTAGAAAGCACCAGATGAAGTTAAATGACAGGAACTGTAAAAGGTCCTATTTTTCTCCATGGACCACAAAATAAGCTGAGGGAGACTAACTATAGAGGAATTAAGTCAGAGGGATTTGTCTGAATTCGGATCTCCGAGATGGTTCCTGGGACAGACATACTCACAAAATTTACAAATTTAAAGGTTCGTAAGTTTCTATTAAATTATGAAAAGCTCAGAGTTGGGCACCAAAGATTTTAAAGTTGACTTCAAAGAAATAACTTCTTGAAACTGAAGGGTTTGCTTTGCTCTGCAAATGTGATATTTAGGGTTATACTTAAAAAAAAGATCTCATTACACGTTTCCAAGAGCTGTGGGTCTGAGTCCTCCTGTCCTCTTAAATACTGTGAGTCATGATTACACCCTCAGAGGCAGTTATGTTTCGCTGGACTTGTCTAAGCACATCTGAAGTAATGGAGCTGCAAAAATGTCAGCAAGAACTGAATCTGGACATCATGAGGTTGCATATAATGAAGAGTGCTTGGCCTCCTTCACTGGTGGTTATGAGGCAAAAGAGGGAAAGAATCCAGCAGGGAGTTGGCAGGGCTGCCAGGAGAGGGAAAAAATGTGTAAATGTAAAGTATTTGCTACAAAAGGTAGGGAAAGACTATGAACATGATATCCCAGGAGAGGTGTCCTCATAGCTGCTGTTTGGAGAAGAGCTGAGTTTTGCATTAGCAGATCTTCCCTGTATGCATCTCAGTGGGCTTTGCTTTACTCGGAAAAATGTGTGAAGACTGTTCTGCAGCATCCTGATACTCTTGTCCAGATGTGAAAATGTTTCTCTATGCTTTCAAAAACATCCAGTCATGCCTACAAAAAATGTGGCAGTGCTTGCAGCTGGGCAGTTTCCTGTGGTGCCTTCCAAGATCATCTCATTGTTTCCTGACCATCTATACCTCTGTTGGTTCTTGTCCTGCTTATATTTTAGATTTTTTTGCAGTGGGGACATTCTTTTGGTGCTATGTGTGCAGAGTGCTGTGCACTTCAGGGTTCTCAAGGGTTCACTGCAAAGGTAATATTATGTTTTTTTGACTTGGGACAACCTGCTGTGTTGCCTGGTACAATATGATGAGCTTGGGGAATAAGTGGAAGTCATTCTGCAGAAAATGTATCATTTTACAGTTCCAGGATCATGCAAGCCCCAGCACGACATTTTCACACCGTTTAGAAATGTGTATGCTGAAGCTCTGCCTATACCAGTAAAGGAAATTACCCTGGGAACGTCCCTGGCCTGCCAGGAACAGCTCCTGGAGTCCTCTATCTCCCCAGCCTTGCTGGGGCATTGCCTGGAAGAGTTTTAGTTGGTACAGGGTGAAAATTTGCAAATTACCCTTTTGCCGACTTTAACAGGGGAATGATTGTGTTTCATTTAAACTACCAGTATGGGCACAGTCATGGGTCAGAGTGAAGGGTCCTGCGTGCAAGATGGTTTGAATAGAAAGGTATTGGAGCCTTCTTGCCACCATTTCTGCACTTGTACCAACAGAGAGTTTGACCATGCTGGACACGTTAGGCCTCCTGAGTGGTGAGGACTGTATTCATCTGTCAGGGAACTCAATTGCTTTCAGGTACCTCAATGACAGAAAAGTCAGGAGAATTGCTTGCTCATAATGTGTCATGTAAACCTTGCATCGTGTCCAACCATTGACTTCATTGCTTTTCCAAAGTGTGTGACTGACCTTACAAGTTACAGTGGTGTGAAGTCAATACAGTGTGGTATAAACCAATTTACCAGCTACCACTTGACATGGTCACTGCTTTATCTGTTAAAATTGTCAGCTCTCATAAACTATACAGTCCTAAATTCAGGCGTTTGCCTATTTTGGAAAGTAACTGCTTTTGCATAACTTCTTGAAATTTAAGGACATTTCTGATTAGAAAAGACATTTTTATAAATAATCATTCACATGAAAAGTCTTTAAAAGTTATTTTTTTCTTTAAACAAACCACCTGCTTATAAGCCAGTGATTCAAAATTCAGCTCTAGAAATTTCTAGAGATTCATGATCATTTGGTATCTCTTGAGTTCTTTTCCCTGAGGATTTGTGCTTACGGCTGAACTCTTTCCAGTGCTGAAATAATCCTCAGTGCATGAGGAAAGTATAGCATTGGATGCAATTAGTTTATTATGCCCATGGAGAGTTTTGTGGGTGACTTGGCTGTATCCAGTAACAAAAGCAAGAAGGAGAAAGTATATGCCAGCTTCCATCCACAAGGAAGAATTTTGGAGGACTACAATGATTCAGGTCACTGAGAGTTTATGGGAAGGAAGCTTATGGGAAGCTTTGGGATGAGCTGATATTCTGAAGCTGATCTTTGTGACAGGGCACACTTTGTGCCCCTTTTCTATTTCTTTTGGGCAGCTTTCAGTGACTGATAGCCATTTGCTTGGAAGGTGGCTGCAAAAAAGTGCTCTGGGGTGTGCAATCACAAGATTATTTCTAGACATCATTTCCCAAAGAGTATCACTGCAGCTGACACTGGCTGAGGTCTTACAATGCATGGGGAGACTGAAAGAGCAGGAATCAAAACATCAATCTATACATTATGAGATAATCATGACCTGATTCATCTGAAATCCATTTTATTAGGCAATACCTTGAGTAACTGTCCAAGCTCAGGTGTCTAATTTCTTATTTGAAAGAAGAAGAAAGACAGTTTGAAAGACAGTAGTTCCAGAAGACATTTAATCTGGGAAAACTGTGCCTTTGTGCCTTTTGGATTGTTTTCTACTTAATGCTTTCTTTTAAGATGCAGTAAGAGTTCAGAAGTGTCAATCTGGTCAAGAGCTAAACAGAAACTTTTTTTCACTGGCATAAAACTTTTCATTTTCACCAAGGTCAGGATTGGAGCTGGAAGATATTTTTCTTCTGATTCATATTTTTTTAGCCTAACAAATGTGAGTCTGGATCAAGCAAAATGGTTTAAATCTTACATATTGGCAGGAAAACCCAAAAATAGCTTTTGAGTCTACCTGACAGAAAATTTTCCATTCAGGTCAGCAAACTTGCACTACCCCATAATTAATGCCTTTCTACTGAGAGCTACACAAATGTGGCTTCAACCTATGTCCTATCTGGCTATGTTGGTGAAAAAGGCTGTGCTCCAACTTCCATGTTTTCTTGCGTGCTTCCCTGCATTATGTTGCATTCCACTATGTACCTGTCACTGGCCTCATGACTTAGCTGCAAAAATAAATATTTCTCAAAAAAAATCTGTCAGTGCTGCTAAAAGAGCAGCTTGTCACAGCAGCACTGTGCTGAGCTGCCAAGCTGAAACTGTCCTTTGGAAAAATTAGTTTCCCATGGAAAATAAGCATCAGCTTCCCATAAAATATACAGACTTGGGACAAAATACTCCTTGGTTCAGACTTGTTTAGCCTGAAGTTATGGCAGCATGTAACTTTTACAAAGAAACCTCCGACGATTGGTCTTTGTTGTGTAAATCAAGGTTGGTTTTAGTTTAATTGATTATTTATTTACGGGGTAGGCAGACTTGGGCATTTTTCATTTATGCTTAGGTAGCTGAGGCTGCAAATTCAGATAGTGCAGTTATTGAAGAAACGGTGAAAAATGCACAGCCCAGACTCAACAATCCTTTTCTGTTCAATATTCACCGTCATTGAACAGAAACAGCTGTTTCTCCCAGCTGGATCAGTCTCCTTTGGGTTTTGTGAGGAAAACTCCTCCCCTTGCCACAGCACAGGAGTATTGCTGAGCCCAGTGACCTGCAGGACATTCCCCTGCACCCACGACACAGGTCATGGTTCCCCAGGAGCTCCCTCTGCCTCCAAATGACAAATTATTGTGGCAGTTGCCACAGCCCCTCGGCAGGGCTTTCAAGAAACACAAGAAGCAAAAAGCAACAGAAATGCAAAAAAAGCAAAAAAAGCAAATACCACACCGGAGACAGCGCAAAATGCTGCCTCAGCCTTCATATATCATAGCAACCCTAATATAGTCCTGGCGATGAGCCGCTCTCCGCGTAAATGCTGGGCATGGCTTGGCAAGTTGTAGGTCAGGAATGCACTTCATGCTCTACAGCAGCCAAGGAGAGTTCAGTCCTCAGGCATGGACTGGAGCTACTCCAGAGTGAAACCTCCTCAAACAGAGACAAGTGTAGGTGTTGAGTCCTTGGCACCAAATAATCAAATCCCCTCCTTGTTGGGGCAAGGCAATTGTTAATGCAAGCCTTAAAAGACATGGACAATACTGTCAGCTGTTACTGTTGGGCAGCCTGGGACAAGTCACATCTTCCTCCTTTACCTCAGCTTCTCTGCTTTATAAGCACAGGTAATAGTGCTAACAGTATTCTTTAAAGTAGCTTGTGATTTTCAGATAATAGTAACAATTATGACAATGATTTTGATCTTCATATAATGATCACCGTACCTACATGGTCAGGAGACTGAAAAGGTTTTGTCCCTTTCCTTTCCTCCTTTCCTTTCCTTTCCTTTCCTTTCCTTTCCTTTCCTTTCCTTTCCTTTCCTTTCCTTTCCTTTCCTTTCCTTTCCTTTCCTTTCCTTTCCTTTCCTTTCCTTTCCTTTCCTTTCCTTTCCTTTCCTTTCCTTTCCTTTCCTTTCCTTTCCTTTCCTTTCCTTTCCTTTCCTTTCCTTTCCTTTCCTTTCCTTTCCTTTCCTTTCCTTTCCTTTCCTTTCCTTTCCTTTCCTTTCCTTTCCTTTCCTTTCCTTTCCTTTCCTTTCCTTTCCCATCACATTGGTACAGGCTCAGAAGAAACTATTGCCTGTGAAAGGTGTGTTCACATGTGATTTAGGGTATTCTCCATTCAATCAGCCCAACAGAACCCACAAAGCACAAACCTTCCTTCAGAAACTGGGTCCTTGCCCTCATTCTCACATGCCATGCAAAAGCACAGAGAACATGCTGAACAGTGTCAGTTTGCTTTTTTCCTAGAATCCTAAAAAGCCTGCTATAAAACATGGTAGAAGTAGGTATAGGCAAATGACTACAGGTTAAAACGAAGTACAGACTGAGATTTTAATATTTAAAAAACACATGCTAAGCCAAAAGAAATGTTACCTGATGTCTAATTTCTCATAGTATCTATCTGGTGCTCTACACCTGTGACTGATGGCAGCTGGAAATGAGAAGAGCAGCTTGCTTTTCACCATTTGAAGGTGTCTGTGGAATTAATAGGTTGCACACTCCAACCTGGAAAAATGAGATTTTGGGAAAATGGTTTCAGTCTGAGAAGACAGGGTTGGTTGAAGAATGCACCCAACAGCCAAGTCTGTATCTACAGACAGGGATGTGTTTGGCTCAGCTGGAGGAGTCTGATGAGAAAATGTGAATATATTTGTGTGACTGTCTGTTGCAGAAGGGATAAGTTCGCTCTTCCTTCCCAACTTTGAGGATCACTGACACCAACAAAGACCAGGATGGTGAGAAGACCTTCCAGGTCCTCTGTGCTAATGGTAAGTAGCCATTCGGGGAGAGAAGAGAGAGACAGTCAAGCTCTCTTGCTGTGGGACAAGCAGCCACTTCTTCCATCTTTGTCCATCCTTCTCTGGTGAAACAGGACAAAGACAGAGGAGAAGCATTACTGCACTGAGAGCAGCTGGAAACCCCTGTGTAAGAGAGTGCATGGACATAAGTCTATGGCATTTCAAGGTAGTGGTCTTATTTAAAAAAAAAAAAAAAGACAAAACCAACTTCTCAGACTGAAGTTAATGCTTCCTGGTTAGATCTAAAGGCTTTCTCCTAAATTCTGGGAAAGTTCACTCTGAGATCCAAGCATGGTGACTCAGATTCACCTCTAGCAGTAAGACGAACTGTACTGCAATATTCCCCAGCATATATTCTCAACACTACTGCACAAATAAATCGTCTTGATCCACTTCTAATTGAATGTATATTTTTCACGTTTTTGAAATGGTTCTAGTTTCATACCGTACATTTTTTACTTTATGAACTCAGGACAGTTGTGTATATTAAATATATACTGAAAATACTGAGTTGAACCTTTCTTCACAAAACAGACCCAGCACTGTAAGTGGGAGGAAATGGGTTTATTTCTTACCACCCCAGGAAGGCTCTAGGTTGCCATGGTGGGAAACAGAGAAAATTCCTTATCAGTGGCCAAAAGGTTATTGCAGAGAGAGTGGCTTTCTCTCTATATTTGTGGATACAAAGAAGGGAGGAAAACCAAAGGCTAAGGAGCAGAATGAGCCTTGAGAAAGCCTAGTGTCTAGCCTTGCTTCGTCTTCCATTTCCCATAGAAAAAATCCTCAACCTCTTATTAATGCAGTACTCTTAGTGATAAGCAAGGACAGCTGTTCTGGAGACCTGTGAAGTGGCTTGAGGTACCCACATGGGAAATAGTTGAAAAATGCCACCCTCGTTGCTGTCATGTCATATTTTCATGCTGGATGTGGCACTGTTTTTTTCCAAATGGAGGAAGAAACTTAAATGCGATAACACAGTTTTACATCAAAATAGTAATGGATCTTTCTCTCTGTGAAAACCCAAAATGCTTCACAGATGATAAGGGAGAAATCCCGTGTCCTGTGAAGTGTGTGGCAGTTTGCCAGAGTCACTTCTTTTCAAAAGCAATGAAGAAAAATTTTTTGGTTTATTTTATAAAAGCAGCCTGAGGAATTTGAAATAGACAGATCTGTGCCAAAATTAGAGCCTCTGTTAAAAGAGTTCCTATGGCTCAAATCCTGTTCTGGTGTATATATGTATATGCATATCTGTTCTGGTACAATAATACTGATAATACGAATAACCGTAATACAAAAGATGCCAGTTCCCATTAGCTGTTACAAATACCATTCTCCCATCCTGTGTGCAAACATACAATTTGACAGCCCTTTACCACACAATTCCCCCTTGTGAGAGCAGGAACTAAAACCTCAGAAAAAACCACAAACAGACATGTACAGGCAGTATAACTGTGCAGTTACATCTATTAAAGCCCCTTTCAAGGTTCCTCACCACTATCAGGGTTTTTTCATTGTTTGTTTCCTTTAAATTAATTATTTTGAACAACAACAGAGAAAATATTGAAATATTGACATATTTGGGCCTGCAGACTCAGAAAGAAGAAGAAGAAAACTGTGTGAAAATGGTAGAAAACTGTTCCAAACTACCCATCGATCGTTTGTGATCCTCAGCCATCCCTTACCCTACCCACATACCCACTGGGGTTGGAGTTTATCACTCCTCAAGGGCAGGATATACCCTACATATATGGGTACCTTAGTAATTTTTTCCTTAATTTTCAAGCTGACCCCACTCCTGACAGAAAAGCTCTATCTGTACAACTTACTGTGAAGCAAAATTGTCTCCCATCAAGGAGGAAGGCAGATAAGTAAAATCTGCAAAGATGTTGGTCCTTTTGCCCCTTTTGCCCCAAGCAGCTGAAATCCCACAGCTGTCAGACTGTTCATGAAGGGTTAATTAAACTACAAATCTGTGCCTTTTCGTAGCCTACCTTGACTTGAGGAACAGGCAGTGTTCTGCACTTGTTTACTTCCATACGGGTGACTAGATGTATTTGGGGGTGTTTTCAGGCCCTATGACCAGCTGGAATGACAGTCCAAGTCTCCCCTTGCTTGGCCTTCCAGACAGAGAAGCCACCTGCAAGCTGCCTCTGGGGCTGATACGCTTGGGTTCTCCAATGGAGATGCATCTGCTGCATCCCATAGGAACAAGCCAGCCCAGCTGGACCTGCTAGTTCAAGCCTGCCCTATGCCCACATGTAATTAGTTTATCCTTGGCCAGTGAGGCAATCACTGTGTTGGGAGCCTATCACTCTGAGTCATGGCATTAAAGCCATACTCCAAGAGCAACAGGTTCAATAGGAGCATGTCACCTCTTGTACAGAGCAGAAGCAGCAGGGGACATGCCATGCATTGCCAAGTGAGCTAAAGACTGTCATACAGCACTCGTCGTAAGACAAGGGGATCTTAGCTTGCCAAAACACCAAATAAGCCCTTGGAGATTTGCTTCTTCATGTATTATGGCCAGATCTCAGCAGTTCAGCTAGGGTGGGAAACCTGATCCAAATTTTTTTTGTGAACATGTCCACCTTTCATCTCTGGTTGGCTTGAGAAATACTGCACAATATCTCCTCTAGCCTGCTGACACCTAGGGAGCAAGGGAACAGCGTGATTCAGAAAGGTAATAATGAATTGGACCTTTTCCTCTGAAAAACATGTTATGTGTTTGGGGTAAAGGAAAGTTCTTGGACTTTTATTGACCCAATTTGGATCTGGGATAACAACCAAAAGGGCATGAAAGAAGGGGTGATAACTTGCAGCAAGAAGAGAGAGCGAAGATGGGTGGCTGTGGATAGGAACAGAATGAACTGATTCTGCTGCTGGAGAATTCACAAATGCAGCTTCACCCCCAAGGAATTTAGCAGGCACCTGGGTTTGCTCCAGAGCTGGATCCAACTCCACCGCAGTGCAAGAACCATTGAGCTATTTCAGCACTGTGTGCTTTGCTCCACGTACAGGACCCTTGACAACTAGCAGAAACACAGTGACCTCTGCTATCCCTTCCTTTGCGATTAAATGACTTTTTTTAGTGTGTTATCTGCTACCTGGGACCTTTCTCATTCATTTATTTGGCTTTAAGTGGCTGTCTCCACCTCTGTGTCTGCTCTGCTTGACGTATCCCTAATCTTTTTTCTGAGGAGTGGAACTTCCTGCCTCGCTTTAAAAAATAGATATGTGTCTATATGCATAAATCTCTAAGTCTCAATAATTTGACTGCTTGGTTATCTCTAGGATTGCCATTTTCATTTTGCTTGGCGCAAGAGAAGCAGAACAGAGTTTCTAAAGCAGACAAACTTTAGTCCTCAAATCTTGCAATAGCTTTTAGTGTCTGATCAACTGAGGAAAAACCTGGAAGTCTTTTAGCCTGTCTTGTTACCCAATACACACCTTTCTGGCCCCAGGTGTGCCTTTGGCAGTGGTTCCCATCCCCACATGATCATTTCTTTATCTCTGCACATTAGCCATGCCCTGGCTTCTTCCAGCTATGTCACTTCAATAAGACCAGCTGTGTTAGCTGAGCCCATTAATTGAAAAGGCTGGATCATCTACCTTGGCTAATTTTCCTGGAGGTGGTCAACAGAGCTTTCACATGAACTGCTCTGCAAATGGGGCTGGGAGGTTACCCCTGGCTGGTAGAAGCTGCTATGAGACAGGACATTTTCTAGTAGCATAGCTCAGTCTGGTGTGCTTGCCAACAAAAAGCAAAACAATAAACCCCCTTGTCTTGGAAGGGTATTGATGTCTGGTATTTCCTATTCAGTAGAGGGAGATGAGTACCGTCATCCCATGCTGAGATAGGAGGAAATTACTATTTATTGGAAAGTGTCTTTCTTTCCATTGATTATAGGAACTCTGTTAAACATAAAATCAATATTTTGGTGGCTAAAGCTGGGTGAGATGTCTCCCATTCACTTTGTCACTATCTGAACTGGCATTGTGAGACCACAGTTATGTAAGACAGTGCACCTGGGAACAGCATGAAAGTTGGCTGGTATACTCCCCCAGTATGGATCCTCTGTATAATTGCTGTGGACATGGAAGGAATAGGTGAACAAACTTACTATCAACTATATAGTAGTTGTTATTTCTCCCCTCTTCTTAACAGCATCCTTGGCTATCAGCAGATGAGCTGAAGAGAGATGGAAGGAGAGGTGTAAAAGGGGTTGCTACTCCTTTCCCTATGGGTGCAAAGCGGTGAGCTTGTGATCCTCCCACACAATGGTGAGTACAGCTGAGCCAGTGCAGCTGGAGAGTTCATCCAGATTATTCTTCCCTGGATACAGAACCAGAAAATAAAAAAAAAAACAAAGAGAAAAAAGAGGAGTCTGCCTTCTCGTGTCCCAGCTCTTCCCCAGGCAGTTCATCTTACGCTGCCCCTCCCTCCTGGCCTGCAAAACTCTCAGGCTTGGGCTGTGCGTGGGCACAAAGTAGTATGCTGTTCAAACAAACGAATGTACAATTTGAGATGCCTGTGGCCTTGCTGTGTCCCGGCTAGATATATTAATAGGTCACAAGTTAAACCTGAGTGTTTGCTTGCTAACATTTTGAAAATAAAAGCCCCTGTGCCAAGCGTTGTCAATAAGGTCGCTTGCACAAGGCGTCTATTTAGTCTCAGAGTCGGCAAAGCCAGATCAGTGGTCTGGGGAGAAGAAACAGCTACTTGAACTTTATAGGTTAAGAAAATCCCCAGCTAAAGTGGATCATCGTTAATAAGTTTCCAGTTACATCCAAAAAAAGGTCAACATCAATGTTTTGCGATCAGGATGGTGAGTAATTTTACCTACCCACATTTTTCTAGGCTTTGGTTTTACAAGGTGTTCCCAGATTGAAGCAGTATTGTTCCTTCTCGGGTCCAATTTGCAGATTTCAAGTGCAAAGCAGAATTTCTCTTTTCCACTCTTTTCTTTTTATATCTAATCTACACTTAAAGAGGAGTCTCAAAGTCTCCTTTTTTTTTTTTTAAGCAGCAAGTCATTGCTGACAGCTGGGAACTGTAAACACGATCTTTTGGGCTCAGCTGACCCCTTTTTAAAGGACTGAACTGAACTGTGACTTCATATTAACAGTGTGCAAAAATCAACCAGTGATTCAGTCATTTTCTAGTCTCGCGCTTTCATGTGTGATGCTATAATAAAAGACAGTCTGAGGGACAGCCATAGCAACACTTCCCCATCATATCTCATGGTTTTGCTGAAATTAATTAATTATGTCTTCCAGAGATGCATATGACCAATATTATGACAGACATAATCAAAAGCCTCACAGAGGACTGGCCAGAAAAATCACAGAGAATAAACAGCACAGTGGGAAACACCATAAAGGAGCCAGAGCCCAGACCTTGGTGGATTTATCTGGGATACCTACTACATGGGTTGGTTATTGTCCTTATTCTTTTACTTATTACTTATTTATCTCCATATAGCTGTGTGATACTTCATAAAAGAAATCAACATTGCATACAGGGATGTAGACACTAGACACATGAAGTTGATGATTTCTTTTTTTGGATTTACACAGATGATTAGGTCAAAGATGTAAATGTTTATTCACACCAATGAGCCAGTCTCAGCTTCCTTATAGTCTCATCAAAGGACAATAATTACTTTCCCTGAGACCTTTCAATCTGCTCCGTTCTTACAGCTGGAGGAGGAAATTGCTTTCCCATCCTGGGAAAATTTAGAAGATTTTGATTGCTTCCTCCTATTCAGAGGGATCCTTGGGATGTATTATATTACCAGCTTCCAGGGCCTGCCACAAGGTCTTGCACAGAGTATTCTCCAGCATTTGTCCCAGGTATGGAGTCAGTCCTTCAGCAGCATCTGTCACAACAGACTTGGACTGAATGCAGACATGGTCTTCTCCAAAACAGTCAAGAAAAACTCGCCAAGTATGGTGGACCTAGGTTTTGCAGCATATTTTTTGCTCATGTCTGAGATGGGAAAAGCTTATTTATCTGCTCCAAGACAGAAAGCAAGTAGAAAGGGAGGAGAACAGCAGTTTCCCATGCAACCCCCAACTTGGGAAAGCAGGTGGACTGGAGAGGAGAAAGCACCTTTCAATTGTGTTTTAATGAACAAGTTGTTTTTTCTTCTGTGTCTTTTGATGAATGGGTGTTTTCCTTCAAAAGCTGACGTTTGTCTTTCATTACAGCTAGCATATGCTCTACTAGGCAGGACCGTTTTTCTACTCTAGATAAATAAACATGAAAATGAATTTATCTCGCAGAAGCATGTTCTCTTTCAAGTCTGGCACAAGCCTGCCCTCTCCCCCAATAAATCTCTGGGTAAATGTGAACTCCTCAGCAAGCCCTCCCCCTGACATCAAATGGAGACATTTTGCAAGCTCCCATCTCCGCACAGCTCAGGAAAGCTGCCACTGACTCCAAGTATTTAGAAGGCGGTGATTTAACTGCCTTTAACTAGCTGAATTTGAGAGCTCTTTATAATGAAAAAGAAATTTTTCCAAACCTGAAAGAATTCAAACCCTTTTCCCAGCTAGTGGTGGATAATATTTTAACCCTTAAATTGTGGGGCTGATGTGAAACAACACTGCCTGCAGGCTCTTGCATGGGATCTACTGTTGGATGGAAGTTTGGTAGTATATTATGATGCCAGTTAAAGTCTCCACTTTGAGAAACAGCTTGTTCATTTGCAGTGCACAGGCCTGTGGGTAAAGCTGATTGGATCTTTAAATGCATTTCAGTTTCTTTCCAAACTTAGTCCTATCTGTTGTTTGTATGTTATTGGTTCACAACTTGATCCTGCACATAGCTTCTTTGGTTTTAGACATGGCAAAACATGTCCAGAAGTTACAATTTCTGAACCTTCTCATCATAGTTTGCCTTAAACTAAGTGAAAGGTACACTGAAACCAAGGTACGCTGGAGCTCTTTGCAGTTACTCACCTTCAGCACACGAGAGATGTGTCTTTTGAAGCAGTTCAGACAAAGAGAGAAGGCTGGATGATAGTCCTTCACATTTCTGGACAAATAATCACTCAACCTTATGTCAACAAAACTTTCACAATCTGTCAGCATTTTCACAAATACCACAAGTAGTTTAACCAATTAATAGCCCCAATTCATGAAAGTACTTAAGCATGTTGGTGTCTCCTTGAAGTCAATGATACTGGGGCATTTCTGTGATTATGTGCACGTTTAAGTGCCTTTGAGTGCTTAACTGATATCTTGAATAGGGCCAGTATTAGTCATTTGGTAACACCTGTCCTATTCTAGGAGCATATTAATAAATTAACCTGGTCAATCTGTCTCTGAGCTCATCTATGAAACATGTTGTGATGGCAACCACTGAGCAGTGCAGCTCGTTTAGCAGACCGTGCCTATTAAAGGCACATCCCTGATGTGCTGGAGGCGGGGAGCAATCCAGGATTTTTTTCAGAAGTTTGGCTTTGCAACAGGATGTCCAAACTGGAGATTATTTCATCTGTTTCTCTCACTCAAGATTTTGGATTCTAAGACCCATAAGAGAAATTAGTTCAACATAAACAGGGATTGTGCTCCCTGAAGCTTTCAAGCTGCATTGCAGACAAACCCATTATAACTCTTGTGCAAGCCCCTGCTAAGTTTCAGCCACCTTGATTAAAAAGCAGCATCACCAAAACCAACTCAAATCAAAGGTTGGTGTGATGGCTTGGCTTAGACCATGCCTCAGCCTACCCTACAGTTCCCCCCACATTTGCACCACCCACCCAACGACAGCAGCACCACTGCTTACAATTTGTACAGCAAGGGAGGGAGAAAATCACTTCACTTGGCTAAGGAGAAGTTTGACTTTATCTATCCATCCCCCTTGGAGGAGAATGACTTTGGCTGGCTTACTGATGGTTTCTCTCCCAGTAACGGTTTTATTGAGTATATGAAAGTGTTAAACAATGTCTCACTTAGCCTATGTCTTGCTCTTAACTGGGTTACTATACAAAGAATGTTACAATGAGGCTTTGAGGTCTGCCAGGTCAGATTGGTAAATGATAGCACCTCTTGAAGCTATAATGGATGAGAGGATCCTTGATAAGATTTGACACTTGTACTATATACGCTGTCACAGCAGACATTTTGCTTTTTTCTTGATGTTTTTAAGGCCATAAATACTGGTCTCTAATGTTAAGTATGTGAACCTCACATTAATCACACTGCCTGGGAGAGCAAAGAGCTTTGCTCATAAACTGAAAAGGAGCACAGTTAATCTATCAATGTTCTGTAATGAGGACTATTATAACAAAGTATTTAGGTTGATTTACTGATGGGCTACACATCTCTGCTAATGATCACACATCAGTAAAAGAGCAAAGGGACCATCTGGATCACCAGGAGTTTGAGATTTATTGAATAATGTGCAGATCCTTCCTTATCTCTACTCTAAAGTTCTTAAACTCATTCTGTATCAGTTCACTTTCTCAAGATCAGCCTGCTCACTGGGACATGACTGCTATCAGAGTACTATGCCCAGTTTACATGTCTGGGTAGCCTGGCCCCTCAATTTCAGTATTTTGAAATATTGCCTTCAGTTTCAGAGACAGGATAAGAGAAAGCAAATGCTGATCATAGGGCTACCTCAAAATAAAGTAAGCGATTAAAAAAAAAAAAAAAGTTAAAATGAACCATCCTGAACAATACTTTTATTTATTCTTTGTACTGTGTAATCTGTGTCTAGCAACCTCCCATAGACATCTGATCCCTGTCAGAAGCTGATGCTAAATAGATACAGAACACATCTACAATCCCTATTTGGGAATTTAAAATCTAAATATCATCAGGTATTTCATCAAATTTACAGTCACAGGCTCAGGAGGTGGGAATAATTTCACTTTCCCTTAGATGTCTGCATTAAAAATACCTACACCTAATGACCTACTTACTCATCTTGGGCTTGATTTATGGTCATGGACACTTCTGGAGGATCTTAAAAATATGCCTACATGACAGCAGGTGAACCATGCTCAGTAAGGTATGGCACATCTTAAAATTACATTGGTTTTCCTTCTCATGAAAGAGTTCTGCCATGGAGTCACTATCCCTGTCCAAGAAGCACCAGACACTACACTGCCAAGTCTAAGAGCTGGATCTGGGGGGACCTGTCTTGGAGGAACAGTCCTAGATGTACATGGTGGGAAGGCAGTGGCAAGTGAAGAACCAAGTCTCCTAAACCTCATACCAGTTGAATTTTAGGTGCTCTGCAACTGGGTCAGTCTTCAGAGCACCCACGTAAGACTAGGAATGAAAGTTCCTGCTTTCAGCTCTGCTCCATCTAGAAGAAACTTTGACATATTAATACAAGTACACTTGCTTTAGGATGCTTCTTCTGGTGGGTGTCAAAATGAAGACACCAGGTTTATGCACAAGCTTCTCACCTTTCCCATATGGGACCAACTGTGGACCATCCACACAAGGACACTTCCTTTCTAGTATGGAAATTATGGCTGTGCTGGGAGGCATTTTGATTGCTGTAGGTGAATTCAGTCTTAATAGGGGATCATTAGGCCTGATTTTCAGAAACCAGCTGATAAAACTTTGAGATCATTGAGGGCATCAGGAGAGTAGACCAGTCTTAAAAAATAAAAAATAAAAATCCCTTTGTCCATTTACACAGGCGAGCAGTGAAAAGAGCATGACCTCTCGTGAAAACAAGGAAACGAGTTCTCCAAAAACCATAAGCAACTGTGGAGACTGTCAGGCTCCTCCTGCCTGTGGGTGCTCTCCTGCCATTGGATGCAAAGCAATCACCCCAGCCGCACTCTCATCGAGCCTGTGCAATGCAATGCAAGGCAGGACAAATTCAGTAGAAGAAATGGGACAGGACAGTCACTTCTTCTAAAAGGTCATCAGTAATACAAACATACTTCTTAAAAGACCTCCTTAGTCCCAGTTTGGCTCCAGTTCCATGGGAGAGATGATGGTGTACATGCTTGCCCGTTCTGTTCTCTGGTCTGTGCTGAACACTGTACCACCACCAGCTTGTAATGACAGGCTGTTGCCTGCTCCAAACTGGCCCAGGGATCAGAGAAGGTGCCAGGTCAGAAAATAGAAATGGCCATGGAGTGTCTGGGACAAGAAGTGCCAGTGTATGTGGGTAAGAAATAAATACATGCTTCTCTTCTTTGGCACATCCATAGGTACCAGCCATGGATGAGGACCCAGAGAGGAGAAAATGTTAACAGGCCCAGACTGCAGTCACTGGTTAGAGTAAAAATAGTTGGCAGACATTGATTGCTGAACCTTACACTTAACGGAATAGAGAGAAGCTATATTTCTTTAGCAGATTGAGAGATAGCTAGATAGAACAATAATACAGATGAGAAATTCAAAAGAAACATTCAGCCAAATATTAATGTCATTAACATTTATTAAAGTGCTTTGCCTTTCCTTCTTCAAGATATAGTAAGGATTCTCCCACCCATTTTTCATTCCTCGCTTTCCTTTCCCTCATTTTCTCTCTCCTTTTTTTTTTTTTTTTCCCTTTTCCTTTCCTTTCTCTTGATTTTAAAAATAGCAAAAGCAATGCAACTCCCTGATCTGCATCTCTTGCATCTGAATACACTGAGAGTTCTGGGTCTGAACCTGAACTCGCATCCATATTTCACAACTTGCCTCTGTTTTTTTCACAGGTGACTCTGCATACAAATATCCTCAGGCTGCGTGGGGACACCGGGTAGATCTCATCCTGTGTGCTGGGGTTCAATGCCGTCTCTGGTTCTTGTATTTCTTCTTTGACCAGAACTAAATAACAAAAAATAAAAGATTACTTAATCTGAAATATTTTGAGTGATAAGAAAGATAGCTTGGTGAGGAATAGCCGAAGTCTAAATCCCCCAGCTCCTCCCAAGCGCATCTAGATCCCAGGTAGCTCATCAGTTTGGTATGATAGTCCTCATCCCATTCACTGCTGCAGCCCCTGCAAGCCCCACACACACTTAAAATAGTTGTTCTTATTATCTGTGTCAGGGTAACATCTAGGAAATCTGATTCTTGTGCCTACCTGCAGGAGATGGAGATAGCTAATTAGACAAAGGGGAACAAGGTGATATTAAGATAACTGTGGCTGATATGATAAGGAGTATTCAACATCTCTCCGATAGCTGCATGGGTCATGACAAGGGTCATGGTAAGGGTGAGGTTTAGGGAAGGATTAGAAGGAGCACAGGGAGTTTCTTCCCGGTGTGAACACATCATTAAAAAAGTCAAAGCCTGTTGACAAGAAACTGAACACATAGATGAAAAACAATTGCTAATTTGGGGATTTTTACCTCCCATTGCTTGGACAATCTTTGAAGGTATACCAAAAAAGGGAAGCTTTAATCTCCTTCTAGAGATGTGTAAGTCCTGGACATCTTTTTTTCACATATTATTCTTATGAAGTTCCTTACTGAGCTAACCTCGGGAGACTGCTGCAGCAGCTTGTCTCTGTGCCCACAAAGGGGATGGGGGTTTGCAATTTGTCTGCAGCTGATGCAGGATCTGGGCTACTGGCAAACCCTGTCACCACTCCTCCCACTGAGCAGTGGTGGGCTTGTCTGGAAGGGCTGCAGCTAGAGGCAGGAAGAATTCATGTTGCAGGACCTAGGTGAGGAGACACAGAGGAAGATCTCAGCAGCTCCACGGCCTTCCGCTTCTGAAGGAGGAAGACAAGGGTTGGTGGTGGAGTTTTGGTAGCACAGTAGTTGTGCTAATAGTGCAGACACGTGGGCAATCCTAGATGGCAACACAATAGTTATAGCAGGGTCAGCTGCAAGCCTCATCTGTGAAAGCAACTTTTGGAGCTCTATGTTATTCAAACGTGCTGTTGTTTGTTGGCTGGTGATCCTGACAGGAGACTTTCCTAACCCATTTTAGACAGACAAACAACAGCATCCTGGCTGTCCCATCTCAAAGATATCTTCTGTCCCCAGTGGACACTGGGAAACATGTAAAGCAAACAGCGTTTCTTTCTTGGTATAGAACACCTGTGAAGCCTATGTTTATCTCAAAGGTGCCAAGGGGGTTAACAAGTCATTTGTAAAAGTGCCTTGGCATGATTCATCTGTTACAAGTGTAGTTATTTAAGCAAGGGACAACATCACTTAAAGTCTCCTCCTTAGACAGCAGAAAGAATGAAGTAACACCAGAAGATGCAAGACAGACCAGCTCACTCTCTGAGCAACCCCTGCAGAGCACAGCAACAGTCTGAACTGACTAAAGTTTAGCTTGGGTATTTCAATGAAATATCTAAGTTTAGAAAGAAATGAATCTGAGTTTATGAAAGTGCTGTATTCACTCTTCAGTAGTGTCACTGCCAATGCAAGTGCTTAAACATGCCACTAACATCCGCTCCCTACATTGACGGGAAGTTAAACCTATGATGTGCTAGCGGTTATGATGATTAATATTTTCTAGTACCTTACAGAAATTACTAATTTGCAGGTAGGGATTGCTGGTAGTTAGGACAATGCTGGAAATATTTTACCTCATGCAATCTTCAGTAGAAAAGCCTTGTATGGAAGGGGAGGCATGTTATACTTTTGGCAGACAAATCATCCTGGAAATAGATCCAATGATATGTTAAAATAGCCTTGCTTGAATTAGGTTTATTCAACAAGCCTGGGGGGTTGGAAATAGCTCAGAGAATATATGGCTAAGTATGGGCTGCCATATATTCTGTACTTTAGAGCCCGCTTTCTCCTCTGGAATCACAGCATGTGTGCTCTCCGAAAATCCAGCTATATTCTCAGCTGCTCTAAATCAAGCAACTGTCCTGGGGCTTAGTTTGATTGTGTATTCAGGCAGTGGAAAGGGCCCTGGTACAGATGGGAATACTGGGCTCCACATCTCATGAAAATCCCAGCCATGTTTTTGTGCAAGTCTCTCCACTGAAGAGTCTGCCCAGCACCCCTGCGTTGCATAAACAGGCTGGTGAAACCCCAACGAGCAGAGAAATATATTTGGGGCCCAAATTTGGAGTTGACATACAGCAGAGGCATCAGAAAGGGTGTAAATCAGAGATGAAATCCCCACTTAACCCTGACAAGGAGGTCTAATGAATGAGCGCCTAGCCCTGTCTTGACTTGCATGCAGTGCTCCCCTGTTGAGCTCCATGAGGCCTCCCTGGACCCTCACCCTCTCGTCTGCAGAGTGCCATTTCTGAAGGTCAATGCAAACTGATTTCCACACCTTAAAAAAACAAAATCAGATGCAGCATAAAAATAGCTTGAGAAAAGCTGGGCTCCTTGAGGCATCGGGAGGTGAGGGCCAAGCATTTCCATTCTCTGACACATCATGGACTTGCCTTGCCAATCTTCTGCCCGGCTGCTATGCAAGTTGTCAAGTGTGAAGGTGTGGGAGAGGAGTGACACTCACTATCAGCTGCAAGGGAAGGGAAAGGAGACACACCAGCACTGAATGCCTCAACGATCCGATGAGAGCTGGAAAGCAAACACGGGCAGCGATGGCTGCGTGTCAGCCAGCAGAAGACCCTGTTTGCCAAGGGATGGGGTGGACAGGGATGTGAGCGCTGGCTCTGTTGTTACTGTCATGTCGTAAGGAGTAAGTGCACTGGATTCTACAAGCCCGTGTGTTTGATCAGGAGAGCACCACTGACAGAGGATAAATAAACAGAGATAAAAACAAGATTAAGCAGGTCCTTCTCCTTATCACTGCCTCTTTATCCCTATTGATCTCTGCCCGGTCCCTTTTCATCTAGCCTGGAATTCCTTACATGCTTGAACCCTGAGCTGTCACATCTAATTAAAAACGTGGTACAAGGCTTTACATGCAGCAGCAGGTATTTTCCAGTGCCGGGCAGCTGTGTGTTCAGCTTTTTGCCTTTCTCTATGAAAACTCATTTTGCCTTTGTGAAACGTAGCTGGGTTGGTAGCCAAGGAATGGCAGATGTGAACAGGAGGAAAACAACCTGCTTTTTGGTTCAGTCTTCTTCTAAAGAAGATTGAACAGATCCAGCCCCAAGGGTGCAAATGGTGGCCACCTTGTCCAAGCAATGTAGGCCTCTTGCCCTGGGAGAGAGATGTTATTTCTACTCCTGTTTGTTTAATGGGGATGTTCCTCCTTTCTTGAGGGTACCAAGGTCTCCCCGTGGCAGAGTGGCAAAGTGACACATAAACGCATCTCCCTTCCCTGCTTGCTGGCCAGCACTTTCCATCCATTGGGATGTTTCCAAAGAAAAAGCGGTCGCTGGCTGCCTCACTTCAACCTTGTCCCTACTTTTATGTGCCACCAATTTTCCTCTAGGGCTCCTTAGCTCTCTATGTTAGCTGCTGCCCTCATGCCCACCAGATCACTCTGGGCTCACTGAATGAGTATTTTTTGCTTAAGGCAATTTAAAGAGGCCACAGGTCAGTATCACTGGGGAGGTGTGTCCTTCTTCATAGAGAAGATATTTTTCATGCACTGAGCAGAACATTCAGAGGTGGGCCCACAAATACCACGCATGTCTAAGGCCCACATGGATGCATAACAACACCCAGAAAGAACATTGCTTCAGGTTGAAAATGAAGTCCCTCATGTTGTGCACCTAACACTGCTAAGACAAACAAGGCTAAAATAGAGGGAGGTTACCAGGGTAAGGGTAAACAACACAGAAAAGGAAATACAAATAGCACTTTACTTCCTGTCTGACTTTTTTGTCTCTACGTTCTACCATATTCTGTTTAATTTTGTTAAAACATTCAATAAAAGATCACTTGACGTGGCTTTCCCTCATGCTCTGATGATCTCTGGAAACTATTAGAACTCTGGGTTTGGCTTTGGTTTTCAAAAGTAGCTGGTGGCTTTAGGTGAGGCAAGATTTTGGGGGCGGCGGGGAGATGCTATTAGGCAAATTGGCAGAGCTGGGGGGTAAAACCAGGCAAGATTATGGAGACACAGCCCCCTGAGGTGTAGCACTAGGCAGCTTCATTTTTCAGAGCTAAAACATGGTAACAATTTGGAGACTGTGCTGAGCTCTTTGCCTTCCTGGTCAGGTCGCTTGACTGTGTCTCAGGCTGGACATCCAAAATGATAGGCATTTTGGAAAAGATAGATCATGTCACTTGGTTGCTTTGCAACTTCTTTGCCCGTCGCTATGAATAAGACACTTTACTTCAGATTTACTATGTGACCCAACAGGCAATCGGCGTGAGCAGTGCTTTTATTTATTCTTTCCTATGCCATCATTCAAAAGCCCTCAGTTTATTGCTCACTGTTAAAACAATGTCATCAGACATGAAATATATGTTGCCAGGGTCTCCCCCCACCTCAGCTCTCTCTCTCTCCCTCCCCATCATTTTTTTTCTGAGGAGAAAGGAAAGAAAACTTCTTTTCAGGACACATTGTAGGGAGTGCTCATGAACTAGCAATTTATTTTCTCCTGGGTTTGACAATGCCAGGCCCTTAGTGCTTTTATTGACTCTGGCTAAACACAGTGACAATTATTTTTGTTGGTTTCAAATTGCCTTCTCCAGCAGAGTGTGAAGTCAGCAGGTTTTTTTTTGCATGCTGATCATGCCCTTTCAGACACCCTAAGAGGAGCACAGGGAAAGATGGTGGCTTTTTTTCATTTTTATCCAGTTGCACTTTGGCATTCCATGAACAGACCTGTTGTTTTGAAGCAGGGAAAGCAAGGGAGATGCTTGTGGCTGAGAAGTGGATGGATAGCCATGGGGAAAAACAAAGCCGGGACATCCTTATTTGAAGGATGCTGATGCAGAAACCTGCTTTCCTGCACATCCCTGCTGGCAGCCCCACGCGTGTACGTCTGCGTGTGCACACATACTGCATGCCCAGAGAAGAGTGGGGTCCTCCCGCCCCACCATGGTCATGTGCAACCACCAGAGGACCCAGACAGCAATCTCCTGTCCTTCATCTTCCTCCCACCTGGTGCCCTCAGGAGCACAGTGCCTCCCAGACCACTCTAACCCTACTTGGGCTGTGAGGGTCCAGGGTGATGATGAAGAGCGGCTGTTTCTCAGAAAAAGATGTTTAAGCAACCCTTGGCAAAGGTCCCCTGAAGCATTTGTGGCTTGTGGGATGTGCATTAACTAAAGCATTTGTTTAAAGCTTTTCATCTTATTCCCTGCAGTATATGCATATCTTTCCAGGAAAGGCAAAACCCCTCAAAATATCACACTCTAGATCAAGCCTGGGGGATGCTCCACAAACTGACCTGTATATCAGTTACAGCCATTTTGAACATGATCTGTAGAGGTTTACAGACAAGCAAAGCTGACTGGGAAGGAAATAAAAAAGTAAACCAATTCCCCTAAGCTAAAGAAAAAGGACAGTTTTATAAAACGCTAGGTCTGGTGAAGAGGTTGGCCTGAGACGTTCTTGTTTCCTAGCAATCCCACTCATTCTTGCCCATGTGCTACCATTAGCCATTGCTCCTGATGTGTCAGGGCACATAGCTGTGGGCAGATGCTGCAGATCCCTGAAATGGGGCTAAAAACATCCTTTCAGAAAGAAACCCTACAGGTTGATGTTTTACCCCCCAGCGCTGTAGTACATAGCCAAACAGTGGTCCTACCAAGCAGTGGGGCAGTGAGTGTTGGGCCAGGAGCAGAAGTGAATGTCTGAGGTGTAGAAGTTGATGGGAACTTTTCAGTTCGCTTTTGCCCACCTTCAGTGTCCATCTCAGGTCATGCAGGACAGAGATCCTAGTAAAATTCCCCTACTCCCAGGCAAAGGTCTTAGTGGCGTTGGACTGAAGTAATCTGGGGAGTTTTGAAAGCAGGATGGATCCTGTCTCAAAGATGATCAGTTATTTCAGTCATGAAAAGGGGAATTTCTATTCACCTACAAGAATATACAAGCAAACAAACACTTTGGTTTTATTGCCTCTCTGCCTTTGCACAAACCCACAGCACAGGCTATGCAGAAGACATCAATCCCCATACCCCCTGCCTTCTGCATCCTGCCATTCCTGAGGGGCTTTCTCCTTCGACTTGAACCACAGATTGGTGGGTTGGTGCAATTGCTGGCTTGGCCCAAGGACAGACTGTGGAACCCATCATCTGGATCCATTTCCCCACAGCTCACAGGAGATATCTGTTGTTCTGATCCAGCCGCCACCTCCTGCAGGAGCCTCCTGACGGTCTGATCCAAATTGCTTTTCATTAGCTGTTGTTGGGCTCCCGACAGCAGCTTTTCAGTTTGGGTTGAAAACTGTGCCTTGTTGTTGGTATTTCCCCATCAGGGACATGTTACGGCAAATAGGAGGTCAGTGTGTTTGTGAGCTGGGGATGAAGGAAAAGAAGGAACATTACTCCACAGCAGCAAGCAAGTGCCTTTGCTGGAGGTCACTTCTGTTGACTGACATCTCAGAGCTGTATTTTCATGGTCTTCACTTTGATAGACCATCCCTCTCACCACAGTGGTACAACTGGCACCGTTTGCTGTCTATCCCAGCAGTCAGGAGAGCCATCCTGGCACCCTAGAGGCTCCTAATAACCACCACCAGTGGGATGAGCTGACCCAGCCAGAGTTTCCAGTGCTTCTTGAACCGAGCATTAAGTCAATTTGAGAGGGAATACTGTGCCAAGTACAGTAATTAATTAGAGAGACATGCTTCAGCACTGAGCTTTTCATTATCTAAAGCACTCAACGTGCCTTTGTAGGGGCTGTGCTAGCACCATCAAGGCCCATCAAGCTCCAGCCCTTCCCACTGTGAAAGGTTTGCCAATTCGTGTACCGCTTTCCCCTCACTGGTATCTTTTCCCCTTCAGCACCTGTCTTCAGCATGGTTGCTTGCCTCCTTCATAGTGATATTGTTCCTACCCAACGCCCCCCCCATCCCTGAAGATGATACCAGCCTCACACACTTCTGTCCTCACAGCACCTCAGTACAACACTACGCTAGTAGATGAAACTTGCTTTTTCTTGTCCTCTTCTCAGCCTCTGATGCTGCAGAGAGGACACCCAGCTGTGTGAGCTGTCCTGGGGAACCCAGCACCCACTTTTGGCTGCCCATGAGAACTGAGGCATTCCCAGAACTCAGCACCTTGCTGTCAGCAGTGCCTCTCCCTGGAGGTGGTGTAACATCTCACTTCATCTTGCCTGACCATGCTCGGAAGGACCCAGAGTACACAGGAAGCAATCCTTTTCATTTCTAAAATTCTGCCATTCAGATAAGAAGCCATTCATAAAAAGAAAGAACATACCCCAAATTAGCCAACCTCATTTTTACCCCCAAGAATAATCTGGATATCTCTCCACAGAATCTGTTACTTGCCATTTGCATTTGCTTTTCATCTTCTTGATCTTTCAAGGAGCACAGCTGAAGCAGAGCAGCGAGAGGCTATGGAGAGGGTCTTCCTGACCCCCTCTGAACCAAAGCAACTCTGGATTGCACTGCAGTATTGCAATGTGAAGGCTGTTCTGAGGAAGGTGAAGGCACGGCAGCCCACCAGAATTGTTCCTGTCATATGGAGACAAAAGTTTCATCCCCTCTCTTAACCAAAAATTTACAGATTTGCATACTTAAACTTGACCAGTTCAGTCCTGGTTTCAGCATCTGTTCAGAAATGTGCTATGCTAGTTTTCTGCAGCTCTAATGAAAGGTCAATCTTCTTCTGTGTGTTTTTAACTCAGTGACAGATCTTCTTGGTATAAGCGTGACCAAGACAAAGTGCAGCATCCTCACTGCTGTACAAATACATGGTGAGAAGCAGTTCCTGCCAGAATAGGTGGACAGGCTTTTTTAATAACAGAAGTGTTGCTGTCATGGTCTTGCAGATAGGGCATGAGGCAAACAGAGAATATCCTTTGCCAAACTTCAGGAAGGAAATTGTCAATGGAATTCGTAAGAGAACTCAACTCTTCCATGACATCCTGAACTGGGTGGCATTGTTACACCTGCTGGGATATTTCTCCCTAATTTGAGGCAAGCAAAGGTGACAATATTTGGAATTAAATGTTGTGTAGATCAGCAGTGCATGACCTTTTGCGTTTTTGAAAAATAAGTATGGATTGGCAAACAACAAGAGAAATACTTAGAAGGTTTATTCTACCTAAACTTCAAGACATTTTAGTATTAATGGTTGGTATGATCATTTCCAGCAACTGATCTTTGGGAAAGACCAATTCTTAGAACAATTCCATTCATTATTTCAGCCCACTTCACTTGAAGCTCCAATTTCCAAATGAAAATTGAGGGAGGGAAAACACACATTAAAAGAAAAAATAAAGAGAAGGATTCCAACTGATTTTTATTTGAGCATCTTATATTGATTTTCCTCCTTTATAATTATGCAAAATAGAGTGCATCTTTTCTTAATTAAATGGGTAATGACTAGTTTGGTAGCCAGCGGAGCAGTGCCTTCGGAGGAAAGATAGTATTTGAAAGCAGAGGTTACGCACAGAGCCTTCTCAAACAGATCTTTGTGCCAAAGGCTTTGTTTTGATACTAGAAACATTTCCACTACAGCAGCCTCTGATGGCAGTCATGTGCAGGATTAGGAACTGACTCCATTCAAATAACAGACAGCTGTTTGGAGTGAAAACTCGTCTCTGTCAATTTGCACTCAAAGAAGGCAGAAGCAAAGGAAAAAAAAAAAGACCCTGGGCCTGGGAATCATTGTAGCTTAATCCCTCTTTTGGCAGGAGATAAAACTAGGGCTTTCCAATGCTCTATAATTTCTTGCATTGACCTGGAAAGAGATTTCTCTATTCACTGGGCTGTAAACCTCCTTTTTTATATTTACTACATGATGTACAAGAACTGAATCTCCAGCAGAGAAAACATGCCGTGTTGGACTAGGAGCCTGGGAAGAAACTTAGTCTCAGGTTAAATAACTTAGTACAGCAGGGACACACAGTAGCTGTTAAAACCACTTATGGATTGTTCTTTTAAATTCCAGCAGAAGGTTTTCTCATTTTCTGCAGAATTGGCTGAGATTTCCAGAAGTGGCTAATGATTTATGGTGGTCTGCTTTTTCGATGCCAAATTTCAACCCTGGAGGAGGGCCTGATTTTTGAGACCAGGTGCACAGCTCTTACAAAAAGTCAAATTTCTTCTGTGCATATCAAGTCCCCAGTATTTCTACTCATATTTCTACTCTCTGATTTCCAAAAAAATAAAAGAAAGGGCATTGGAAAAGCAGGGGAGAACCTCTGGTCATGCTCTGCTAAGGCCAACTTCAGACACAGCTAATGGGTGCACTGCGCTGCTCCCATACAGCACACAGGTATTTCTGGTTAGCTTGGTGCTTCCTGCCAGCACCATAAACAGGCTCTTGAAAAAGCTGTTTCTGTTGTCTCTTCACAGGAAAATCTGGCTGTGACAAGGGGCACCCCTAAATACAACAGAACAAGAGGCAAAGCTGTGACCAAGATTCAGGGCTTTGTGCACCTGGAGTCATCCCTTTTTCCTACTGCTACTCTGCAGAACTGCATTTTAAAATCCAAGAGAATAGCATTTAATCCACTAGAAAATGGATTTCATCAGGAAATGAAACATCTCCTCTGGGGCTACTTGGAAAAGCTCTGATGGAAGTCTTTCCTCTCAGAGATCTGAGTGTCATCTGAACTGAAAAGTTTTGCAAAATTGTATGAAAAAGAGAGGAAAAGCTCTGGTAGTGTCAAAATGTGCTACTTCAATGTTTTGAAGTTAAATTTGCTTTGACTTTTCTTTCAGGTGTAACTTTGGACTTAAATTTTCTCTTTCCTGTGCATGGCTGGTGGATGTTGCACAGTGCCCTCCAACCCCTTCAACTCACATCCAGACCCTGTAGAAACATGCAGAATCTGAAAGGAAAAAGCATCCATTTCCTTGAAACAAACCATTTGGAATTGCACAGGTAATAATTTTTATCTGTCTGTCTAGCTTTCTGTCTATCTATCTGTCTTTTATTTATTTGAATAAGGTGGGGAGAGTTTCCCTTATGGAAGATTTAAGAGAAGGCTGGATTTCATACCCATGTGAAATGAAGCCAGTTTATGAAATCCTGAACCTCTCCATGAAACAGCACTTCTACACCTGGGGGCCGCAGGAGTCCATGTGGAGGGTGTACCAGCAGCCTGGCCACGGCCAGGAGAAACATCCTCTGTCAACAAGATGCAAAGAGAAAAAGTGGGAAGGAAGTGGATGGCGAAGCGATTTTGCATAACGCTTTCCCTGCTTTGTTTGGATTGGAAACCTCTCTCCCCATGTTCCAGCAGACGGCCTTCGGATGGCTTGGATAATGTGCCCAGTTCATTCTTGTATAGAGCCGAAGCCGGGACTGTTTGCTATGGTGCCAGGACGCTCAGCAACCTACAGGAAAGAAGGTCTTGTTCTTAAAAAAAAAAAAAGCCAACCCCCTGCCTTGAGCTTGGGAGCGAGGAGACATGGATCCTATCCCAAGCCCTGTGCTCGTTCTGGGTGGCCTTGGACAAGTCACATTGCTGACTGTGTTCAGCTCTCAAAAAGGAGGATGAAGCGTGGCAGGGGGGCATCACTCCCTACTCACAGTGATAGCAGAAGGAGCGCTGCATACCAGGAGCTGCCGGCAAACCCCCTGAAGGATGAAATGGGCTTTGTAACTTTGCTTCAGCTGCATCAACATCAGTATCTTTGTGTATATCTGCACTGCCCCAGGAGGGAGGTCCCAAGAGGATAGCCTAATCTGCCAGGATGCCGCTGGGAAGCTGCCACACAAGCAAGCTATTGCCTCAGGGCAGGCTTGGGAGTAGTGTGCACCAAAGGCAGGAGCTTGGTGTGGCACAATGGCACAAAGATTGAGGTTTTCTCTTGCCCCATCTGAATTTGCCAGTACCCACTGCAACAGATTGCATGCTGTATCATCTAGATTGCTCACACTGACGACTAAAATTACTGATCATCTGGCTGCAGTTAAAGCCTATGGCAAGGTCTTCTTGATAGCAACCTCTGTATGGAAACCGGTATCACAAAAATGGCAATTGGAAGAGTTCCAGGCTCAGTTATGGAATCTGGACTGTAACTGTAATGCTAACATTTTCTCTGTTGATGTTAACCCTGTAACAACTGCATAAACAAATTGTCAAGCCCCTGAGTGTTTGCCAAAGCAACTCTCCTTTCATGAAGCTCAAAATAGAATGATAGATTGACATGAATCTCCTCAGAGGTTGATTAACAATGACCAATCTGATACCCTGCTAATTTGGACTTTCCTCCAAAATGTGGAATGCCCCTTTGGCAAGCACAACCCACAATGAAAACATGAAAACCTTCCCTTTCGTTCCTTCGGCAAAGACTGAGAAGTTTTCTTTCAGTCGTCCCTCTCCAGTTAGAAACTTCTCTACCACCTCTACGGGCTTTGGCCCGCTCAGTGTTTCAGTCACTTTGTAAATGATCAGGAATTTCCCACACTTACCGAAGCAGTATCCACCTGCGAGATGAGGCTTGTTAGAACAGCTCTTTTCTTCTTTTGGGTCCTGAGCACTTCAAAACTTAATCTGGGAATTTTCTGTTTCTTTCCAACTGTAGAAGCCAGTCTAATATGTG
The DNA here is from genome assembly GCF_964106895.1 of Numenius arquata. Classification (NCBI taxonomy): domain Eukaryota; kingdom Metazoa; phylum Chordata; class Aves; order Charadriiformes; family Scolopacidae; genus Numenius; species Numenius arquata. The sequence continues at coordinate 53,561,926 of NC_133580.1, forward strand.
ACCTCTTGCTACCACCCTGCCTTTGCTGCCATCCACCTCCACGAGAGACCACCTCTCCTGCAACATGGATACCTGTACCTCCATTCTTCTGGGAACTCACTGAATTTCGGTGATTATTGGAAAGATGTCGATGCTTTCACTTCTCTGAAGCAGAAAAGTGTTAGACCTCTTATAGAGATAGTACAAAGGACTCACAAGAGCAGCTGAATTCCATATTTTTTTTAAACACTGAAGTTCCATAGTTTTAGAGTCTTGATAAACTCATTACGGTGCCAAAAGGGGAAACACATGTAGTTTCCATGCCTGCAAGTAAATATTAAAGATAGCTGGATGCTTCGAATAACATGATAACATGTTCATATTCTTTACTTGCATTAAGGATATTGTGGATATTTTTACCTTGGAAAATGTGTCTTATTAAAAAATAATTTTTTTTTAACAATAACACTTTTAACACAAAGTTTCAATTGAAATTAAAATTTTCAATTAAACAGTTTTGTTGTATCAGTCTAGGGAATATTAGCATTTAAAATTAAATAATTATTTTTTATTTATGTAATATTCCTCTCCCTTTCCTTACCACTGAAGAGAATATTAAAAATGAGGGTTTTTCTTCCTTCACAAATCTTTCTTCTTTTTAGTCTGTGATTTTTGAAATGATCTTTACATTGGAAAGATATAGACAAAACTGTATGTGACTTCCACTCTGTAAATTCTGTAATATCAAGGAAGCTTTGAATATTGACAGCATGTTCATTTACTGTTTTGCCTTTTTGTAATTTTTACCAAAGTAAAGGTATTTTTAAGAAAAGTGATCAGCATTGTTGTATCCACTGCTGCATTGGGGCGGTGGTGGAGGCAGGTGATTTGACTCAGGGGTTTGTCTCTTCTGTACTTGTGCCAGGTCCTTTCCATTATTTTACTTGCTAAATGCTTGCACTGGACAGCCTGTACCTGCAAGAAATTATGCCATCAACATTTAATTTTGAGAGGAAGTCTAATCCAGCCAGGGGAGAAGTCAGGCCCACCCTCAGTATACATTGGCTGTATAAATTGAACTGAGAAGATGCTGTCTTCAAAGAACTGTTTATTTACAGGGAACTTTTCTAATCCATATAGTGGAGATCAAAACCTCACTGCAGACTCTTCAAAACCATGAGACACAACAGAACTTACCCTCCTGTTAGATTTTGGAACATCATCTTGGAACAACATGAAGGAGCAACATTTTTGCAATTTTTTCATCCTCCCTGATCCTAGCAGCCACAGAGACCCCAGCAGTATGAGGGAGATATTATGAAGATGTGTACATCATATATCCACCTGGAGAAGGAAGAGATGCCTCGTACGGCTGCTTGTTCCCTGCATTAGGCTGCTCTTGGACTTAACCTCCCATTGCTCCCGCAGACACAGCTCTTCCACATCTGGAAGTGAAAGCCCAGAACAACTCAGTTTTGCATGTAACGAAGCTGCCAATATGTACACAGCTCAATCAGCACAGCCTTGTGAGTCATCAGACTCCACGGGGAATGGTGTCAACAGATGAAAAGCTACAGGCTTGGTCTGCAGATCTTCTTCATGTGCCTGCTGCCTTTGAAAGCTTGTGCTCAAGTTAAGGCTTGAAGTTCTAGGGCTGGGTGGCTCCAGCCAATTGTCACCATGCTGTCTTTTGACTCTGAACTCAACCATTAGGCAGCCTGTCCCTTCAGCTAATGCATCAGGACATCCTTGAATTTTCTTGGTTATCTCTGGCATGTTCCTTTCCCCTGCATTCAGATCACATGTACAGGGGCTCGGCCATGTAAATTGCTAGAGTCACTTTGACATCTCACACTTAACATCACTGCAACACATTGGAAATGTTCCCATGGTTTCATTTAGCCTTTAAACTAGATAAGACTGAAAATGTGCATAACACCAGATCTTCCTCTAGCACAGAAAAGCACCACTCCTCTGTGAGGCTGTAATTATGAATAGGACTACTTTGTGCATTCTACGCTCAGGTCATTTGAGTGAGGACTTTTCAGCAGCCTTTCATAACTAGTAGTTTTCCTTTTGCACTATGCTGTTGGTTTCAGCAGGATGACACAGGATAACTGGTATTGCACTGGGATGGTGTTTGTTGAGCTGAATGCTGTTATCTCTATGCTTCAGTTTCCATACGGCCAAAACCAAGGGTAGTGTTGCTTTCCAGCTCTGTGAGATCCTTTGAACTCTACTGCCAAAAAGAGCTAGATAATGGTGGATAGCATGATAACAATGAGCCTTGCTGCTCAAGCACATCCCTGGGGTAAGACAAATAAAAACAAACAAATCACCTATTAATACATTTCTTACATTGGAGAAAAGCCATGTTCTGGCACCCCCAAGCAGACCACCTGATTGCTGAGCAGCTGGCACCTGCATACTCTCCATGGGAGAGGCAGCTGGGAAGAAGTACAGTTTATCTGTCTGCTAGCCCATGGCTCGGTGGGGCACCAGCACTGGTGCTGCTGCCTCATGGACAGAGCAATTCTGATACAGAGAGATCTGTGCTAAGGTCGGAAGATGCATGGAGCCACCTTGCTGGTGCTCATCATCAGACACAAACTGTAGACCCAAATTCATGTTCAACTCCCCTGTGAACACAGTATGTTTTGAGCAGCTAAGGTTGGAGGTATATGGCAGGAATTAGCTAGAGCCGAAGTCCCCTGGAGCACAGCAACAGGACACCTCCCTGTCTTGTGCACCCTTGCTCAGTGCTGCGACTGAGGTATTCTGTCCTGCCAGGAAACATGCTGGAAGAGAAAGGGGTAAACAAGCATAGACTCAAACCCAAAGTTTCAAATGTCTAAAACTGTGAGATGAACCCCTGAGCACTGGCTGGAATGTGAAAAGAAGAGCCTGGTGACTTAGTTATTTCTCTCTCACACTTATCTATGGACTTAGTGCTTTTCTTTCAAAGATTCAGTATACAGCTGATATAATGAAATACAGTATATATTTATTTTCCTTTTGCCATTTTTTTTTCCCATTTAACAAGCCAGTTGAGAATCAGAGGGAAGAGATCAACAAAAATAAACTAAAACCAAAGTAAAATTTGTTTTATTCCTATCAACAATCTGATACAATCTTAAATTTGAGAACCCAAGCAAATCTTAGTTCATTTACCCACTGAGTTAATAATTACAGTTCCTAAATAATAAGACATTCTGTAGCCCAAAGTGCTCATTCTAAGTATATATTTATATTAGCAGTTAAGTATACTTTTCATGGGCAATTAAGACATTATTCACTCCTAGCTATTCAGAGACATCTCAGAAGGCAATGGGAGGAGAAGGAATTGTAAAGTCATGAGGATAGTAACAGCCAAAGACCCTTTCCTCTTCTTCTGATATTGATTTCCAGAATATAAACAGAGGCACAGAATGCTGGATCTTGGTAATATACCTATTTTAAATGCCAGTTGTTGAGTAAATAGACCTCTGTGGGGATATGTTTGTTTGAAAAGGCCTTTGGGATTAGAGAATATTAGCCCAGCATTCAGCCTGAGACCTATTTTGTCAGGCGTCTTTGTTACTTTGTCAGCTTTCTAAAGCCCTTTATGATAGGTCTCAGCCCTGGTGATATTTATTCAAGCAAACTTAAGAATAAGAGTTAAGATGCAGCTGTTCCAACACTGTGGACATCTTTGGGTCTCAGTGTGCTTCAGCTCGACCCTGAAGTGTGGGACATCTCAGCAGATTAACAAAGTATTCACACTCAGGCCTTCAGTATGCCACTTCACCATTTTCCACCATCAATATGTTTTACTAATTAATTCTGGCACTGCATCATTTTGCTCAGACACATGAACTACTGTGTTATTTACTTTCCACCAGTTCACACATAAAGCCCTAATTTTGAACAGGGCTAATCCTAGTGTTTGCTTGCAGCCCTGCATTCTGCCCTTCTTCTGAGGAATAGAGCGGTTTATATTTTTGTATTTGCAGCCAAAGAAAATAAAACTGTTCTCCACCAGACAGGGCATCCTCTAGCTCCTTGATTCTCAACTTTGTCATATGGAAAGAACATTCCCAGACTGGACTGCTCTTCCCCTGCTTGCTATCAAACCAGGCTAGTGAAGCCACTTTTATTAACAGTATAACCCAGGCAGCTCTGGGTTTTTGCCATGGCTCACATTAAGCGTTGACTTCACCAGCTAACCTGAATCAAAATGCATATACTCACTGATTTCATCCTGAGTCGGCTAATTCAGACCATAAGAGAGGTGATGTAAAATCCTAACATAAATGGGGTTGTGTGTTAACCGAGAGCTAGTTGTCACCAAAAAAGCTCTTTTGTTCAGCTTGAGTATTTCATCACACCCTTGAAATATAGAAAAGGTTGGCTTTTATTTGTCATTTTGATGTGCTTATTGTTTCCAGTATTGTAAAAGCAAAATATATAATTAAAAACTTCAGTAAGCCCAACTGGATGACAGTAGGTCTTCTCCAGGTAGTGTACCTACTCTTTCATATATTACACATTAGATAAATGAAATAGCAAAAATACAAAATCAATTTTCATAACAAAGATCATTATCTAAGCTTTACTGCTATGCTGTGTCACGCAGTGACTGAAAACCACAGGAGCACAGCAGGCATGGGCAGCCAGAGTAACCTTAGAGGGGAAAGCCAGAAAACAAGGAGTCCTGTAACAACCCGTTTTGCAATCCCACACATTGTTCCTGTCCACCTCTCTCCCTGTTTAATAGACAAAGGGAAAAAGGAAACTTAAAATTCCCCAGAGACTACATTCTCTCAAGGGTAGCAGTCTACTGAGGCCACAAATACCACTGCAGCCAGCACTGTGGTCACAGTGAAATCACGTGTCTATTGACACAGGCTTGGGAGACACCACTGCAGAAATAAGCAAGCCAGACATGTCTCTTAACTTCTGGGACTTGATGTGAGGCTGACTTAATGTTCCTGGACTGTGACAAGTGTGAGGCATTATAAAAGACTGTATCTTCACTGGGAAAATTTTTAGGGCGTGTGAAAAATAAAAGGCCTAAGCCTGAACAAATGATACTTAATTGTGGAGAAACGGGTAGCTTCGGATGGTAATTCACTTAGTCCTAAAAAAGGGATGTAAAATATGCTAGATTAGATCAAAATCATATATCTAACTTTAGGTATCTAGGACTATGTGAGATGCATCTCAGCTTAAGCATCTAAATAACTTTAAAACTCTCATTATCCTGTGCCCCACCTGTGTAACAGGAGGCTCATGATATTTCCCCGTGTGTATGTCTCACGGGTGCATTCAGTAAATGAGTACTTGGAAAGTGCTTTGAACTCCCTCTGCAGAAGGAACTACCTTCCCCAAGTGTTATCATGAATATCCAGTCTCCTGCCCTGTATTTGGAGAGTGTGGTGTTTCATTTCAAGAGCAAACCCACAGCTGCAGCGTTGTTTGTTTCCACAGGTGGATTTGAAGCAGATGCCATCTTAATCACTGAACCTGACCATAAGAAACCATGGGCCCCTATTCCAAAGGCAAGATCTTCCACAAACACAGGGCTTGCTCCAGGATGGCGTTTCTCTGAGCAGAACACAGATGGATTGTAGGAACAGACAGAAACCCACTGTTAGCGAAGCCGAAGAGAAAAACCTGGGCAGAATCCAGAACTTAACTCAGGTAAATAAAATGGTACATTTCTATGAAAACCTTCATGAATAAGCAAAGATTTTTAAAATAAACCCTTTCTGGAAGTTGCAACATACAGTATTCTCTTCCAAGAATGGTACTATAAGATACTAGCATTACAACTTTGGTATTTTCTCATTAAGTAACTGAACAGAACTAATAGAGTTGGAACCCAAAGAAGCCTGGAGCTGGAATACTGCTTACAGTCTATTCTGCTCTGAGTGCTAGCGAAGCATAGATGAGGGTTCATCCCCCTAACTCAAGTTTCCTTAAAAATCAGGTATCGATTCCCAGCTGGTTCCTTCAGCTCCCTTTGCAGGCTTGGCAAGAGGCGGAAGGTGCTCTGCCATGTGAGGTACCTCTTTTTGGGGAGCTCATCTCTTCCCATCGGCAATGCAGGGAGCCCAGCCCCAACTGCCCACTGAATCTCTAGGTAGCAAAACTTTGGGAATTCCACCCAGACTGCGCCCTCCCCAGCTCTGGGGCCAATGCTCTACTCCTTCGTTCAAGAAAAACATATGTAAGTAGTTGTTCAACATGAGCACATACCTGAAATTCAGTGGAAATTAGGTGGATGAGGAAGTGTGTTGCTAAAATGCATAGTGCATGAATATGCAGGGAAGGGGAGGGTGGAAAAACAGTCTTTTACATTCATTTAAAAAATGAATGTAAAAAATGAATTTCGACTTGACCACAGTCACTCTCTGTGAATATTCAACAGCTGAACTCTGTGAGCATGAAAGTTTGTTGACAGCAAACGTTCAGCTATTTTGTGAAAGCAAATTTGGAAGTTTAAAATGTGGGTTGTGTTCGAAATCCATGTTACTTTCAGCGACCAGTGCTGTGTGCTGCTTCATCTATGTACAGGACCGAGCGCCCTGGCAATGCTGCCAGAATGAAGGAACAATAATTCTTTCATGAGATCACTGAGTAAATATAAGTATCATATTCATGGACTATTCATATAGCAAAAAATAACAATAATTCAGGCTCAGATCATCTCTAATATAATTACAGCACTGCGCCTCCCAGCCACTGCCTGTTAATTCTGGTCACGTTGACTATTTACGTGCAGAATTTTTTACTGGTGTCTCCATAAAAGAGAGAATCCTCTCCTTGTGGGAGATATATCCCACAAATATCCTTGTGCATACAAATAAATCTAACTCTTAGAATCTAAATGTGTCTGTCAGTAAATTATTAAGTTCAACATCCTCATTATTTTGTGCTACACATGACTTCCTGAAAGCAGATCTCTATAGATCTCAACGGGCCAAATCTGTCTCAACAGCATACCTCAAATGTTGATAAAGGATTTTTCCATATTGTTAAACTGGTTTTGATCCACATAGAGGTGTCTGCACTAATACAGTAATAATCCCAGGCTTTCTCTGTGGTTAATAAAAACAGTGCAGTGCAGAGGATGGATCTGATATTGGAAGATGACTCTCTCTATCTCTTCTTGAATTACAGAGGGTCCATGTGGGGCAACCGAACTCCTAATCACTCTACCAGGCACTTCAGTAAGACATATAAAGCAATTTGAGACTTTCCTCATAAAGTCATCAACTTCATGTTCCAGAACAAGCAAAAAAAATTCATTTATCTGCACGTATTTCCCCAGTTCCTGCCTAGCCCAAAATGACTGACTTGCAGAGGGCAAGCCAGAGCATGTGGCTGCATTCAAGAGCACTCGGTGCTGCTAAGTGAATGCAAAACCTGGGCTCAGGTAGCTCAGAGCTTTTGCTTACTTTTTTTTTGGTGAGTTTCAGTATCCCCCCTGCCCCCTATTCTTTGCACCATATGGTGCAAAATGTGAGGGATTTATTCTCACAAGCAACACAAGTACAGCATTTTTGAGTGCTGCTTTGCTTCTCAGTAGCCCTTGGCAGAGCAGAGGTAGTCTGGGGAAGGGGATGCTCGTTTCTGACAATCCCCAGCATCCAACGGCAGCTCCCAGCATGAGATGCTGCCATCCCGGATTTCTCTCTGGCTTCTGGGCCTGGGGCTTTTACCCTGCATCTGGCAGGCTTTTTGATGATTTTTCTGGAGACAGTTAGTGTCCTTGACCCATCCCTCATCTCCAAGGATGGGAAGATAACACTTTGCCAGTAAGTTTTTCTCAGGGCTGTGGTTGCTGCCAGTCAAATTCCAGCTCCTGAGAAGGACCTTTGACAAGAAAGATTTCTGAATACACCCTGTAAAACTTAAGACCACTCACTCTCACGCTACTTATCTCAGTTGTCTGCCTGTGTGTTCTGGATTATTGCATCTTCTTCATCTCTTTCCTAGGACTGAAGCTTTTTGCTACTAACATAGTGCATAAAATACTCATTTCCTAAATGAGGCTGAGTGACTTTGATGTCATCCCAGAGTAACTTCACCAAAGTCAAGTCAGAGAAGTCATAAAGTTTAGACCAGGTGTGCAGGTGCTTTGAAATAGAGAAGGAAAATTTATTTCACAAACAATAACATTTTTGCCCTTTGTCCCCCCAGTTTGTTATTTTTTTTCAGCCCAACATTTATAAAGATTAGGTCAGGTCGATCCTAGACTGAATTTCAAAAACAATAAAACATCACTCTCAAAATTGCACCTAGAAATGACCAGACAGATGCCCCAGATAGATGCCCAAGGCTCCATACTTGGCAGGAAGGAAGCTATGGGTATAATGCACCCAAGAAAAATATTAAATAATTAGACATTAGGATATTGCTATGGCATGTCCACAGAGACTTATGTATCGCAACAGAAAATTCATCAACAAAATATGTAATGTATATGTTCATCTCAATTAGAAAATAAATCCTTATGGTTTTAAAAATCTTTGCTACATTCAGTCCTCTGTCACAACGTTATCTTTTCTCACGGAGATGCTGTAAGAAATGACTTAAAGTGCGACTTCACTCCACGTACAAAGGATCACTATGCAGAGCACTTGTGCCCTGCTGCAAACTTCCTCATCTGGGTGAATCTCTTGCCATCTGTGCTTTTACTGCAGAAAACAGTAAGTTAGTTCTCTTTTAAGCGGTACATATATTCACATAAAGCACAGTTACCCTGCATCCTGCCAAATCTCACGGTCCAGAAACATTCATATCTTTGCAAGTGGTCCAGTTAGCTGGAGCGGGCTAAGAGTGCTGATGTGGTCACTTACTGCAGCTCAGGTTCCAGACAGCAGTTCATTTAGCTGTGCTGTCCTCTTTGCTTGCAACTGTGTGAACACATTGTCAGAAACATTTCACTTCTGCACCTTATTTTGGGTGCCTTCCATGCACATTTTCTCTTGCACTGTACCCAGTTGTTATTAAAACTGCTTTGGTTGGAGCTGAACCCATTTAACTTGATCAGGTCAGATCAATAAATTATAGGGCTGTTTCTGACAGCTCAGAAGAACGCATGTGGGAAATGTTCTTTTTTGAAGCAATCGGTAGGAAGTATCCCAGACACACAGATGGAGACCATGTGTCCACTAAAATTCAATGGAGCTGGGGCTACGCACCCAGAACAAAACACTCAGCCCTTTAGTAGTAGAAGGCCTTTAAAAGAGCTTGGTGATGACACTCATGCAACCTAATATCTCCATTGATGATATACACTTATTTCAACCACCTAATGAAATTGGGTTGTTTTATTACTTTATTGCTTTCTTGAATTTAATAACATATGAAGCAAAAATAAAATGACTATTTTCTCCATGGTGGAGGCTCTGTTTTCAATTGGTATCTTATTTCATTCATTTTCTTTGTGTTTAAATGCTGTTCTACCCCCCTACGTTGGCAAAGTTTGAACAAATATACAACCCACAAAAACTTAGGAAAAGGGTTTCTGGTTTCCAGTCAAATCTTATTGAACCCAGTAAAAAGCCACCTTATGGAAAGATTCAGGAAATCTCTTAAGCATGGTCAAACGTTTGCCCTTTTTCAGAAAAGCCTTTAAGCATGTGCTTAGCTCCACTTCATTGGGAATTAAGCACATGCTAAAATTCTTTCCTGAGAGAAGCGCCCTTTGGTCCACCACCTACTTGCAGATGATTGGTGTCTTCATCACTCACCCACACACAACCAAGCTTCACTATGGCAGATCCAAACCGCTAATTGAGCAATGTTGGAGGGCTCAGTGAGGGGCCCGGTCATCTCATTTTTTAAAATTAAAACTCCGCAAGAACTGGGGGACTGCAGGTTTACTCATAAACCATGTGACAACTTACCACCAGCAAAAGAAAAAGGAAAGCCAAATATTTCCTTAAAATATTTAACATGGAGGGGGCAGTAGGAGATGTGGTAATAGATGTCTTTCCTGTTTGCCATCTTTGATGTTGATAAATGTGAAAACAACCATCCCCCAACGTAGGGTTTGCCACAGCCATGGACTTCTGCTATATCATTATAATGGGATAAATCCTTGCCATGTCCTATTGCACAGTGGAGGAGACCTGAGGAAACGTTCAGACCATTTGCTATTGTGCATCCTCAGTTGATTGAGGAGCTAACAGAGTGGTTAAGTCCAGGACAAGATAATCATTCAAAATATGTGCTCTCCTGAGCCGCCACACCTTGCCCCCTTTAACCTCTATTTTCAGAGCTACCTTCCCCTCTTCACTGCCTGCAGTACTTCAAATTGGTGCTTTGGGCCATTCTTGCACCCAAAGGGTCAAATCTGAAATGGACTACTCCTGGGTAAAATACTCATGTACCCAGCTATAGGGGAGATGCTGAGTTTCTCCAGCAAGCCAAGGCCTGGGTATTTTTCCCCACCTGCACACCTCAGGGGAGCAGTAAATCCATCATTAGTGCCATTGCACATATTTCATCAATAAAGTACTTAATGCACTGCAGCAGAAATGAGAATCTAATAGCGTTAAAATCAGTTTGTCACAGAAGGAGCTGGCAGGCTGCCCTGCTCACTGAAACAACAAATTGACATCAGTTACACTCACAATTGAATGAGTCCAGCAGCCAAGGGCTCCCAGAGGCCTGAGTAGAAGGCATAGCTGTGAAATGGCATGTGGAAGGTTATCAATTAATTTATCCTAGAAAAAGCACCAAAATAATCAACATCTTGTAACCTTTAGCAACATTTTGGAAAATGTCATTCTTGCCCACCCACAAGCTTTTTGGGGCTAAAGCGGGAGGCCAACTTATCCATGGTAGTTGGTGGCCCACAGGGTTCCTGACCTGCAGACAGGAAGCATTTATTTCTATGAAGTACACTGAATTAAATCCATATGGGAGAATTATCAAATCTCAATTCTTGGGTCCCTGTCCCAGGAGTCTCAAAATTAGGCAGGACACTACAGGTGACTGAGGTTAGCAAGTCCGCAATGGAGAGTAAAGACAAGGTTGGTAAAATAAGCATAATGAACAATAATCTCAGAGCTAGACCACTTGTATTGGATACTCACATGGATAGGAATGAAATTGTCCTTCCCAATATCTATGGTATTTCAGTTTGGAAAAATAATGGAGAGTGTCCTAGACCAAGAGCAGAATGTCCCAAGCGACTAAGTGATTTGTGAGTCCCTGGTTTTCACTTCTGTCACTCCACATCTCTGGCTTTTCAGTCTCCATGGGCAGAGCCTCACCTACTTCAGATGTAAGAATTGGGCACAGTCAAGGGTTTCCCTTTTTCTGAAGTCAAAAGAAAAGACATTTAATTAACATGGGCAAACCTGCAAACTCATACCCGTTCTTCCTATGGGATGTGATCTGTGCGCTTGCCACCCACTCTTTCCTTGTGGAAAGGAGACACTGAAGATCATGAAGATGAATGTGTTCTGCATATGATGGGTTTGAAATCCTTTTTAAGGTTTAGATATGCAACCCTGTCGATAGGCTCCAGCTGAGCCATGGTAATGGGTCATGTGTGCTTTCTAAGCCTGCTGCAGATGACAGCTAAAGTACACTGTTTTAAAACTCTTGCTGAGACTTAGGCTGATGTGTTTTACCTTCCCGTCACTGCAGGTTAACAACAGGGTTGTGGCTGTCTGCAGTGCCTCAGCTGACATGCTGTGACTTGGGAGCTGCAGCTGTGCTGTGGTTATTACTACTGGACACGGCTACTTGGGGCTTTCACCAGTATCTTAGTCAGAATTCTCTGGATCCTGACTTGGGGTACAATCACTGGCTCCTGGATACCAAAGAAGAAAGTACAGCACAGCTGAGAAGTTCTTTCAAGCACTCTGAGAGGCCAGCTTTGGGAACTTCAAGACCAGCATTTGAACTTTCCACGAGCTGCAAAGGAAACCTACAAAAACATCTGACATGATAAAGATGTTCCAATGGATACCAATAACCATGGGCTCAAGAGAGATGTAGGCTCCATGGTGCCTTATAATCTCTGCACACATGTACCCCTGCCCTGCCCTCTGCAACTACTTCACGTCCCATGTGCTACAAGCTCTCTCCACCTTGCTCCTAGGGTACAGCCACCTTATCACTTCTGTCCCTCAAGCTCCTTCTCTATACACTTCTTCTTTACAGGTGCCCAGCTACCCATTTTCTCTCAGAAATGGCCTATGATTATTCAGTAAAGCGTGCGTTGCCCATTTGTCTTTAGCTTTGAAGTCTGCTGCTTATGTCAGGTTCAAGGGAGGGCTGGTGCACCCAAACACTTGTTTAATTTTTCCACCTGCACCATATGGTCTAATAAAAACGAACACCTCATTCTGCTAATCTTGCCCTGTTGTCCTGTGGGTATTCACACTGAGGGAGCTGTTGTATCTAGCTGGATCAGAAAAAATGTGCACCCATAACAAGTAATGTTCTATCTTGGGCAGGTGTTACAGATTGGGTCTCTGTGACTTATTACCAAGCTCGTGCAGTAATTAAAAATTAATCCTTTAACATATGTATAAAATTTTCAAAATAAAGTGATTAGAGATGTCCTTGGCTGTTGAACAGCAAGATGGGGAAGGGCCTCACCAAGCCAGCTAGTCTTTACCTGGTTGTTCAGTATCAGTTAAAAGCAGGTCATTCCCCACAGGTTTGTCTGTCTTGTCCTTTAAGCCCTTTGGTGACAGAATATATGCAGCTTGCCCAAAAAACCCAGAATAGTGCATTTGTCCTTTTTCTTAGCAAGACTACTTTAACCTGAAAAGATATTGTGAATCTCCATTGGCCTAATTTAAATCCACAGTTTGTCATAGTCATCACTGCAATTGTGAACAAAGGATGTTTTTGACAGCACTCATTTCATGTATCCTTTTGCTCTTCTCTTTTGTAAGTTAAACAATCCCTTTTCTTGCATTTTTACTGGGAGACAAAGTATTACCCATTTGGGACCTGAACCCATGATTGCAGGTTGGGAGATCAGTATCTGTGCATGAGACCACTGGGATTCCTCCACACAATTTATGGCTCGGATTAGTAAAATCTGTTGAAGTTCTCTTTATGCTAAACTCTCTTCTATGGAAGCTACATTCTTGGGCAAATTTTTGTGTTTAGTAATTGAGGAAAAATCATGTCATCATCAGAGGGAGTCAGTTTGGTGCATCTTAGCAGAGACAGCAGATCACCACAGTATGTGATACGTGTGAATTTAATGCTGACAATATAAATAGGACACTGATAGGGATATCCTTCCTTTTAATGTCACATAAGTGAGAAAAGGTGATCTGCACATTTCTACAAACAGGCAATGCTGTCAGTTTCCTGATTCTGGCACCAACTCTGCATTTAAATTCCAACCATATTGTTACAGTCCATTAATTTTGGTAGACTGGAGCTGTTGCAGTGCCACACAGGGAAAATATGTAGCACAGATGTGTTTGCTGTTATGAATTTTTCTCTTTTTCTTTTTTTTTTTTTTTTTTTTGAGGAATAGCTGTAAAATAAAATAATAAAAACAGTCAAAACAATCCATACTTGGACTAAAATTAAATTCATCTCACTCTTTGGCTGGTTGCTGTAATGCTAAACTTGGGAACACTCTTGCCACCTATTTGCAATGTAATTAGAGTTCATTTGAAGTCTGATGGAATATCACTCTTACTCCAAAGAAAGTCAGTTGCAATAAATGACTTTCTTGGACCAAAGAAAAGCTATTCCAAAAATTAAATAGCAAAGGGCAACTACGCTGCAAGCATCTGAGAAGGGTCTAGCTTGCTCAGCTTTTTATGGATGGAATGAAACTGCCATTAAAAGCAGCTCTAGAGCATTCGCTCAGAGGAACTTGTCCTATAAAGTGTTCAGCTTGTTGCAGTTATTCTTTCTCTCTATGCCACTAATTTTGAACAGCAGGATAAAGGCAGTTGGAGGACACCACCACAGCAGGCACAGAAATAGTTGTTGTCAGAATAATTCCCTGCAATAGGAGGATGAGCTAAAAAGGCACAGGGCCAAACTTGGCTTGTATTAATGTCCCTGCTAGCACATGACTTACAGAAAAACACCAATGATGCTTGAGTGTGGTCCTTCTGTCACACAGTCGCTCCCTGTACACCAACAAACCCAACAAAAATGCTGTTTTCCAGGAATGACACTGCAAATAAGCCAGTCCCTGCCATCATTTTCCATTGGAATTTGTTGCATAAAGTAGGAAAATTGTGAATTCCTTTAGGTTCCTTCCAGATCTGGGGTGTCACTAGTGTTTTATGTGACTATAGTATATGTATGGTTTTTTGCCTGTTTTTGAACAAGAGAATAGGATCTAATGGAATGCCCTTTGCAAATTTATATTCACCTGTCCATCCAAAAACGTATTTTTATATCCCAAAAAGGTGAGTTAAATATCCCTCATAGACATACATGATATATTCTATATAGCTTAGAGATATCTACATGCTTACATCAAGCATATACCTATATATATATAACTGCCAGTTAGTATTAAGTTAGCATGGGAAACAGAAAGTAACTAGATTTTTATGCCAACTTTAATATGCTTACTTGACAGCTATACAAGTTTAATATAAAATATTGTATTAGACCCCACCACAGTTAGCAGGTATAAGTTTATTGTACCAAAATAAAGCTATATGCATTGTTCAGGTTCCCTGGTGTTCATGACTTCCTTTCCTACATGGTTTCATGCCTTTTTTTTGGGTGAAGCTTCATTCAATGCAGCTTGGCAAGCGCAGGCAGTCGTCATGGTTCCATTGACTTAACAGGGTGATGACAGTTTGGATCTGCAGGGATGCATCCCGGAAGAAACTTCTTTTGGAGTAAAGTGTTAGTATGGCCAGAGTTTATCAGGAAAACCTTCACAAGTAAATGTAGAACTTAACAAGATGTACGTATTGCATCGATTTTCCACTTCACTGAGTGAAGTGAGTGACTACACCAAATACAATTTCTTCTACAGTATCTGGAACATACTTAGCTATGTCATCAAAATTAATCTTTGAGAAAATGAAGACTTTACCATAGCTATTAGAAATGTAGCAATAAAGCTGAAAATCTTATGAGGTGGTGAAATAGTGGCTATAATTCTTTTTTATGAGAAGACAATATAGTGAAGACAGACCCATACTCTTCCTAGAGGTACACAGTGGGCAAGAGGCTGTGGAGACAATTCGCAAGACTAGAAATTCAAGGCTGATATTAGGAAAAATTTATTCCCAAGTAGGGTAGTCAGCCATTTGAGCAGTTTGTCCAGTGAGGTTCTGCAATACCCTTCCTTGGGGATATTCAAAACTCAACTGGAGTAGGTCCTGTGCAACTTGATCTAAGATACCTCTTCTTTGAGCAAGTGTTCAGACTACATGATTTTCAAAAGTCTCTTCCAACACACATTATTCTGCTTCCATGACTCTGTGGTAAGATTTACATAGTTCACAGGAGTAAAATAGCTTTGCTGTATTCCCAGTTCTTAGGCAGGCTTCTCCGACAGCGATGGGGAAGCCAGGAGAACTCTCTGCTTTAGTTTTTCTACCTGAAAATTTGAAAGTAAAATATTCATCTAAGCGTAGTGACATTTATTTAGTGTACATCATCACTGTCTGCCACATGCTTCAGGTCCTTAGAGGACTAATATCATACACATATTTAAACACATTATGAATAGCCATTACATGGTAAGAGCAACACTGGAACTTGTTTTTAGAAATAATACTCAGCTGTTGGCAATTGGTCCTGAAAACGTGCTTGTAAGTATTGTCTGGAGAGCTGGGACAAGCTATGGGTTGCCTGTGACTTGTCTGCAAAGTTTGTGTTATCCTGAAGAGGTGATTTTCATGCCTTCACATGCCGCATTACATCAGGCCTGCTTGAAATCTGCTCTGAAAAGTTTCAGGTGCCAAAAGAAGACAAGATCCTTCTTTAGACAAGTAATGGAGTTCCCATCATTTGAAATACATGACTGGCCTCTAAGGTAGCTCATTTTGTTTCTGGCCTTCGACTGAAGAGACACTTTAGAAATTGAACATCGATACGTGAGCAGCAATGAATCCCAAATGGGCAGCAGAGAGTGAATAAAGACTGAATTATGCAGTTACCCTGACTTGATTCTACAGGACAGGTATTTGCACAGACTTAAGTTCACCTCACTCCAGAAAAGACACAGAGAGCACTTGAGAGCTACTTAGATTCTTAAAATAGGACTTAAGGGCTGGTCCAACCAGCTGTACAGATGGGAATGCCACCTACAAAGAGCAGCATGGCCCAGACAAAGACCTGTTCATGGGAGAGCCCACAGATAATGAATAACAAGAGGTTTGAATGTAGCTGAAACATATAACTGACCAGAATAGGAAAGAGATGTTCATCACTCCAGCGGACTCTTTATCCATTATAAGTGTCTGTGTGGGTGGGTGGGTGCATACACATATATAGGAAGGAGAAAACACTTATAAAACATGCGTACACACACTAAATAATTATTGTGATTTTCTTAGCGTGCTTGGGAAGATTGAATGAAAAATAATGTAAGACTTGTTCTGTATTCAGCTATGGAGGACAAGAAGTGCTGCTGCTAATAAAGGCAGATTTGGCAGCCGCAGAGCCTTGGCAAGGGTACAGAGTTCCTTTGCGAGCTACTGAATAGCTCCAGCTGTGCAGAGCTTGAAATCTATCTTGAAAGCACTGAAAGACAGCTGTCCTGCTCCACTGCCCCACTTGCCTGGCTGAAAGAGGACGAGGGCGTTTTTAGTTGCAAGCTTATGCTGTACTTTGGGTTCTTCCCCTGCTTGTTCTCCCTTTTCCTGGTGCAATAACATAAAAGAAAGAACTGCTCCATGGGACAGCCAGCAGGTACGGTGTGACACATATCAGCCCAACACAGGATGAATCACATTGCAGACTTGATCAAGGTCCTGTGGTTGGCAAAGGGAGAGACTGCTGCCAGAGACATGCTTTGCATTACAGCAGGGTTTTGATGTTCACCCAGCTCGGTCAATTACATGGATTCTCTGTTGTTCTGCTCCACCACAGAGATAAGGTGAAACTTTTTTAGTACTGTGTTTGCATTTAAGTTAGGAAGGCAGGAAGAAAAGGAAGATGCACTACAATGCTTTGTCGCCCAGTGGAGGAAGATCTGCTACCTCCTGCAAAAATGTCAGCACATCTAGTAGGGAAGCAGTCCTAAAAGTGGCAGCTGTGTCCCCCACTATACCAGGAAAAGCCCAGGGCCATCCCTGCAATGTCTTTCAGAGTGTGCTCAGCTCTGCATGAAATGCAGTCAGCAGGATTAACCACATACATTAAATACAAACTCAGTTGCTTAGAGCCTAAATTAGAGCTTAACTCTTTCTCAGTCAAGTGGCAAATTTATTGGCCACCATATGTTTTTCATACTTACTGTTCAGCTTCTTCTGACCATCAGAGTGGGCAGAGCTCCTGCTTTCACGGCCCTCCCACCATACAGCCCCGCAGTGAAAAAAGCTGTTTGCCTCTGCTCTTTCCATTGGGACACTGTTGAGAAATCCTAGTGGTCTTCTTCCAGTTTCCAGACTCAAGCTTATTTACAGCCATTTCATAGTCTTTTCTTCTTGTGCCAATGTTGTTTCAAATAGCTCTTCTTCCTTCGGGTGTTTCCCTGAAGCATTTTGTCCAGGTGAGTGGATGTGTGGGCATGTGTGTATGTGCACACACACTGTGAAAACTCTGATTTACTTCTGTAAAGACCTCTCAGC
Organism: Numenius arquata; assembly: GCF_964106895.1. Taxonomy (NCBI): domain Eukaryota; kingdom Metazoa; phylum Chordata; class Aves; order Charadriiformes; family Scolopacidae; genus Numenius; species Numenius arquata. Next base: position 53,579,664 of record NC_133580.1, read on the forward strand.
CTTCACTTCCCTACACTAAACAAAGCTAACGAATGCTTGCTGAGTTAAACCTTTGCCTCCTAGTTTTGAAGTCAATGAAAAGTGGTCCTTAGGGGAAAACCATATTTTGGTGACTCAGTGCCTTAGATGATAGTACTTGTTAAAACACATGCAGCTATTTCACGGCAAGGAGTCACCACCTTGATGCTGAGAGCGAAGCATGACAATCTGGACAGTTCTAAAAGAGTGACAGGAGAGTCACTCTGGAATGACTACAGTGACTCAAATGCCTTGGGAAATTTTGGTCATGTTCATTACCACCTAGAAACTATTTTTCCAACAAAGAAAAAAATGTGTCAATGTCAACAAGACAAAAAAAAAGAAAGCTATTATTTTCCAAAAATACAGCAAAAGGATTTTTCTTTCTTTTTCTTCTTGCTCACTGAACCTCAGGATAAAGGCAAATGTGTTGTTGCAGTCAGAGACATCCTTTGAGGTGACCTGTAAGGTCAAAACTAGGGTTTGTTTTGGGGCAGCAGGTAGATAGAGGGGGCATGGGATAGGGGGGTGATGTGCACTAAGCTAAAAGTGGAGTTGCTGGAAGATAAAACAGGGAGTTGAAAGGAATCCTGGGGAATAGGCCAGTTTAATTAGAATTCTAGTGAGATTAGAAAAAAATGCGCTAACATGTTGTCCCTTAAGCATTGGGACTTAGGGAATATTTCTTGGGCTTCCCGTGGCTCCCTTCCATGTGGATTCTCTCATGTTGAATAACTATGCTGAGCTCACACGGTTACCTTTCCCACTAGCTTAGTCTCTGCCCTGTACCCCACTGCTAATTTTCCTGCATATTTTAAAACATAGTATTGTGATGTCTTTCCTTTTCCACCAACTGCACTGAAGTCAGCCAACAGCATCAATAATTATTAAATGGAGGGTAAATCTGACAGACAAACAAACAACTACAACACAGCTGTGTAATCCTCATTTCCTCAGGAAATGAACCAAATATTACAAACAGTGTCCAAACAGTATTAAAGTTATGTAATATTTTAATAAGAAGGATGTAGATGTTCCCCGTTGAGACCTTACTTGGCTTTTAGGCTGCCCTTTTTGTCTTTCTTTTACCTTCCTCTGAAGATTAAGAGCTTGATCACAGGTGGAGATGGAACACATAAATTGCCTGAAAGTGTCTATCTATACCAAACCACCTCTGAGGATCATATACACCTGGTTAAACTCACTGCCAGGTGCTAGGCCTGGGAGGAATTTCTTGCCTTCCTTTGCAGAGTGGAGGATTGTCCCCTTTTTAGCTTCATCATGTGTTTCCATTTAGGGAGTTCCCTGATATTGCTAGGGCTCTACGCACCTCTCCTGTTCCCCTGTGGTATGCCATTGCTCCAGAGACTTCAAGAAACTCCAATGCTGAAGCTCTGGCATACATATATATATGCACACACCCCCCATATGTATTGGTATGGGCCTTCTGTATATTGCAAGATCACGTGCAGCAGCAAGAAGGGGAAAATGGTGACTCAGCTGGTCCTTTCAGGGACAAAGTTCTTAGGAGTTTTGCTGAGGGATTTACAATGGTGCCCATGGCTTGTCTCTTTAGTCTTTAAACTGAATGATGACAAAGCATGGGCTCAAACTCCAGCAAGTGCTGGGGACCTTCCTCAGTTAGGAATTTAAATCAGGTGACTGAGTTTTGGAAAGAAGACATTTTAGCTCAGCAAATTAATTACAAGGAGACAATTTTTTTGTAACCTTATTAAATCAGCATCACATCTTTTGAGATGCATTTGGTTGTATGCTATTACTTACTAATATTTTTGTTAATAATTTACATTGCAGTTCTGGTCAAGAAGCTTGAGGTGTGTTCTGGAAATAAAGTAGGCCCTGCATTAAAAGCTTTATTCTGAAATAGATTAGGTGGAGAGGAAAACAACACAGCATATAAATATCTTGCTGGGATACAAATAGTGCTATTAGCACTGTCATATGTCATGGTTTAACCCCAGCCAGCAAATAGGACCACGCAGCCGCTCACTCCCCACCCCCCATAGAACAGGGAGAAAAGGAGGGGAAACTATAAAAAACCTTGTAGGTTGAGATTAAGACAGTTTAATAGAAGAGTAATGGAAGAAGAAAATAACAATAATAATGGTAAAAAAATATACAAAATAAAGTGATACAACATAAGTAGCTCTCACCACCTGATAATCAGTTGCCCAGCCCAACCCAAGCAGCAATAATGAATTCCTGTCCCCCAGCCAACCTCCATTTATATACTAAGAATGATGTATATGGTATGGAATATCCCTTTGGCCAGCTTGTCCTGTCTATGGTCCATCTCAGCTTCTATGGGAAGCTGAAAATGTCCTTGACTAATATAAGTGTTACTTAGGAACAACTGAAACAATGTGTTATCAACATTCTTCTCACACTAAATCCAAAGTACAGCAGCTAGCAGAACGAAAATTAACTTTATTCCAGCTGAAACCAGGACATCATTGTAGATGATGGGAGCTACAACAGCATCATCAAACACAGGTGATGCTTTCAATCCACTTGATGCTTTAGCAGGAACCAGACCAACACTAGATACTTTAGATCTTGCTGGATGGAGCACATGGGCCTATTTCTGCATAAGAAGTCCAACCTAATGGTAGGTACACCACTAACATGGGTGGGGGAATGTACATGACTTTATCTTCAGTTGCTGTATGGAGAGGTATGCCATTGATACAGCTGGACACTTCTAATTGCTTACATGTTTTATAGGGGCAGCTATGATGGTGACTACCATCTCTTTGGCTACGTAAAGGTTCTGGTGTCCTTGGCGGGCTACAGACAACTCATTTGCTGAGCAAAGTTATAATCTGCCTATTTTAGCACAAATGTGGCATTCAAACTTCTCAGCAAGTTATCTAAAACCTCTATTTTATGGTAATGCTTCACCATTCCAGTCCGTGGAAGCTGAAAACCAAAATTTTGTCACTAAGTACAACATTCATCAGACTTGCTGAAAGGTTAGAATAGCGTTTTCCAGCATCAAATGATGGGCAGCCAGCAAATATAGTGACTTGCTGAGCAGTCATAACTTTGAAATGAAATCAAGTTGGGCTGAGGGAGCTAGTATCTTAATCTGGGACACTCAGACCACATGTCCACCCTGCATAATAATGTGCCAGTGTGCACTCACAGCCTCTTCCTTTCCCCTAAAGAGTATAATACACATTGTAACTGTCCCTGCAGCATCCTTAAAACAAAGGCGAGAGGATCCAACTCCTCTGCTTTAGTTATCAGACTTTAAACTTGACCCTTCTCAATTCAGACGTGAACCAAGTTGCATATGGTGGCAGCACAGTTATCTTCTCTAGCGAATAGACATGCAGATGGTTCAGTGTTTAGAGGAAAGGGGGACTTTGGTACCTCAGGTAGTAGAGCAAAATTTGGTGGGATGCAGCTGGAATTGGTCTCCCTAAGACCCTCCAAAGCCAGTGGAGAAAAACTGGGTCCTCCAGAGGTCCCTTCAGGAGTGTAGCCTAAATTAGGTGCTCTGAAACACTCTCTGGAAGACCCTTTCCTCTCCAGTGGCTGTAGATGTAGTCTAAGGAGCTCATTTGGACACTCAAATTTAGAGGAGGAGAGCAGGTAGCATGAGCATCCCCCAGAGGAGGTAACCTGTAGTGTGTCCAAAGTCACAAGGTAGTTTGTGGCTGGGTCCCATGACAGCCTTGGTTCTCTCCCACAGTGTGCATATGTTACAGACAGCAGCCTGTGCAAAGGTCTGCTTGTGGAGACGACTGGACACTTAGTAGCGACAAACTGGAGAAATGAATAGCCTCCCCATAGAGATGAATGCCCTCCATTTAGGGAGAGGACAGTAAAAAGAGAACTTGCACCTCATTTATAAGCTCCAACAAGCATTTTTACTGTCAGAGTAAGTAAGATTAAGAAATTGTGGAGTGCAATTAAAGAAAAATTCCTTAACTCTTTAAATTCACCCATAGGTTATTCATCAGTTGTTTCTTCTTCAGGTCTCACATGCCTGAAACTTTACCTGTTTTTTTCCACGCCTCTATAAATTGGACTAATAAAAATACTTTCTTTTCCTATAAACCATGGCTTTCTTTTTCACTGAGGCAATCACAGCCACAACATTACTGATCCATCTGCATAACACCTCTGCTCAATAAAGTAACAAGTAATTGGGTTTTGGTCCTTTATGAAAGCTCTTTCCAGCCTCTGGATTTGTAATCCCCTTGACCACAAAGGAAGCGCTGGCAAGACCCAAACCCCACAACCTTGTAGACCCAAAGCAAGTCTTTGTCACTGTAATCACCTCTTTCATTATACAAGCAAACGATAAGGGACATACAGAGATATATGTGTCATCAGTACAGCTTAACTACATATAGGTGCAGAAACAAGCTCTAGCAAACTAGAGTTGGAAGGTATTAGCAAATGCCAGTGACTTGGCAGTCTTCATGCCCAGAATACTGGAGCTTCCTGAGTTAAACCAGTAGAAAATAAGTAATTCCACATCATTCAGCACAGACATGAAGCAAAAGTTAAGATCTAGTCCTGGAACTAACTTACTACAAAGACCCAAGGTTCTGGTAAGAATTGACTCACTTTGAAATTTAAAGAGGAAACAACCTTCTCAAGTTTGGAAGTTTCATGTCTCATGATTTGTATCTACACAACAGAGGGAATAGGTGGGGTTGTTTTTTGGTGGGGTTTTTTGTTGTGGTGTTTTGTTTTTTTTTATTGCCAGATCACAGTGATATTACCAAAGTCTTGATTTGTCTTGATAATTTTGGAGAATCCTAGAAATTCATTCTGGTTCAGAGCTCTTAGAACTTCACAAACAGCATGAACACACTGTTCCAGTCCTGAAAACCAAGACAAGCAGTGCCACTCAAAGCCTGAGAGATAGAAGAGACAAGGAATTACATACTGCATCAATATTCAGGCATGAAGATAACCAGACTATCTAGCACGTCTGTGGTGGAGCTTCTCTGGATGGACACACAACAGTCTGCTCCACTCTGCATCCCTGCACTCTTTGAAACTCCACAATTCTGAGCAGCTTTGCTGGCCTTTCCTTCTCTCAGTCTATCTGCTCTCTTTTCAGAGTGATGGGACCCAACCCAGGAAAAAAAAACAGTTTCTAGACAAGTGCTGCCATAACTATATAAATGGGAACTAAGGCAAAGACTGGCTGAAGGTGAGATCCAGACAGAATGCTGGGTCATCCCCAGCAGGCACAAGGCCATGTTCAGTGTGGCATGATTCTGTATTTTGGGGTCTCCACTGTTCTGCTTGCTTAGGTTTCTTTGTCAGGTGGGTTCACACTGTACTTATTTAGTGGAAATACAGGCAAGCTGGAAAATATGTCATGTTCTGAGATGGCAGCAATCTCTCTGTGCAGTCACTCCATAACCACCTCTTCCGCAATGCCAGAAAATTGTGACCTCATGACAAACTTTGTCAAGTATGCAGTCAGCCAGGAGCCAGTAATAGTAGTGGTATCTAAACCACCAAAAAAGAACAATTCAAGACAGGGAGAACTAATATTGCTTGAGAAGAACTCAAATTAAGCCAATTCATAAACCTAGACATTCTTATTAAACTGCCTAAACTAACACATCTTGCTATTTCTAGCATTCCAGTACAGTATATATATCCTAAACCACAAGGCATAAAGGATGGGGTTTCTAACCTCATTGGCAGCATGTTTTTTATAACACCATACAGTTCATAAAAAGCTTGGCATGCATTGCTGTATTCATTTATATCCATTAGAGAAGACCAGATGAGCTTGACAGTTTTATTTTCACTCAAAGATTTCTCGGTACTTCAGGCTATCCTGATGGCATCAGGCCCCAGTGACAACTGAAATATTGCTCACAAAGAGGAATCTGAAGGATCATTGACCAAATGGGCTGGAAACAATGGTGTAAAATTGCATGGAATTTGCATGGAAAGAATGTGCAAACTAAAGCTACAACTTATCTGTTGGCCCAGGGGGAGATAAAGGATGATGCTCTCACGTAATTTCAGCGGCCTTTGGATTAAGCTTTGAAAATAAGAGTCTTGATTGTCCTCCCAGGATCTCCAGTGAAACTTCTTCAAACCCCAGTGGCAGTCCTGGTTTGCACCCATGAAGCTGAGCATCAAATCCTCTTTGTTCTTTTCTTTCTGACTGAAGCCCCCCTCTGATAGGCTCCGAATAGAAACTGCATTAAGTAGTGGATGATTCAGTGCTGTGACTTTGTTGCTCTTACCTGTAATTTAATTCTGAGGCATTCAGAAATCTCTTAAGTGCCTCCTGATATGCTGGAATAGAGAAAAGAATGCAAAATCAACTGTATTAGTTACTGCAGTTTCCATGGGAGAAGAGTACTACGTTTCTGGGAAGAATATAGCCAGTTTCTATAGGGATGAATTAGATAAGTGACTGTAAAGACATTTTTAAACACACAAGATCTTGATGCTGTACTTCCTCTAGGTAATGCCTTGCATTTCTCCAGACGTTCCCACTGATTCCAGTGGGAGTCCGTGGAGCAGGGTCTCTTTAACGTAAATATCAGAACCTGGTAATTTAGGCTTAGTCTGGGGTTGTTAGGTCTGTTATTAAAATGAAGAAGACTCTTTATGCTAGACTGGGACCTTTATTATAGATAGAATTAAGCTTTCTTCTAATTTTAGTCTTCTGTTCTCCATTCTCATTCCAGCAGAACAGTGTTAAATAAATGAATTTTTCATGACAGAGCTGCTGATGAGCAGGCTCTTCAGTCAGTTTAGAAACAGAAAATAAATCAGATTCCGAGCTGATATAAAGGCATATAATTGAAAGTGGAGTCAATAGAGATATACCTATTTATGTTCACTGCAGTTCTGGCCAATGATTGTCATTGTTTTAGGGTAAGTGATTACCTGTGATAAAATGATGATGAACTATCTATCTGTCTACTGACTCCAGTGGTTTCTGTGTTCTGTTCTCTCTTTAAAAAGTAGACATTTCGGGTAGACTGTAATACTTTGGATATTATAGGACTGCTGCAATTGTGTTTGTAAGCGAATTCACAAGTTCATATAGTCCATTGCCAGGAAAGGATCAGTCCTACATAAAATAGGCCTAATATTTGTTTATCTAACCAGTTTTCAAAGGCTTTCGTTATTGCAGATTCCATAACAACATTAAGATGAGTATTAATAAGTCTAGTCACCTTGCAGAAGCGGAGCGAGGTAGGATTACGTCTTTAAAAATCATGCATCTTCCTGAGTTTTCGGCCACTCTTAAAGTTCTCATCAATTTGTGGGCTTCAATTTGGCTTTCCCAAAAGCATCATACATCATCAACCCATACTCATTATCTTGATAATTTTGCTATTGCTCTCCTAGAGGTTTTCTTCCATAGTCCTCCCACAAAACCACAGACAAATTCAAAGACCTTTTTTTGCCTTTGATCACACTATGTCAATTAGCAGGCAGGACAGGGTCTAAGATCTTTGTACCAATGAGTACACAATGTGTATGAAGTTCATGCCAAAGGGATTTACAGGTCCTGAAGTCTTAGAGGGCATGAACTCAGCCTACCTGTATGCTTTTATAAATTCTACCAACGTCTATATGCATCTGGATATTTTAAGGGAACTGTCTATCAGGAAGGGATATTTGACCTCAGCGGGCAATAGATTGAGAGAAAGAGGTAAACCTTTTTATTTATCACTCTGGCTCTGTTTTTCCGCTCCTTTATAAAATTTTTACACCCCAAGAAGCTTAGTCACCACAGGGGCCTGCTGAGCTACAGTGGCTGGAAATTACAGATATTCTAAAATGAAAGCAGCTTCAGGCATTCACAAACAAAACTAAACCAGGAGGTAACAACTGATTATACCAGCAAAACCAAGATTGATCCAGCATCTCTGTTGGTGCAAATTTTGGGCAGTCCCACCAACCTACAGGGTGCCCTGTGACTGTCAGCAGCTCAGGTCTAGCCAGGGCACGCTGAAACATTGGCAGAGAAGATTCAGTTTGCATCTCAGTGGCAGTGCTAGGCACTTCAGAAGATTAGCATCAAAGGCACATCTTCCCATGGTTTTCCTTTGAATTAAGAACTGTGATTGTTCTCTGTGTAATCCGTGTTTTTACAAAGCTGCCTCTCCCCAAACAGCCCTAAATATTTTGCAAGCCAAAGGCCTCATTCAGATCTGTCCTATATTGATATAAATGAAAATTACTGTGATGGTAGATCAGAATCAAGCCTTTTGTGTAAACAACATCCTTGAAACTCAGCCTTCTGTTGGGCAGAAATCAATCAGCATGCTTGTTTGGCCTTAATCCTGCTGTCATAAGCAATAAACTTATTGCAGTGGGAATTGAGAGTGTGCATCCAGTAATGACTACACATTTGATGCTCTAGGGTTGACTGAGCTGATGGGTAAAATTCCTCAGGACAGGAATGGCCTTTTAGAGGAGGTCAGAAATTGCAAATATCACAAACACAGTATAGCAAGAGGATGTCAAATCTAGGGTCTCCCCTCAATTTCAGTGCAAATGATCTTGTGAAGTCACACCTTGCTATAGAGGTAATCAAGCAATTTGATTTGCAGATCCCTATGCATTTTCTCACAGAGGTGTAGGTCCCAGTATCAAAAACTTACGTCTCCTAACAATAGACTTTCATTTTCACAGGTCTTTTTAGAGCAGCTCACAAGTCCAGAGGGTTGTATTGACTTGCAGTTTGAAAACCCTTGGCTTAAATCACCAGCCTGTAGCACAGCTGAGGCTTCTACTGCTGGGATGAAGAGCAGATAAATAACTTGTATGGGGAATGAACCATTACTAACCAACTGACATGGCTGCTATTGATCTGTCAAGCATTGGCTTTCAACAGTGCATGCATTCACCTCCATGTTTTCAGCATGCTGCCACTTTAAAAGCCATTTTGGGACAAGGACAGTCTTTCATTGAGTTTTCTCTTTAGATAACCTCAAATGAAAATAAAGCGGGTGGGGAGGCAATAGAAACAGGTAAAACCCTTCTTCCTCTCTCCTCACTTTTTTCACTCCACATAAGCCTTAAATTCCTCAGCACAAAACACTTCCCATGAGATATCCCAGAGCATCAAAAGTCTCATTTTAATTCATTGGCATTTCTCAGCTAAGGTAGAAGAAAGCAGGGTGCACATGCGTGTGTAGGGCAGTTTGAAAACAAAATAAATAACATGAGGCAACTCTGGAGAACAAAATAAATAACTAAACAAATAAATATTGACCTGGTTTTACTTTCAGGGTGGGACCATTGCCAAGGAGAGCAAGTTTGCTCACAGTTCTCTGTGAGGTCTTCCTGGATCTTGCACTACAGAAAGACAGCACATGGAAAGCATCGAGAGAAACAGGCTCCCACCCTGGGTCCACATTCTTCCTTCCCTGTAAACCCTTCAATTAAAATGCCCCTACCCTGGAAGCACAGCACTCATTTTGAGGTCCTCATGCAGAGCTCGGATCTCCCTTTGCCTTCTCCCCAAAAGGTTTACTTTAAATAAATAATGATGTGCTGTAAATAAATCCAGGATTGTTTTCCCTGGAAAGATTTCTGAGGAGCCTGGGCAAGAGCAGAATGAATGTGGAGGAGTGTTTCAAACCAGAAGGAAAAGATATGCAGAGTTTTAGTGAACTTGCACCACTAAATCAAAGGGACAGATCTAAAAAGCCCAGCAGGAGCGGTGCGTACAACAGCAAAAACTTTCCTTGTAGGTGTTATTCCCACCAGTTGCTTCATTAGTAGCCTCCCCTCCCGAAGCCTGAGTACGCCTTGCTACATGAGAATACACCCGGAGCTGTGGGGGCTTGTGTTTGCTTAATAGCATCGATTGTTTTTAATTATCTGGCTGCAGTTAGGCAGCTCTGCCTTAGTGTCAGACAGTCCCCGGAGAGGCAGGGCTGACGCCTCGTAGCCCAGTCAGCCGAAGCCGCAGTCCCCCGGTGCTGGTGGCAATGACACAGCTACCAGAGGAACTAATACCATGCAGCATCTGAAAGCAATAAAGCAAATGAAAACTGCGGGGAAGCATAAGCTGCAGGCGTCCGGGTGGGAGCAGCCAACGTGTTTGGGTATATGGGGAAAATTCATTAGCAGCCATTTTTATCCTGAAAGACATCCCAGTCTTGGAGATAAGGTTCCTGTTGAGATATTTCCTTGTCATTCATAGCTTTTGATCTCTTATTTTCATCTTCATTTCTATTCAATTGCTCTCAGATGCCAGATTCCTCTCTTCTCCCTGTTACCAAATGACTTTGCAGTAGCAAGCTTGTTGGAGACCCACAGTTTCTACTATAACAATGAAAATTCACAGCCACTCCAAATATCTCCATTCCTGTAGCAAAAAGACATGTATTTTCCTCCTACCAATGCACAGGCCTCCCCATGAGAAGTAGTTCTCAGTGCAGGCTGGCAGGACATAGACTTTCCACATCGTGGAAAGGTCCATCCTATGAGTGCAGCAGGACCGGTACCCATTCCCATGGTAAAACTACCTGAAAAACAGCCCCTGGCAATGTGCTTAAGCCCAGTTTGCTTAAACTTAACTCAGAAAAGTCTCTGTGGTTCATTTTAAGTACCATCATGCTTTTGCTTTCACTGACAGAGTACCCCACAAGCCTTCCTTGGGGTCTGTTTCACAGGAGAACTGCAACCTGTAAATATTTAATCCAAGTAGATACACAGACTTCTGAAATGCATGGGTATCAGAGCTCACAGCCCATTATTTCCAGAAAGTCCATCGAACAATGGCAAACAGATGGAACAACATCAACAAAAAAATCTGGAACACCCCTGAAAATTCACTTCTTGTGAGTGTAAATAAGATTGCAGCAAGCTATTGTTTGGATTTAGACCCAAATTAGCTTTGCATACTTTTGTAGCTCAAGTAAAGAGAATAAATACAGCTCGTCTTACCTGTCTGAACACAAAACTCCTTCAGATGGTTTGCCTGATGTACTGGTCAGGGAGGCATATCTGATGCTGTGCAGAATATAAACGCATTCCCCTTCAGCTTTTTGCAAGTTCCCCAAGCCTACCATCATCATAAGCTAAAGGCAAACTTCATTTCTGTTGTTAGGAAAAGGGCTGCTCTCTGACTTCATAGAAGTGGCTCCTCCAGCCCATTTACCTCAAGATCTCCCCTTGGAAGAGTGGCATTCGGGTGTCCTATTGCTTCTTGCCAATTGCTGCTGGGGTAGCCAGCCATCCTAACCATTGGTCTCCCTAATATTTGGCCAAAGATGTTAAAAGTAGATGTCTCATCTGCAATCCCACTGACACTTTGCTGCACTGAGCCTGAGATAGGTCAGGAATGGACTGGATGAGCCTAATCTGGGAGATGCTCAAAGGGAATTTGTATTCAAGGGAGTCTGAAGCCTTGGGAAGGGTACCAAACCCCTCTCTTTGGAGCAGGATTTAACACAGATTGAAAATTTTCCATGCACTTCAAGGTTTTCTGCTTCATTCCCAGAGATGCTTTGCAAGCATGTCAACCCTAATTAAATAATTCCAAATAATTACATTGTTTTTGAAAACTATCTGTCAAATATTTACATATATATATAATTTGTAACTTACAGGATCACAGTAATACATCAAGTTCCTGAAAGTCATTGAGTCCTGCATCAAATTGCCTTCAGCCTAAATTGTTTTATTCTGTTCAATTGGGTTATAAAACCTTGGCCACCTAGTGAATCTGGTAGTGGCTATAAATCTCTGCAGCTGGGAAACTGGAAGGCAGCCCTGCCTACCTTACAATGAGAAGAAACCCTGCTTCCCATTCCAATTCAGCAGTGCCTGCAGAGTATAAAGACCTTTCTGAGAAAAATCCTTCAAAAATAGTAATGAAGAACCAAGGGGAGCCCGGGGAAGAACATGTAATTATAGATGTTATTTGGAGGGCTCTGCTGTATTTTGAAGGACATTTTGAAAGCCACAGCAGTGATGGGATGAGATTTTTGCTCTGCGAGAGTTTGCAGGCATCCTGCTGCAAGGCATATTGACCAGACACATGCAGCACCGCCGTACCACTGCCGAGCTATATCTCTTTGTCATACCCACTTCTTGTAAGGCCCATAGAAACCAAGTGAGCTACAGTGAATGTTGCTGAACATCCATTTCCCAAGGGTATTGAAATAGGATTTTTTTTCTTTTTTGGTGAATGGCCAATGAATAAAACAATCCTGACGGAAGAAAACCAGCCAATTCCTGGCTTCTGTGTTAGGACTGAATAAAGAGGATCAGCTCACACAGTAGGCGAAAAGGATACAACCTACTTGTGATAAACTGGTTGCCTTTTATCCCATTTTCTATTAACTTCCATGTTTTCAGTTTTCCTTCCTTCAAAAAATTATTATAAAGCCTTGTATAACTCTGAGTTCAAACTAATGGCTCTGTAGCCACTCAGAACATCTTGTCCTTTCCCTGCTTTTCTTATTTAACCATGGAGCCCAAATCCTATTTTCCAGTTACATGAGCTACCCATGACTGAATGAATGCATCATTGCTACTGATCTAGCCAATTCACATCTTTCTTCTTCCAGAATTTGGGGACAGAGACTATCTGTCCTCAAGTCTCCCTTCCTCCTCCTATGCAGTCATTCCCATTTCTATAGCCTTATCCTCATTTGCTTTCACTTGCAAATTCACCCAAGTCCTCAATCAAAATGAAGGTGGTCCTGTCACTGGCAGTCGAGCCACTCTAATACTGGATGGCTGCAAGGGGAAGAACCTGCCTCTTTCCTCCTTCATCTCTCCAAGGTCCCACTCATCACTGGCATCAACTTGGGTACTTGTGGAGCAATTTCCTGAGCTGATTCAACCTGCTAAAATGGCAGAAAAACTAGCCACATGCTTTGCTGGTGTAGTTTACTGATGGGTTAATGAGCTGACATGGGGTGAGGCTGTGTGACCGTGGTGGGGAGATGGGAAAGCATAGCAGAGCCTCTGCTTGCTGGCAGGGATAAGTAATCTCTTAAGCCATCTCGCCCCATCTCACAGAACTGCACCCCGAGGCAAAGCATTTGTTCAGTATTGGTGCCATATTTTTAATCTCTTTGCTTTCACTGAGTTGTTCTCTCTAGTTCCTCTAGCTGAAAAGCCTTCTGGTTTTGATTTTAATTTCCTTTGCTAGGTTTAACTCAGCTTGACAGTTGGCGGTTCTCACAAAACCTCTATGCTTTCTGACCTCTAAGATGTGGCTTCTTCTGCTGGTCAGGTCTGTTTTTCAGCGCTTGTAACCTTTCACTCAGCCCGCTTCAAACATCCTGTTTGAAGTGGATCTCGCACTTGGTTCAGTCTGGAGCCTTCCTCTGTCCCTACCCTGAGCAGGGTACAAGAGCAAAGGGATTTTTCATCCTTGCCTGAAAAGTATTCTGCACATCCTCCACACAACAGTCCTAAAGCTCTTCAACCCCATTAGTTTAACAGCTAATTCCTCAAATTTATTTAAGTGTGCTGCTTTGAACTTAAGTTACAGATCCCTTTTTTAATACTTCCATTTTATTTACATTGATTCATCTCATGATCACAGATCCAAAGTCATTTTTTCTCTAGACATCTCACTGTCTTAAAAATCAAATCTAATATCTCATCATCTTGTATTGTAATGAATTTGTGAATGGATCAGCCCACACTCAGGACTGTGTGGGCCTTTCTTGGTAGCATTTTTTTTCCAGCACGTGTCCAGAATTAAAGTTTCTCATAATGATACAGTTCTCACTGGTATATAAATTGCTCCATACACACATGCACACACACACACACATCTATAAAATAAAGAAATCCTTAGCTTACAGTCTAGCCTGGGAACCTATAGGAGATTCCTAGCATGACTCAGTTTGAATGTCATTAGCCAGTTTACCCTAAATCACCCTATATCAATTTGACCTAAATGTATATTGCTCTGCCCATGCAGCCAGTTCATATTTCCCGGCAGTCTCTCCTGCCATTATCATACAGCACTACTTCTCCTGTCAATATTTGTTACTCTCTCTCCTGACCAGCACCTACCCCTCACTTCCTGTGTTCCAGATACAATGACTGTTCCACCATATTTCCATTATCCTTATAATATCCTCTCTTACATCCTGCATTGGTAGTTCAAGTTCCTCCATTTTATTGCCAATGCCTCTTTAATCAGCAGACAAATATTTCAATGCTTTTTACTGGCCAATATAATTTTTTCCACCTGCATTAGATAAACTCTACTTATTATCAAATTGCCTATTTGATTATTACTTGCAGCAATAATTTTTCCTTTCCACAGAATCCATTCTATTTTCCCACATCCCTGTACACTCCATTTTTTCCCTTATGCACTGAATCTCCTCTTTCTCTGTGCTGAATCCAGGTGTAAGGATTACATAGATTTCTCCCAAACTTGCTCCCTCATTTCTCTTTTTCAATTTTTCATGAGAGTTTCATACATGCTAGTTTCAATCCTACAATTTCACTCTCCTTACTGAGGTGAAATCAATCCACTGAATCTCTTTTTCATTAGTAATTCTGTCTCAAAAAAACTGTCTCAAAACCATCCTTCCTGATGAATAGTTGAGACACTTGTTGAACTCCATGTAATGACTTCACCTGCCCTTTCCAACAGCTGAAAGATTTGCCCATGACTCATTTCTTTGAATGTCTCTCTGAAGTGGGCATAACTATCCTTGATTCCCCCTCACGTTCTTTGGGGACTTGCTTTAGCTTCTAAATATACATTGGACTCCCCCCTCTCCTCTGGACCCTTTCCAATGACAGGTCACTCAGCTCTTCTTGGCAAGGACCCTCCCATCTCTTGCCTTTCTGGGTCTCCTGCCTGAAGGCAGGTGGAGGAGTGCATACTCATCTATCCTTTCTCCCCTGGGTTTCACCATCTTACCTCTTGCTGCCTCATGGGTCCTGGATAGCTCCATTTTATCTTCTTTTTTTTGTTGTTGTTGAATTACTTGTTCTTCTCTTTCCTGATGCTTTCTCCTCCCCTTTCTGCAATGCAGTGGACTTCTTCCTCAGCCCTGTTGCTCCTCTGCTAGGCTTTTCCTCTACCTTACTTCTTATACTTACTTTTAGAAGTCACTGCAATGAACCAGTAGTTTACCTTTCCAAGTGCCTTGTCCAGCACATGCCTGAAAAACCTGAGCTGTCCATGCAGGCTCCACACATCTCCAGAAAGCCTTCAGTTCCCCCATAGAACTCCACTATTGTCTCTAATGACACCTCTAGATTTCCTACCTCCTCTTCTTAGAGGAAGGCAAATACCATACATAAATGTCCCAATATTTCTGAACTAAGATACATCCAGCATTTTCTGCATTCACTGATCTCACCATGTCTTTGGGTCACTTCTATTTCTGCTTCATTGACCCATTATTAATGAAAAAGGGACAGACATGCTCTGCTTTCTATTAAAAATCCCTTGCTTATGGCTCCTACCATATGACAAAGGTACTGCAGGCCAAGTTAACCTGGCATTTTGTGTTTAATATGATGTCCCTCCTCCTGGGCTGATGTAATCAGTATGAAATATCCTATACCTTTATCTAGATCTGACAAAAAATACAGCTCAGGACCTACTAGGGGATGGTCTTCCATGCCTGCATGAGTAAGAAACCTTGCCCCACATTATGTAGATGGACAAGGAGCATGGAGAGCTTTACTTTCTTCCCCAACACATCTGCCATATGGGAATAACTGGCCAAGCTCACTTCCTCCTTCTGGTACTTGAGGGAACTGGGGATCACACTGTGGCTTTTGGAGTTAAAATCTGGTTTCATCTATGTAGTTTGAGTGGCAAATGGAGCCACAGTTACTGGGTTATTAGAAAATTTTCCTCTGAGCAGCAGAGATCTAGTCTCTAGATAGCCTAACCCTGGGTTTTGGATTCAGTATCTGTAGGGTGAGATACTGTGCAGAGTTTCTAATATTTAATAAGGGTTCTTCTCACTCTGCATCTTCTTCTGTTACTGCTGTCTCTTTCTTCTCCTCAAGCATCTGTTTTCCAAAAGCTTGGAGGCATTTAGTATCTCTGAGATCCTCAAAAGCTTAGTTAAAACTGGCTACATGACTGAATAGTTATAACAGCAAGTACACACACACATGCACACACACAGAGGCACATACAAATCCCAACTATGTTACAAAACCAGGCAAAAAAGTATTAATATGTATTCAAGCACTGACAGCAGGGCAATGTGTTATCTTTGCCAGTCTTATTTTCACTTGAATGGTTTTCCTTTTATCCCCTGTGGTGTTTAAGGTCTTCCAAAAGAAATACAAATGATCATTGGAAATGAATAGCTGGTTGTGCATGGGTGTTGGGAGAGTGCTGAAAATGGGCTTTCACTCTGCATTCAGTGAGAAAGTGAATCACTCACACAAAGCTAGAGCCTCGAATGCGAGGGGAGAGAATGAAAGCAGGATGTGATTCTCAGATGACATTTGGTGCTGTTTATCTAGTGGAACAGTGCATAGATTTGGTGTAGAGGAAACACAGCATCTCACTGCTGGGGAGCAATTGCATTCATTTTGAAGTGATCTATTAGCTCTCAGGTCCTTTAAGAAAATAGGGAATAACATGAAAAGAGGCAGAAAAGGGGAGGAAAAAGTAAAAAGAGCCCTAGGGCCAGCCTGAAGGCTCTGGGAAGCTGTGAAGAGGCAGAAGCCTGGGTTTAGCAGGCTGTTGTCTGCCCCAGCTAAGTCTGTAAAGATGATTTAATCTGTTCTTGAACTTTACATAAAATCCCAATCTTGCATAAAAGTAGAGTCCCAGAGCTAGAAATAAGGGATCCAGGAGCTAACGAGAGGCTCTGAGGCTGTATGGAGTTAAAACCTACCTCATTATTCCACTTAAAGCAAGGATGGGCTTAAAACACAGTCAGCTGTGTGGGCTGGGTATGTGCAAATTTAGCCTGTTTGAAAACTGAAAGTGAGTTCAAGTGCTGCAGAGCAGATGTGCTGGATGTAATCGCTTCCTTTCCTTCTACCCTTCCTCTGCCCAGCTTCCCTGCTTCATGCCCACACCTTGCTGGTGCCTCCAACATCCACCAGCTGGCCAAGAAGGGCCATATCCCCTCCATGTAACCCACTCATTGTTAATTGGGGGGCTAATACTTTGAGTATGTAAAGTCTGGTTGCTCTTGGGTTTAAACCCCAGCTGATGTAGATCAATGAAGCTTCATTGATTTCATTTCCAACAGCTCAGCCAAGCCAGTTCTAATAGATATGAACACCATTAGCTTCATTTAGCTCATCATTTCTTCTCAGAAACTACTCCCAGTGTTTCTGCATTGTGGGAACTTTGGAAGAGCAATGACTCAAAAGAGAGAGAAACCTGTCCTTAAGGCTAGATCTTTTAGCAGATGGGAAAAGGAACAAATCCTCTGTTTTAACAAGCAGACAGCTGAGGAGCTGTAGGAGGAGTCATGTCTACACTTGCTGATTTCCCTGCGCACTGTGCTGGGACAGGGGAGAAAAATGCTGTCTTGTTCAGAAAGAAAGCGCATAACTCTCAAAAATGACTTTATTAGCGTGTGATTGTCACTGATGTCTCCTTCCGGGCTATACAGGACTGCCCAGAAATGAGGTATTGCTGATTGGTGGTACTTCTTCTCCAGGGAAGCAGTGAGTCCTCACAGCCTGAGTTCCTATACATTTCTAAGGTGTGGACGCTCCTCTAAAAGGAAGCTGAGGAGTATAGAAAAGTGGAAGAAGGTGCATCTCCAAAGCTTGCTATCTGCCTGCTTAGATGAGGAAGTACGGAGGGAGACAGGCAACCCATAGCTTTCCCACTGCCAGCTCCAGGTGGGTTCCTGTCCCCTGTCCCTACCACACTGACCAGTGCCATCCATGGAGGCGAAACTTGTTTTTGCAAATCCGATTTTCTGATTTCAGTGCTGAGTTTATGCGACTTGCTGGGACCCCGCTGACAGGCAGGGTGCTGGGCTTGGGTATACCCTGGCAGGGTGTCCCCAGTGCCATCACCCTCACCCAGGGCTGGAGGCATGCCAGCGCACCCTCTCCGGGTCTGAATTTACTCTAGCAGTAACGAGCTGTCCCCGCCGGCTGCCCTGTCACAAAACAAGTCCATCCTCACTGAAAACAGCATACCCACAGAGAGTCTGGCTCCAGCACTCCTGTGAGCCCTGTTTCAATTAAGCACTTATTTTAATTTGTAGGAGATTTGCAGACTTTAATTACCATTGGAGTTTCATAGAGCATAATTACTATTTTTTCAGTTTCTTTTTCACTGGTGCAATGAATAGTCATCAGTAGTTTGTCAAAGCTACGTGCAGCATCAGCCTGGACAGTGAGAAAAAAAAAATATCCAGCAGCCTGCTTAAAATAGCAGTGATTTAAAATGACTGGCAAAGGTGCTTTTCCCGGGTCAGAGTGAGAACAAGCACAAAGGCATCTCACTTTTCCTCTTCTTTTTTTTTTTTTTTTTTTTTTTTCTAGTGGCAGTGTCTGGGTGGTGGCTCATTATCAATTGTAAATTACAGGGGGTGGAGAAAGGGACATGAATGACAAAGTTCAGAAACAGCATCTGCTGAAGAAAAACAAATGAGGTGGGGGGCAAAGCAGGAAAAAACAGATGAAACACTGTAATTGCTTGGCAACAAGTTGCTATTGTAATTTAGAAAATTGGAAGCATCCGTTCTCAAACAGTTCAAGCTTTATTTCGTTTCTTCTTTATTTTTGACTGCAGCCCTTGTTTTGCGATCAGCTGTGTCCTCCTGTAGGATTACTGGCTCTCCCTCACACAGAGCAGTAATGGACCCCTCGTGTTTGGTTATGGGCCATCGAAGAAAGCATTTTGCGATTGTTTCGCAGTGCAGTCATTTAACAAGATTAGAGATAATTTGCCCCTTGGAATGCAAAACTGTTTCTACAGGTGCTTAAGCTTCCTGGCTTTTGGATTAGAGGCCTCATTTTGTTTTGTGCCATTGCATTCAGTGAGGTCTCCAAGGACTGTAAATAAATGAACAGCTACCCTCCGCAGCTGTGAAACTAATTTTCCAGCCTGAGCTACAGGAGTTGCAGCTTACAAAGCTCAGTGGATGCAGATAAATATGTGCATGCTAATGTATTAAATGTGCTGATTAACTAATACTGACTGTGCCTGAATACAAGCCATTTGCCAACTGGGAGACTCTGGAGAAACCAGCCTGACCAGAGAGGGAGGAGGCTGCTGAAGGCAAGCAGGAGGTGCAGGGTCATCAAAGCTTCTAGGGGTGGTAATAGAGGTGATGGCCATTCTCCCTGATGTTGGCAGACTTCCTTCACACCTCCTTGCCTCCTACTCCCACAAGAGAGAGAATGAACCCCAAGCTTTGGCCACATCCAGGAAGATGGGAAGTTTAGTAGATGTCCACTGAGATGGGGACCCTCAAGGATGTAGGGATGCCATGGACTCCTTCCAAAGGAAAGGAGAGCCAATGCACATTCCCCCAGCAACTCCTGTGCACTGCATCCAGCTCTGGTCCTGCCAAATAGATGCGGTTTCTGGAGCAAGTCTCCAAGAAGGATCATGGATTCCTGGACGGAGCTGGCTTATGGTTTTCTTACTAGGTCTTGGGGGAAGCCTCATTTATTCAAATTCTCCCATTTTTTAATTTGTCCCTTCCTTTTTTTTTTAGTGTTTGCCTTCCTTCGTTGGGTGTAATTTGTTTATTTGAGCTGAGAGGGAAATGGTATTCATTATTTGAAAAGCTGTCTTTTTTTAATTTATTTTTTTTTAAATTCAGATATTGGATGAAATGACTTCTCTGCTCAGTCCTGCAGCAATTCTCATTTTGGAGACAGTCTGAGCAAGGCTAGCTGTGGCCTGAGACCCTTTCTGCTTTGGACATGCTTGCTGTCCCCTATCAGGCTGGCCTGGGTCTGGTTCCCTGAGAAGCTCAGGAGCACCATGACGCTATAATTCCCAGACCTAGGAGCTCCTAGGTGCCCACCACCCTACCAAACTAGCCACCAAAGACGCTAGGCAAGGCCTGAAACCTATCTGGCAAGTGCAGCTCCATGAATAGCATGCTCCGATGCTGGCAAAGCCCTCCTGAAACTCAGCCACCTCCACAGCGCACTTTAGTCTGTGTGAATCAGCAGCTTCAGGGGCAACAGATGTTTGTCATGATCAGCCTTGACTTCTCATTTGTGGAAGACTGGTGACAGTAAAAAACCTGCATGCAGTAGAGGACTTGCTTTCTGTAGCTCTCTGCTTGGTTGCAGCACTATGCACTGAAAGCACAGATCCCCTGGATCTGGGAGGGTGACAGGCTCTCATGTGGCAGATGCAGGTGGGCCACACAAAAAAAAAAGATCTCTCTTGCATTATTTCAGACTGTGGTTGTGCTCAGGTTACTGATGACAAGGAAGCAAGATCTGTTACCATTAAGGTTTGAAGCCTGTATCTGCCTAAACCAGACACAAAGCATAATAGAGTTAGGTTAAGTGTGTATGACTTCGGTGGCTTTCAAATCAAACTCAGGTAAAGGGTCTTCTTTTGACTAGGTAACTCCTGTCTATCTCTTAGAATGGTATTGACAGAAATGAACTCTAAAGTGTTAAAAGCAACACAGTTTTTAACCAGCAGCAAATTAAAGGTGGAATTCTCCATTCTACCATTTTAGCAAAGTGTTTCCGACATAAAATTGATGAGATGGGTGAAATACAGAAGAGATTTAGTGAACATTCCTTCATTCCTGCACTATTTAATTTCTCTTTAGACCTCCTGAGTCTGTGGATGCTAAGAGTTTGACAGGGAGAAAATACGATCAGTGGCTTGGGGACCAATCCAAGATTTAGAAGTTCATTGTTTAAGACCTTCTTGTGCCAAATGTCTTCTGGCTACTTTGAGCAAAATGCTCAAACATTTCAGAGCATTTAGGTGCCAAGGGGACAGAGGACTTGAACTACCAGGGTCTATAGACTTACTACTGAAACATTCAAAAATTAGGTGAGATTTTTCATACTGATTTTTACAGTCTTCAGATAGGTAAAAATGAAAAAGAAAGATTTTGTGAGGAGCCAAAGGTATGTTCAGCTGCAAGATGCTACCAAGAGAGACGGCTTTATTCAAGCCTCACCCTTGCTGGTTGTTCCCATCTGCCCCAAGCCATTTATTGGTGGTAAAGCTTTGGTAGGATTGGTATTTTTGGGGGGTAAATGTACAGTGAGGTCAAATGAGTGCGGGCAGCAAAGAGAAGCAGCAAGATTTAGCAAGTACAGGTGAACATGACCATTCCTTCTGGCACCAGGTAGTCCTATTAACTCAGCTCAATGGTGGCAAAGCTCGTAAAACTGTCTTTGGGTTTTTTTCCTCTTTTTTTTTAAAAATAAGGTTAGCTGACTTTCAAAATTATCTACCATTTTTAATGAATGTCGAACTCTTCTCAGAAATCTTCCTTTTTCTTTTTTCTTTTTGGCTTAAAACATTGTTCACCTCTACTTCAAGAGATTTAAGAGCACAGACAGCTTCAGCTAATCAGAAATGCATTTTTGGCAAACAAAATATTTACACAGAAAATTTTGCCTGGCTGTACTCGTAAGAGTTATTGAGAGATTTTCTCACAGTTCTTCGTCTAGTAAAATGGCAAAATAGAACGTCCTTATCTGACAGAGAGATTGCAAGAATAAATATGCTAAGAAATTTGACTCATACAGTAGGAGACAAAAAAAAAGACAGGTGCCATGAATTGTGTCCCTGAGGAAAAAATAATAATAAACAGTCTTAGAGCCTGGCAGGGTATCAGATGAAAAGAGGAAATTCCACGTAGTTCATCTGCTTCAGCCAGCTGAAGCCCTGGACTTACTAACAAGGGGTTTGGTACCTGACTTTTTACTGATGCTTCCAGACAACTTCACTTGTTAGAGCAGATTTTGCAGAGGAGGCATTTCTACAAAAGGAGTGACATTGAAATTTCCTACAAGCCACCAGGCAGTCACTTGACAAGCAGCAAAGTTCAAGCAGTGCCAAGGAAAAAAGAAGAAAAAGCAAAGGTAGTACTAGGAAACCTGTCCAGAAACCACAAGTCAAATAACCGGCCCTACTAACTAGACAGCCCCATGGAGAGCACATATACCTTCAGAGCAAGGTGATGCCAGCAGGGACTGGTCTGGAACAGACTTTCCAGATGGCTGCATATATTGCTCAAACTTCATGCAAATACTATTTGCATGGTTTTAACTGCTTGTGTACAGAAAATCCCAGTCATCACCCACATGAATGCTTATGGAAAGCAAGAAGAAAAATATGATTGGCAGCACACAAGTAAATATGTAGGTTTTATATGATGCATATAAATATCTGTGGTTATCTGATTGCAGGCATCTGCAATCTCTAGTCTGGGCAGAGCAAAGAGGACTGCCAGACAAATTGCAGCCCCAGTTCAGCACAGTGCAATGCTTAGAGGTGAGAATGTGCCTACAGATCCCCATCCCAGCCAGTCTCTGGGTATCCAGAGTACACCAGTAATGCCCAGTCACTATTCCAGACATTTATATTGCAATAAAACCTAAATGTTCCAACCAAGGTTCAGTCCCACTTTATTAGGCTCAACAGGCTGCCACCCCCACTCCCCAGTTCCTGAAATCCTGAAACAGGCAGATAAAATGTAAGAGAGCAAAGAGAGCAGAGAAACAAGGGCACGGGAAATCAGGGAAGTTTGCCCCCGGTAGGCATTGCTGTCTGCTGTTGGGAGCACTTTGCAAGCCCCATGACAGAAGGGGACCTGAAATGAAAAGGGAAGGGAATCCTAAAGGCTGCTCTCCTGAGAAGGACATATACTTCAGGTGGCTCATCTCTCCGGCAGGAATCCTACCTTTAATTCACTGGTGGGTCTGAGAGTCTTACAAAAGTTTAAAAGCAAATATGCGGTGTGGTACTGTATTTGCTCTTCGTCTGTCTTTACCAGAGAGGCAGGGGCTGCTTGCAGTACATGAACAAGACCTGTCTGTCCTCAGTGGACACACCCTGGGGCTCTTCTCATTGAGCTCTTGCCAAGTAAAGTTGCAGGTGAAGGTAGCTTGGCCAAGCCGAGCTCCACTGTTCCTAAATTCAGGCATGCAACAAGGTGTCTGTGTTAGGAGTATCTTTCCCCTGAACTCTCCACCCCCTCAGAGGGCAGGTGGGGTCACCCTGGTTTGGACTTGAGTTTCTCATTTCCCTACTGTTTGCACAGGAACCAAGGGAAGGCTTTTCATGTGTATTGGTGGGGTCCAGATTCGCTTGGCTAGCACTCACCGCCTTCCCTCTGAGCATCACAACCAAGGGGCTTCCTTCCTCTGAGCATCACAACCAAGTGTTTTAGGGCAGGTTATTTTTCCTGGGAGTTGTGTGCAGCCCCCATTGCCCAGAAGGCCTGAAGAGCATAAGTGAGCATTGTTTCCCCCTCATTGTTCCCTGGCTCTCCACTTTTCCCAACTCCTTCTTACCTCATCCTCCCCTTGCTGGCTAGAGAGCTGTAAGCCGCTGATTAGCACTTCATTTGACAAACAGGAAGTCGGGAAGAAAAGCATCATTTTCAGAATTAGAGCCTCGGAATGAATTGAAGAAAGAAAGGGGGAAGAAGGGAAAAAAAGAAAGCGAGCCCTGCACACTTTCCTAATTGCTCGTTAGAACCAATGGCCTTTGTGGTTCCTTCCCCCTGTGTCTTCTTTATAAAAGCGTTTGCACAAGACATTGCTATTGTCTGCCAGACAGCCTCAGGGTAGGACAAAATGAACTAATTGATTTGCAGTTATGTTGCGGTGAATAGTGCCAAACATCCATCTGCGGATTCCTTGTGAGGAGTGATTAATAATTTGTACTCCTGGGCCTAGAAGCCTGAATACCCTTTTTTTATGTAAAACTGAAGCGTTTCATTCTCTCAGCATCACAGATATCTCGTCTACATTGTGGGTTACAAGGACGAGGTCAGGAGCAGCTTGCTAGCGTCGCCGCATAGGCGGTTGTCTTCGTATGGGTAAAACCCAGCACGGTGGTGGGATTAACGGGAATTTGTAAAGCTGACACACGGTACCGTACAGCACGCCTGCTACGGACATTCCAGCGCAGATGTTCCCGGAGATGGAGGATTTTGCATGTGTTTTCAAAGGGAGCACTGGGAGACTTAAAATTTATTTCAAACACAGAACCAAAATCTAGACTGAGACAGTTCGAGGAATTAGGACTTGGATTCAAATTTCAGAGGTTTTGTGAACACCATTTCTATAACCACCGGAGGGAAAACCTTAGCGCCAAACACACGTAAGCACAGAGGAGTTTAAAAGGTCAGTCCAAAAATTTCACTCAAATACCACCTACGTGTTGAAAGATACAGGCAAAATACCTTAAACTGTCTATTAACAGGGGAGCCTGCAAGACCTCTCCACAGGAGTTTCTGCTCGGGGACTTGCTTTACCAGGATGTCCTTCCTGTAAGAGCTGCACACTTAAATGATTTAAATGGTGGGGCTGAGGCTGTAGGCACATTGCCTCTGTCTGAGCTCAGTCAGCTGTGACCGCCTGTGATCCCCACTCCCAGCCAGATCTCATGAACTTTTGTGGCTGTGTCCCCAACTCCACCACCCATTCTTGGTCCTTTCCACCTCCACCTGGAATGAAAAGCTCGTAGCTGCTCTCCAAGTCATTTCCTGCTTCCTAATGAAATCTATTGGCCTCCTGGGGGAAAAAAAACATTGACTCAGCCAACTCTTAATGAAGTCATCTGTTTTCATGGTGTTGTTCGTGCCCTCTACTTTCCCAGCTCATTAAAAAAATTAACAACCGTTGGATGCATCCAAAGATCCAGAGATGAGCTCTACCTGGTCAGAGTAAATCACTTTGGTTGGAAAAACATTTTCCTTTCCCTTGTGACCCATTTTTATGTCTTCCTACATTACCTACATTCTATCCCATGCCTTGAGCATTTTGTCTGGGTGCATTGACATTGATCAACAGATGTCTGTGAAGCTTTACGTTGTTGTTCACTTGCTCCCTGTCTGGTTTGGACTGCTCCACCCAGATCTCTCTGAAATCAAACCAAGGCATAGTTCTGGGAATGGCTCTCTGATCTGATTCCTCAGATTTGGCTCTCTTTGTTCTCTGCATTCCTGCAAACCTACCTCAGCAGGCTTTGCACCTTCGAAAGTTCCCTGCCGCTCCACTGTGTATTCACCACCAATCCCATTTATGTCCCACGCCATAAGAACCACCCTGGTTGGCTGCCCATGCTGCTAGGTCTCAGGGTCAAGGACTGACTGCTGTCATTTGTGAGAAGTGCGGACACATTTTATGTGCCTGAGACAGATAGACCTAAGGTGCAAGGTAGATTTGTCTGATTATGCCACACCTAAGTCTGTTTTCCTTTTTGGAAGGCCAGGATGAAGCCTTTACAAGTACTTATCTCCCTGCGATAACCAGAAGGGCATAAGTGGACAAAGGTTTTTTAAAAGAGTGCACCAACCCAAAACACTTCCATGGTAAAACAGGCCAAGAACATTTAATTGTTCAATTTTATCAGACTCCAACAGTTAGCCTGGTGATGCCTGGTTGTTTTCCTCTGTGGATGGGTAAGAGCTGCTAGGGAAATTAGCTCTTCTGAGTGCTACAACGCAGTGTATTAGGTAAAAGTAATTACTGTAAGTGCTTTGCAAGAATATCTTTGGGTAATGTGTTTGATATAGTTCTGAAAATTATTGTGTGAGGAAATAATGAGCTAGGAGAAAAGAAAGTGCCGATTTCAGAGAATTTTCCTTATAACCTTTTGGGGGTGATAGGCTCTGGCCACTCATTAAATACATTGGGAAAGCTTTATAAATGTATGGTGCTGTAAGTGGAGTGAGATTAGATTGGATGGAGCTTTAAATGAAAAAAGTATCCATTTAGAAGAGCATTAGCAATTCAAGATTGATGGTCCCAGGGACTTTTGCAGTCCGAGGGAAAGAGCAAGTCTATGGGTATGTTGTCGTATTCTTTCTTTTCTTTTTCATTCTGGACAGCTGGGGCTAATTTAGCACACTGCAACACAGTGACCTGAGCATAAACAGATGGAGTAGACAGGTTTGGATGCTCTATGGCAACATATTGCTTGTAATCCATGGCCTCGAACAACACTGTAAGACCTTCTTGTTCCATCTCTGAGTTTCTGAGGGTAATAACAGATGATCAGTATGTCCATGCTCCTGAGTTGGCTCGTGAAGCTCATTGCTACAGTAGATTACTGAGGCCAAGAGTATAGTCCCATTCAGAAAAATCAGTAGGAATATAACAGAAAGCATCATTATGACATTCATTTGCACAAATCCATACAGCACCCACATCGTGAATACTGTAAGCAGTTTGGGTCTGTCCACCTCAGAAAGGGCATATCAGAAGTATAGACAAAGATGGCCAGAGGTAGAGAATGGCTTTTCTTCAGGGGTTAAGGTCACAAAACTGCCTCTCAGGTTTGCTCAGGTCAGAATGAGCTAATCTTTGCCCCACATGTGGTTCAGTTGTGGAATCCCTTGCTGCAGGAGTGGTGGGTGCAGAAAGTGAGTTTAAAAAGCATTTAGATACAGTGAAAAAAAAATCACTGGGGACTACTCAAGACGAACATACCACTATTAAATAAAAAGCTCCCGAAGTCCCAAGTCCCAGACCGCTGGAGTGGGGGGAGGATTGTCTGAGTTAGCATCACTGCATGTTATCCTGAAGTTTTGCTCTTTCCTATGCACTGTCTTCAGCAGCTGACCAACAGTGGGTCTGTGGCAGATGCAGAACTAAAATCCCTGTCTCCTGAGTCCTTTCCCTGGTGATTCTGTGCAGGTGACAAACTGAGCCTGTGAAATTTACTTTTGCCCCAAGCAGGGACACAAAGTCAAAAATCTGGGCTTTGTTTAGTGAGACAAAAGACACTGAAAAATGCTCAGCTTCATCTTTTTCTGTGTAATTGCAACATCTGACAGGCAGGTAAAATTATCAAACCAAAATGAGAGGTGTAGCACTTGTCAAAGCAAAAAGGCAGCCTCGGCAATAATGCACCCATATTGTAGAGTGGCCAGGTATCCCACCGCTCTGCCCAGACTTTGTGGGAGGAGGAGAAGGTCCAGGGACCCAACCTATCCAACCCATGGGGCTGTTCCCTGTCTCACAGCAGTGCCCAGGTTCTGCACCAAAAGGGATGCAAAAGAAGGAGATGTGGGACCGGGTGGGATGCCCACTGGCAGCAACCAGCTGCAAAAACCCTCCCATTTCTCCCAGCCTTCCCATGCAAGAAGTGGCACCAGGGAGAGAGAAGAAACGTGACCCTCTCTCCCCCGAAAGCCCCGGCGTCTCCGGCCACTTCAGACAGAGCCATTGAGTGGGGCGGAGAGGCCGCGCATTGTGCCCCGTTCCAGAGGGCTGCCTCCTCTCCATTTGTTTACCACACATCCTGTCTTCCTTTCTGTTTGCTTCACACATCATCGCCTTCATTAATCGTCCTCCCCACTCCCCATTTGGGCCTTTGGATTTTCGGCTTGCCATGGGTAATTCTAATTACCTCAGGCATAAAAAAAATAAAATAAAATAGGAGCTTAAGTAGGTGCACTTCATTCTTCAACTGCCTTTTACAAGCAGTTCAGTGCTGGCTACCAAGGGAATCTGATTAAACTAATTACCCTGATTGGCTTGTTTAATCAACTGCTTGGTTTAATTGGGCCTCGCTAATGCGGAGTGGTGGAGTCCGTGGTGCGTAATGTGAGAACCAGGAGACCCGTAACACCGGCGGTGACACCACTACAGAAACCAGCCCGCATTCCCAGCCTAACGGGGGGATTTTAATAAATGCAGACCTCAGCTGAGAGCCCAACTGTATTCTCAAGAGCCTGAATGGGCTGGAGGTTTTAGTGATAATTAAAATTGCTAGAAAAAAAATAAAAAAGAAAAAAAGCCCAACCCTTTCTCATTAAAGGACTTGTCCTTTCCCCCTCCCCCTCCCGGCTGTGGCCTCCAAACTCGAAGCAATATCGGGAATCCTGTCTGCCTCTTTCAAACAACACTTCAATTCATCAGGGCAAAGAATCCCTCCTCCTTCATCTCCCCCCATCCCTGACATTTTTTACTCCCTTTTAGAGTATGCACAGCCCAAAGTAAATACACAGACAACAGGGTTACAAATTACCTTGCACTAGGTAAATCCACTCTGAGTACCTGGGGAGGTTTGCAGAATACAAACGGCTTCTGTGTAAGCATCCTGGGAATAATGGGGATTCCTTTAGCTCTAATTACTAGAACAATAATAACCTGGAGAGTGTCGCCTTGCCTCATCCTGTCTGAGCTCTGACTCCCCACTCCCTTCCTTGCCCTCCTCTTGCTCTCGCAGCAGGGAGGGATGAGGACGAAAGCCGAACACACGCCTGGTTTAGCAAAGCTCCACTCATCTGGGGCCAATATGTTTTATGGTGACATGCAGAGTGAATTTGTTACTCACTGAGGATTTTCTTAAGGCCAACGATAGACTGGCAGGCCGGTGGGCACTGGCATGAGCACCAAACCCCTGGAGTTAGCGTTATATTCCAGCACAGGGATCCCCATGCCATAACGCATGCCACTTGGGCACACATAAATTTCATGCTCAGTTGTCATAAATCTCTATTTCTCACCTGTAAAATGGAGAAAATTGCAGCAAAATACTGTGGGGTTGAAAAAGTGTGGGACTTCAGTAAGGATCTGGTAGACACAGCCACATTAGCAATGCTGGAGCTCTCCTAGCACAATTTTTGGAGGTTATCTTACCAGCTTAAAAACTGTAGGTCAAACTAGCTGGCAAAATCCAGCATTTATTTTGAATTGTCCACAAAGTTAACTCTCTTCTTCACTGCAGAAATGGGCAGTGAGCTAAGATGAAATACATTTTCCAGGGAAACCTGTTTAGCTTTACCTATCTCAGGTTCTTCAGACTCTTCACACTCCACCCTGGGACAACATGAGACACCACCAGTGTCTCCCAGGTGACTCTTCATGATATCTGCACCCACCTACCCACACACAGGACTGTGCCCTGCGCCAGGGTTCATTGCCTCCTGGCACGTATTTGTAAAGTGAGTAGGACTAAGCTACAGAAAGGAGCTTCTACCACATTTTTCTGCTGTCTCCTGCCATCCAAGCACAGGGGCTTCTGAGACATCACAGCCCAAGGGGATAGCATTGTAGGGGTGTTGTTCTTTCTTCTGTCTGTTCACCCTCAAAATTGCCTGTCTACATCCAGTGGAGCCAATATAACTAAAAGTGGTCCAATTGTACAGTTAATTTAACTACTTTGACTCCAGTTGAGGGATGTATATAGCTGCCTTGTCAAGGTGGGAATTAATTGGGTCAACGGGCATCTGAGATTAGATTCCCAGGAAGAAAACAAACACTTAAAGCAGACCTTAGACAGAATATCTGATTAAATTTCAGCTGCTTGAGTCCTTTAACAGACTGAACCATGAAAGAGGGATTTGTCACACCTAACTTTCACCATGGAAAATATAAATGTGTATACATGATGTAACAGCTCTAAACTGCCTTTGTACTTGATGCAGAGAAATGGGCATTTACGTCTGTTTCAGGTATCCACTTCACCTTGCCCTAGAAATACCTTTTCCTTCTGCTTTGGGTGTGAAAGGAACTGCAGGTGAGCTTGGAGCTACACGGTGGCCAAATGACTCCTGTTTTGGCTGCTGGGAGGAGAACTCTAGGGAAGACACCAGAGCTCCCTGCAGACCCCAACCTATGCTCATGAGGGTATTGGGGACCTGACATCTCACCAGCCTTGCATCCTCCCCCTGAAAACCAGCAGAACAAACCTGTCCTGCCTCCCACCATGCTCACTGCCATATCTGTGAGCTCTGTCTACACATTGGCCCAACCTTCCTGCTTGTGATGGGCAAGGGACTACCTGCAGGCATGAGCAGATGCACAAATAGGGTCTTATTTATGACCACAAAATCAGGGGAAGAAAAGACAGTCCCTCCAGAAATGGTTGGGTGAACTCCTGTGGTAGCCCACATACACCCTGGTTGCTGCCACCTCACATCTGAGCACCACACACAGTGGGGTCCTTCACCCCACACGCTCCCCAATTGTCACATCTTTTTTCTGAGTGAAACACTATAATGATCTGCAGATTAGTAAAAGATATGTTTGAATATGTAAAAATTCAAATGTGTGGGGGTTTTTTGTGAATCATACATTGTGGAAATTTCCTTTGCATTGTCTCACCCATAATCCACAGCAAACGAACACTGCGGTTCATAAATCCAACACTAATTACTCTGGAGAAGTCTCTCCTTTTAATTTTGTGGTTTGCTCTGGGCTGAAAAATGTCCATATAAGTGAGGAGGTGAAAGCATTTTAAAACCGCAGGTAGCGCCAACGTTGAGCTGGAAAGGAAATAAAAATTTTTTTTCATGGACTGGGTATGTTTTATATCCCAGCTGACCGTGTTGAAAAGGTCATGAGGCTCTACCCAGCTGGGGTTATCACATTGATCATCCAAAAAGTACCAGTTGCAGGATGCCTAACCTAAACTAACAGTAAAAATCATTACCATTTTTACAAGGGACATCATGGCATTTTTTACTAGAATATACCCAGTCAGATCCGAGACAAAGGAATAAAAAAGCAATAACCATTTGCTAATATTTCTGCTCTTGTAGGGTCATTTGGGATAGTGCTGTGGTGATCTCCCACCCCATCCTTCTACCCAGCAGCATCCATCTAGGACACCTAATGAATGATTGTTAAACATAACTTTTCCCAGCAAGACAAAATCTAACTCATGACCTACTGACACTTATTCATTATTTAGCCTTCTTCTAAGAGACAGGCTGTTTAGGAAAACTATTGACTGGCTACATGGTCTGTACAGCCATCCCTTAATTACAAGACAGTCCCTATTAGTAACTGTGTGATACTAAAAGGCTGCCAAGCAGATGTTCTGTATAGGGTATCACGGCCACTTAGTGCTTTGCTGAGATCATATGGTGCCGTGGGACCTGTTGGAGAGCCCGTGGAGCTGAAGGAGACGTCCTGGTTGGCCCTCAACATAGCTGAAACAGGGCCATATTTCACCAATAGCAGTTTCTCCTGCAGCCATCCCTCCTGTTGTGTAAAGATTTCATCTAACACCTATGAAGACCAATGGAAAATAATTCACTGCCTCTCACTTTTGGCAAGGCATTATTTGAAAGTATTTTGAGACATATAGTCTTATGAAATTCTCCACATTCACAGCCCCTGACACCGTCCTTTGTTCAGATGCACTGGGTTTATCAGAGACGTCCCTTTCTCACAGGTAATGCCCCACTCCCAGTTAAACATGCCACCGGTGTACAGGGGTGTGTGATGCTGCTCCCCTGTTGTTTGGAGACAAGGCCATAAAGGTTAAACTGAAAGATTCATCAAAAGCCAATCATTCCACCTAGCTGTTTTTTCCTGATGAATGAATGACATCGCAGAGAGAATACTCTTAACTACTTAACAAACTCTTTTACTCCCACTCTTCGCACTGAGCTCTTGGGGATTGATGCAAGCTAGAGACCATACTGGTTTCCCCCTCCTCAGAGAGCCTCAAAGTGGTTCACCTGGTGAGGTAAACAAACTCATCATCTTACAAGGTTTAGCTGAAGATGGAAGTAATTTGGGGATGTTCCAAGATTTAGGTTTCTTTCCTAAAGCCTGTTATGTACTAGGTTTTTACCTTTTTTTTTTAAATTCCAAGGGGCTGCATTAAAACACCTTATTAGAAATATCTTCATTCCAACAGAACGATGCCAAGCTATCATTACGTTCACAAAGCATCTTAACACCCTTCACATTTTCAAGGCTTTTCATCTTTGCGTTAGTAAACACTCAAAAGTACAAGAACTGTTGAACTTCATACCTTTCCTTATGACCTCTGTCTCTTAATACCAATTTCCTAGCAGTATGAGAGCAAAGGGGATGTGACCAAGGCTGAATCGAATCAAAACAATGAAAACCCAGACCATTGGCTCTGGAGCTTTGGCAGTGCCATAAGCAAATAAAATCGCTCTGTGTTTATCACTTTATTGAGTCCAGATGGGTTGTTTTCCGCATACTGCAGTCATCATTCTGTATCAATACAAAGCCCCGAATGATATTTCTGTAGCATGTTGCTTCAATGAAGCTGTCCTAGAGTGGCAGTACTAGTGGTTTTGAAGTTGCCTCTGGGTCTCTCATGTGGTTAGGCTTACAGATGTCTTCTGTGGTCTCTCTTTCTCTATCAGTCATCGTTTCATTCTCATGTCTTCCAGATTTCCAGATACCTCCTGCCTGTGTCTGCTTGAAGGAAGGCTCCCTGTAAAGCCCTCCCATGTATTACAAAAAGATCTGCTTCTGGTTTTGCTTCACATAACGCAATGTATATTTTGCAAAAACCTAGGAACTGACAATCAGATTATTGATCACAGCCAACAATTCTGGCTCCTCTGTGTCTAATCCTACACCCGCCCTGGAAAGTGGTTTTAGATTTGTTGAATGAATCTGCAGCTGATGAAAAGCTAAGGTCAGACATATGGGCCTTAACCAAGCAGAGTGCAGGGAGGAACTTCTCATTTCATTTGCCCTTCTAATTAGACTCAGTCGCAGCCTGTATCGTTCCTGCAGCTCAAGCTATCAGTCTTTCTTGAGAAAAGGTTTTATCTGCCCATTGTTCTGCACCAAATCAAGATAGTTTTGGCTCTTTTGCAAACCTGGCCCACATTTTGCACAGGGGAAAATGAAGGCAATGCGTACTTTTGCCCATCACTCCCATCTGCCTGCTGGAAGTGAAGTTCAGCAGGGTAACTGCTGCCAGTTGTATTTGCTCCTTTTGAAAACAGACACCTACTGCAAGAACGGAGCAAGAAGGAAGGATCCAGGCAAGGATCTGGGATTTGAAAGACTCAAAGTTCAAGCTCCTGCCTCAGTCACAGTCCTCCTGTGCCACTCAGAACAAAACATTTAGAGCACATACACAGCACAGAGTAGAAAATAATATACGTATGCCTGGGATCCATGAGGCTGGGTCCACTAGAGTGGATCCAAACAGCTCAGTTCATGCAAAGAGGAGATAAGATGCACACATCTGGGGAGCTTTCAAGCTCACATGGCTCTGCTCCTAGGTATTGTTTCTCTGCATTAGTGATAAGCATGTTAACAATTGGTTTTGCTATTATTAACATAGACATAGCACTGTCCATGTATGTCTAGACACCAGCTGAAACCAAGCAAGAACATGTGTGTCTGCTCCCAACATGCACTCTGCTCTCGACACAAGCCCTTAGTGTCTCCCTGCCTTTGCCCCTTCTAACAACACAAGCTTTGTAGGTAATGTAGAGCTTGCAGTCACTTTTTAAAGCAGACCTGATTATCTGACCACTCCAAAAATCCAGCACAAAACAAAACTGCTGGGCAAAATCGGAAAAAAACCAGTATCATCATCCTCCTGAGGTCTCTCATACCACAAGGGAACCTATACCACAGGCTGGTTTCAAGGTGTTTCCTCTCCAAAACCCTTTATAAAGAGCTGACCAACCTCATGGGCTTTACGCTGGACTCTGGGCTGGTGTGAGCAGGGCTGCAGGGGTATAATTCAGTACAAAATATGACTCTGGCTTAGCCCAGCCTGAGTCTGGTAGGGCTGTGCACAAAAGCCACAGAGCCTGTGTGAAAATGCCCTCAGTCAGGCTCATAAAATGTTGTAGTTTGCAGCTGAGAAGGGATAAATTAAACTAACAAGCATGACAGCTATTTAAAAATAAGAAATCATGTTTCATGGGGTAAAACAACATCTGAGGCCCCAGTGAGTCTGTACTTTGTATTTTTAATAGTCCTTTCACTGCCACAACACTCTCCCCTCCACTTAGCCAGGCTGAAGACCCCAAGTTCAAACATTTCCCCACTGCTCTCTCCCTGGTTTACTGCAGCTCTCATCTTTACTATCACTCTGGATAACTTTCTTTTGTGAGGAGAAGGGCTCATTAGCTAGGAATTGATAAACAAAGAGGAGGGTGGAAGCAGAGGTCCCTGATCCCCAAAGCAGGCTGCCTCAGTGGTGGTGGTGGCCTCCCACCCAGGACGGCTCCACACGGACCCCAGCTGCAGCCTGTCTGCAAATGTGTTGGTGGACAGGCTGTCAGAGGGCTGAGCCGTCACATGTTGGCCTTTTGGGGGAATTGTGTGCTGAGGGCATGAAAAGTTTGTGTTTCAGAAGACTCGAAAAGGCAGAGGGTTGCTGGTCATTTTGGGCCAGTGTGCGGTGGGGTTTGGCACCCACGGAGGGGGTGGGTGCTGGATTCGGCACAGCACTGTGTTGCCTTTGGCTTTCAGTGGTAGCAAAAGCTCATGAATCCCCATTGCAGGGGAACTGGGGACTTATCTTCTACAAAAGTCTGCATCTTTTTGAAACTACCATGACACCCATAGCCATCCGCGTTGCCTGCACGCTCTTAGCACTCTGCTGCTTTAAGGAGAGTTAGACGCAATCGAGTGGGAACGCAAATGCAGCTAAAAGTGGCTTTGAAGCAATTTGGAAATGTTCATTAATGGCCAGCTTCTTCAAAGAAGGGTAAATTTTGGGATAAATTCTCTGTGAGAACAGATAATCTGTGGCAGGATTACGTGAATGAAAAAGAAATCATCATGCAACCAATCAACTTGTTATACGCGTTCACTCAGTTGCCATTTCTCCAGATGACAAAATAATACTATTCCCTGTGGTCCTTAAAGTTGGTAAAGACAGGGCATTAAAGTTACTTAAGGCAAAGCAGAAACATTTTTCAGCTTGACTTCTTGCATGGTGACAGCTATGTGAATGGGGAAACTGAGGCATGGAAGTGCGGGGCTGTTTACGGGTAAGACCATGGTTTATTCTTATGGCTAAAACTCTCAGGGAGTTTTATGATTTAAAGCCATCCAGATTAGAATCACATCATCTTTCTTGAAGTTCTAGCAGAAGTCCTTCAAAGCAGAGTATTTCTCCATCAACTTTATAATCTGCATTTTCAAAGCAATTCACAAAGTCACAAAGACATGGTTAAAATCAAGGTCTGCATTTACCTTGCCTTATTCTCTAAAAGATAGAAAACAAGAGTGCTTGACTGTTTAACTAAACTAAAGAGGACTTGAACATAAGAAGTTCATTAACCTGTTTTTGATGTTGCAGTTTTATTGTCCCAAAAGACAAGAGGAACAGCAGGTCCCGAGCACCCATAATCGGCAGAGTTGGCCTCAATGCAGAATAGGTGAATTTTCAGAAACCATCAGTTGGTGCAGCTGGGCAGAAACAGAGCTATCTGCAGCCGGTTGTTTTCTGCAAACACCCTCACTCTTCCCGTGGATTAGGAAGTTTTCAGGGGCAAAACCTGATTTTTGGGCTGGTGACAATCTGCATGTGATCTGAAATGAAGCTAAGCTACATGCTGCAAGTGTAAACCAACTACAGAATGCCTTTCTGCAGAGCTCTCTGGAATATTATTCATTAGCAATGTCTGCTTTCGATGAAAAATAGATTCACAATTGTGACAGAACTTTTCATGGGAAATGTAGCTTTTTTTTTTTTTATTTCTTGGATAAAGACCCCCAAAATAATGTGAAATCAAAGGCTTTACTCTGTAATGTTCTCAAATCCAAATGTTGACTTTCATTTTCCTTTCTTCATTTTTAATCCTTTTTTCTTCTTTTCCTATGAAGAAAATGTTTCCCCTTTTCATACCTTTCCTTATCCATCCTTTTTCCTTCTCTTAACTAAGAAAAGGAAAAAAAGAGGATAACAATGGAGAAAAAGAAGACAAACTATATCAGACCCAAATATTTAATTTTTTCTAAGAAACTGAAATCAAGCAAAATGGTCTATTCACAGCATGAGCATTTTCAAAGAACATCCCCCATCGTCATTTTACTTGAAGGTTAACAAACTTAACTTCCTCATGCACATTGAGGACATTTGCGCTTTTTTTTTTTTTTTGCTTTAGAACTAGTCTGATTCCTAACCCATATGTTTTTCTTCACTTCTCCCACTTTGCACTGGAGGAACATTTTCAAAAGCCTCCAGGGGACTTAGAAGAGTAAATCCTATTTTGAAAAGTAACACAGGCACCGGGGAGCTCCATCAGACTCAGCTGCTCTCTACCACTTGCAGCTAGTGCCGAAGTGCGAGGGCTGTGACCCACCATCATGTCACTGGGCATTTCCCAATGACATTAATCTAATGAGCTAACAGCAACAATGAAGAGCAAGAAACAAGGGATTAAGGGCTGTAGCCTGCCCTGTGAATGGTGCTGCATCCCTTGGGTGTTGCCAGCTGTGGTGCAGCAGCCACACCACAACCCTCCTCTCCCAGGCACAACAGAGACAGCCAGAGCATCGTTTCGTCCATACCAGGGAGGACCAGCAGCAGTGCAAATGATGTCTGTAAAGGCTCTACTAATCTAGGATTTTGGTCCACAGGATCAAAAATGGCCTTTGTTCCAAACACAGAAGTCCATGAAAAGGGGTCACAAGAAATAATTTGATCTAATGGGAAATGGCTTCATCAGAATTAGCTGTGGAAGCCTGTATGCTACGTAAGGCATGTGCAGCTAGCAAAACACCTCTTGAAGAAGAAGAAGAAGAAGAAGAAAAAAAAGCCAAATAACCCAAACACTAACAAATACTTTCAGAACAAAGGAATAAAGAGAATTGTGTCTTGCAATAGCTGGACACCTATTTAAACTTCCCCACTTGCAGAAATATTAGGCATCTAGCTGCTGTCTTCGTGAGCGTGAATTTGAATGTTTGTATCCCAATTGATCCATGCACTATTCAACAGCCTCATGATGTGATGAGAAACAAATGGACATGAGCTGTGTGGACACACACACATCAGATTAAAACACACTTGCTTTACACCTGCAGGCTTGCTGCCAAGATGGGTTGTCTGTCCGGGGTCTGGCTGTGTAGGTCGGGCTCAGACTTTTCCCTCTCTCTTGATTGTGCCCCAAAGTAAGGACCCTCATGGTGTTCTTAAGATTAAGCACATGCATGCCTTAAGAGGCAAACTATTTCTATACTGCAACGGCCAAATCCCAAGGAAAAAGAGTATTTTTGAATTTTTATTTCATTCTTGTAGATGGAGTTTAAAAAATTTCTTTCCTTGTACATTTTAAACTTTTTTTATGTCTTGGCAGGGTGTGTGTGATTTTTTTCCTTGCTAAATGGAAGACTTTCTTTTGTATTAGGAATAGAAAGACTCCTCTAAAACTAAGGAAGTATTAGGAGATGTCATACTCACATTCACACACGCTGCATTCTAGCACTGGAATATTTATTTTTATGCTCATTTTTCTCTCTGCCCTGTCTTTCACCCCTTTTTTATTTTTCTTTTCTCCCCATTTTAAATCCCTTCACAGTAAAATGCTCCCCAGCATCTCATCCTGTAGTTTTCAGGTGAGTTTGAGATTAGTCAAATTAATTCATCCATCCCAGCAAGAGAGAAGATGCTCAAGTGGCATTTACCAGTGTCACTAAACCCCTAGACTTCATCAGTAGTCACCTCCAATGAAAGAAGCTGTTGATTTCTTTGGTAAAACAGATGCAGATCATGAAGGGTTACACTAAACGGTATGTGAGGCTGTCAGCCAAAACCCAGTAAACACCCAAATGATGCAGCTCACCAAACACACTTGCCCTCTCATTTTGAGTTGCTTCATGAAATGTTTTCAGCTAGTCAGTCTATAGCAATA
This sequence comes from Numenius arquata, assembly GCF_964106895.1. Taxonomy (NCBI): domain Eukaryota; kingdom Metazoa; phylum Chordata; class Aves; order Charadriiformes; family Scolopacidae; genus Numenius; species Numenius arquata. The sequence continues at coordinate 53,617,397 of NC_133580.1, forward strand.
TGCATTGCCTCCTTTTCCTGAAGACTTGAGTGAATGTCAGGCATGGATAACATGAATCCCTCACTATTACAATTAGTAATTAGTTCATAAGGATGGTACAGAAGAACACAATTTAGTGTGGCTTTGATATTCCTATTCCTGTTTTAATATGGAACTGTACCCTATTCTCAGAAATATGTTGGTAAGCCTTGGAGATAAAATTAATTATCTCAATTGTGCAGGTAACTCCAAAAGCTGCTAAAAAGCAGCAGTCAGGAATATGATCCCACAGCACTTATCAAAGGGAATTGCTATTCTCTTTGTGAGATAGAGGCCATGGGAAATTCCCTTATCAAAATGAGTTAACAAGCTTTTACTGAAAGTTGGACAGCTTGAATGATAAAAAGGGTGGAAAAAATGAATACAATTCTTCTGTCATAACCATTAAAAAACTGAATTCTGATCCAAAGGAAAACCTGATGGTCATATAGGTGAGGGAATCTTTATATCATCCCAGTTTCCTAATTGCCCCAAATTTCCTGGAGAATCAACATGGCACTGGAGAAATCTCAATGCTCAAGAGCTCAGGAGTCTCTGAGCCTTTTCCCATCCTACAGGGCAAGATCAAGGTATCCTTCTGTCCTAGAAAATACTATGCTTGATAACTTTCTACTGCCTTTTGTATTCAGGGCACGTTAGAGCAAGTCTGGGGCTACTGCAACATTATAGGAAAGAGCTGAGGATCTACAAAAACATGAGATTATCTTTTACCCACTAAGCTGAATGAGGAATAAGCCTCTGGATCTGCCTCTGAATCCTCAACATGCTCAGTGTTTGGGTTCTCATTTTCTCTTTCATTTCTGGAACAAGGTATGTCTGAAACATTGTGGAATAATTTTTGTTTTTCTAGGAGTTCTCAGCACTATTTTAGTTCAACATAGACATCTCACCCTTCAGTGCATATTCAAACACGCCTCCAAACCTTTGTAGGTTCACCTCCACTGGTGCCATAGAGAAGACAGGACTTCAAGTCCTAAAGGCTGGAAGGGTTTTAAGCCTAGTGTTCACATGTGTAATTTAACTTCAGCTATTGCCAAGGGAATAGCGGATGCTGCTGAGATATGCAACCAGTTGACAAAGAGCCAGCACTGACATGACCTGTCCAGCATGGTCTACTGCAGACCAGCCTTTCCTCCTCAATGGGATCGCTGAGGCACAGCATGGCATGTTCCCCTGTGGGCCACGGCACAGCCACCTCCCAAAGGCATACCCCAGCTGCTTGGCTGGTGCTGCCACCCAAACAGACCGATGGAGCAACTCACACGTGGAAAACAGCGTCACACAGACACAGGCACACGCATACCCTACAGGCATCTGTGAATTATGAGGCGTTAAACCCCTCACAGAACTCTGGTGACTTCATAAACCACAAAAATGATGAAATTATTGCCACATAATGAGAAATGTTCCCATCTTTTAATTTTATACTCTATATGGAGCAGGAGCCCTGACTCTTTCTCATTTCCTCTTCAGAGGCTTCTAGACATTTCTCTCCTGCTTTCTGATGTGCAGGTTATCTCACACAGTTTCACCTTCTTCTGGTGTTTTGACCTCCAGCAAGCTCCCTCTCTATTGCCACCAGTACACTGAGATGTAGCTGGTAGCTGTTCCTGAACAAGCCCCTCCAGGAGAAAGGTTGCAGGCAAGTGAGAATTTGGTTCCCTTATATTGTCTCTGGCATTTCTTCATCTTGTTATAATCTTCATGCAGAGGAGTTGCACGTTAAACTGAAATTAAAAAAAGGAGAAGCAGCACTAACTGTTCAAAAATTTGTCTTAGTGTGGTTCCTTGCTTATAGCCAGCAGCTGAGAGCTGAGTCACAGCATTTCTTTCAGGAAGAGATCCAGTCCTGAGAAGAGAGAATTTACCTCCATCCTCAGGAAGCTGTTCCGATATCTAATTATGTTCAGCATAAAAAATTTACATTTTGTTTGCTATTCAGCTTTTTCCAGACTTCAGCTTGCAACCACTGGACCCTGTCATGCTTATGTCTGTGTAATTAAAGAGGACTGAACCTTCTCATATCCATTGCCTTTACAGGCAGCTATGGCCCGTGACCAAGACATCTCTTAATCTCACCCTGATCAGCAGACTAAAATAATTTAAAATATCCTAGAAATGCATGCATTAAATAGAAAAATCAAACCACAGGGAATTTGGAGCTGTATTGCTGAGGTAGCCTAATACTGGATCTCAAATAATCAATGTGAACATAAATATGTACATTTTAAAGTTTAAGCAATTAAAATACCATGCAGACAGACACTGCAAAATAAATTTAACAACACAGACTTTTGTTTTGTTATGCTATGACTCATTTTGCTTAGTTAGGTACTTTTTCTTGCTGTCATTTTGTTTTGCTTGGGCATTTTCTTAAACCTTAAGAACTTAATTTTGGTCAGCGCTGTCAAACGAACCGCAGCCACTGCGGGCTGGGTTCTTGATCAACACCCCACTGCTGCATGGCTAAGGACAAGGAAAGACTTGCAGAAAAAACACAGTTTTCCCCTTCTGCTGGTTACTTCCTCAGGGCAGTGTCAGTAACTACAGCACCAGCACATGAGTGCTTGGTATCCCGCTCCCTCATTACTGGCGATCCTTAATGTGTCATGAAACCTTCATAGGAGGTATGAAGAGCTGTACATAATGAGTAACTCAACTTTCATGCAAACTACTCAAAGACAAGGTTTCTCTGCCAAGATCAACAGCTTACAAGAAACTGGAATTTACAGAACATATTGTTTCAAAGAGATAAAAAGCCAGAAGAAACACCAACAGTGTTACAGAACTGAAGTCTGTTTAGATTTCAGATGTATCCACAATCCTTCTCCCTCCTTCTCTTTACTCTCACCAATATCCTTCCATGCTTTTTGGGGTTTATCCTAGTTCTTTTATCCCAGTTCTGCCCAAAGCTTCCTATCCCAAGGGTCCAGTTTAAGTTGCACAAAGCAAGGAATGGATCTGAATGCTAAAGTGCGAAAAGGTCTTCCATTAGCTACAAAAGTGACCAGGCTGCACATTGGCATAAAGTGATACCCATCATTAGCTTTGACAACAGTTCAAAAATACAGTTTACAGCCAAAAAGAAGAAAAATTACTAGAAATGAAAAAATCATGGACCAGATCTAGATCTACTGCTCTTAGAACTAAAGATTCCCAGAAGTTAACATATTGCTCATACATTACTCCTTAGTATTATCTTGAGGGTTGAGGTTTCTTACATGATTTGCCATGTGTTCAACACTGTAATTGTCTTTATTGGTTATTCCACAAACCACATTTAAAAATCTTAATGCCAAAAGTGGCAAGGTCATTTCCAAGTAAATTCTGGGAAGCAAAAGCCAAAGGTGGGATAAAAATACTAGTACCAGTCTAGTACCACATATTTCCAAGTACTACAACTTCCCCTAGAGTCATTGCTGCGTTCTGAAAAATTCATGAGGACATTATAATACTTCTCTACATGGCATAATTCCTGTTTGCAACAGCATGGGAATATACAAAAATCAATGAAAGACCTTCGTATCCAAGTTACGCAATTGTCAATGTGTCCATATTTTAGTCAAAATCCCCTGAGTGACAGGAATGTGACACCCCTTCTGAACTAATTTCCAGTTATTTTTGTTTGTAAATAATCGGAGGTCATTAATCAACAGACCTTCCTTGAACCATTAACAGAACTGCCACTCTGCATAGTTGTTTCTCTTTGAAGGGGATTACAAAACCATTTGCTCTAGTTTCAGTCCACATGGGTTCCTGCTCTGAATTACATGCTAAGTTTTGGGACTGAGGAAATTCTTCATCTGGTTTCATGTCAAAACCATCTGAAGACACAGAGTTCTGCACAGAACTGATGCAGAGCCATAAATTGGTTAAAAGTTCGCTGCAGCTTGGCCCAACCGTATTTGTTGGAGAAAGGGTGGGAACTGGAGCAAATCCTTGAGGGAAAATGAGCAGTTTCAAGAAAAACTCAAGACCAGGCAAATTTTACATCATTTCAGGTTTCACAGCCAACATATTTAGAACTCTTTTCCCTATCTTTTTGTCCAGAAAATGGGAACTGGCCCACAAAGTTCTTCAGAAAGGCTAGCAGAAGACCAGCTGAGACAGGAAAATATGCCAAGTTTCTTTCGTAACTGCACGAAGTTCCACATATTTTTAATCCAGAGTACTCACGCTTCTTTCATGTTCACTTCCCTAAACAGTCACACATGCAGACTTGTCATTTCCAATATTTTCAAATATTTCCAATATTTTCAAATATTCAGGCTAGGTACAATCACAAGTAGAGACAGAAAGAAAAGAAGGATGCCATTTTGTTTGTGCAATCACAAAGCCAGCCAGTGTGCATTGGGTGCTGTGGTTCAGAGGCTGAGAGAAACAAGTGTTAATTTCTCAAAAATAACCCTGAAAAAAACAATTCTGGAAAAAAATCATAGAATCATAGAATAGAATTGTAGAATCATAGAATAGAATTGTAGAATCATAGAATAGTTTGGGTTGGAGGGGACCTTTAAAGGTCATCTAGTCCAAGCCCCTGCAATGAGCAGGGACATCTTCAGCTAGATCAGGCTGCTCAGAGTCCTGTCCATCATCTGATATTTGATGAAAGAATACCTCTGAGGAATCTGATTTTTCTAGCAGGAAAGACAATCTAAGAACATTATATCCTTGTTGGATAAATGCACTTTGCCAAATTCTCACTCCTCAAAACAGAGCTCAGCTTCATTTGAGCTAACATTTTATAAATCTTAAATTATTTTAAAGAAAGGTTATTCTCAAGAATGATTTATTTCATGTTCTTTATGAGTTCCTTCTTCTCTTTCAGATGTTTTATTGCAAGGCAAGAGCTGAAAGCTTTAGAGAGAATGTTAAAACCCTATCTCATCTTCCTGAGCTGCTTCATGTGGGCAGAGTATCACTGTCATTTCAAATCACCACGAGAATAAAAACAAAGTTTTTAGTAGTATCTCCTATTAGAACAATTGGTATAACTGGAAAAAAATAGATAAGCTTTGGGGTGTACAAGCAGGACCTTTAAGAGCCACAAAACATGTTTAACATCTTCATTTAACATTTTATTTAACATTTGATAAAAGACATTACTCACCAATGTGTGTTGTTTTACGTCATCAAAGCACCAACAATCTAAAAAGAACACCAGTTAACATTGCTTGGGAACAGACATGTTCAAACACTATTTTTTGTAGCTTCTTCCTTCAAGGATGACAAGGCAACCCTGAAAACTGTGGCCATGATTTGCTTTTCCAAGCATAGTCATCCAGTGCTGTTTGAGACTGCTTAGGATCTGTAAGACACCCACATGGGCTTGGGCACAGAACATACAGGAGTCCATACTTTTCTGGAGGGGCAGATGGAGGTCAGGTGAGCTACAAGAGTTATCTCAAAGGCACTAGGTTACTACATTTAAGCAACTGAATTCCACCTATGTATCATATGCAAAGGCCATTGAAGCTGGAGCAAGAGTTTGTAAGAGAAGAGGCATACAAAGGTGGTCATTTACATATATTTATCCATATTGGTTTCATCTGGAATTGACCTTTAAAATGGCACAAAAGAAACGATATAAAACAATTACCTCTCCCTTTATCCCAAACTTTTAATAAAGGAGGATGTTACTGAGGTATTAGTAATATGATGTTGAAGGTTGAGCTTCCCAGACAAAGACATGTACAGGGCAGTGTATAAACCTGGCTATTGCTGTACCAAAAAAAGCTGGAAATTGGTTTGAAAGAAAGCAGATCTCTTATAAGTGCTGAGATCCAAACCCAATAGAGTGCTTGGGCTCTTGATGTTTATTTGGGCACCTAACTTTTTACTGAGACCAACAGGAATGAACCGTTGATCCTATGTCCATGTGGTCTCTGGACAACACAAGTATGTCTGGATGTCTTCACTCAGTGGGAATAGCCATTCAACAAGTGACAGTTACGTATTTTTTTCCCAAAACCTCATCTGAGCCCTGACACTTCCAGGAATAGGAAATCAGTATGTTCTCCTACACTTTATAACTCCCGGTGTTGACTGGTAATGCCGTTAGTGCTGATCATCGAAAAGCTTCTCCAGAGCTAATCAGTTGCTCTGGGGGACTCCTCTGCAGCATGAAATCTCAGAGTGTTCTTGTAAATTTGCAACTCTTGAGTTTGGGATGGGGAGTTTGATCTCAAGTGAGCTTCTGCCCAGCTTCAGCTGCAGCTGAAGTCAAAATTGTGCAAAACCCCACAAGTTCTTGCATGAGATTCATGGACATGAGTAAGGTAGCTGCTACCTGCTTGAGTCTTAACAAATCCAAGGGATGTTTTGGACTTAGGACAAATTCACTTTTGCAGGGTTTGATTTTTTTAAAGTTCTTCTGCAACCAAATCAGAGCTCCACTCTCTGTGCACACCTGTGGGTCTCCTGCTGAGCGACTGTCAGTATTATGCAGTATTAAATTAGTCTTGGCATTTCACAGTGTTCACTAATTATAAGCACATCTGTTGAAGAGCAGTTCCAGTCATTCTATAGAGGGATGAAAATCCGAATGTCAATGTGTCTGATGCATGTGTTTGTTTCCCCTTAGAGTGAGGGTGGGATAAACACTACTTTAAAAATCTGTAATCTTCATTTCTCTTCCAAACAAATGTAAACGCTCCCTCAGCTCCCCTGGGGAACATAGCTGGAATATAGAAGACTCTCAGGGAAGACAAACAAGCCTCAGGGCAAACTTTTTTGTGAATCTCTTCATGCCTGTTAAAACTGACTTAAAATTAAAAAAAAAAATCAGAGAAGGCAACCAAACTGAAGTCCACACAGAGGTCTTGCACCTGGGATCAATGGGAAATGTCTGTCACTACAGCATCAACAATATCTGGGTGTGCACATCTCTTCACACTTTGTTCAGTCAAGAGCCATGCGTGGCTGTAGATAATGTCTCCTTTCACCTCTTGAATTCTGACTTGGGTTTCTGACATTGTGTGAGAACTGTCTTTCTCAGAAACAAATTTGTGAGACTGAAATCTCACAAAAGTCACCGAGACTGTTGTTTATCTATTTTAGCAAAGAAAGCAGTGAGAGTTAAAAGGTTACCATTTCATTTACACAATTTTCCTCATTCATGGTAGACAGTCTTAGGAATAAGATCTCTTATAAGACCAGTTTTCATATTCAAATAAATATTACATTACAACAGACAATGGGATATAACTACTTGGTGGGCTGAAATCCTGCGTCCTGAACCTTTCATATTAATGTGGATAAGGAGTAATGATCCTGGAGTCAGTAGAGCTATGCTGGTGTCACAATCAACTGAGAAGGGGACATTTTGTCTTTCTGTTTTTAACTTCAGACTCTAATGGGATCTGCTTCACAGCAATCCGTCCGTGACCCAAATACTTCTTGTATCCCTTCACGTGTCCCTTGTAGGCAATTAAAAGCTATTGGCAAAAGACTGCATTCTCCAGAGATAATACTGTAAGTCTTTGGTCCTGTGAGCAACACCAGCCCAAATTTCATTCCATTGATCCATCATTCCTTAACCTGCATTTAAATATATTTAACCATCAACAGAGACTGCTTCAGCCCTTGGTGTCCAGTAACTGTTTTCTGGGAGAGGTTACAGCTGGTGCAGCAGTTCTGCACCACGGATGAGCAAGCTGCAAAGGCCCAACATCTCATTCAGCAGAGACATCAGCCCGCTGAAGACTTCAGTGGAACATTCACCATTAAATCAGAAACTCTGGAGTCATCCTGTCTGCCTCACAGTGGTGAGAGTAATGGCAAGCCAGTTTATCTCCTTTGCACCAATACTTGCAGCCTTGCTGGGACTGAAGCTGTGTGCCACATCGGCACGTTAGCAGAGCTGAGAAAGACACCTTAAATCCTTCGATGACTGGACTCTGGTACTTGGGATGACCAGACCACTGGTGCGGGTGGGAGGCAGGAGCAGGGGCATCCAGCTTTTTTGAGTCACCACCACTGTCAGCTGTGTGTTGCTTCAATCCAGGGGATTTTCCCTAGTGCCACCCTCATCCCCACCAACTCTGCAGTGCTCACATTTTTCTGGGAGAGAAGCCCAACGACCCTGGGACTCATCTCCTCCAAGATGGACTGAAGCGTGTTTTAACTCTGCCCCTGGGTCACACACAGCTCTGCAGAGCAAAGCCCTGTGTGGTTCAGGGACACAACTTCAAGTTGAACTACACTGTGTTCTGCAGGATAATTGCATCTTAACAAAAGATCAGGCATGGTTATCTAATAGTGTGGACAGGCTGGGTGTCTGTACCCTTCTCAGCAAAGGCTGTTTGGCTGTTATTTGCCAAAAGGTTGTGACAAGCACATGTGCAATTAAGGGCACTCCTGGCTGCAGCTGCAGTGGTGGCAGCAGACACAAAAGAAACCAGGTTATGAGGCTGGCAGTGTTTCATGTGCCATAGAAATCACAGCCTATCCTCCTCTGGGTCTCTGCACTGGGATCAGCAAAGGGACAGGCTTGGCCTGCTAAAGGCGCAGGTGATGATTCTAAACCAGGCATGCTCTGCTCCTGTGTGGAGATCATGAAGTTGGATGTGAGCAAAATTGCTGTCTGGTTAAAAAAGTATGGACTAGATGACAAAGAAACATGCCCATTATTGTGTCAACCTCCAAATATCCTTAGAGGCTGTGATGCTTATTCAGAGGAGGAAATAAAAACTGCTTGGTTAAAAGTTTCTCACACATTCTCATGCTCTACTCTCTTGTGAAAGTGTTTTTAGTATAGAACTACACCATTTTAATAATATGCACTTCTTCAATAAAAAAAGCATGACTCATGCCTCTGCACAGGAGATAAAACGTGTGGAAACCATAAAAACACTAATCCAGCATGCAAAGCCAGCAGAGTCGCTTATCTTCATGGAATATTTTAATGTCTGTCTTGTTCTTCCAGGACAGCGCTGGGACCATTTACACCTTTAAAAAGCCTTAGCCTGTAAATAGGTATCTAAAATATCTTTCCTAAAGCTGATTCTGTAAAACAGTTTTAAAAGAACAGATACAGGATTTAATAGGACATTCTTGGTTTTCACAAGCATAGTGTCACATTAGCTGTATCTTCCTCACACATAAATATAATGGTAAGGAGGGAGAAGTGCCTCTAACAGAGACTGCAGACAGAGAGGTGCTGACAGGATGTCTTCCTCAGTGTGAATCCTAAAGGATTAGTGGTCCCATAAGTAGAGCAATTAGCCCCCCAGTCCCCTGCTCCCATCTGCCTTGTCTTGCCTTGCATGGAAATCATGCCTTTTCCTTCAGGCCCCCTTTCCTCCTGGAGTCATGAGCTGCTCCCCAGCAACCCTTGTCCCCTTCCCCAAATGCCGTGGAGCCTCATGGTTAGGGCCCAGCTTGACAAACCCATATCTCCTGCCTTCTGGGAAGCTTCTAACCACGAGTCTAGCATGCAAAAGCGAGACATTGTCAGTATCTGTCTTTGATCTAAACTTAGCACAAAATCTGAGGACAGTCATAGTCACTTTGATCTCATCTTTGGGTTGTCTCCCAAGGCAAACATCTCCTCCCCCATCCTCAGGTCATAGTGAGATGGGGCTCCTGGAGCAGACACCTCTGTGGCTTTTGGTACCATCGGATGTGATAAAACATGTCTCTGAAAGCCTTCAGGGTCTGCAGTGAACAGAGAGAGGAGTCTTTGGGATCCACCTGGCTGACATCACTACAGATGGGAGCATTTTGGGCTCTAATTGTCCAAAAGCTTGAGCTTCCTGAAAATGCAGGCACACAGCTGGTCACCTACAGATCCTTACACACATATACATGTACATGCACACACACAGGTGCACTTGCAACAGTTGCTACATACTCAGTGTTGGACCAGCTGCATTGAGGATGACCTCAATTAAAAGGTGTCTTTGTAGGCCTCATGCAAATCACGGTGATGCACAGGTGTCTAGACGGTGGTAAGAGTTCCTGGACTTTGATGATGTTGATTACAGGCATCTGTGCAACTGGTGCAGAGTGTGTTACCAATCTGTAGCTGTAGCACTCTTAATTGCATGTCTCACTCCTCAGCTCTAAATTCATGGAAACTGCACTTTGGTGCAGACTGATCTCGAAGTTGGCCTTTTGCAAATACCAAATACGTATATCATTGTTCAGGAATGTCATCTGCCTATGCAGTGACCTTGGTCGCTCATACCCATGGAACCCCCCATTTTCTACTTTGTCACCATCTCTTGTTCGCCCACCAGGCTGAGATTCACTAGACATCATATCACCTAAAATTTTTTTAGAAATGTCTACTATATTTCACTGGTGTCATCCCAAAACTGACCATGCAGCTGAGCATGCAGACAAGGAGAGAGGGCGATTTACTATGATGAGACTCTTGTACTTCTGGCCAGCAGCAAATCAGTAGCAGTACAGAGCATGAACATTTAATGAGGACATCCCATATTCCTTGAATGTTCTGCTGAAACATAAAAGTCATATCTATCCAGCCAGGCGTCTGTGCATAAATCTCTGTTGTACACTGTTCTAGTTATGGAGCTGCTCCAGATTTGGGACCACTTAAGGAGATATATGCATCACTGGTCAGAGGTGCCCAATTTGAATGCAAAAATTAGGATTTTATGTCAATGCTCAAAAGCAAGTGTCTTCTGGAGGTCATTTAGGATGCTGAATTAGGAGGCTGACTAGGACTGTAGCTAGTGCAGAGAAATTAGGGCCTCCAGAAATGAGCTAAGCGGCCCCAGCCGATGAAAACCCTACAAACCTCTAATCACCAGTGTTTGATCAGGGTTGTGCAGAAAGGCAGAGCCTATAACCCCACAATTAAAATCACTTTATGATACTAATTCTAGTCCCTTCAATGGTTGATCAGCAATGCAAATCCAAGCTAATTTATATTTTGGAATACCTGAAAACTGGAGGCTAAAAGACATTTTTAAGACATTAAAGTAATAAATATCTCTTCAATTTGTCAAAGGCCCACACTCTTCTGTCCTCTCCCTGTTGGTGAGCATGGCTTTGTTCAGCTCCCACCCATTGTTCCTTTATGGTGCATGGAAAAGAGAATTCAGGTTATTAAATAATTTTCTGCTTAAAAATTTCTTCCATCATCACTTTTGTGTCTCTAGCTGCCAGGCATTTAACTGCTGCTTTTACATATCCCAAGAGATTAAAGCACGTTTCTGACTCTTTTTAAGTAAGGAGCAAGTAATGAACAGCAAGCAGTAAGGACTCCCATTGCTGTCTTCCTATTCTTCAAGGTTTAGACAAAATATTCATTGGTCCCCTAGAAACAGTCCACACAGTTGAAGAGGGAGACTCATGTTAACCTTGAAAACAGGGCTGCACTGTGGTCCTGCAGAGACATCCTGGAAAAATTAGAATAGGAGCCTCTGCTTAAAGCCCAGTAGACACAGATGGCTGGGTCATTGCCCAGAAGACAATGAAGGCATTGTCTCCTAATCGTCTTCAGGGTGATTTTCTCCCATATTCTGTAACAATCAGATTTTTTTTAAGTGAAAAACAAATAGTAGTTTTAGCACCTTTTAGAGCATGATCCAGTGCTTCCAATGGGAGGAGAGGCCCAGCTCTTCGCTTTTAACTTCTGTTAAATATGAGGAGCTACTTTCTACACAAGCATGAGGGTGAGGAGAGAGATTATTAATGCAATATCTGAAATGACAGGTCTTTGGTTGGTACCACAACCAGAAACAGCATCTCCCAACTCTGGATCATGCCACGTACCGTGTCTAAGTGACTCATGTACATCTGATGGTACATGGAGAAGAGTTTGGAAACTCCTCTATGTAGGCTTTGTAAAAGTGACAAGGAGTAGATTAGTATGTGGTTAATAATGTTGTTTGTTGCACTACAATTTATTGATGCTGAATAGTAATTTCATCAGTCATTACTGTTGTGCAATTTGCAGCATTACATGGAGAACAAATCCTTAGGCTGTTCAATGGGCAATAATATTTAGCAAGGATAAACACAAGGGTAAAACTACATAAAATCATGTGGCAGCCCTTGTCAGCATCAGAGCACAAGTGTGACTAGAGCCATCTCTGCTTAGAATGATGCTCAAACATATTAAGAAACTTAGGCATATGTTCTTGATAAGCACGGTACTGTCCTGAATCACACAGTAAAAAGGAAAAAAATCACACAAGGGGAGTCAGAATCAGGCCATGCAGGGAGGGGAAATTTTTGAAGGCTGTTTCCTGGTTCTTGGTTCTCCAACAGAAAGCCTGCTGTGAAAATCTACTCACAGGAATATTAATGGTACTTACATTGGGATACTTCTTTAAATTAGATATTTATTCTCTGCTCCCCCCCCCCCCCCCCCAATAAACTTACTGGCATAACAAATCTCACCTTCTTTTCAAAAACATTTTAAGCTGCTTGAGCTGCAAACATTACAGAAGAGCAGAGAGTTACTACCCCTCCTTCAGAGGCTATTGTGTGTTAGAGAATTTTATACTTGATGACATAGCTCTGAAGAAACTGTATTTAATGCACTCAGGAAATGAATACTCCCTGCCAGACCACAACACGCACATGTACATTGAGTTGTTGTTCTGCAAATGTTGTCATTGCATCCAGCACGTGGATTCGGGAGGAGGAGGCGAGACCCTCAAATGCTGGGCTGGGGGATGGTCTGGCACCTCCCAGAATCTGTCAAAACTTCTAATGCCTTGGCAGCTTTTCCCCCTATAACAGAAATCTTTCCTTCCATCTTTCTTTCTATCCATCTTTCTCTCATTTATTTTTCTTCTCTTTCTCTCTCTCTTTCTTTCTCCTTTTTTTTTCTTCATTCTTTTTCCTGCCCCAGTGCCTTTCCTTGCCTATCCACCTTCCTAATTGAAAGACACCCAACTTCCAAAGTTTATATCTCTGAACATCTTCACATGTACAAATAAACTTACTTCCCCACATGCACAAATAAAGTCACTTCCAAGCTTTGGCGTTTGCAGGAGTTGAGCCTGAAGTGTTAAAGTACAAACACTTTCTGATCAGCCATTCCCTTGATAACAGATGGCCCAATCTATGCTCCAAGATTGTCTTTAACTCTGTCTGACCCAACATAAAACCAAATGTTCATAAACTGCAGTTCTCCATACCCCAAGATGTCCATTTTTGGCTGTAAATCTGGAGCACATGCTGTTATCTGAGATTTGTAACAGTCATGTGCGATACGGGGAGGTGTGTTAACTTGGGGGGAATCTGATCAACACAGGCAAATCAGTGCTACCTCCAATAACTTCAGCTTCTTCTGAGAAACTTTCTCTGCCAGTATTGTCAATGTGATAAAGTTGGTTTTTTATTTCCCTGGATAGCACCTCTCCTTATACCTTGGGTAAATATACCAAGCACAAACCATGGGAATTATATGCATTAAAGGCCACAGGAATCACACTGCAGTTGGATGGGAAGGGATTGTGTATAACATCAGAATTTGAGTACAAGGTCTGCAAGGATGAATGCTGCCTCTTTCCTTTGGCATTAGTGTTGCCTCAGGGGCAGGAGAGCACAGGAAAAATGCCAGATGCAGAGCCCATAGAAGCTGCTGAAATAACACCTTGAAGTTAATGAATTATGAGGAATCAAACCATAGCTCAGATGTCTGGCTGAAACCACTCCTCCCCAGCATTCGTTCAACATACTCCTAATGGGTTATGATCACACACTGCTACTACAAAAGGAATAGGGAGATAGCTGTGACTAGATGCTTGGCACCCCCTCATTTCAAGAGGAAAAGGGCTGGAGCTGCTATTTTTGATAAAGTCATAAATTCTGTTAATCAAAAGGATGCAAAGAAAACCAAAAGAAACCCATCACCTTTCTTATAACCTATGAAACTTTTGTCTCAGGCTTCAAAATAAGAAAACAAGAGACAATTTGTTTTTAAGGAGCCCATAAAATAGACAAATGTTGAGGTTTCATTGACATGAAAAAACGTCCTTTCACAGGCATTATTTTTTGCAGGGAAGGGGGAAGGGGAGCTTCTAATCTGTTTATACTAGGATTAATATTAGGACTGAGTTAGTTTTTCCAAGGTTCAGCAGAGCATGAGGGGGAAAACAAAACAAAACTTATTTTCAGGAATGTTTACCAATGGGTTCTGGTCATGACTTGTGTTTTGAAACTTGGGAGGCCAGTTTTTGAGCCTCACTGTTAGTGTTTAACTTTAGGATTAGGAATTATTGAGTTAGGTTCATTAAAATAGCTGGGTTTTGTCCTTCAAAAATTTAAGAAAACATGGTGTAAGCCTTGGAAGCAAGGTCTCTTTCTGGGTAACAACAGTCTCATTCAGCTCTAAGCATATGGCTCTCTTTGTTTTAGAAACCTGTGTTAAAATAAGGGTGACGCTCCCCATTCCAGCAGAATCATCAGTTCTGTTCTCAGGGATTTACGTAGCTTTCAATAATGCCAGTTTAAAGCCTTGAGAAATCTACTGAGATCCCAGCATATTAAAACTACTGTAAGGGTGACGGGGGTCAATTCTTCCCTCAATTTCATTTTCAGTTCCCAGTTTGAAGAGGAGGAAAAAAGCGCCAACATCACAGACAGGATAAGGTTGGCAAAGGGCATCTCTGAACTCTCTCTGCTGAGTAATGGATGAAAATACTACAATAGTCCCCCAAAAAAGCCTTGAGGAGAGACTACTCCCAGATGTCAGCATGAGGGTGTCCTCCTGGGCATGCATGAAGAGGCCAAAAGCCTTTGTCCTGCTGCAACGGGTAATTCTGCAAAGGGCAGGCTGCATTCCCATGCCCTGGCACAGGCGGAGGACAAAGGCTCTTTCGGGGGCAAACCTCACTCCTTGAGCTTCCCGAATGACTTGCAATGGTCTGTGTGGCTTTGTGCCAACTGCATGGTAGGATCTTTGTATTTTCATCCTCAGCAGGACCAGTTCTGCCTTCAGCCACTTTAATGTAACTGAATTCAAAGCAGCTGCCCTGTTACAGCGGACTAGGACTAGCCCCAACTTGTCTATGTGTGGTTGCGCTCACAAACGTCCCATTAATTGAGAACAGTCCCTAGTGGGTTTTCAGTTCAAGAAGAGTTTTAGAAGTGCGGGTCACTGCAAACAAAATCGTGCTCTCCTCTGTTTTGGGTGTTTTACAGCAACTCGACTCTTTTTTTAATCTGCAGCCCAACCAGCTGACTGGAGCTGGCAGGAAGACAATGAATCCATTTTACGATGACTTTCAAGGTTTCAAAATGTGTTTTGGATCTGCCTTGGAGAGAAAACAAAACCTTCTGAACTTTTTCGTACAGTGAAGTCATGTCAAGACCATTTTTGCCTGGGAAGGCTCTGAGATTGCCTCCGTGACAGAGACTGGAAAGACAGCCTCGTTATTGCTGCTGGAGGTCAGATGGCTGCTCCCTCTGAAAACAGCAGCTCAGCAACGTACAGATAAACCTTCAGTCCCAGACACAGAATGAGCTTGTTCCTACTCTGGATGTTTTCTTCCTGGTGGGGTATCTGCTGTGAATTTTCTTGGGAATCCTCGGGAATAACCCAGTTCCTCCTAATGATGTAATGTCACAGTGACCTTAGATTTCTGTGACAACAAACCAGCCATGGGCAAAGAGGGTGCGACCCCGATTCCCAGCCTCACTTTTCCCTTTTACAGATATTACCAGCTTGGTGATGTAGATACCACTCTTCTCATGTTTCTACACTTAGCAGGGGGAGATACTGTACTGTACAATAAATAAATAAAAAAATAAGACAGACATTACCTTATCAGTCTTGAAACTGCCTCTTTTTCCTTCCTTATTTTTTATTTCTTCCAACTGCTCTGATTCATTTGTTGTTTAAGACAGATAAGCTTACTGACAAATGCAAGCCCTTGTTCAGAAAATACCAATACAAAATTAATTTTTCCAGGCAGAAGCCCTGACTATGCCTTACTTGCATTCAGTGGTATATGTCAACTCTCACATAGTTTCAGACCTGCCAGGAATTACACCAGTGTTGGATTATAGCATACTTGATTTTGAAGAGAGGAGAAGCTATGCTACTGTAATCATTATTTAAACCATATCCCCTTGCTTTGTTGAATGGCAGGCTCCCATTCACACATAGCATATCATGCAGACACAAAGAAAGGGGCTGCCTTTGGGAAGAAATTTATTTTTTTTTTCAGCGAAGTTGCTCATGTTTTTGCATAAAACCCCATGATTTTAGCTAGATAGGAGAAGAAAAATGTGACATATATTTATTGATCTTTTGAGCACAGAGGCTTCCTGTGAAACATGACTCCCCATGTCAGGTGAAAGCACAAATTTTCTCCCTGAAGAACTTTCAGTCTGAATGGAAAACAGTAAGAAAAAACCTATTTTTATTATATATCCTTATTTTACTAATGGAGAAATAAACCAGTGAAAGAGTGAGTGTTTTATCAGAAGTATGTCTGGTTGAAAAGAAACCCTCTCTGGGAAGGCAGTCAGATTCACTAACCGCAAGATTATCTTTCTTAGTTACTATCTTTCCAAAAGAATTCACATCATAATTTCTGCTATTCTGGTTGATACCACATTAAATGGAAAAAACTACCTACTTGTCACATAAATTACTAGAGTAGACCTGTCACCAGTTATCCTATAAGGATGCATTGCCTGTTTTTCGTTCTTGAGGATATTGCGAAGTTCGTGAAGTTCACGTGGTTCACCCACCCATTACCTCCACACATCCATTACTAGCTCTTTCTACCTCGCATACCGATTATTTCCATACTTTGCTGCAGAGTTTATCTTATAAGCTAGAGTAAACTAGGTATGCAAAGTTGGATGCAAATCTGATGCCAAATCAACTGGACATCAAGGCATTGTCCAAAGAGCTGGCTTTGCAGTAGGCAATCCCCAAACGCCCAACAGTCCTTCCACAAATAGGTTCATTATTTTCCCACTGCCCATCCATCTTCTTTTTTCCCCATCAAACACAACTGGACACCTATGATTTCTTGGCTGCAGAGTACATGGTTTATATTTGAAGAGAGACATTTGTAATAAAGATGATGGATTCATGTAAGCATCCAGTGAACTCATACTGTCTTCTTCAGTGTTTATATTCACTTATTGTGCTCTACTGTTCTCAAATAATTACATAACTAGCCACAGCCATTTCAAACAGCCCTTCAACCCACATCAGCCTCGTGTATAAACATTGGTGCTTTATACAGTCATTTTGTATTTAATTTGTCTGCAGGGCAACAGTTTGCTCTACCATATTCATTTTGTGAGATGATTCATGCAGCAGTTAAGATTCAAAGTGCTTTTGATTTCCTTGCAAACAGTCTGCTGCCTTCCCTGCTATCTGTAGCTCAAGATCTAAGAAGGGTTTGCCCAGTATGGTCTGCGTCCAGAGTCCTGCTAATAAATCACTGAGCGGCATATAACAGGCACAAACAGATCCTAGGCATCTGGACCCTTTGCTCTGTAACTGCAGGCGCAAAGTCTTCGATCATTTCTTTTAAACAGGTCCAACTTCAGCTCAAGCACCCGCTGCTAATGTGTCAGCCACTGCAAGGCTGCATTAATATGGTTCTGTGCCCAAGCAGCGATAATTTGTGTCTCATTTTGGGTCATTAGCTTGGGCTCAGCACTGCCCTGATCACAAATGAAGGACAATTGAGTCTATCTGACTTTCTACGCTGTAAGGAGCAGTCCCATGCAGTGAAACAAAAAAGACCTGAAAACCATCCTGCTCCAGAAAATGATGCGGAAAATCCTAATCCTAGCTCTCCTGGAGACAAAGCTGCCTCTTAGGAAAAACTTCAGACATTTTAAGAGCAAGAGCGTGTAGGATGAGTCACCATCTGACTCCTCACCCGGCTTTTGGGCAGGGAGGGTGATGAAATGGTCCAGTAGAAAAAGGTGTGTCGTTCTGACAAGCCTGTTCACCTCACAAAGTAAAAAATGCCCAGGAGGCAATGAATCCTGTCACTGTGAGCAATTAGGCACTGTGGATAAGGACGGGCAGAAGGCATAAGCATCATGTAATTCCAATTTAAGCCCTTTTCAAACATTGTTATAAGAGAAACCTGAGCCAATGTCTTTGGCATGTCTCCCCACCTTTATTCTGAAGCAGTGCAGTTGTATCTCAAAGGGAAGAGGATATTGCACAGCACCAGCCTGTATTTTTGTTTTAAAGCAAAGCAAGGAAGAAAAAAATCCCAGGAACTTGTGCTGATTTGTCCCCAGATATGAAGAAATGGACATTTCTGCCTTTTTTCTCACTGACAGGAAGGTTTATAATCTTTGTTCTTTGAAAGGGAGAAATATGAAAACCTCTGGCCTGAGTAAAGAACATTTTTTTAGAAGATGTCTCTCTCTCAGTGACACATGCCCTTATTGTACATACATACAAACACCCCCCCCCCCACACACACACACACATTTTCTATTTCATTGAAAAACATTCTGGTAACAGTCAAAGGCAGCTCATAAATGTCATATTTCGAAAAGCATAATGCATGATTCCCTCTTTAGAGCAGTTTTTATGACAAACAGTATACCAATGTTTGTGTATCATTTCTAGGACTATAAAATAACTTTTTATGGCGCTTAGGCTAATATCTGAAAAGTAGAGTACATTTTCATATAAAATACTTTCACAGTATTTAAAGCATAGTACCCCTTGCCAGTCCACCCTCCCTCTCCTTGTTTCTCTTTCTATGCAAAACCATGTGACAAAAAGCAAAGTGCTTTTAAGAAACATACCTCTGGCGTAGAGCCAACCCCTCTTTTTCTTTTTTTTTTTTTTTTGGTTTTGCCAGTTGAAGCTGACGGATATCTATAGCAAACAGTTAACATATATAAACATGTCAGATATAAAACAAATATACTTTGAAAGAAAACAGAGAGCCGGAATGGTTCATGCTGCAAGACAATGTTGGTGCAATTAGCGGGAGCAGGGTGTGGGGTCTTCAGGGTGGGTTTGGCAGGTCTGTCCAAGGTAGAAGTACCTTTCTTCTTCACTCTGTCAAGATCTGCATGAATGGCATGGAAAAAAGACAGGCCCTCAGTGTCACAGCCACCATCTGGTATAGATGAAAAGAAAGCATAGCAGTTTTTTATGATGACCAGTGAGGTGGCGTGTATGAGAGACATCTGCAGGCGCGCGTTTCTGGAATACGTTTCATGGGTTGAATAAGCTGTATCGTCGCTGAAATGCAACCACTCAGAGGCTTGATCCTGCAAAACTTCTGTGGGATGCTGAGCCCTCCTCCCTCCGCTCCAGCGAGTCTTTCCTCCACTGTTTATTATCACGTGGCACTTAATGAGATTATAGACGAGTGAGACTGAATTAATTAGAGTTAGGAAAGAAGAAACAAATAGTAGTGTGGTGTGGTGTGGTGTGGTGTTGTATACAGTGAAGAGGCTCATAACACCCCACCAGCGAGGAGTCACCCCAGCACCAGTCGCCTGTAAGATCATGCGATGTTGACCCTAAAGGGATGCATCAGGCTGGGGCAAAAATGACCAAAGGATGATGACCAGAGAGCAAGGGAAGGGCATCCTGCTTGAGTCTGCTCCCTGCTCTGCTGCAGTCCCAGGGCCACATCTCTTCAGAAAATCATTTTTCACTGCCCGCTGCCATTTGATGGGGCAGAAGTGTCCCATGGGCCCAGACTCATAATTTTTGACATTCTTATTATCAGACTGAATGAGGAAAGTAGCCATTTTAGCCTGCCTGTTGAGGCAATGAATGGGACTGTCATCCTTCGACAGCAGTTCAGAGTGGGCTTTGGCATCCAAAATGCCATGGGATGAATCCAGGCTCTGCCTCTGTCCAGAGGATCTCCTTCTTGGTGGGTCCTATAAAGCAGTCTAGTACAGACCAGACACCAGGGCGGCTCCTGGCCGTCGAACCCTAACAATAGGTTAAGAATAGACTAAACAGATAATTAAACAGAATAATTCAGCTCTCAAAGAGACTAGGAGTGCAATTAAATGGGCTCAAATTCTTCAGGCTGGGAAAGACATCGCTGAAGGGGATATGATAGAGATCACAAGTAGGCTGGAAAATACAAATAAAGATGACTGTTTGCTGTCTCTTCTAATACAAGAGCTAGGGGACGTCAGATGAAACTAGTTAGTGGCAAGTTCAGAGAAAAAAAGAAACAAAAGAAGGGCCATTTTCCCCAGTGTGTAGTTAAGAGGGGGAACTCTTTGCCACAGGGCTACCAGTCATATTCACGGAAGAAAAATTATTTAAAGGCTATTGAAGACGAAAATGCCTCCCCTGGCTCAGGGCAGAGCTGATGCTGCTGGCGGCTGGAGAGTGCAGAAGGGGACATTGCTTTGCGCTGGCCCTGCTCACACCTTGGAATCTGTGGGAAGGGACAGGCCAGGTCTGCCTTGGGATGGAGATGGGCTTAGGACCAGCGTCTGCATTCCATCAAAACAGTTAAAAATTCATCTTTTAAATCACAGTCAAAAAGACTATTAGCAACATAGATGCTGCCCGTAGCAGGAAGGGAAGGCACACACCTCCCTGTGCTGAGTCCTTTAGAAAGTCCAGCTGGCAACACCTGAGCATCTTGGGAGCTGAATCTCCTCAAAAAATTTAAAAATGGGATAAGGAGGGGTTTTGTCCTTCTGACGCCTCCCAGGGACACAGACCAAACCTTTATTCTTTTGTGAGCAGAAGAAAAGAGGGATTAATGGCAGTGATGGGTGAAATACAAACACTTTGCAGCTTTCGTTCAATTTGGGTAAGTTTAAAACAGATCTGGATTGGAATTTAAGCAGTACACAGATTTCAGAAAATGCCTTCCATTGAAGTGATCTCCCATGTCTCAGGTCATTGATGCAGAAATAAATTAGGATGGAAACAAATGTTTTTGACTACAAGGATACTTAAGATGTGATTCACCAATAATGGAATATTTTCCAGAACAATATGTCAATTACATTTTTAATTTTTACCAAAAAAGTTGAGATTTTTTGAAAAGTCATATTAAAATGACTAGACCAAGAGAAAAGCCAGCAGCAGCCACCTGTAGATTTTTTCTTCTCTTTCTTCTTTCCTTCTTCCCTTCCTTCCTTCTTTTCAAATTGCTACATTTTTTTCTGCTCATTACTCCCTCACCCTACCTTGCCTGCTGCTGAGAAAAGGATGCAAAAGATTTCTAAACCCTTAGAGAAAGCTGCTGTTAATTTAAACCTACTGAAAAAAAATTTAAAAAAAATTTAACATGTGAAACTGCATGGAAAACAAAGCTTCTTTTTTAATGCCCTACTACCTGAAATATGGGGGAAAAAAACGTGTTCAGAAATACTTTTAGAAGTGGGATGCCTCTACTTTTGCCTTCTTCACTGCAGGCACAGGAGATTCTATAGGTCTCACCCGGCTTACAGAGGGGCAACTGAGACATCATGCTCTAAAGGATAATATTAGAGATGCCTTGTTCCTTGGTGAGATCTGCTTTTACAGACACACAGGAAGTCTGCAGCAGAAAAGGGATTAAGAGCAAGTCTTAAATGAGTGACCTCTCCCACCCCTAGACCAACCTCTCTCATTTTTTTCTCTTTCCCAACAGAAAACACACACTACCGATGGGGACAGCAAAGGGAAGGCAACCCCAGAAACTGCTGAGCTGTTCTGGGGACATGAAGCAGATGCTGCCACCCACCAAATGCAGAAGCAGCATTGCAATTTTCATTTCTTTGCCCCTCAAATATTTTCAGCAATAAAAAGACACCTGATTTCCACCCAGCTCCAGGCCTGGCATGGGACCTGCCAACCCCTCTGGCAGCTCAGAGGGTCTTTGTGGCAGTGGTGTCTCCTGTTCTAGGCCCTTTTTTAGTCCTCTGCTGCACAGCAACCCCACCATCCTGGGGCCAGATCCTGAGCCAGCACATGTTGAGGTGATGCCCATTTACGCTGGCTGAAGATAAGTCCCCTGAAGATTAACTGTCAGCTTTATAGCTCTGGTTTCAGGGTGAGATTTTCCAAAGCGCCTGTTTGGTACATATATGTAACAGAGCAGGAGAAATTGCATAGATGGTTTTATCCCCCTCCACGATGTAACATAAACAAGTTCAGTCATACATTTTAACTCATGAGAAAATAACCCTCCAAATAATAAAAATATCCAGAGAATCTTTCTGTCAGCTCAGCAGAGCAGCCCGCTCTGGCAATGTGCTGCGAGAGCTGCTTGCACTGAGCTCCTTGAGAAGAGGCTTCAACCCTAAGACAAACATCTGTGGAAGTTTTATGAGAGCCTAGATCAAGAGAAAAGCCAGCAGCAGCCATCTGTAGGCTTCTTCTGGGCCAAGGACAAGACATCTCCATGTCTATTGTATGAGGAGGCATTGCTGGATTTTCTGGGCTTCATGGCTAGCTACAAGGAAACCTTCACAGCTCCCTTAGCTCAAACACAATTGCGTGAGGTTCCTGCTTCTTCCAGGTTCATCATTTTCTTGTGCAAAATCTCCTTAAAGAAAAAAATTAAGGGGATGGTCAATTTATAGACAGATGAACTCTGTACTGTTTTCCAATAACTTGTCTGGCCTTAGTGTCTGAAACCTTAGCAATATTGGACTGGTAATAGCAGTATTGGACTGGCCATTTAACACCTGCAATAAACCAGGGTGCTATTCAGAATTGCATCTCAATTGCTCACAAGTTTCTCTGTCTTAATAGCAGCAAGTAATGACTGTAGGACACGGCATATAGCTTCTGAGTTGTGGGCATCCACATTCCTGTTCCTAAACATACTGTGTTTGCATGGAATTTTTTCATGTTTTTGCCTCAGTTGCACAGGGCAAATCCAATGCCTTGGGCTCTGAGACTCTGAGATCAAAATCTCACTTGGGGCCGCCAACATATGAATTTGTCCATGACCTCGTGGGCAACATTGGCTTAATGTGGTGTAAGAGACTGGGACAGTTCGGAGAGCAGAAAGGTGGATGCAAGGAAGAGAAGAGGGACGTGTGGCTGAGGTGGGACCTCTGGGGCCACCAAGCATGATAGCTTGGCCTGCTGAGGAGCCACAGTTCCCAAGAAACCCTGGAGAAACCAAGCGGTCATCCATCCTCTCCCTGGTGCTGGCTGCTGAGCCTGGGCCAAAAAATAAAGTGGGCTAGGACACGAGTGCAGACCATGCTGTGCTCTTGTTTAGTTTACAAGCATAGATGTGACCAACATGTCTCACCACAGCCCTGAACTCCAGTTCAGCTGAACTGGAGCCTGCGACAGCTGGAGGAGAGGAAATGAGCTTGCGCGGGTATTCGGCTGCCGGTGTCTCCTTTCAGCTGAAATTAATGTTAATGTTTGTTGATGCTACAGGTCATTTCCTGTCTCCCCCCTTAAATCTGGAACTTCGGTGGATTTCCCAATGGTAAAGAGGTCTGGCCAGCTTTCCAGCCAGCTTTTCAGGCTTAGTAGTGCTCTTGTGAGCACTGGAGGGAAATTTTGAAGCAGACTGTAACCCATGTCACGCAAAAGTTCAGAAAATAGATTTACAAGGGTAGGAGAATGTGCTGCTATTTTCATGGGATGCTTCCTACATAACAAGTAGCAAATGTCATCTACAGATAGCCAAAGAGATACACAAATGAAACTCTGTTAGCTGGAAATCTTAATTTCAGGGATTGTAATGCCAGATTGCTGCAAAAGACAAAGGCTTGTCCAAACACTGTTGCCTTAGAGGCTGATCTTGGCCTCTGGATTGTCTTCCAAAGCTGAACAGGCACCTATGGACACAGCCACCACTTCCTGCAAGGTGATCCGTGCCTCCGGTTCATGGGTGTTGTCTCTGGCCTTGATGGACACATGTTGTCTCAGTGCAAGGAGCACGATGATGGGCGACCATGGAAGACTTCATGGGGAGCTTGGCTTCAGTTTGTAATCAAGTTCCCATTTTCTGGGCACATCTCTGTATTCAAAACATATGGTCAACTGAGCCAGGACAATGGGAAAAATAGCCATGTCCAGAAAACTCTGGGCAGCTCTAGTCCATTGAAGCAGCAGCTGTCTGTCTAAGATCTCCAAAAGCTTCACACGATTAACTCCAATCTCCATAATACAGCTATAATGCTGTGGCTAGGAGCTCTGTGCAATAGTGCCCAGTGTTGCACAGAAGTTGTCTACTTTTGTGCGGCACAAAGTTGTGCTTTTGAAGTAGGAAGACCAAAGGTTGCACCCCAACACCACTGAAATGTGGAGTGGCCACTCTATGAGCCACTGAGCAGCCATGGGGCTCTTCACTGCCTGCAGACTTACCTAGTCCAGCTGGCTACTAATCTTTGCTCAGTTCAACTTTTGTTTCTCCCTGGCTTTGCTCCACAAAATATTCTAGCCATGTTCTCTTCCCATTCTGCCTCTACCCATCATCTTCACACTGTTTTCATTGATCTTCATAAAATTTCCTCTGCACTGGGGGAAAGTGCCTGTGTATTCAGAAAATCAATCTGAGGCACTTAACTGAGGCAGTTGATCCTGTGGTTCTGGAATTTACTGGGGAGAAGCTCTACCAGGGGTCAGGTTATGGTTTCTGCTCTGAACCATTTCTCGCATTTCTCTAGAAGACTCCGTGTCTCCCAGGTTTCTGTGGAGGAGGCTTCTGGAGAGCAGCTGGCTAAGTTTGGTTCCTAAATTTGGGTGGGGTGAAAACTGCTGCCCTGCAGATGTCAAAGGGAGTTAAGATTGCATGGGACCGGGAGGCACTTGTGAAAGCACAACCCTCTCTGCTGATTCCTTTGTTTGCTGTGCCCTGACCGTACAATGAAGGCTGGGATCTTTTAGTGCCAGGCACCACATAAAAAACAGAGGGAGAAAGTTTTCTCACCCTGGAGTTAGCAGTCCAAACAGGCAAAGGAGTACTGCAGAAGAGTGAGCAGAGTTTGGCTTGCAAATATTTTGTTAGCTCCCTGATTTCTTCATGGTTGGTTGGGCGGCAGATGTATTGCTTTCTTTGAATGGTCTGGGAGGGGTACCCGTGCATGCCTGGGAGTGGAACAGGATCTTGTCTTTATGGCAAATTTGGCATGAGGAGATGTTCCCGATTAAATTGGGGCATAATCAGATGAGCACTTGCAATCCTAGCAGAATGATTTCAAAACAAATTGGTTTAATTTGCTATATACAAAGGATCGTGTTCATTGGAAAATGCTTTTATTCCAGAATTAGGGCATCTCCACGTGGAGTTTTTCAGGGAGAGCTATTTTTTCTTAAATCCATCCCTTCCCTTAATCTAAATTAACTTCCCTGGATAGAAAAGTGTGTGTGTATATGTAACACAGAAGGGGCCAGGGGAAAAGCAGGAAGGGATTAGCTGGAAGGAAAAACAAAGGAAGGGGCAGAGATATGGAGGGGAGTGAGATAAATAGGCTAGCAAGAGAGAGGGAAAATGAAGAGCAGCTGGAGCGAAGAGCCCATCAGGCCAGGACCTGAGCAAGAGGATTCCCCAGCCAACTGCAGTGCAAGGCAGCCTGCCCCAGGTGAGCGGAGGGCAGCTCTGTCCTGTGCAGTGTTCAGAGACCTTGTGGTCTCCACCAGGCTTTCCTCCATGAAGCCCTCAGCTTCTGGAGACACCATTGGCTGGGGAGTTTGGTTCTAGAGTTGTTTATTTTCTTTAAGAAAAAGAAGTGTCTTGATTAAAGGAAAAAAAAATTCTGTAAAAGTTGTAAACAACACCAGCATATTTGATGCACCATTGCAAACTGTTGCTTATTACGCTTCTGGAGTCAAAGGCAATGTCGTCAAAAACTAAAACAAAAAAACAGAGAACCAATCCCTTCCTTGTTAAGCCAAGTTCACCATTACTACAAACGGGGCAGGGATGAGGAAAAGCTTGCTCCTAATCTTGGCCCACAACAAGCTGGCAATGCTGCATGTCACCCATACCTCATGAGTAAGAGCCCTTCTCCCCCATAATGCTGTGCCACAAGGCTTTCATGACACTCAGCTCTGCTTTTGTTTTGTGTCCTGTTGTTGATGATGAAACTTTTTCAGGTCTGATGACCTGAAATCTGATGACCCAAACTAAAGAAGGGAGGGAGGAGGGAAAGGAGGAAAGTTTGATTCTGGCCGACAGCAAAAGGAAAGGGAGGGCTGCTTATCTCTTATCGTCTTGCCTCACCTTGCTAAGGATTTAGTTAAGTGCTGGTGGTGGATTTTTTGGTGTTTGTTTTTAAATATATTGTCTCGCTTACTGATGTGGTGGTTGCTTCTCAGTGTGTGGTTGGAGGTAAGTAAGCAAGCAAATAGCGATAGAACAAGAGAGAATGGCTTCAAGCTGCAACAGGGTAGGTTTAGACTGGACATTAGGAAGAAATCCTTCACAGTAAGAGTGGTCAGACACTGGAAGAGGCTGCCCAGGGAGGTGGTTGAGTCACCATCCTTGGATGAGTTTAAGAGTCGTTTAGATGTGGTGTTGGGGGATACGGTGTAGGGAAGAACTTTGTAGAGTAGGGTTGATGGTTGGACTTGATGATCCCAAGGGTCTTTTCCAACCTAGATGATTCTATGACTCTATGATTCTATGACCCAGTGCAAGGAACAGGCTACTGTCTTCAATTCAGCCACCTCTCCTCCTGTACAGTATATAGCTCCTATGACCAAAGGTAACGAAGACACAACCTATACTTGATGGTTTAAATCTCTGCTCTGCCACAGGCTTTCTAGGTAATCTTGGGCAAGTCCCTTAGCCTTGGGAAACCCAGCCCCTGTGCTTACCTGCTGGTCCTAATGCTTCCTAATGCACCTCTTAGGAGTGTCTCAAGGAGGTCAGCACCAACAATCATGAGAAGCCCAGTCTGATGCTAATAGGAGCTGCACATATTCCTCAAGTGGGTCCAGACTGTGGTGACAATGGTGCTATCTTCATTGTTATATTTCCTAAAGTGTGTTCTTTAAAGAAGAAAGAGGGTAGATTTAGATTAGATATTAGGAAGAAATTCTTTACTCTGAGGGTGGTGAGACACTGGAACAGGTTGCCCAGAGAAGTTGGGGATGCCCCATCCCTGGAAGTGTTCAAGGCCAGGCTGGATGGGGCTTTGAGCAACCTGCTCTAGTGGGAGGTGTCCCTGCCCAGGGCAGGGAGGTTGGAACTAGATGATCTTTAAGGTCCCTTCTAACCCAAACCATTCTAGGATTCCATGATAAGAAACAGGAAGATGCAGTACTTGCTCTAGACTTTATCACCTGCATACCCAGAGCTTTGTTTAAATGAACAATACTGCTTGCCAGATTGTATTTCCTGTGAGCAGGAATTGTGTTTGGTGTGGTGCAAAGCACAGCCAAAGTTCAGTAAAAAAAAAATAAGAGAGGGAAATGAATAATAACATTTTATGCATGGATTCACAGAGAAATAAAATGAGGCACAGAGTTGTTGAGTGGTTTACACAGCAACATTGTTGAACACTGAAATATTGAACCCAGGAGTCCAACTCTGACAATCTCATCCTACTTCAACTGCTAGCACAGACTGGTTTTTTCATATTTTTCTGCCATTTCTATATTCAAAGACTTTTATCCAAAAAGGTATAATTTTCTCATTAATCTGATTTTGGAGATGTGGAAGATTTGTAAAGGAAAGGAACCAAAAAGTTTCAAGATGAGAGCAAGCACCAGGAGAGTTCAAAGAGGATAGCAAAACTGTAATGAAAATACATCTCTGCTCATGCATTCAGATCACCTGCTGTCAGTAGCCCAAAGAAGGCAGTATTTCCTATACACAACTAACTTCCTTCCTTCTGAAAAAAAAAAAAAAAAAGAAAAAATTAGTTCCCCATTCAAATACAAGCTTTAGTGTAAAGGAGGGGTTTGAGTCAGTCCTTTGCGTCAGGAATCAAGGGTTATTAAGCTAATGTAGACACCTGAGAAACTATTTAAGTGATTAGGTGCTGGGAACACTAATGGCACCAGTCTCCTCCAAGAGCATAGCAGTTCTTACTGCTTCCCTCAGTGCCTACAGAGTAGGGCAGTCCAGGAGGATAAGGGAAGGCTACATTCAGATCCCTCCATCCTTAGAGGATTCATCCCACATCTCTTGCTTTTCAAGATATCATGACATTTTTTCAAGATATTCAGGTATCTCTTTCCCTGATGTTTTGAGTAGGGAAGAAATTTTAGCCCCATCTGTTGAAATTATGTCACTTCCTTCAAAAAAAAGTTTTGCTGGACTAGAAAGCAGGTAGTGAGTGTGGCTGTCCAGACCCCGGCGTGACCACCTACCCACAGGACTTGAGAGTACTGACTTTTTTTCCAAACACTGATCAACACACAATACTAAAACAGCCCTTGAAAGACAGGTTTCTTATTTGTAGAATTGTAGAATAGCTTGGGTTGAAAGGGACCTTTAAAGGTCATCCAACCTCCCCTGCAACGAGCAGGGACATCTTCAACTAGATCTGGTGAGTAAGACCATTGCTCACTACAAAATCCTATTCTCTCTATAGCCGTGTGTTTTTTTGGCATGGTAGGACAGTCTCCCCCCAAGACAGGGATGTCTCCTAGAATGGGCTGTGAGCACCCCGCTCTCCCCAGCAGTGCAAGGAAGCCCAGGAGTATAGCTTAGACACAGGACTCTGCTGAAAAGCCAAATGTGCCTGAAATACCAGTTTCTCAGTACTAAGTGCTGTGGCTCACGAATCCCTTAATTTGGATCTGGCATAAGTTATCCTCTAAGCCTTAAGGGCAAATGTGAGCTCATCAGTGGGAATTTCACCATTGGTCTTAATAAAAGGAGGCTCAAAAAGGCAGCAACCCAGCCAGGGTGCATGGCATACAGTAAGAGCTGTTATACATGTAGGATCTGCATTTCTTTAAGCACACATTAGGTGAGGAAAATCTTGGATGTTGTTGTGATGCCCCTATATGGTTTCACTGGAAGGAGGGGTGATCCTCTAGACCTGCTCCAGAAATGCAGACGACCTGGCTCCTCCTTGTTGGTGCTGCATATCCAAGGTCAGGACTTGCTCGCAGGGCCACAGGAGACATTATATCCGATGGACTTCACTTTACATATAAAGTAGGTTTGTATTCTCCTATGGAGTAGTTCATGCTCCTGCGCTGTCAGGTAGCGCATGATCTACTGAAGGTCCTACTACACAGCTATTGTGTGCAACCATTCAGACGAGGCTCTTTGAACTTGATCTTACACTCAGCAAACCAGGGTTTGCTCCAGCTCTCCTGTGGGCTTCCTGTGTGGCACTTGGAAAGGCATTTATCCATCCCACACCTCAGTTCTCCCCGCCTAGAAAAATGGGAATTGTGTTCTTATCTCCCAAGAGATAAGAAGGTTAAATTGTTATGGACTGGGAAATGCTAAATCTGAAGGGCAGTGAGGTATAGAGCCATTATTTCAGTCTCTCTTTCTGTTATTAGAGCATGCTGTATGCAAGTCAGCTGCTCTTAGCATAATACAAAAGCAGATGTGAGATGTGCAGCTACATTTTTTAATGTTACTTTTTACTGTGCCTGCATTTTTCTTTTCTTTGTGTAAAATTATGACCTTTTAAATATCAAATAGACTATATATTATTACAGAACAGTTGCTCGATTTCTTATGAGAAACAAATATGTTTTCTATTATATTCACCAGGTGCATTCTATAAAGGGGGCGTTTATGGTAGAATCATATATATTTCAATAAAGGCTTAGTAGTTTTATGTCAGAGAGAGGTAGCCCTGAAACCAAAACCATACATTTCAACTACACTGAAATTGCTTTTTTGTCTGAAATAAAGTAAACCCTCAAATAGGAACAAAACGTATTGGGCATTACATAGGTTTTAGAGAGAGTTACTTAAGAGTTAGGGCTGAAAAAAAATACATTGATCATTTAGATGGGATTAGGTAAAGTTGGAAAACATAATAAAACCCCACAAAAATAGGAAGAGAGCTACATAATGGTACAAAACCTTGAAATTGATATCCACGGGCTGCACTTTTATTATTTGGAATCTTCCTTGGGAAAATGGTTAATTAAAACTAAGCCATTGAAATGGTAATTTACAACCCTGTTTGGAGCAGAAGCCTGGAACAGTAAATTCTGGAGCAAGGCTGTGCATCGCAGAGTTGCAGCACAAAACTACTGTACAGACATTGCTGGAAAAGCTCAGCTTCTGCTGTGTTGTGTCTATTAATCTAGCATCTCTGTGTACACAATTTAAACCATTTTACAAATATTTGTCATTTGTAGGAGGATAGGAGGAAATGTTGCTAAGACCCATCTTGATACTGTAACCATAAATAATGTGTCCCAACACAGAGCTCTGAATTTAAAACAAACTGCTTGAAGAAGGTGGGCACAAACTATCTTTTTTGAAATATGAACAAGCCTTCAATCTTAAGCCAAACACAGAAGGAATCTTTGATATTGAAAAATCTAAAGAACAAGTGAAGATTTTGATTTCTACCTCTTTTCCGTTGCTCCTGCAAGTGATTTCCACCATCACAGCCTTATTCAAACATCTTGTTTCATCACTTTCATAAAACCGCCTCATCCTCAGTATCCCAGTGCTTTCCAGGAGAACATAAAAAAAGTAGTTAAATTCTGTTAGGCGTTTTTGTTCTCACTTCCTCTCCCCAGC
Source organism: Numenius arquata (assembly GCF_964106895.1). Lineage (NCBI taxonomy): Eukaryota > Metazoa > Chordata > Aves > Charadriiformes > Scolopacidae > Numenius > Numenius arquata. The sequence continues at coordinate 53,647,993 of NC_133580.1, forward strand.
AGGAGAAAGAAGTGAAACTGTCTTATTTCAGGCAAATTTTAAAACAGGCATATCCATTATTTATTGAGAACATCCACAGCAGGTAGGTAAGAGCCAAAATATTCCTTTTCAGAGGGGATGCAAACTCCTACAAATCTGAGCAAGAAACTCCCACTAGGAAAGAGAGTTGAAGCTTTTCCTGTGCATAAATTATTTCATAAGCATTTGTTGTGTTTCTTGCATTTTCCCCTGCAGCTCCTGGAAGGGGCAACTGTCAGACATAAGAAACTCCACAGATATTATCAGGCTTTGTACTGTCATGACAGAAGTCTTCAGGTTCATTAATATACTGGACTGGCACTTCGGGCTTATTAAACCAGTAAGCATACAGCATTAGTCTTGAAATAAGTCAAGATACTGTCTTTGGCTCATGCCAGGCAGGAGACGCAGCCACCACAGCAGTCGACGCGTTACAGGGTTAGCTCCCTTTGGAGAAGAAAAACCTGTGTCCCTGCTGTTCATAAACCAGAGCCAACCCTGGCACATCTGCGCTGTCTGTAAGGAGCAAATCCTGGAATAAATTATTCCCTCAGTCACACTGAGGGAATAATTTTTTTAATTCTGGAAAGTGCTGATGTCCTCTCCAAAGAGGAGCCCAGAAGCAAGCCACAATGCATTTGGTGACAGTCAGAAAAGAGAGATCTGGAAGCAAACAAACCAAGGGTATAAATGTTGGGGGTTTTTTAGCATGAGTGGACTACGTATTGCCTTCTGATGCTGTTCTGTGCTCATTCTCTCTGCTGATTTCAATCTCTGCTGAACTGAGCGTTGGTTTTCAGACTAGTTTGCTATTCCACATCTGCAGAAGCATTGCACAATATTAACTTTCGGCAGCCTTGGGCCAGCGTGCCCTTTGTGTGCCTGGTGCATTCTGCTGGCCTTGAACCGTGACAGCAAATAATGAAGCTGTGTTGACTCAGTGTTTATTTTTGATAAATTTCAGACTCCCCCCCCCCCCCCCCCAGCGTTTTCTTCATGCTGAATGTCTAAATGTTTTCTCATAGTCTTTAGCCAAGTCACATCCAAACAAAACGTCTCTTCACTGTTAAAGGTGCCCCAATCCTGTGTGTATTTCTGTAAGAGCAGTTAGCAGCTGGGGAGAGCCATAACAAGTTTATGTCATTGCAATAGGTAGGAAAATTGGTGTGTTGGGTACATTTCAGTGTTGGGCACACAGGTACATGTCTCACTGCTGCCTTTTTCTCGATTTCTTCAAGTATTGTTAAAATTGGCACAATGTTTACTTCAAAGCCGGGAAAGTTACACCATCCAGTTCCTACTCAATTCACCTTCTGTATAGCTCTGAGCGCTGAAGAAGAGCATTTTAGCATAAAAATCTGTATTGCTATATGATGACGGAGGTCTTTGAAGGGGAGAGGCTAGGAGTCCTCATGTTCCCTTGAGGCAGCCGGGGTGGGCTGCAGAGCAGCTGGGCTGGAGGTGGGCGGTCAGGGAGAAACATCCTCAGCTCACACTGTTGTAAGCACCACCTGAACTGGTCCCAGTCTGTCCACTGGAGCAGGGAAGTTCACATCTTATCCCTTGGTATGCTGCATGCTGGCTATGCTGGATGCTGAGCATGCTGCAAAAACCTGGTGACTCAGTCTCTTGAGCCTGCTTTGAAACTACACCTTGAATAAGAAACAAGAAAGGTCTGACCAGAACTGATTCAAATTTCTGCTCTACTTGACCCAGACCAGCATCTTCATCCTGGATCCCTCCAAATTTGGTAGGAAAAGGATTAAGTCTGATTCTCCACATTCCTAGTGAGCCTCTAGCAGTTGAGCTTGTCTCTATCAGCCTGTCCTAAGCCCTTCCAGCTACAAACTGACATACCTCTGCAAAATGTTTCAGCTTTGCCCAAGCCTTCTTTCTGGGAGCAGAAGAGAGAGGGATCATTAGACCTCTGGCTGCAGCTTCTGACTCACCACAGGACAGATGCTGACACCCTTTCCCCATGTTCTCTCCCACCTTCATAAAAATCAGGGTGTGAATCAAGTCTGTGCTATTTTGGACTTACTCCATAGCCTGAAACAGACAGCGCTATCAAAGTTTCTTGGGATTCTTTTCTTTCTTTCCCCTGCCCCCTGCAAAGGCCTGTTGCTCCCTTGAGATATAGAAGATTGAGTCCAGCACAACTCTGCTTGGCTGTGATTTATATCAAGGGCTGCAGATGCGCTTTTTAAAGTAGGCTTAAAAATTGCTCCCCTAATAGAGATTAAATATTGATTACCTAAGTAATAGCTCTGTCTGCAATAAGAAATAGATGTGTAGCAACCCCCACACATCAATCACTCACATTATCTGAGGAAATAGCACAGCAGAGGAAATACAGGATATTTGCAAATCCTTTTCTAAAACCATCCTCATCTTCTACATAGATGCAAATAAATACATATATACCAAAGTATAAATAAATAAATGTACACACTCACGCTTATCCTTTGACTTCCCCTGGAAAGCTAGCTAGCTCCTCATTTTCCATTTAATTTCCTGCTGATTTTTTATTGTGATGTTACTGCATCTTCCCTCATGACTTCCCGTACCGTGTCCTTACTGAGTTTGAAAATGGGTGAGCCTCTGACGTGGAAAAGGGGGGGCTTGCCCCACAGCATGCCAGTCGCGTGACGTGAGTGTGTCCTCTGCCAGCGGTGGTGCTGCGTCATGCAGTGTGGCAATGCCATCGGTGCCAGGTCACACAAGGAAGGGGAGGGACGGAGAGGACATGGTGTGAGATGACCGCAGTGGCCAGGGACAAATAGTCCTGGGGTGCAGCACAGTGAGCCCCATGGATGTGTCTGCTATGTGGTATCGAAGAGCTGGAAAGAAACCATTAGCCCCTCAGGGGTGAAGATGAAGGCCCTCTCCTTCCCACTTCTCTTAGCTCTTCTTTGATTTGCAGGTTTTGGGTCTCCAGTGCTTCAGCTATTCTGCCAACTGGTCTTGGCTGTCATGCTGAGGCTGAATCTCAAGGCTAAAGCTCTATAATCACTCACAGCCTGGGCCAAAAGGGACTTTTGCCTCACATGTTTGCCACTGAGCTGTGCGGGTCATGGCCTCGGCTCCTATCAGCTCTGTGGCACTCAGAGCTGTTCAGCCCAGACCTCCCCATCAGCTCAGGTGCTCAGAGCATCACCAATGCGAGTGGCTGATCCAACCCGCTGCAGCAAGCTGACTTTAAAGAGGCAGTTTTCTTTGCCAACTAGTATTGCAGGACTTTGCTTATCTACCTAATTTGTCAGGAAAAGATAGCAATTTTCCCTGACCTTCCCCTTCTGAGATAGCATCAAAACAAGGTTAGATGTTAGATAAAATTCAGGGACATGCGTCCTCCATTCTGGTTTGCAGCAGTGTGTCCCTGCCTGCAGAATGTACAGCATCTTTGGAACATGTGAACACTGCACAGAAACTGGAAAAAAGTCTATAGTGGCAGCATCCATCTACTTTGTTCATGTTTACTGAATGATGAGAACATAAGAGGCTTTTTCCCTCCTGTAGGATGTCTCCTTTGACAGTTGCTGCAGCCAGTTGAACACTTGTCTGCTGGGAAAACTCCAGTATTCATGGAAGAACTTCACTGGCTGATAATACCATCTGATGGCATAGTGGGAGTCTTAGACTTGCCAGTGATGTGCATTCCCACCCCTAGCTCCAGCTTGCTGATTGAGGTTAAAAGGTGATAGTTTTACCCCATACTCAGCACAAATACTATTGATTTTATGGCTGATAACAAAGTACAACATGGGCATAAATTGATCGAACCAGATTTTTCTCTTGCAGATGCTTTGTTTACAGTTCTCCACATTTAGATGGAAGAGGTCCAGAGGAGAACTGCAACTCTTGTCCCTGCAGAGACCCCTCTTTGGGTTTCTAAAGCCTGGCATCACTTTTCTGAGGCCATGGAGTTGTTTGTAAGGGACACCCATTGCTGACAAAGTTTCTCATTGCCATCTTCATACCAAAGAGCTGTGGATCCCAGTTTCCAGAAGCTCACTGATAATGAACTCTTCTGCGTCATTCCCAAAAAAATAATAGAGTCATAGAATGGTTCAGGTTAGAAGGCACCTTAAAGTTCATCTAGTTCCAACCTCCCTGCCCTGGGCAGGGACACCTCCCACTAGAGCAGGTTGCTCAAAGCCCCATCCAGCCTGGCCTTGAACACTTCCAGGGATGGGGCATCCACAACATGTCTCGACAGCCTGTTCCAGTGTCTCACCACCCTCAGAGTAAAGAATTTCTTCCTAATATCTAATCTAAATCTCCACTCTTTCAGTTTAAAACCATTACCCCTCATCTTATCGCTACACTCCTTGATAAGAGTCCCTCCCCATTTCTCCTGTAGGCCCCCTTCAGGTACTGGAAGGCTGCTATAAGGTCTCACCCAGAGCCTTCTCTTCTCCAGGCTGAAAACCCCAACTCTCTCAGTCTGTCTCATAGGAGAGGTGCTCCAGCCCTCTAATCACCATCATGGCCCTAGATTACCATCATGCTGTCCTTCAGGCAAATAAACTAGAACATGTAAATCATTATAAGTAAAACAAAGAAAGCATAAGGCTTTCAAAGATGAAACATCTACTTGGTACATCGCCCCCTTTCATCCTCTACAGAAATGAAGCATCTAGTTGGCACAAACCCATAGGCAGGCAACAGTGTGAGCGTCCTGCCAGGAGATGCTGAATTACACTCAGATTGTGGGAGCCAGGTCAGTGGGCTGGAAATCACTCATTGTGCTGCCAAACCCTCAGAGCTGGGGTAGTAACTTGGGCCTTTTTAGCACTTGTCTGAAACAATCTATCTGGCAGCAAGGAGCTTTGAGCCGTTCAGAAACTGGAGTTATGTCTCATCAAGTCCCTGTGAATTTGAGTGGACCCAGGCGAAAGAAGCAGTTTGTCAAGGCTGTGTAGCAAATGCATGTGGCTGTATCAGGAATACTCTTTCTTAGCACTGCTGTACCCTTCTTGCTCTGGGAAAGACACAGAGAGAGGCAAGGCAAGGAAAATAGTGAAGTAATGCAATTAGCTGGAGGTTAGAAATATCATTCTGCTTTCAGTGCCTGCGACTGCACCTACAAAACTCTGAGTGGCCAGTGTTCTTAAAACACACATTGGCTTTTGTTGGCTTGCATGTTTGAGGCAAAAGGTTTTGAGACTGTTGCTATAAGAGTAGAAAGAGATTGCAGCAGTGTTTACTCATTCAGAGACATTTTATATTAACAAAAGTCATTATTCACAATGCAAATACCCAAACCCCATATCAGAGTGTACCTCTGTCCTGCAGGCATCCTACAGACGCCATGTGGAGGACTGTGACCATGGTCACGAAAGGACAAAGGGCTACAGAGACTGCAAAGTGATGCAAAAATCCATGTATGCACAAACTTGTACATAATGGGGTGTTTTCCAAAGCCAGGCACAAGAGTATGAACTAAAGATGAAATAACAGCCTCTCAGCTCAGTATGTCTGCACATATGTTGACTTGCTGTGACTCTAGCAGTTTAATATTGCACCATTTGTACTACTGTGCATTTATGCCTAGCAAATCTTTATTTTTTCACACCCCTCAGAGCCATTGCAGGCCCCTTAGAAGAGCTTTGAACATGTAAAACGACCACCCTTGGAGCATCCTGAGCATGTGCTGAGGTCAGTGGTCTTTGATGGTCTGCAGGAACACGTCACTGCCCCAAACAGAGGCATGGCAATAGTGAACCAAGCAATCCTACTCTTGTTATGTAATTCTGCAGAGTGAGTGATAAACACCTGCAACTGGACTTCCATCCAAACTCTAGCAGGAGGAAGGAACTTCTCTCTGGTCAGATGTCTAAAAATTGATGTTTCATTAACATATTACTTCTGTCCTAGCTCATTAAAAGCAAGTATTCATCTTCATTTTATTAAACCTATCTGTGGCATCACATCTAGGTTATGACTCTGTCATGTGATCCACCCATTTCCTTGCTTTTAATATTTCAAAACCATCATTAAGAATTCATATAGGCAGAAATTTCAGTCTTGGATAATTATCACTATTAGTTGGTTTTTAATCTGGAATATTGTGTGCCAGGTGAAACATTCATAAAAGAGAAATTCCTTGAGCTATCCCCAAAAAAATGCTTACTGGAGAAAATCTTGATATTTTCAGCAAGATTCAAACATCAAGTTTGTAATCTGTTCCAAGTATTAGTTATAAAATTTATTTTCAATTTTATTTAAATGTATTTACATCCTTAATTAAAACAGACATTTCTGTGGAAAGCAGAAAAAAGGTGCTGAGTAGAAAACCAGATGTTCTCAAGAGAGAAGTAGATTCATTGCAATGTTTTTTAACCAATTCTTTTATCCTTGAAATGATTACGAACTGCTGTTGGAACTGATGAAAAAATAAAAAATAAAAATAAATAGTTGTATTGTGCATTTTTTTTAATTGGGATTTAGTCAGACTGCAGAACACCAGAAAGAAACTGAGCTTGCTTGATATTTTAAAGTGCATTTAAATAGTATCAAACACAAGCAAACATAAACCATAAGGAGTGAACAGAAGTTTGTCTTTTTAGAAGTATGGAAATTAATCAGGAGGAGGAAAATTGAAATTGTGACCAATCCGCAATTGCCAAAAATGCTTTTTGTTCTCATATGTGTGTGTATCAGATGCCCTGATTCTTCTTTCACTGACACAGTTGTAAATTGGAAGTGAGTTTTGTGGGAGTTCGCCTGTTACAGCCTGAGAATGAGACTCAGAGACCCGAACAGATTGCAACGAATAGATCTTTTTGTGTGAACACTGGTAGAAATTGAATGCACTTAGGTTTGGAGCAATCTGTATTATCAGAAACCTAGATTAGGCATTATCTAATTAGATCCTCTAAAGCACTGAGAACCTTCCCAGTCCTGTGTGCCTCTCTGTGGGTCACCTGGTGCTAATTGCCCAAACCAGGCAAGACCTGGTATAACAAATTCCTGCAAGAAGACAGCAAGTATTCAGCTGAAAACAGCAAAGTAAAAAATGGATCATAGAAATTTAACTTCTGCTCAGGATTTATCATATTCAAAGAGAGAAGTTTTTGCCTTAAGGGAATACTGAGAGATACAGAAATCCTGCCTGAAAGCAGTGGTCCCATCTTCATTTATATCCACCAAGAATTTGGCCATTCTACATATTGATTTTGGGTCCAAAACTCTGAAGACAATGCTTTGCTCTTTAAATCATTGCGGTGATGAGTAGGAACAGATTAAAGGCATCAGGATTTGGCCCTTTGTGGATTAATAAAGACGTGCTGAATGGGAATTTTGTCTTTGTGATTTTCCTGGAAGTGGACGAATAAAGTGCTTTGATCTAGAAGGGGAGTGTGAAAGGTCACTGGCTTAGCATGTGTGCTGAAGTGCCCTGAGCCATCCAACATGATCAGCATAAATTAGAATCTGGCTGCCCAGCTTTATTCATCTTTATTGATGTCTATATAGTTGCAAAGGCAGAGGGACTATAACAATCCCAGCCAGCACAGAGAACCAACTGGGGCATGCAAAAATCCATAAAATGTTTAATATTTCCTAATGGAAGTAAATATAGGAGTACGTGCTAGTGATGCACAAGCCTCATAATTTGAGAGTTTGGGTTTTGTTTGGACCTGAATCTAAACCTTTGGAAGCTTATCTGAAGTTTCCAAAACTACTTGTGCTTGCAAAATTGCAGCCAAGTTTTGAGAGTTTATCATGAGATTTTTTCCATTGTTTCTAGCCCTGGCTGAACCAGTAATAGTTGTTATTAATGCCCAACTGCAGACCTATCAATATAATATGAGCACATTCCCCAAGGCCAAGTGACACACTGATTACAGCCCTGGGGAACTAGAAGCTGCACAAAATTGGGCAAAACAGGCTTGCGACTTGTTCAAAATTTCTGCTTCAAGGTCACTTTTGGAAGCAGGGACATTTTACCGAAAAAAAAGCCACTAGATGTATAGATTTGCAACCACCTGTTGACAGCAGGAAGAAGCTGATTCAGCTTTGCACTTGTTTAGAGCACCCTCAGCAGGTTTGCATATGACACAAGCTGAGTGGTGCGGTTGACACAGGACAGGATGACATCCAGAGGGAACTGTACAGGCTTAAGAAATGGGCTCGTGTGAACGTTGTGAGGTTCAACAAGCCCAAGTGCAAAGTCCTGCGTAATTGCAGATTACGGGGCAATCCCCAGTATCAATACATGCTGGGGATTGAAGGGATTGAGAACATCCCTGATGAAAAAGACTTGGGCGTACTGATGGATGACAAGCTGGACGTGAGATGGCAATGTGTGCTCGCAGCCCACAAAGCCAACCATATTCTGGGCTGCATCAAAAGAAGCATGGTCAGCAGGTCGAGGGAGGTGATTCTGCCCCTCTAGTCCACTCTGGTGAGGCCCCACCTGGAGCACTGTGTCCAGCTCTGGAGCCCTCAGTCCAGGAAAGACATGGATCTGTTGGAGCAAGTCCAGAGGAGGGCCACAAAGATGATCAGGGGGCTGGAGCACCTCTCTTATGGGGGCAGGCTGAGAGAGTTGGGGTTGTTCAACCTGGAGAAGAGAAGGCTCTGGGGAGACCTTATAGGGGCCTTTCAATACTTAAAGGGGACTTATAAGAAAGATGGGGACCAACATTTCAGCAAGGCCTATTGCAACAGGATGGGAGTAATAGTTTTAAGCTGAAAGAGGGTAGACTTAGACTCGATATAAAGAAGGAATTTTTTACAATGTGGGTGTGAAACACTGCATCAGGTTGCCCAGAGAAGTGGTAGATGCTCCATGTTTGGAAACATTCAAGGTCAGGCTGGACGGGGCTCTGAGCAACCTGAAGCTGTCCCTGCTGAAGATGTCCCTGGTCATTGCAGAGTGGGCTGGACTAGATGACCTTTAAAGGCCCCTTCCAACCCATTCTGTGATTCTATGATCTCAGTCCAGCAGCCAGTTCATCCAGCAGTACAAAATCCTCCATCATCCCTCCTGTGTCCATAGAGGACCTCTGCCTTCTGTGACACCAAGCTGCCAGGAATTCTTCGCTCAGTCACCAGAAACACAGGCTTTCAGGTTTGGAGATCCTCGGTGTATTACTCAAGCTGGCAACATTGATACACCCCCTTGGAAGACAAAGCTTTCCTCATTCAGAAATATTGCATCAAGAATAAGAGAATCTTTCATTTCTGACTTCCTGATTATCTCTCTTGGACAAACAGTAGGCAATATTCAGGGCTCAGTGACTTGCAGGAAAAAACAATCTTTTGAATGCAAAATATACACAGAACACCATCAAAATTACATATCTACGTTAAGGAAGTTCTTACGGTCAAGGCCCAACTATATAAAAAACATGTCCCAAATGGCAATCCCTAAGCCAAGAATCTTAAGGTCAAAACCATCATTTTGATCATTTAGCTTGACCTCCTAAGAAACAAGCCTTAACAAGCAATTCCTGCCTCAAGCCTGCAATGTTTGGCATATATCCTCTGGAAAAAGCTATGCTCCTGAGCTAAAGATCCCAAATGATGGGATATTCCAATGTTTGTGTTGGCATTTTGTTCTAATGGCTAATAATTGTCATTGCTCAAAAGAGGAATGTTCTTTTTCTAGTTGTACCATCAGGGAACAAATATTGTAACCGTTGTAAAGAGCTCGACACAAGAACACAGTTAACTTGTAGCTGCCAATTCTTCAACTGTACTGATTTTCTTTTTCCCACTGGAGAAATTTTTCCTAAATGGGCAGTGAAATAGCATAGTTACTATAGATGCTGAATAGAACCCAAACTGACCATTCAAATAGGCTTTTGTTTTAAAATTAAAGAAAAAAGTTTATATTTACAACACATGCCTTTTGTTTCCCTTTAAACTGGAAACACAGTATATAATTTTCAATAACCACAGTGCCTCTATTTTTTCCGACCACAAATTAACCATAGTTCAGTGCAGTGAAATGCAGTAAGACTGATGGAATGCTTCTGCCTAAGGGATGACTTACCCCTAACAAAAATTATGCTTTGCTTCCTATTTGTTGTGTTCAATAATATTGCCTCTCTAAATACTTTTGGTTCAGTACTGACACCAAAAGAAGAGGAAAGCCTCCAGAATGTACAGACGTGCAGGATTATGTTTCGTTTGTCTTTGTTCGTTGTCCTAATTCAAACCAGTCACCCAACCACTGACTTATGACTCTAGGAGGCATATTGTGGGGTTTTTCAAATATATTTCACAAAACCACCCAAACTCAAAGGATAACTTTCTGTCCTCAGCTACACCCCTGCAAGAGCAGCAAAGTTTATAAGTTTGCACATGTACAACAGAGTGGTTTTTAAAAAATCATGCACATTGCCTTTTTAGTTTGTTATATTTGAAAATACGAATGATTTACTCCAGACATGCATGATCAGTTTCTGCAAGGGGCCAATAAACAAAATATAGATACTTTGTACATCTACCAGTAAATGAGCGTATTTTCTTGGCTATGACTGAAAATCTACTGTTTGAGGATTTGTTTTCGCATCCACTTTTTTCAGACACAAAATTTTCTCATTAAACATAGATAAGGGGAACAAAATTCAGCTTTTCTCCTATGCCTTCTGCCCTAAATTGCATAACTATTGTGAGGAATAGTTCAAAATTCTTTCCAGATGTTAATTAAAAATCTGACTATCCATTAGAATTACCCCTGGGTATGTATTTATACCTAGTCCCATGGCTGATGAATGTGTGAGAACACAATTATTAACAAAGTACTGAAAAAAATCCATATTCTCCATCAGAAGATCTGTCCTAATTCCCTTTGCAGAATTAGTGTCTGAATGCATCAAATGCCTGCCATGTTTCTGAAGGCTGGTGTGAACCTGTAATGCTTCTGCGTGTAAATAGCTCCACTGAGATTAATGGGAGTATTCAAGCAAGCAAATATCACGCACACTGGGTGGCAGGATCAGGCCAGCAGTTAGCACGTCTCTCACGGTTACAGTGACTTCTCTTTTAGATTTAGCAACTGTGACTGCTACAGAAATTCCATTAAATTTTATCCCTTGTATCCCAAAAGAACACAGACTTAATAATACAATAACTGTCATTAGGAAGAACTTATGAAAACTAAGTCCTATTACATCTAATACCCCATCACTGGTGAAAAGAATGGTTACTGTCATCATTTTATCGCTGTCTGGTTTTAGCCGCTTTATTCAAAATTTGATTGAAACTTGAATAAGGATTTACTCTACAAATCCATACCTGCTCAGGTCTCCACTAAGTTAGAACAGTGAACTTTTTTTCCCTCAAACTAGAGAAAGGAAAGTTTGCAAGGAAATATTCAAGCTGCCAGCAATAAATTTGAAGACAGAATTAAAATTCAAGAACTCTTGTGAGGAATTTATCTCATCTAATGTGGGAGTCTAGTCTAAACTTGTTGTCTTGGATGCCTCACTGTCAAAGATAAGTGAAATAATCACTTTCCAGAAAAGCTCTTTTCTGCCTGCAGAAAGCTCCTAGGTGAGCAGCTAGGACCAGGCACCTAAGTTTTACATGGCTAGCATGCAGCAAGGAGAAACTTCTGCTCAGTATCCATTTAAAATCTTGAGTCTTCCCTGGGTTTTACACCACAGAGACAGCTCTATCAGCAAGCAGTGTAATTTGCATCAATAACTGGGTCTGGCATGCTAGGATGAGCTGTGCTGATAAGATCTCACTGTATGCATATTGTACATCTGTCCTGTGGTAGCTACCCACACGGTCAAGATCCCAGGCACTGAGGTCTCAGACTGTCGTCTTGATTAGCCCTAATGAAATGTATGTTTTTGTGATGAAATCCAGACTAACTTCTGTTTGATATTCAGCTTTCATTGTAATCTCAAAGATTCGGGCTTATCTTGCTCACAGAGAGCGCATTTTGATAATACCTCAGCTGCAAACCTGGCCAATTACCAAGTAATAACACAGTGGTTCTGGATGAGTTGTGTCTGGAGTGTTGGCTTCATCCCGATGATAAACCAGAGGAGGCTCCAGATCTTAATTCCCTGCTCTGCAAGAATAGCTGGATTCAAATCTCTAAAATAGGTAACATAATCTCAAGAGAAGTCCTCCACCAAACTTCAGAGGAATCTCCATTTAGAGCTAAACTCTAAAAAAATGTAAAATTTACTAACTCTAAAAAAATAAAAAATCTGAACTCTCAGTTCCCACACAGCCAAGGCATTGCACAGTCCTCAGAAGAATTTACTGCTGTTGCATTTTTTTTGGGTACCAGGCTGCTGCCCTGCAAACATGTGGAGTCACTACCCTATCTGGCCATACTTACTTATGTACCTTTGTTGATGTATTCATGCAGAATGGGTTTTCACTGTTTCCCACCAGCCTGGGTCCGTTCCCCAGATACCTATTTTTCTGAAACACAAGCAGTTGACATTGCCTTCATTTTCATATTCCATCATATCTGAGCTTTTCCTTACACCCATCAGGACTAGAAACCTTTTTCTTTTTTTTTTTTTAATGCTTAAGCCAAGCCCACATTTAGGCAGAGGTGTCCACTTGTGTTGGGAATAAGAGCTATGACGAAACTCTGCACAAGGGGTTCTGCAGATAGCCATGACCTGACATGTAGATTGTGGTGCCTGGTCAAACCAAAGATCAATCTGGCAGAGTGTCCTGGATTGGACAACAAATGCCTGGGAAGAAGCAAAAGAACAGGTGAGCATATTGTGATACTTTACTGCAGACACTTTCCAAGCAATGAGTGATTTGTGGGTCCTGAACCAGTGCAAGTCTTTCAGCATTTCATATTCAATTTCTTTCTTTTCCATGGTGCTGCCTAGTAAATATTGACTTGGACTTGAACCCACATAAACCATCAGCACCCAGTGTCCTCTGTCAAAGCACTGCAGAGCTTAACTGCTCAGTGAATGGAAGACCACCATCTCAGCTAGCTTCAAACACGCCCAGCTGGTTTTGTGTGATGCCCTTGTGGTGGATGGATGACAACCATTTTTTTGCCTTACCTTCTCCACCATGCTTCTGACTTCATATCCTCTTTCCCTATTTAATTTTTCTTGATGAAATGTCCTACTCTAATTATTCTTTGTATAGTCAGTAGTCCAGACCTTTGACAATATCTGTTACCCTCTCTGTATCTTCTCCAGGTCTGCTATGTTATTTTTCTGAGAAAGGGAATCAAGACTGTGCAAAGGTGCTGGCACCCTATGGATTGATCATAGAAAAATAATATTTTCTTCACTGTCCTCTATTCGTTCCATAATAATCAAGCACTGAACTGATGTTTCTCATTGAGATATCTCTTACAACCCCAGATAACGTACCTGTGTTGTAAGTCAGCTCTGATATCACTGAATATATGATGCCAAGCTTGTGGATGACAACCCAATTTACACAGGGTTATTTAAGAATGGGAAAGGTGGAGGGGACCCTTTCTTGCCTTTAATTGCTCTCCATGAGTACTAAGGACAGCTGCAGCTTTTGTACTCTGAAGTGCAATCAAAGGAAATCTATTCTGGAAGAAATATTCTCCCTGGCCAGACACGGAGGAGTGAGTGAGAAGTTATTTGGAGTCTCCTCTGCTGTCTTCTTGCTCCACAACTTCCACCTGGAGTTGCATTTCAATGGATCCAGTGGCTGCTGAGCCCTGGGAGGCAACCTTAGTCTTGGCTTTATCCACACACAACTCTGGTCCCTACGGGCCATAAACAAGTAGGTGTAGGTCAGGACAACCAGCTGTCCGGGATAAAAGCTCTCAAAGCTTTTAGGATGCATAAATGCATTAGTTGCGAAAGAAAGAGAAGCAGAGGTCTGTGTGCAAGGTGCAACGCTTCACAGGCCAGCTTTGTTGGAGCACTACCCCAGAGAGAGCTGCCTGCCACCTCTCCCAGCAGGGGCTCATGCCTTTCTACTGCAGCCAGGTCCTGCATAACCCATGACTCCCTTTGTCCTCCTCTCAATGCTGCAGTCTCACTCTTTTTAAGTGCTTCTATGAAGCACTTCTACAAACCCCACCAGGCTGCTGTGTTACACTTCTGCTCTAGCAGAGGAAGGGAGGTGGGATCTGGGAGGAGAACAGAACAGCAGTGCTTCTCTGTTTTTCCTGGATGTCTTTCCATTCACCCTCAGCTGCATTTTCTCCTCATTCAGAATAACTAACATTCTTTGGGGCACATCTCTCCTCACAAATCTCAAGGAGGCGGAAGTGTTGCAGAGCTTGCTGCTGTATTAAAGAGCACGTTATTCCAAGGCTAAGATCTTATTACAATTCCCTTACTACAGCAACACATTTTTTCCGCTTCTTTTCTAAACCTCAAATGTTGTTATGGCGTCAATGGTAAAGAAGTTTAGGCTTGCTTGGATTTCAGTCTCTTGGCCTTGGATGGAGGGGAAACATTATTTCTCTAAATACATGAACCCTTATGCATACACACACTTGCACGCTCCAAGACCCCAGTGTTGCAATAGGATCTGCTTGTGTAGTCTTGTGCCCATCCGCAGTTGTGCTGAACGCAAATAAAGCACATCTGACAGCTCAGGCTATTGTAACGCAGCATTTTGGTAACACTGCTACTAATGTGATCCAGGAAAACAGCAGCGGGGTTCAAACCAAGCCAGGCAATGGTCCCAGTATAGTAGCAAACAAGATAAAGGTAACAAAGAGCCAAGTGATGCTTCAGGGACTCTGTGCACATCCAGGTCTCTGTCCTCAGCCTAGTGGGGCAAAAAGCAGTTTGCGCTCCCCACTGCAAGGCAGAAGTGGTGGGAGGAGAGACCCCACAGCTCATACTGCTGCAGCTGCAGGTAAGCAGGATGCGCTTTCATTGTGGTACCCACTGCCACGCTTCCTCAGCCCCCTTGGGTTTCTGCCCTCTGCATATGTGAGACAGAAGAGAATTGGGGGTCACAGAGATCAGTACTGGATATTGGGAGAAGTTCTGGTGCTGTTGTCTCCTTGGGCTCACTGTTTTGTGCCTTGCATACAGCCCGCTCACCTCAGCCCCCTGCCACGGGGCTCAGACCCGAGCACACGGATGGGTTTGTCCCATCTACCAGAAGACCTATGCAGAAACCCAGCCCTCCTTGATGACTTCCTCAGTACCCAAGGCACTTGGTGGTGTCTCTGTCACCAAAGCATCTGAGCACCTTCTGGCCTTCAGCACATTTTTTCCTTCAGCAGCCCCGGGATAGGATGCTCTCTCTGTTTATCACACTTGAAAATGAGGCATGGAGGGAGGCATAGCCAGATTGCTAATGATATTTAGGTGCCTGAAGACGCAGATAGACATCTGATGGAATTGTGAAGCACGTGGAGGCTCTCCCCTCCCTCTGTGCCCGAGCCAGGTCCCACAGTGGGTCTGGGCTGTATGTAGCATGAATCGGGCAGCATTTATAATAGGCTCTTTCTGTTGATGAGACTGTCAAAATCCCCTATACGCTCCAAGAACAGCTTGTTCCCTACAAGTGAAAATTGTTATTCTCTCACTGTTGTTTCACAAGTTCTGTTTCCAGCAATGCCTGATCACAGATAAGACAAATGTAATCTCAATATGTACATCTTGGGCTTTGTTTATCCAGGACCAGCTAGGCATCGGGGTGAGAAGAATGACATTTCATTTCTTCCTCCAGCAGCACCTCCCCTTCTCTGCTTCTTAATTTTCTTCCCCTCAAACCTGAGTTCAAAACAACACTGAAAACCACTGGAGCGGGGATAGGATAATCCCCTGAGCTGGAATCAGTTTCAGTCTTGTCAGATGGACAGGTACAGATCTGATTCAAAAACAAATCTGAGTTTCCTGCAGCCTGCACTTTAATAGTGGCTTTCTGTAGGCTCTTGATACTGTTTAATACCTCTCTCAGAAGCAGTGACTGAGCCTAGCGCTTGCACCCGAGCTCCAAAGCATCTTGGATGCCTTGCTCAAGTGAGGATCTTGCCAGGCAGTGGGAATGAGCAAGATGTTCGGGTCTTATAGAATCATAGAATCATAGAATTACCTATGTTGGAAGGGATCTTTCAGATCATCCAGTCCAACCATCAACCTAACACTGATAAGAAACCATCACTAAACCATATCACTAAGCACTACATCTACCCATCTTTTAAATACCTCCAGGGATGGTGACTCAACCACCTCCCTGGGCAGCCCATTCCAATGTTTAATAATCCTTTCAGTGTAAAAAATTTTTGTAATATCCAATCTAAACCTCCCCTGGCGCAACTTGAGGCAGTTTCCTCTTGTCCTATCGCCTGTTACTTGGGAGAATAGACCAACCCCCACGTCTCTACAACCTCCTTTCAGGTAGTTGTAGAGAGTAATAAGGTCTTGCTTCAGCCTCCTTTTCTCCAGGCTAAACAATCTCAGATCCCTCAGCCGCTCGTCACAAGACTTGTCCTGCCTATGACTGCCATGAGACTGATAATCTCAGCAGGGGATTCAGTGATATGGTATCAGACCTGTGGCTGAACAAGATGATACCTTTGCTACTAACAATTTTGGAGCCCTTAGTGACGAAGACTTGCAGAAGGAGTGCCTGCGTTTCTGAATCTCAATTTGATTTAGCTTTTTGCAAATTAAAAAATGAGAACTACTTGACTCAGGTTCCCCCTCTCTGAACAACAAAGGTTCAGGAGATTGGCTTGAGCCTACTGAGAGTGGGTAACTGTCTGGCTCAGGTATGGATTTCATCTCACCCAGGTTAACAGGATTCTGGGGATACAGTGAAGCTAAATGGATATCTTGTCTTTTGAGAAAATCTTCACTTGTCCTTGTTCCTGTGAGCCTCACAGTTTCATGTAACACTCCAAAGCAATAACTGGCAGAGTGGTCTTCACAAGGACGGAAACTGTCCTGTGAATTAGAAGTCATTTACATACTGTAAAAATCTGGATAATATTTTCTCCTAGTGTTAACCTGTGGTGCAATAACTCAGAGACAGAGTGCCAACTCAGAGTTAAACTAAAAGTGTGAGGAAGGCATAAACTGTCCTCCAGTATGGCCAAGCAGCTTCTGTGTCCACCTCCCCATCACGAAAGTTAACCTGAGAAAAGGCAGTGCAGTGCAAAGCAGGAAAGTTAAATTGTTCTTACCTCAGAGGAAAGGCTGGACAGCAATTGTTTAACCCAACCCCTTGACCTGATTTCTGACAATAAGAGAAAAAAACCCATGAAAGTTGATATTCCTTTTATCTTAAAAGACAGAGGCTCATTTTTGCTTCTCTGATGCAAGTGTCACAAACAGAAGGAGCTGGGAAGAGAAAAGCTTTTGTGCCTCCTTGAAACCTAAGCACTGGGATGGAGGTCCCTGCCCCACACCACCACCCCGTGAGGGCAGCGTCCCCCAAACCAGCTTTTTTTTTTTCTGCCCCTTTATCGTAAGGTATCACTGCCTCCTTTCCCCACCAGGTAAGTCCCTTTGGGTTCTTGGTCCCATTGGCCAAGGGTCAAGGTCTTAGTTCATGTGCTCTGTGACAGCTCCAGGGCCTTCCCCTGGTGCTGATTCCCCCTGGGAGAAGCCCAGGCCACCAAAACATGCCCTAGATATCTGCCTCCCTAACACAGTTCACATTTAGCCTTGAATGAAACCTTGAACCCCTGTAATTTGGAGACTCACAACAGTCCTCATAGGGCAGGATGCCCCTTCTCAAAACCTAAGCCCCTAACTGGGCAGAGCAGGCTAGGAACATGCCTGAGAAAATGAGGAAAGAATTTGGGACATTGGCAGAAAAAGGACATTTGAGGGTTCCTGAGCAGTATTCCCCCTTGTCCTCTTTTTAATTGAGTGCAAAGTCCTCTTAGCAGCCAAATCTCTTCTTCCAGGCTCATGCCTCGACGTCATCCGCAATACCCGCAATATCCATTCTGGTTGAGCTCCTGCCACACAGAGCATTCCTCTATGAGCAAAGAAAACTAGTTCTGCTGTCCTGCCAGAGATATTTCAACAAATCCAGTGTATTGGAGGAGAATATTTCCTTACATTGTGAAAAATACCCTAGACCACTTCGGGACTCAAGGGGCATCACACAGGGGGAGGGGAGAGAGGTCAGTTTTCCCAGCTGAATCTCCAAACTAATCCCCAGAGCAAAGAAAATTCTCTGGAGTCCTCACGAGGGCTGTTGTTGGCAAACTTTACATAAACAAGACTCCGGCAGACACTGCCACAAGGGTCCTCAGTGTTTCCTTCAGCCCGTGTCTCTTGTCTGCTGAGGAGCGACGCAATATTTGAATGTGAATGGCGTGTGCTTGTTGGCGGAGAAACTGGCATTAATCAGTAGCCTCTGAACTGGAGCTCCAGCAGCTTCTAGCCTCTCCACAGGAGCTTCTGGAGAGTCAAGAAGGGGAAAGCAAACTCAGAGGCCAGCCCTTGGCACAGCAGAGGTGATCAAGGCATGGAGAAATAGCTGCAGCCATCAGCAGAGAGGAATTAGGTTTGCAGGACCTCCAAGACCTTTAGGATTCTTCTCCTTCCTATTATTGCTTGTGACAGGGTTGATAAAGTACCCCAGAAAAACCACCAAGCAGCCATTAGGAGATGTCAATCTTTTTAATCTTGTTTTTGGCCTCGAGTGATTGAGGCCAGTTTGGCCATGAAACATAAACCAAGAACACATGAGGAACTAAATCCAGGCAGCAAGCCGTGTCAGAGGAATAATAGCTCTCAGCAAAACCAACACATATCAGACCTGGCTTCCACTGGATAGCCTCAAACTGGATTTCCAGTAAATATAAATCAGTGCAGCTCCACTTCAATAAAGGGGTTTACACACCAGCTGGAAAGCTAGTCAGGATATCAGAGATAGTTTTACTCACCATTGCATAGTGCTTCTGCCTCCATCTATAGCCTGTGGGCTTCAAATGCTGCTGGGGAAGGCAGGCAACACCTGATAGCCAGATACCCAAAGCCCCTAATTAATAAAGCCCTCTGGGTCTTGGATGCCAGCTAACTTCCAGGTTTCTTCCCCCTTAGAAGAGCTGTCATCATCTGGCCCACTTTATAGAGGACAACTGGCCTCTCATCTCTGTCTCTGCACTGCGGTCATGCTATGGTCTGCCAGTGACTTACATTTGGTCTTCCTGACAGAGGCCACCGCCGCTTGTTTTTCAGAAAACTCAGCTAAGCTCATATGCATTGTTGAAAAATAAGCAGGTGGTTTAAAAGCTTGAAGTGTTTTACCAGTTCAGTAGCAAATGCTACTAACCCTCCCTTAAAAATAGGTGACTCCTGCAGGGTAAGGAAGCCCAACTCCTAGCAAAGCAGGTTTTTATTAGAGTCAGACTTAAAGCATAAGTCTTTAATAAGGCTGGATACATAGCTAGGACTAATACAGTCATGTCTCAATGGAGCTGCTTCCCAGATGCTGACAAATCAGACAACTTCTTTGGCTCGGAGACCCTATCTAAGTAGTAAAACTGCTTCCACATGTTCATTATGTAGTGCAGGGTTGCTTTTGTGGTTATTAATGCATATACTGTGCAGAGCAGAGACTCTGGCCTGCTTAAAACACGGGTCTCCTCTCACTGCTCAGTGTCTGTCTCCAGCAGTATGTCCTCTGATGTGGAGAGAGAGAAAAGACCCAATTTTCTACCCCATGAAATGAGTAATAAGTCAGATTCTTAAACCACTTCCAAGCATTTGTAATCCTTAGATTTAGGGCATACAATATTCTAGGTTAGGTAGAAAAGGTCTGTGAAGGTTAAAGACAATAAATCAGAAGACGGGAAGAAGGATTAAAAAATGAAAAAGAAAGGTAATATAGCACTTGAAATAACCAGCTGACGGCACTGAGCAGAGAGGATTTGGTGACAGTTTGATGGAAAGAAGCTTTAAGTAAGAATGTGCATCTAAAACCATTCCGCTGGTTTGATTGTTGTTTGGTATTTTTTCCTTCAGGTGTTGAATTTTGCATTAGAAATGCCACAGTAACTCACAAGTCAATGTACCTCTAACAGTGGCAATAACTCAGTCCCAGCTAATGACCGGCTGGCTAACTGTGTTCAGGTCTCATGATAAAAAACTGTATATGTGATATGCTGATATGAAAGCTGGCCTCAGTTATTCATGTCTCTATTTGCAACTTCCTTCGTCAGCCCAGAGAAGTCATGTAACCTCTGCACCTCAGTTTTCTCTTACATTATGCACCTGTGGCAATAATGATGTTTTAATTCAGACACTGCTGCACCAAGGTAAAATATGAGTATGAAAGTAGCAAAAGCATGGTCCAAGCCCAGGAGGGCTTTCCCGGATATGGGACTGCTTGTCTCACCTGAGTCTGGGAGGAAGGCTGCAGCCATGGCTGTAGCTGAGCAAGATGGGAGCCCACCACTCGGGAGGCTGGTTCTGCTGCCAATGGTTCATATAACCTCTGTTCAAGCAGTGATTGCTGAGAAAGGTAAAAAGGTAGGTACAGAGAAGCTATAAAAATAAACAAATCAAAGTTCTGAACTCCCTTGCTAGAAAGCAGTGTTTTCATGGAGGTGTGTTTGCAGGAGCTGCAGAGATGCATCCTGTTACCATCATGTTTATTAGCAAAACAAAGTTGCAGCCTCTGAAATAACAGCCTGATGC
Source organism: Numenius arquata (assembly GCF_964106895.1). Lineage (NCBI taxonomy): Eukaryota > Metazoa > Chordata > Aves > Charadriiformes > Scolopacidae > Numenius > Numenius arquata. Next base: position 53,668,581 of record NC_133580.1, read on the forward strand.
AGAGTGCATCAAAATTGATGGAAAGATTCCTGCTGGTACAGTCACCAGAATTTGGCTTAAATCATAAAAATGTCATGTTCGCAATGCCTTTTTACTTCTCCATTTACAGCATTACCCGGCCAAGAATGGTGTCATCCTTCACACACCACTGGATGAGAGAGGGAAGGTTGTACATGGCTAAACAAAGGAATTTGTTAGGAGAGCAGAAAACTGTTGCTAGCTGCCTTAGGTGACCGAATTTGCTACTTCAGGTCAACAAAACATGTTAAGTTTCAATGAATAGCTTGGCTGGAAAAAATAAATTTGAAAAGTAGTTATCCCAATATGTTTAAAATAAAATGTCTTATTTGAAAAATATCATTTAGATGACTACCTGTATTTTCTTTATTTTAAAGGTTAAATATAATATCAGGAAATGAACATTTAGTTTGGGGCTGGATTTTGACTCTGCTTTGAGTGCATTTCATCCAAAATATATTCTGAGTTTTTAATTCTGTGACCACTCTAGAAAAGCAGCTATTCAGATGATCTCAATTATATATGTAACTGTAGTCATCCCAGTGTCAATAATGAGCAGATAATTTCTTGGGCTGTATTGACTGGCAGTACAGTAGAAAGAAAGATCTGTGTATTTCAGATTTATTTAACATTCCCCCCACAAATCCATTTCCCCTGCTCCTATGCTGTTTTCCCAAATGTCGTTATAATGGAATATAGGGGCAGCACAACAGTATAGAGCGGGACAGAGGGAGTTTCGGAGATACAACACACAAATCCCACTCCAGGCACAAAGCAAAAGCCAAATAAACACTAACTGGGCAGATTTATATGCACATTCTTATTTAAAACTTCTTGATACCTAACTATGGCCTCTCGTTTCCCAGCCGTCCACTGCTTCTTTCAGGGTTTTTATTTACATACTGATACATAAACAAATCCTAGAAGGAAAAAAGATGTCATTGACTGCAAACCTTATTTTCCTATAACTCAACTTCAGACTCCCAGTGTGTGCGCAAAGGTTTTCTGTGCTCAGTAATCAGCAGTACTGATGAGCGCATTGGGCACCTTCATTCACAACTGTCTCCTGGGTCTGTGATGCTCCATGTGAAGGCAGGGCCCTGGCAAGTGCACCAGTAATAATGCCTGTGAAGGGCCAGAGTCACTGGCAAAGGCAGAATGGGTTTTCAGCTCTACTTTTCCATGTAGAAACAGCCACGCTTTTAAAAAATAGAAGATAAGCACTCCGACACAGGCAATATGAGAGCAAACTTTTTGGTAATCTCCATTACACATCTTCCCAGCTGGTGGGTGAGACATAGGTGGGACAGGAGGATGTTCTGAGGCACGTGCTGGTACACAGGGCTGTGGTGTCATGCATGGGGCCTACCTCCCATAAAACATGTCCACCTACAAATTCACACCTAATCTAAACTAGTTGTTGTGGCTTCTTCTCTTGGCAGGTAGTGAGAGAAGGCACTTCCGGAGGTGGCTCAGGCTAGTCTAAGGTGAATCCTAAAATGGGCAGCAAGCCACTCAAAGCTGCTTGTCCCATGGAGACATTCCCAACTGGTGATCCTCTGTACGGGAAACCTCAACTCTCCATAAACCCAAGATGTGCGTGCATCTGCCCAATGTGAGTGATGGGAGATGTGGCCTGGGAGCCCTGCAGGATTTTCACTGTGAGCCAACTCTACCTGGCTGACAGCTCCCCATCCGAGACCTCCATAGCTCAACTACAAACAAGATTACTGCTACAGTTCTGCCCCATGGTGACACAGATTGCTGCCCACAGCCACGGACCAGTTTCAAAAAATGTCACAAAAAGTGTTGTCAGAATTTGGCCAGCTGTACCGAGCTGCAGGTCCCCATCACACTCAAGGATGGGCAGAAAAGATGGAAACCCTGACTCCTTGGAAACTGCAAGCCTACTCACACACAGTGAAGACTTCAGTACAGCATATTTCGGTGCTACATCCCAAAACACAAGTTAATCCTGTTTTCCTCTGGTTCTAAACTCAAATAGATGTGACAGAATAAAATCTTTTAACTTTCAGATATGTTTGAGCTTTTCAGTTGCATGATTGGTAGCCAATAAAAGTATTACAGAATGAGATATTTATTCAACTATAAAACTACTGCCATATAAAATCACTGGCAGCAAGATCTAGGCAGTGTTAATCTTAAATCTATGTATGTATCTTTATAGATATACCGGACAGGACTGTTGCCGTCCATAACTGCTGGAGCAGTAAGGCCTGGATGCGCAAGGCATTTTGGAAGAGATGGGAACCTTCATGATTCAAAGTTTAAGATAAGATGTTCTCCAATTATGAAGCTGAGAAGGACAATTTTTTTTCCACAGCAGGTCAGTCCACAATTGCTTTGTTTAGGAGCAGTCAGTGCTGGTTGCTGTTGGACTCAATGGACAGATGACCTGACCACTGGACTAGCACAAGCAGGTCTGGTTCAGCATAGCAATGTTTCCACTGCCTATGGTCAGGTCTTCTGGAGCAGAGTGTCCCTTCTAATAAACTTTTTTCGAAGTATTTTATTGTGGGAGTTTCTTTGTGAGCAGTATTACTCTTGTTTTGGACTTTGTAGGAAAACCCTCCTTTTCAGCTGATTTTTCATACTTTATTAAGAGCATAATTGGAATCCTCTACACTGAAAAATATTTTGCCAGAAATTGATAATGGTGTGCAGACTAAGGACGAAAGCAAATTTAATCACTGTTTTTATTATTCTATTTTCCTGAGTAGGGTAATTTCCCATCATCCTAAGTGGCTTGAACAGCCACAGGCTTGAAATAGTAATGATGGAATTTCCTGGGAACAAATTAATGTGGAGGCACTGAGATATCACAGTAATAGTGTGGTAAAGGAATGTGCCTTTTACTATACGCCTCCGACATATTGATGTATATTTTGGCTAACACCAAATGTCACTTGTGAAATGTGTACTACGTTGTGGCCCATGTTTTCCTGGCCCCAGACCGAAGCAGGGAGCGCTACACCGTGTTCGTCACTATTGATCGTGGTCCTGCAGCGCTTTCCCATGCAGGCAGAGCTCCCACTGGTTTCCAGACGGACATGTAAAGTTAGGGCTGCTGGATCCGTCCCTGCCATGGTAAAAATAGACAGTTACTTGGTTGTTTTCATTAAAAGGAGGGGAAGGAGGGCATTATATAACAGGAGGTTTTTGGGGGGAAGCACTGGTTTATTTAAAACCTCCAGTGATAGCTGCTTTCCCTGACAGGAATTGGCTCTGCAGCAGGGCACGAAAGCTGGGACCTTGCCATTGCTGGAGAGCAACCCTCTTTTCTTTATTAGCAGACAATAAGCCACATTCAAGACATGCTAAAGAGTTGGAAGACAAGCAGCCGTAGTAGAGAAATTTAAAGTGAGGGCTGGTGCTTGGGAGCCTGATGCTTGCATTCGCCTGCAAGGGAGAAGCAGACACAACTGAAGATGCAGCACCTCTTTGCCAATGTTGTCTCTGCTAGCGGGGATCTGGAGGCAGAGACGGTTTTAATTGACAGCTGTGCTACTCACGTGCCCTTAGCAGGCAGAAGTCCTGCAGTACTGGAGCAACTGGGCAAGTCCTAAAGGCAGAGCACACCTGAAAGGAGGTGGCATTTTTTATGGTGATGAGGGAGGTCTAGGGACCACTTGCATGCAGTGAGCAAGAAGGAGTGTATGGGAGTTGGAGGCTCTATTAGCAGAGGAGTTTGGCCTTTGTTTCATGTGGGGAAGAGGGATTTTGATGCTTATAACCCTGCCACTGTTCCCTCTCTGTCCTAGCTCTGTGCACCATCAGCTGTCCCCTCATGACCCACAGCCAGGGCTCACCTACTCAAAAGGTATGGCCACAGCTCTGCTGAAAAAATATGACCAGCCACTCAGGGTGAGCCTAAAGGCCAGGAGAAAATGTCTGAAGAGAACAAGAATAGGACTTGTCTACTGCGTCCCCATCCCTAGACATTCTCCTGGCTGGTGCCTTTCCTGAACCATGTCTCTTTGAGAGAAGCATGGCTCACCAAAGCCCTGGAGGACATTGTTCACCTGTGGCCTTGCACCGGAGCCCTGTGTACTGCAGGACAAGGGAGCAGGTCTGCGGGGTGGCCATGGAGGGGTGCTGGCACACCCTGAGCCAGCTGCAGGCCTCCTGTAGGATGCCAGTGCTCTGATGGCACCACGCTGGCTGTCCTCAAAAGCCCTCAGACCAAAGTATTTTGCATTGTGCGTGAGTTGATCCAAAGCCCAGTTTTCCTATTGTTTTCAGTGGCATTTGATTTAGGCCACAAGGCCCCGAATCAACACAGTACTGAGCCTAGTAAGTCAAAGATACTAGAGCACCTGATTAGCACAAGATATTTTTTTTTTTTTAATTATTCTCTGCCTGGGGACTTACACGAAGTGAAGAGTTGGGTTTAGAAGGACAAAGCGCTGTCATTTCCATGGGACTTCAGCAAATCCTGATGTGCACTGCAGAGCCCCTGCTTGTGGGCTCTAAAAGTAGACCCTCTTCCAAATGAAATACAGAATATTCTCACTGGTAACAACAGACTGCATTCATTCCTCAAACCAGTTTTATTGGGATACTGGAGTTCACAACACACAAAGGTACGGGGAGGTAGCAGAATCTAGCGAAGGCCATTTGAAAAGCCTCATTTCAGAATGACCACTAAAAAAATAATATAGCAATCTTACAAAAATGTATTTCAGCGTGAGATGTTAATTGTCAACATTGAGCCAAGGGGCATCTCTCACATGTAGTTTCAAATGAAAAAAAAAATGTTGGCACAGAGTGGTTCCAGAAGAGTAATTAAACAAGAGTCACTCGGAGCCAGCTAGGAAAAAGTGCACGCCTGCAATCTCAGAGGGGGAAGGACTGTATGCCTGCATGCATATATGTGTGCATACATTGGCTTTTTATTTTTCTTAGTCATATTTGTGCATTATTTTCCTGCATGTCCATGTCACCTTACTTCAACAAACAGTTTGAAAGGCATATGCTGTTGGGCAAACAGGAGAGAAACTCTCCTGATCTTTTTTTCTCTTATTTCAGTGAACATGCCATTTTTTTCTGCTTTTCCTAGGGCTTCTGTGACCTATGATTTACACCACCTGGCTGGTTTAATTCATGAATCTTCTATTAGTATGACAGGCTCTGCAAAGGTGACCTAAATGTGAAGGAGACAGATGCTGTCAGTATCTCTCAAGGGTAAATACTTGAAGTTTGCTCCCTTTTTGTGAGGCTGGTCTCTGTCCCAGATCTTGGCACTATGTCTGAACCACTGAGACTAATTCAATTTTGCTTCTCCCTTAGATGCTCTGGATAAACATTAACCACAATTTTGACAGATTCCTGTGTTTTCCTCAAATGTCAAAGCCTTTCTCTTCTGTCTCTCCTGCTAGAGAAACCTCATCTCACACAGCTGAGCGATGTAGCTACAAGAGTCCTTATCACTCATAAGAAGTCACAGGGTGCTTTCCACCACCAGCAGAGCATATTTTGCCCTTCAGGCAAGAAAAAAGATCTTTTCTAAGGGTATAGGTACCTCCATGTTGAGTAGGCTCAGCATCTCACTCTCATAGAGATCTCACCTGAAAAACTATCTCGGAATCTGCTGCGGCTGGCCAAGTGATGACTAACACAGAGACAGGATTAGCCAGAAGTAGGCCCTGGTATTGGAGAAGGTGGCTTGTTTCTCTTTGCCCCAACATGAGACATATCCAGTGCCATACAACATGAGGAAAGGGAAGCAATGCCTGTTCTTAGAGAGCACAAGAACATTTGGAGTTTGGAGCTTATGCTAGTGGGTCAGTTTTGAGTGGAAAAAAACACAGGCTTGTACCTAAAAGACATAAAAGCATACAAAAGTGTATAGAAGCATGTCTAGAACTACCAAGACACCTTGGGGATTTATTTTCCATTCTGATTTTATACAGTTCACAGTGCAGGGAAGGAGGAAAGGGTCCCAATGGAACAACTAGAGCGTTTAGACAATGAATGACCATCACCAGAGTGGATAAAGAGAGGATGATGGTCTCCGGGGTAGTGTCAGCAGAGGTGGGAGATACCATGAGTGAACTCTAAAGTCTGCCTGTGCTTACAACGTAGCAAAAGCAAGGAGATGAGGACACCTCTTCTGTTCACTCCCTTACAAGCTGCCTAGTAGTTTGGATCCCAGAGAAACTGCCCGGATCCAGCCCACATAAGAGACCAAACGTCAAGCCCAAATCCAGCCACGCTTTTGGCTCTGGGACGCAATTCATATCTGAGTCCAAGCAGCATATTGTGGCCCTACTATAGGCTGAGCACGCTGCACTTCTCCTCAGAGACAAAGCCCCATATCCGTGCTGTCCACATCATATTTATCCTTATGAGACTGTCCCAGGAAGATTGTTTCATCTTTGGAAAAAAAACTCTTTTGCAAACCGTCATTGTGCTGGGCTCATCTCTCCTTTCACACCCCTTCCCAAGGCAGTTACTTGTCTGCTGTAATTTACTCTTTAATGCAGCACTTTCCTATTCTCTGAGACAACAATCATGAAGCATTTAAATTCCAATTGAGTAGGGCTGGAGTGCAGAGGGGCTGCGGCTTGCGCAGTGAGGATAATGGGAACCTGAGACAGGGGACACCAGTTCAAGGCCCCCCAGGAAGGAAGGCTACAAGCTTCTCCCTCACATTCCCATCTCCCTAGAGATGTAAATCAAGAAAATGAAGGGAGGGGAAGAGGAGGAGGGGGGTGTTTATAGAAAGAAAAGGGAAAATGGATTGAGTTGTGCTGAATTCTAAGACAAGGATCAGCTACACAAGAGAACTATTGAATAGCTGTGAAATCTGGAATTGAGCCATCAAAAAAGCTGCTGAGCTGCATGTGAATCAGGTTGATTGTTTTTGAGAAGCACCTGATTTTTTTTTCTTTTGCCCCCCTCTCTCTCTCCCAGGCTGCGTGCTTAGCCTTGGAATTTGAACATGACTGCCGATGTGCTAAACTGCTTTTCCTTGAGATAGAGACATTTTAGGGAGCGGGAGAGGAGGGAGGGCGGGGGAGCGTCTCTCTGAATGTGAAGGCCATGGTATCCGGGCCGGGAGCTGACAGGTTCCCCACTGCTCCCAGCAATCGCAGTGAGGAATTTACGCTGCTGGCAGAAAGCAAGCAGGAAAAGTAAAGAGCTGTAACTCCCTGGGATGCGGGGGAGAGGGCTGCTCAAAGGGCTGCATGCTGCTCCGTAGCTGGGCTGCAAGGACGTTTTGCCTGCTCCTCACCACCTTTGTGCTCCTGGGAACTCACATTTCTTACCTTGTCTCCTGGGACAGAGCTGGCACCTATTTCCTGCTGAGCAGTCCCTGCTGGACCTCAGGAAAATGAATTGCAAAGCCCCAATTTAATACTACACTTATCATCCTAGTGTCTTTTTCTCCCATGTGCATTGGTGGAGTTAGAATTGTCGGAAGCAAAGCACAGGGATGCTAAGATGCTGTTTTCCCAAAGAGCCCTGTGACTCCGGAGTGCCTTAAAAAGGCACATTGAAAGTTAAAAAAAAAAAAAAAAGCAAGGCTGCTTTTAAAAATCTACCAATTTGCCTAGGGATATGGAATGAGTTGGGATTGCAAGAGTGAAACCTTGCCTTTCCTCATTTGGTATGGCTGAGAACTGTCTCTGTACTAATTTATTATTATTGTATTGCATTATTGTGTAATTTTATTGCATTAAAAATCATGTGAATAGCACCATGGTGCTCTACAAACAGAGAGCAACACAGAGCCACTGCTCCAAGGAGCCTTGTTAAACTGCCTCCAGATTTGACTCAAGAGACCTATACTCTATTACCTTATGCAGAAAACATCTACACTGTTTTATTGTTGTTTATTTATTGAGCACTGAGGGTAAGCACTGTGCTGGGCAAACTCGCTCAGCCTGGACATATCTGTCAAACTTCATATCTTCTGTATGGGATGTATCGAATTGGCCTCTTCCTTCTTCCCTCTATTATGGTACCATAACTCATCCCAACACTGCAACGTCTCTGCCTCTCCAGCGAACTAGATGAGAGCCATACCCTCTCTAGTCCTTGGAGGGGTGTCCAGACGCTGTAGAACATCTCTGCCTGTAGACCATCCTCCTCCCACCTGTGATGGTCACCCTAAGGGCTGAGAGACCCACGGTACCTCAGTGTCACCTCCACTGCAGAAGAGCCTCCAGTTGTTTTGAGTCTGTGTAGCACCCACATATATGGCCAGCATTAGGACAAGTTTAATAGCTGTTGGATGCCACAGCAAATCAAAGGAACTGGGATGCTGCCATGCTGGGGTCTGCAGTGATGCCAGAGATACCCAAATGAGCTGTGGCTCAGGCTGGAGGCAGGGAAGGCCTCATGGCAGGACGGAGCCCAGCAGCCCCAACCTCATCAGGCACCAGATGGGAAAAGGCTCAGTCCTCAGGGGGGTTATTTCTTCCCTTTCAATGGAGAGGACCCTCTCATGGAATGAAATACGCTCACGGCAGGGGAGAGGGAAGGAAATGCCCCTCCGTCCCCTCTCAGCTCCCAATCTGCTTTTGTGCTCTTGGTCCCCAAGCAGACCCCAGCATCCCAGCCCTGGTTACGTACAAGGTGCTGCCCTGAGAAAGAACTCACAGCAATTACCAGCTAACCATCCCACTGGGCGAGGGGACTCTGAAAGCGGCGGGGCGGTGGTGGCCCAGCTCTGGCAGGAGGTCAAGGGCAACAGGAGGGCAGGCATTGTGCACAGGACATTGCTGCCCGCTGCAGAACTCGGCCATTCACACACAGCCCAACTTGGGGCCCCTTGAAGTTAATGAAAAGACCCTCCAGGCTGTCAGTGGGCTTTGGGCTGAGCCCTTGGTGTGCAAAGTCAGCTCCGTGCCCTCTGTAACTCAGCAGCACCATGAGCTCCAGGAGCACCCAGAGATGCCCAGGCTGAGCGGTGCTGGGATAGGTGCAGGCAGCATCTTCCTATGGCAGTTGCTAAAGCACCTCAGAGGCTGGAAACCACTTCTTTTCTTCCTTTTTTTTTTTTTTTTTAAAGAGGAAAAAAAATAATTAACCTTCACCTCAGGTCCCAACTCGCATAACCACAGATCAGATTCTACTAATAATTTGCTTGCTTAAGTGACTCATAATAAACATTGTGAGTTTACTTTTGCTTTGAGAACAGCTGATCTTTGGAACAAACCGCCCACAGGCGTAAAATCATGTGACTCATTTGCTGATTTAACCCTCTCAATGCTCACGCATCTCCAGACCCTGCGAAACTGCTGCTTGCAGGAAAGCCTGGTGTCTGGGAAAATTTGTTGTCAAACATGAAATAATATCCAGAGAGAGTATGATCTTTTCTTCACCTATTTCAGACTGGGATGCCTTTGCTAAGGTCAGTGGCCCCCACATATGGACTCAGAGAAGTGGGTGAAGGCAGCAACTGCCTTTCCCATCCAAAATTGCTGGGTAGCTATTTATGCATATTTTCTGTGGTGGCATTTTTTCCTTATTACAAGTTCTTCTGAGGATCCTTTTACCCATTAATCATAGACGAGCATGCTGAGCCTTGATTCTCCCTCAGGCCAGCCTGAGCCTCAGCAGTGTTAATACAGGGTTTGGAGGGCATCAAGACCCAAGCACTGTGACCTCAGGCTGAGCACAGGATCCTGATGGGACACATGGGCTGGTGCCAGTATCAGAAGGACATATTGCTGCTGTAAATAAAAAGTGCCAGGGCTTGTTTTCATAGAGCTAGCCTCTTTTACCCTCCAAAGCACAGGGTGCCCACCCTCACTGCCTACGTGTCGAGCCCTGACCCTGTGTTTTGCCCCAACACCCTTGAGGTGCACAGACGATGCTCAGGAGTCCCATTGCAATACCGTGACCCCTCATGCAAAGGCAGAGACAGCAAGTACACGCTGACCTGGGTGTGCAGCTGTGTGTGACAACAGGGACACCCTGAAACACCCTCTCATCTCGCGAACAGGCACACCTCGTATCACACCCACAGTGTAGGAGTGACTGTGCCCTGTTTTGCAGCTGGAGATAACCGAGTCTGAACTGATGGAAGGGCTTCCCCAAGGTCACACAGGAAGGCCCTGCCAGAGCATGCCCTAAAATGTAATTTAAGCATCAAAACCCAGCTCATGGAGATGGCAATTGCTTCTGTTCTGTGCATGTGTTTTCTCCCTTGCCTTATGCATCCTGCTCTCAATGCAAGGAAGGTTTGCAAGTGCAGCAAGTTGGCTGCAGGCTGCTGAACAGGAGCTTTCTGCAGAGTCCTCGGACTAACAGATTTTTAGAAGAGAATTTTATCTCTGTCCATCCCCAGCTTATGGTTTCAGCCAAGCAAAAACCTGCTTGGCCTAATTTCTCCACCTTGCTGATCAAAGGTCATGTTTTACCAGGATTATTTCTGTCTTCATTGTAGGCACAGCTGGTAAACAACATGGAGATTTTACAGTATTTAACTTTCTGATAGATTTATGGAGGCTCCCTGCCTGACTTCCTTTGCTTGTCTCAAAGCTTTTGCACTCACTCTTTGGCTGATACCATGCACTGTGCACCTTGAGGCCCAAAACCCAAGCTGAGTCAGAGAAAAGAGATGTGTGCCAACGATTAGCCACCCACCGTTCCCACTGTGAGCCCTGAATCTCTGCTCTGGATCACTTGGTTTCAGCAGAGCGGTCACATTAGATCAATGACAGCTCAGACCTGCTCAGGTGCTGTGATGAGCATCACCAGGCTGCCAAAGCTCCTGCTGCCACCCGCAATCAAAACAGAGGGAAGGTTCTGACCCCCTCCCCTGGACTAGAAGAGCATATAGCCTCGTCTGCAAGCCAGCATGGAAAAGCTGTTCCTCCATAAGGAGAACAGTGAGGGCTGGGGTTGGCTTCCTTACTGGCCTTTTGGCCTCGATCTTGTCGGCTTAAAAAAAAGGAAAATAAAGTTTGGTCGTCCAGCAGCCTTCTAAAGAGTTTTGCAACCTTGGCAGCTGTAGCACACTGCCTGGGAGAAGATAGGAAGGTATCTCCATCCAGTGCCTAGCCTTCTCGCGTGCATTACAGTGCAGTGGTGGGAGGAAGGGTCCAGGCTGGACTTCTTAAGTTGCAAAGCCTCCCACCATTTGGATTTGAGGGACAATTTCTGCTGTTCCCCATTTAAGCAGCTCTAGTAGGGATAACAGACGGCAGCGGTCCAGACCCAGGGATTCAGCCCTGCATGTGCCGGGGTAACACTTGGCGGCAGAAGGAGCAGAGAGTGTCCCTGCGAGCACCAAGTGTGCTCCTGGGTCCCTGAGCAGAGAGCAGGGACCCTCCAGCTTCCCAGATGAGGATGCTCTTCCCATCCTCCCTGGGCACAGCCCTTTCCCCAAACGAAAACCCTGGCTTCTGCTACACCTTTCTCAAAGCAGTGTTTACAACACCAGTGAATCAGGGAGTGCAGTTTGGGAGCCCCTGCTTTTGCCACTGTGTTCATGCCAGCAAAGAGATTATACAAAGACTCTCTCCTGAGGAGTCAACCAAGGGGAAGCTGCGCTACGTGCAAAGTTATTGCCTCTGTACCACAGTATTGATCTACAAGCAAAGTCAGTGACTCACAAGGAAATATTATTTCACCTACCAAACAATAGTCTAAATATATAGTATTCAGCATATTTTATCTTCTTTCCATCAGCCTCCACTGGGTAATATATCTTATTCAAATACCATGAAGTCATACTTCCCTGGTACAACCGTTTTCAATTATTTATTAAACAATAGAGGTTGGAATGGGCTGAGTCCTGCAATGGTCAACCATTTCTTTTTCTAGTTGAGTCAGCAAAAGGTGGCATAACTATCCAGAGGTAACAACTCATTCTCTGGTACTGGCTACTGCTTTGGAAAGGTTTCAGACCAGCCTTGCAAAAGAAGGTTCCTTCTTTTGAGGCATTGTTCCTTCTCCAGAGGCATTACACTCGTTGACAGTATCAGAGCTGAGGCTTTGCTTTCCCTCACACCCTGGGCAAAAGATGTATGTTTGTATTGTACTTTTTCATATATTTTAAGTCTGAGCTGTTTTATTTTGTTCATAACATGAGGTGGTCAAAGAGGATACAGAAAGGCTTTGGAAATACCAGCCTATCTACTTGAGGTTTCCAGGAACATCAAAGCAAGTTCTAACCAGAGCACAAAGCAAAGTCCAAACCCACCCGTGCATCTGGTAACTCTAGCTTTCCCAAAAGTGTCGCCACATACAAGCTGGATGTAACCCCCACACTACCTAGGACAACCCTGTCACCATCCCATGCCCCCACACATCCCCCAGCAGCTGAGGAATGGCTGCACTGGCAGTGCAGGTGGGAGATGTGTGCAATGAGCAGATTTCCAGCTTCAAAGAAAGGGAGTAAATGGGGCAGAGGGAAGAATGGAAATTTTTTTAAATTCTGGCCACTGATGGAAAAACAGGTTCCTTACTAGAAAATCCTGAAGCTTTCTGAAGTGTGTAGCAGCCAAAAAACATTGGCATTACTGCGAGATAGGAGCAAAGTGTCTTAAAGCAAAGATATTTATAAGTGTGGGTTAAATTATCCTCAGCTATCAATAATTTACTGATTGCAATGGTACGACAGGAGATGGGGCCTATTGGCTTCAGGAGACTGCCCTGATTTTTAGCAGGAAATAGTGTAAATGAAGTTAAGCTGTAATTTGTGGATAATTGAGTGATCAGTGACAAATGTTCCTGTGACACACAACAAGCTGTCATGGAAAAAGTATGCTGCTACAGCTATGTGTCACATGTGGTCTTAAACTGATTATCCTAAATCATCCAGTGTCTCTGCTCTGTTTGTTAAAAAAAGATCCCCCAAATTTGACCTTTACAAAGTTTAAATTAAAATTTAAAAAAAAAAAAAAAAATGCAGTGGGAGATAAGTTAGAGGAGATTTTGCTGCCGATTTGAGTGGACTCTGGCCAGGCTGACAAGTGGAGTACTTACGTGGGTAAAACGAGCTGCTCGCCCTTTTCACTTAAAGAAATGTCATGCAAACAAACATTTGCAGGTCAAAAATCCCAGATGTGCTGGTTTCCCAAGTGTAAAATAATAACCTGGTGTGGAGAGCTGGTGTCGCAGCTCCAATTTGCACAGATAGGCTAAGGGTAGCCTAGAATCACAAACCTGAGCCTCCCCAAATATGCTCTGTTTGGAACATTATGCCATAGAAAATTAATTGCATTCCAGCTCCAGGGAGCATTAGCACTTTTCTGAATTCGGGGCCAGCCTGAGGAGCAGCCGTGCCCTAGGCAAAGAATCCAGCCCCCTCCTGGCCTTTGCCCCTTCCTCTGCAAGACTGAAAAGGAAAAATTATAATAAATCACAGCCTTTAGAGACACCAACTAAATGCTGGCTGGAATATAAATGTATAAATAAAATAGGAACTGAATGTACTCATCTCAACACTCGACCATGGCTTTTCTTCCCTTCTCACTTTCATTTCTTCTTTCCTTTCTTTCACCTTTGTTTCACACATTCTCCTCTCCCCATCCCCTCCCCCTTGCCATCCTCTGTTTTTCCCCCTCTTTGTTGTCTTTTACTTTCTAGCCCCTTTCCAGGACTGTCCTTTCTCACCCTTTCTGTTCATCATTCCCTATTGGCTGTTAGATCTCTTTCCTTCTTCCTCGGCACTTTTTTTTACTCCTTTCTCTTTCCAGAGAATGTCCTGACGATAAGAGAATGACCCTCTGCAGAACAATCTGTCTTTCAGAGATTGCATCCTTATCGCTGTTTTCCTTACAAATAGTAGTTCCCATTTAAGATACCTTATAAGTTTTCTCAGGACAGGAATTTAGGTATAAAAGAATCCAGAATCACTGGTTTCCTTTGGAAAGTCTGGCATATATGTGGTGCTTGCAGTAGATGATATATTACTTAGGAGCAAAACTGCTATCCTTGTACAGGATTTCTGTAGTTGTAGAAGGTTTGTGCATACAGGTAGTGAAAAACTGACCTGTACCAGCAAAGAGGCTTAGTCCTGGCCAATTTATACTCTGTTATTCTTACAAGCTTGAGTTACTGTGAGTCATGTAGAGTGCAAGGAGTAAAAAAACTAATTCAGGATCTTACTAGCTTTTCTATTCATAGGTTTTATCACGTTAACCATCTAAATCTCTCTAACATGATATAACACCCCCAGTGGGGATGAATTATGTCAATATAAAGTTGCTTATATTGCTCTAGTTACTCCATCAGGGGAAGGGAATGAAATATGTACATAAAGTCCCTCTATGTCGGGATAGCTGATTCTGCCTGAGCAGCTGCAGCTATGAAAAGTCTCACACTGCTGGTTAGTGGAGTTCTAACAGTACATAAACTATCTGTAAACCTGATAATGAGGAAGAAAAACTATTTTGTGAATGAACAGTTCTGTAGCAGAGAGGCTATGCAGTTTTTCCAGGATCCTGTGGTATCCTGTTGACATCTGAAGTATTGTATCTTCGTTATCACGGCAGTTACGACACCTTTCCAAGGGAACCATTTTGCTTACTCTGTTTCCCATGAACTACCTTCCTTCTCTGTCCTTTTCTCAACCGCTGACTCCAGCTTGCTCTGTATGTCCTTAGTAGTTGTGTTGTGGAGGCACTGCTGAAAATGAAGAGGCAATTTCTGCTTGCAGTTGGTGTCTGCATTGCAGCTATACTGCATTGCCCTGCTCCTGCCCACCTGCACAAGTTGAGAGGGGGGCTCTATGGACGGGTACATGGAGGTCTGGGAAATCTGACCTTGGTGTTTCCCCTTGATGCATAACTATATACACAAAACATTGGCACTGGTGATTTTCCTGCTCCAACTCTCCAGCAAACTCCACAAGATGACGGGATGAGGGTAAGGTACTATCCTGTAGCCGTGGATCCCAGAGCCGCATGTCCCATAGCCATGACCCCCAAATGCCAGCTCAGGGAATTGGCCAGTGTCCACCAGGGCTCCTTCTAGCTCCATGGACAGACTAGAGTATGGTGGTGGGCACTGGTGCATGGCCACATCTCATCCCACCAGGCAGTAAGACAAGTGTGTGTGCTCCTGGTCACGGAAGCTGAGAGGCATTTTCAGGTCCGGCTGCAGGCACATCCCAGAGTTCTCAAGAGAAGAAATAAAGGTTTCAGACTTCAGACTCAAATATTGGTCAGGGTTACACTCCCAGTGTCATGGTGATGTGTAGAATGGCTAGATGGCTGGCATTGCACTGGCAGGATGAGGCATGGTAAGTGTCCAAGCACAGTCTCATGGACCTCAGTGCAAACTAACTGACTCTGCCAGGAAGAGGATTGTGACTGAGCTACAGACATACTTGTGTAGGTTCTATTAGCTGTAGTCAACCGCCCCTGAAGACCCATTCCCAATGAAGACCCATTCCCTCCCTTACTCATCTATATGGATGGTGTATCAGTTGTGTGTTCCTGACAGGTTGCAGGCATGAAGACAAAGACACAGTGTGATAGGCTATGCCTTGGGCGGAGGAGTGTGGTCTTTAATTCAGACCATGACTGATCATATGTTTCTCCTTCCTTAAACTTCTTTGCAGAACCTGCTCTCTGGCTCCAACTGAATTTCTTGAGGGCGGTGGTGGTGCACCTCCAAAAACTCTCCACAGACAGATTAGTAGTACAATGAGACAAAACACAGCGCAAAAACAACTTGCACACATAAATGGTAGATGATTCAGACATATCAGCGATAAAAAGATTGATCTTATCAACCTCACAGAATTACAGAATCCTAGAATAGTTTGGATTGGAAGGGACCTTTAAAGGTCATCTGGTCCAGCCTCCCCTGCAATGAGCAGAGATATCTTCAACTATATCGGGTTCATCTTCAGGATTGCCTGCCCTGTTGTCTCTGATCCTTGCTCCATTAGAGTCAACAGGACATTTTGCCACCACTTTCAGTGATCAGAGTTGGGAGTGGGACTTCTTGCCAGAGTAAAAGTCCAAATACAGCATTGCTATTGAAAACAGGGAGGCTTGTCTAAAGTATTGAAAGCATCTTTATTCCTCATCTCTATTCCTCAGATGGACTTTAATGTTCTGAGCAAAAATGCATTTTTTTCTCACAAGAAGAGTAAACTTAATTGATCCTTTCATTTTTAACTCTATGCCCAGTGGCAATCGGTCACCTTTTAGCAATAATATCTGCAAAGAAAATAATCTTTGCTGGATCAGATGAAAAGGCGGAGAAAGAGTCACAGAATTAACTGGCAGAGCAATCTGGTTGTTGCCCTAACATATGGGAATAATAAATGCCAGCCAGATAAAGCCTGAACACTGAGCTTTCATTTTGTTATTCTAAGGACAAAAATAAATATTTTTATGACTACATATAAAGACTAAAAGCAAATAGAGCTAATATGTAAAAATATACATTTTGCTTCATTATGTGTAATAATACATATTGATTTCATTATGATATTTTTTTAAAGATCAGTTTGCCTGGGAACAGT